>NC_138294.1:59656606-60856606 GCF_965601325.2 Salmo salar | reverse complement strand
CCAGAGAAGACACACGTAAACACTTGTTTGGATTGACACGGGGCCCTGGCATTGATCGGCAGCCATAAAAACCTGCAGAAGGTAGAAAAAAAGGAGAGACCGTGTGTTGCTTAGAGAACTGTGGAGTGTAGAGAATCTACTCTCTCCTCTCAAATAGACTGGCCATTGTAGTGAGTGGACAGGGCAGGTCTCTTACTGTCCTTCACTCCTGCTTCATAGGAGAGCTCAAGAGACTCTTTGGTGTGTCACTCAGAGAGAGAGCGAGAGAGAGAGAGAGAGAGAGAGAATGGAATGGTGGTGGGTGTTGATAGGGGGTGGTCTGCCCTGTAGCTACATTAGTCCAATGATGGCTATCAGTGCTGAGAGGGGGTGATAACAGGCCTCAGTGCTCCTGGTCCTGGGGGTTTCATTATCCCGCAGTCATCTCAGAGGGAAGGTGGGACGAATGGATGGGGGCCGCTGTTGTACCTTATAGCGTCCTATCCTAACTGTGGTTGAAATAGCAGAACAGAGCCAATATGTCTTCCTCTAATATACTCCCACCAACGTGCTTTTACACCAGTGTGATTGTTTGTTTAGTGCTCTGAGGGTTCAGCCATAGAAGGCCTCTGGAGGACATATTATACATAGCTGGATCAAGAGTGGTTTAATTCCTACTTCACTCAGGGAAATGGAGCAGGCTGATTTACATAAAGCCCACAAGGCTCATCAGTATGGACGACACGTAGCCTACACATCTCGCCCAGCAACCAGGGTGTGTATTCACATGTGTGCGTGCTTACGTGCGTGCGTGTGTCCAAACACCCAGGAGGCTAATATTAATGAGCTACATCAAGAAGATGACATCATACAGGCAGCCCTGTCTAGCTCAACAGAAAACCCAATCCAATGTAAACTCAGCAAAAAAGAAACATCCCTTTTTCAGGACCCTGTCTTTCAAAGATAATTCGTAAAAATCCAAATAACACTGTTTCCCATGCTTGTTCAATGAACCATAAACAATTAATGAACATGCACCTGTAGAACGGTTGTTAAGACACTAACAGCTTATAGACGGTAGGCAATTAAGGTCACAGTTATGAAAACTTAGGACACTAAAGAGGCCTTTCTACTGACTCTGAAAAACACTAAAGAAAGATGCCCAGGGTCCCTGCTCATCTGCGTGAACATGCCTTAGGCATGCTGCAAGGAGGCATGAGGACTGCAGATGTGGCCAGGTCAATAAATTGCAATGTCCGTACTGTGAGACTCCTAAGACAGCGCTACAGGGAGACAGGACGGACAGCTGATTGTCCTCGCAGTGGCAGACCATGTGTAACAACACCTGCACAGGATCGGTACATCCGAACATCACACCTGCGGGACAGGTACAGGATGGCAACAACAACTGCCCGAGTTACACCAGGAACGCACAATCCCTCCATCAGTGCTCAGACTGTCCGCAATAGGCTGAGAGAGGCTGGACGGAGGGCTTGCAGGCCTGTTGTAAGGCAGGTCCTCACCAGACATCACCGGCAACAATGTCGCCTATGGGCACAAACCCACCGTCGCTGGACCAGACAGGACTGGCAAAAAGTGCTTTTCACTGACGAGTCGCGGTTTTGGCTCACCAGGGGTGATAGTCGGATTCGCGTTTATCGTCGAAGGAATGAGCGTTACACCGAGGCCTGTACTCTGGAGTGGCATCGATTTGGAGGTGGCGGGTCCGTCATGGTCTGGGGCGGTGTGTCACAGCATCATCGGACTGGGCTTGTTGTCATTGCAAGCAATCTCAACGCTGTGCGTTACAGGGAAGACAATTTCCTCCCTCATATGTTACCCTTCCTGCAGGCTCATCCTGACATGACCCTCCAGCATGACAATGCCACCAGCCATACTACTCGTTCTGTGTGCGATTTCCTGCAAGACAGGAATGTCAGTGTTCTGCCATGGCCAGCGAAGAGCCCGGATCTCAATCCCACTGAGCACGTCTGGGATCTGTTGGATCGGAGGGTGAGTGCTAGGGCCATTCTCTCCAGAAATGTCCTGGAACTTGCAGGTGCCTTGGTGGAAGAGTGGGGTAACATCTTAAAGCAAGAATTGGCAAATCTGGTGCAGTCCATGAGGAGGAGATGCACTGCAATACTTAAGGCAGCTGGTGGCCACACCAGATACTGACTGTTACTGTTCAGGGACACATCATTCCATTTCTGTTAGTCACATGTCTGTGGAACTTTTTCAGTTTATGTCTCAGTTGTTGAATCTTGTTATGTTCATACAAATATTTATACATGGTACGTATGTGGACACCGAACATCTCGTCGAACATCTCATTCCAAAATCATGGGCATTAATATGAAGTTGGTCCCCCCCCCCTTTGCTGCTATAACTGTTGCCGCTTGCTATAGACCTCCCTCTGCCCCCAGCTGTGCCCTCGATAACATATGTGAATTGATTGCCCCCCATCTATCTTCTGAGCTTGTGCTACTAGGTGACCTAAACTGGGACATGCTTAACATCCCGGCCATCCTACAATCTAAGCTTGATGCCCTCAATCTCACACAAATTATCAATGAACCTACCAGGTACAACCCCAAATCCGTAAACACGGGCACCCTCATAGATGTCATCCTAACTAACTCGCCCTCCAAATACACCTCTGCTGTTTTCAATCAAGATCTCAGTGATCACTGCCTCATTGCCTGCATCCGTAATGGGTATGCGACCAAACGACCACCCCTCATCACTGTACCCCTAAAACACTTCTGCGAGCAGGCCTTTCTAATCGACCTGGCCGGGTATCCTGGAATGACATTGACCTCATCCCGTCAGTAGATGATGCCTGGCTATTCTTTAAAAGTGCCTTCCTCACCATCTTAAATAAGCCTGCCCCACTCAAAAAATGTAGAACTATGAATACATATAGTCCTTGGTTCAATCCAGAGCTGTCTGCCCTTGACCAGCACAAAAACATCCTGTGGCGTTCTGCATTAGCATTGAATAGCCCCCGTGATATGCAACTTTTCAGGGAAGTTAGGAACAAATATACACAGGCAGTTAGAAAAGCTAAGGCTAGCTTTTCCAAACAGAAATTTGCATCCTGTAGTACTAACTCAAAAAAGTTCTGGGACACTGTAAAGTCCATGGAGAATAAGAGCACCTCCTCCCAGCTGCCCACTGCTCTGAGGCTAGGAAACACTGTTACCACCGATAAATCCACTATAATTGAGAATTTCAACAAGCATTTCTCTACTACTGGCCATGATTTCCACCTGGCTACCCCTACCCTGGTCAACTGCCCGGCACCCTCCACAGCAACCCGCCAAAGCCCCCACCATTTCTACTTCACCCAAATCCAGATAGATGATGATCTGAAAGAGCTGCAAAATCTGGACCCATACAAATCAGCCGGGCTAGACAATCTGGACCCTCTCTTTCTAAAATTATCTGCCGAAATTGTTGCAACCCCTATTACTAGCCTGTTCAACCTCTCTTTCGTATCATCTGAGATTCCCAAAGATTGGAAAGCTGCCGCGGTCATCCCCCTCTTCAAAGGGGCTGACACTCTAGACCCAAACTGCTAGAGACCTATATCTATCCTACCCTGTCTTTCTAAGGTCTTCGAAAGCCAAGTTAACAAACAGATTACCGACCATTTCGAATCCCACCGTACCTTCTCCGTTATGCAATCTGGTTTCAGAGCTGGTCATGGTTGCCCCTCAGCCACGCTCAAGGTCCTAAACAACATCATAACCGCCATCGATAAGAGACATTACTGTGCAGCCGTATTCATCGACCTGGCCAAGGCTTTCGACTCTGTCAATCACCACATTCTTATTGGCAGACTCGACAGCCTTGGTTTCTCAAATGATTGCCTCGCCTGGTTCGCCAACTACTTCTCTGATAGAGTTCAATGTGTCAAATCGGAGGGCCTGTTGTCCGGACCTCTGGCAGTCTCTATGGGTGTGCCACAGGGTTCAATTCTCGGGCCGACTCTCTTCTCTGTATACATCAATGATGTTGCTCTTGCTGCTGGTGATTCTCTGATCCACCTCTACGCAGACGACACCATTCTGTATACTTCTGGCCCCTCTTTGGACACTGTGTTAACTAACATCCAGACGAGCTTCAATGCCATACAACTCTCCTTCCGTGGCCTCCAAATGCTCTTAAACGCAGGTAAAACTAAATGCATGCTATTCAATCGATCACTGCCCGCACCTGCTCGCCCGTCCAGCATCACTACTCTGGACGGCTCTGACTTAGAATATGTGGACAACTACAAATACCTGGGTGTCTGGTTAGACTGTAAACTCTTCTTCCAGACTCACATTAAGCATCTCCAATCCAAAATTAAATCTAGAATCGGCTTCCTATATTGCAACAAAGCATCCTTCACTCATGCTGCCAAACACACCCTCGTAAAACTGACCATCCTACCGATCCTCAACTTCGGTAATGCCATCTATAAAATAGCCTCCAACACTCTACTCAACAAACTGGATGCAGTCTATCACAGTGCCATCCGTTTTGTCACCAAAGCCCCATACACTACCCACCATTGCGACCTGTACGCTATCGTTGGTTGGCCCTCGCTTCATACTCGTCGCCAAACCCACTGGCTACAGGTTATCTACAAGTCTCTGCTAGTTAAAGCCCCGCCTTATCTCAGCTCACTGGTCACCATAGCAGCACCCACTCGTAGCACGCGCTCCAGCAGGTATATCTCACTGGTCACCCCCAAAGCCAATTCCTGCTTTGGCCGCCTTTCCTTCCAGTTCTCTGTTGCCAATGACTGGAACAAACTGCAAACATTTCTGAAGCTGGAGACTCATACCTCCCTCACTAGCTTTAAGCACCAGCTGTCAGAGCAGCTCACAGATCACTGCTCCTGTACATAGCCCATCTGTAAACAGCCCATCTATCTACCTACCTCATCCCCATACTGTATTTATTTATCTTGCTCCTTTGCACCCCAGTATCTCTACTTGCACATTCATCTTCTGCACATCTACCATTCCAGTGTTTAATTGCTATATTGTAATTACTTCGCCACCATGGCCTCTTTATTGCCTTAACTTACCTCATTTGCACTCACTGTATATAGACTTTTTGTTTTCTTCTGTTCTACTGTATTATTGACTGTATGTTTTGTTTATTCCATGTGTAACTCTGTGTTGTTGTATGTGTTGAATTGCTAAGCTTTATCTTGGCCAGGTCGCAGTTGTAAATGAGAACTTGTTCTCAACTAGCCTACCTGGTTAAATAAAGGTGAAATAAAAATAACAGTCTCCACTCTTCTGGGAAGGCTTTCCATTAGATGTTGGAACATTGCTGCGGGGACATCCACAAGAGCATTATTGAGGTTGGGCAATGATGTTGGGCAATTAGACCTGGCTTGCAGTCGGCGTTCCAATTCATCCTAAAGGTGTTCGATGAGGTTGAGGTCAGGGCTCTGTGCAGGCCAGTCAAGTTTTTCCACACCG
Organism: Salmo salar; assembly: GCF_965601325.2. Taxonomy (NCBI): domain Eukaryota; kingdom Metazoa; phylum Chordata; class Actinopteri; order Salmoniformes; family Salmonidae; genus Salmo; species Salmo salar. Next base: position 60,851,141 of record NC_138294.1, on the reverse strand, counting down.
ATCCCAACAAACCACTTCTGTATGGACGTCGCTTTGTGGACATTGTCATGCTGAAACAGGAAAGGGCCTTCATCAAACTGTTGCCACAAAGTTGGATGCACAGAATCGTCTAGAATGTCATTCATTGTATGTTGTAGCGTTAATACTTCCCTTCTCTGTAACTAAGGGGCCTAGCCCGAGCCATGAAAAACAGTCCCAGACCATTATTCCTCCTCCTCCACCAAGGCCCCAGACCACCATGCGCTATGCATTCAGGCAGGTAGCGTTCTCCTGGCATCCGCCTAACCCAGATTCAACTGAGAACAGACAATTTTTACGCGCTGCGCCCTTCAGCACTCGCAGTCTTGTTCTGTGAGCTTATGTGGCCTACCACTTCACGGCTGAGCCGTTGTTGCTCCTAGACGTTTCCACTTCACAATAACAGCACTTACAGTTGACCGGGGCAGAAATTGGATGAACTGATTTGTTTGAAAGGTGGCATCCTATGACGTTACCATGTTGAAAGTCTCTGAGCTCTTCAGTAAGGCCATTCTACTACCAATGTTTTCTTTGGCGATTGCATGGCTGTGTGCTTGATTTACACAGGTGTGATTTGCTACGTGTTTCGCTGAAATTGCCTAATCCACTAATTTGAATGGGTGTCCACATACTTTTGTATATATAGTGTACATTTTCAGAACTACTCTTTTTTTAACGCACAGATAAGAAAAATTAGTAGTTTGCTTTATGCCGATGATAAAAGGGTTGTTACCTTCCAGGAAGGAGTATAAATGTCCCATTTGAGTATTTGCTCATGCAGTATGCAGCAGGCTAGTGCGTCGGCAGTATGGTAATAGATGATGGATGCACTGATCCCACTCATTATTATCAGTCATGAAGTTGCTCCTACTACAGGGCGGCAGTCACCTTCATCTCTCCCTGAGTAGTACATCAGCAGGCAGGCAGCTAGCTACCATCCTGAAATAACAAGCCCTGAGAGAGGGGAGAGAGAGTGAGAGAGAGAGAGGGAGAGATAGATAGAAGGGGGGGAGTGGTAGAGACAAAGATGGGCCATGCTCCACCCCACACACACACACACACACACACACACACACACTGGCTGATGATGGATAGACTTTGTTAGTGTGGTATTTCCCTCTCTCCCCCTTTGTCTCTCTCTACCCTCCTCTCTCGCTCTCTTTCTCTCTCTGAGATGAAGGCCTCATCACAGAGCCAGGTCTTAGGCTGAGGGAAGGGTTTCATTTTGCCTCATTACAGGAGCCACTAGAGGATTATGGGGCTTCAAAGCTTCTTGATTGCATTATCAGGCTTTAGTTTGTTGGAACACAGGGCTAATCTGGCCTTCCGTTGTGAAGGAGGGGCGTTGGCCACATAGCAACACAGTGGAGTGACGCTCCCAGTGATGTCATCTGGCATCATCTGGCACAGCAGAGATAGAGGACAGGATTTATCATTGTGATTGGCTACTACGTCCTGAAAAATATATGGTGGTCGATGCATGTGTATTTTACCTACACCGGGGGGTTTACCTACATTACACCAGGGGGCTCAATCTGGTATCACAGCCAACCCAAACAGGTTTTCTAGTCTACCCCTTTAGGAGCCCGGTGGGACGGCAAGTTCCTTTATACATATTTAACCAGACCTCCTCACGGATGACTTCACCCTAGAATGAGTTGAAATTTAAGGGAAGCAGGCAGGCAGAGAGTGATATCGCTTTGCTGCTCCCACAGGCATCCCATGGATGCATTCAGTGTTTATTTTTCAGATTTGTATATGAGCATGAATGGTCTCCTTTTCTGAAAGAAGATGGCTTTGGGGGAACACTGAAGGAGAGACCATGGTACTTTTTTGGGGGGGCAAATCATGAAGATATTTGAAAGCTAATTCAGATCAGAAGGAAATTATGAAAAATTGGTTCACTTCAATGTACTGTACATGTATATGAAGTATTTGCTCATGTGGGATTTTAAGAGAGAACCTATAAACTAGCACCCATTACGTAATCTATTTTTGTCTGGAGGTAATGTTTGTTAAAACATGTAAAGGTGTGTTCCTGAGTGAGGCATCAGGGATCCCCCGCAGCTCTGCTGTAGTCAGATGAATTATTAATGCTAAAAGAATCCATGTTTTCTTTTAAATGCTGTGTAGAGAGCTCAGCCTGGTTGAATATAAGTAGCTGCTACATTTTTCAAGCCCATGCCAAGTATAGCCTTCAATTTAACATGAGCTTTTAATCCTACGAGTGCTAAATTGCTTTTTAATGCCGGGGATCAACGTCTTTTCAGAAGTAACTGGTGAAAAATGCATCAGATATGCAGAGCAAATCAGATAGGAAACTTCTCAGGGTTAGAGGAGCAAAGTGGAGAGAAACCAAGATGTTGTTTTGACACCTCATTCACCTCCTGGGTCTCAAGAGTACCCCCTCTAGCAGTAAATGTGTGTATGTGTGTGTGTGCACGCGTGTGTGTGTTCACGCATGCATTTACATGTGTGCAGCTTCATAAGCAAATTCATTAGCAGTGTCAGGTACTACTGTACTGTACCCACCAAAGCATTAGTTGAACCACAGCATGAGTCAAAGATAGGTGTTACAGTCATGTAAAACTCCCTTGTACTGTACTGTACACTCTGGGTCACTGAGGTCATAACTCCAACAGTGCGTGACTGAGAGCCCTTATTCTAATCTAATATCATTAGGCCTGGGTGGGAGTTGGCAGGCTCCCTCGCCATTGGTCCAATCCAAAATACTTCCTGAAGGGCAGCCAACAGCGTTCCTCCATCACACAACAATGTGGTCATCAGAGCACACTAATCAGTCCACGCCAGAGAGGACCACAAAAACGTGTGTGTGTGACCCCTTTTCCTTCGCCCAGAACTATGCCAGCGGCATCGTCTGTGAACAGCATCAATTAAACGGGCTGTAACGTGCCTAACTCCCATTTGTTTGGATTTCCCCAGTGGCTGATTTTTTTATAGCAGCAGCAGTAGCATTTTCAGTTTCCCCAGTAGCTGTCTATGGGCCTTAATGGAGGACAATCCAAAGATTTTCTCACAGCAAACTGTGTACCTCTGTGTCATAGGAGGAGCTGAACAGAGGAAGGAACGCAATACCCCGGAGACCTTGTTTGTTTTGGGGGGGGGGGGGGGTGTTTACCCCTTTTTCTCCCCAATTTCAGTAGTTACAGTCTTGTCTCATCGCTCGGGAGAGGCGAAGGTCGAGAGCCGTGCGTCCTCCAAAACACAATCCAACCAAGCCGCACTGCATCTTGACACAATGTCCTCTTAACCCGGAAGCCAGCCACACTGTGTCAGACTGTGTCAGCGTGCACTGGGCCCAGCCCGCCACAGGAGTCGCTAGTGCGTGATGGGACAAGGACATCCCTGTTGGGCAAACCCTCCCCTAACCCGGACGACGCTGGGCCAATTGTGCGCCGCCCCATGGGTCTCCCGGTCGCGGCCGGCTGCGACAGAGCCTGGACTCAAACCCAGAATCTCTAGTGGCACAGCTAGCACTGTGATGCAGTGCCTTAGACCACTGCGCCAGTGGTCTAATGTGATATCCTCAGTAATAGCAGTATCCCACTGCAAGCCAAGAAGTGCTCCAGGAAAACATCATTCTCTTTCTCTCTTTCAGATGGTACTGTCTATGTTTATCTTCCATGGAGTCCTAACCATGTGAGTGGAGCATTTGAGGTTAGACAACCCATCAAATCTCCCTGTGTGTTATTGCATGATATAACATCCTGTGATATTATTGTTGGTCCCAGCCAGCTCCCTGCTGGGCCTGGTTGGCCTGGTGGGCCTGCTAGTCTCTGTGTCTCTCTGTCTTAGCCACCGTCAAATCGGCCTGGCACCCCGACCCGGCTGCTTTATCAAGTTTCCTGGAAGGATTATCCCCAAGCTCACTCATTTGATATTTTCCCCTGATGCGGGGCTTTGGGGGGATAGCGTGTGTGTGCGTGTGTGCATGCTAGTGTACGTGCTTACATGCGTGCCTTCGCTAGGGTGTGCAGCTGTGTGTGTGTGTGTGTGTGTGTGTGTGAGTGAGTGAGTGAGTGAGTGAGTGAGTGAGTGAGTGAGTGAGTGAGTGAGTGAGTGAGTGAGTGAGTGAGTGAGTGAGTGAGTGAGATGGTGCAGCTGTTTGGTCTCTCCCTGGGCGAGTGGACAGCGCAACACAGACTGTCCCTGTTTGCCAGTGTGAAATCCTCTTACAGCCCCTGTCTGTCTCTGTTGGGCCAGGCGCGTGCAGCAGCAGTCCCAGATCCTCTTGTGGAGGCCGTGTTAGTAAGCAGAGCGCATGTTAAGCCCGGCTGAGACAGACACTGATGATTGGGCTTAGTGCTAAGTGATGTACTGCTTGGTTCTCCGTGCGCGGCGCCAACCCTCATCCCAGCCCCACTGAGACCTGGGCCTTGACAGACAGACATATGCACGTATACAACACTCTCTCACAGTGGGCAGGCATCACGCCCTGCTAGTGTCAGGGGCTATCTTGGCAGACTGGCTGGCAAAACACTAATACATGCTCTCAAATTCACGCACATCCTCTCCTATGCCCACTCCTCTCCATGGCTACTTTCAAATGCAAATCAGGACATAAACAGTATCTCATTTAACACAGTTAACACTCACACCAACATACACACTTGTACAAATGGACATACATACACAAACTCTGAGAGAGCAGAGAGAGAACACACTGACTGTGTCTGTACCTTGGGAGCCTCCACTCAAATAACCCCAATGTGGTGAATGTCCTGCTCTCTCTCAGCCACTCTATCAGCCATCCAGCCAGGCAGGGAAGGCAGTGAGTGGGTCTCAGACTCACAATGTGGACATTTAGGTCTCCAGCTGGCGTGGTGTGAGTTTGTGGAGGAAAGCATGGAATGCAGGCCTGCCTGGCCCACAGGGCCCGCTGTCTGCCAGATGGAGGCCCCTCTCAAAGGCATCTCTATTACCGCTCCGAGCCCCAGACAACCAGGCCTTATGTCACAGTCACAGCGGAGGGCATGGAGAGGGCTGAAGAGGCCAGAGTGCCAACACGACACTCCCTCATGGAAATGTACCGGCAGACACCACACACACTCCCATTGATCCCAATTGATGGTGCTTGACAGAAATGAGTATCAGTTATATTTGAATATTTAGTACTTTTACATATTTATTACATTATATTTTATTCTGTAGAGAATATGCAATCATTAGGGCTAATAGTTTTTCCTGGCCGTGTGACTTGACCAAACCTGTGACATCATACTGTACCTGGTGAACTGTAAATTAATTTGGAAGAGGAAATGACATCATTTGAAACCAGCCATAGACATGACAATGCCAGCAAGTATGGCCGCCATGTATTTCCCACCATGTTGGTTGTTTCCTGCAGCTTGCCTCACGCCTGCCCTCACATTGATAGTGACAGATAAAGCCCCTGTGATCTTGTGGAGCGTCAGGCTCTAGCTGGCTGCCTGATTACCATCCCCACCGATAACACTGCATGTTAATCATTGTAAACATGGTGTTGTCTCCGCCAGGGCTTTGACACACTTAGCTTATCTCTAATTGTTTTAATTGCTACTAGCGTTTAACGAGATCGTCCCCTAGATTTGGAAAAGCCCAAAGCCCAGAGACTGACTGGGTACACAGAGCAGGAACACAGTGTTTCTGTTTCCTCAGATCTATGGTTCTGTGATGGGGTGTACGCTCGCTCCTCGCTGGCTAGCTCCTCAGATCTATGGTACTGTGATGGGGTGTACGCTCGCTCCTCGCTGGCTAGCTCCTCATATCTATGGTACTGTGATGGGGTGTACGCTCGCTCCTCGCTGGCTAGCTCCTCAGATCTATGGTACTGTGATGGGGTGTACGCTCGCTCCTCACTGGCTAGCTCCTCAGATCTATGGTTCTGTGATGGGGTGTACGCTCGCTCCTCGCTGGCTAGCTCCTCAGATCTATGGTACTGTGATGGGGTGTACGCTCGCTCCTCGCTGGCTAGCTCCTCAGATCTATGGTACTGTGATGGGGTGTACACTCGCTGTGATGGGGTGTACACTCGCTCTGGTGGGGGGGGGGACTGCCTGTCTGCCCGCATGTCTGTCTGCCACAAGACATTTTGCGGATTAAATCTCTCCCTCTTGTCTCTAACCTCCTCAAAACACACACACACATACTCTTTCTGTCTCCCATGTTCTTTCATTACTGTAGGAGAAGGTTGGGGTGGAGGGGATATCCTACCCCTGTCTCGGTGGATTTTGACATGTTAAAATCTTCTGACACACAGAGAAGGCTCAAATCTCTCCTCTCCCCCCCCCCCCCCCCCCCCCCCCCGCCCCCCCCCCCAGCAGGATGGCTACAGTAGGCAGAACAAGGCCCTTATTTAGTTCAGTCCCTGTGAAATGCAATTAGAAACCCCTCAAGGGCCAGCAGGGGCCTGGGCTGAGAAGTCAGGAGGGAGGGAGAGGGAGAGGGAGAGGGAGAGGGAGAGGAGAGAGAGAGAGAGAGAGAGAGAGAGAGAGAGACCTCCCTGATGTCTGTCAGCCTGCTGGCTTTTGAAGTCTGGGGCCATCTTATGTCCCCCTAGAGACCCTATCATCAGGGCCCCACTCTGGAGCAGTTCAACATGACCCTGGAGTGGCTGGCTGGGCTGAGATCTGGAGGAAAGTAGGGAGGGACAGAGAGGGAGGAGAGGTTTGGGCAGTGGGCTGTCTCAGTGTGTGCCTGACAGAATGGTCTCGGCAGAGCGTTTCAGAGGCCCAATCCCCCTGACCATATCTTGCTAGCCTGGCAGGCAGGCATACAGACAGGCAAGCAGGCAGGCAGATCGCTCTGGGCTGCAGTCAGGAGTCCATCAGGGGTCAGACACATTTTAATGCAGGCCTTCCTGGTGATTTCCTCCCGTGATTCCTCTTAAAGACGCAGCGTGGCAATTTCTCTCCCCCCTCCATTTCCCCACCCTCCCTCCTCTGGCTGTCTGGCTATTTTCTTTCTGTCTCTCTTCTCTCTGACACTCTCTCCTCCTACTGTTTCTCTTCCTTTTCTTCCTCTCCCCTTCTTTCCTCACTCCCAGTGCAGTGCAAGAAAGTAACAAAGGGAAAAAAATTATCCTAGCCAAAGTAGCTCTGGGTTGGAATTATGTCGAGCCTCGTGGGGGGTTTCTGGAGAAAGCAGTTATTTGGTTGCTGATGTCTGCCGTGCCTCATTGACTATGGAGACTTATGTGCAGATTAGTGAGGGAAATGAAAGCTACGATTTGACATTGTGTGTTTTTATGTAGGGGTTTGTCTGGGGTGCATGGCTCCACTGCAATACTTCAGAGAGAACTGGAATCATATTGGAATATTGAGATGATTTTCCTCCTTTTCCATTGTGAGACAGCTGAAAGCTATTGCCTGGTTTTTAACAGGGAATCCTCAAGAAAACCAACCTCAATATTACTGCAAACCAGATTAAACCAGTGTCTGGACCGGCTTCATATGAAATAATTTGATCAAAGGATAGGCTGTCGTTGTATCAACTTTTGCATGCTATACTGTAGTTCTTATGACATTTACAGTCTGACTTGATGTTAGCCAGAACACTCTCTAATCATTCACCAACTCAAAGGAACGTTTACAACACAGGGAAACACACACAGTCTAGTGTGTGTGCGTGCGTGTGCTGATGTGTGTATGTTTGTGTTACATATGCATGTTTGTTTGTGTGCGTGTGTATTCTAAGTGTGTGTTTGTGTGTGTGTTTTTGCACTGCTGCAGTAGAGTGGTACTCTCTGTTGGTCTGCTGGATGGGGAGGGAGTGATTGACTGGCCTGAAATGACCCGTGGCACGGCGGCCCGGTACTCTGTGGCATGTCTATCATTTAAACAAAAGGGCCTCCCTCCCATTCCCGGTTCTACTCTGACTGGAAAAAAGGGGGGAAATGCATTAAGGATGTAACCCAAGCGTTTGAGGAGGGAAGGTTAAACCAATTTTCTTGTCCTGGTTGGTTTTGAAAGGAGAGTCCCTAGGAAGGGGACAGGGCAGTGGACTGATGGCTCTAGGTCCAGGCAGTAGAGTGGCTGCTCATGCTGACAGAGCAGTGCTATGTCAACTCTCAGTAATTACTGGCCTCCTAGATGGAGATGATGGCTACCATTATTCATCCACATTTACCTAGTGGTCCAACCGACGGCCCAGCCTGTGCTGATTCCTGAAAGCAGACAGGTAGAGATAGCATCCAGATAACCAGATAAAACTAGTTGCTCTACAGGCTTTTTACTTTACACCAGGAATAAATACTTTCCGCCTCTCTCTCAGTGACAAAAGATGTGAGTTTCATGTCTCTCAAGGAAACATATTACCGTTGAGGAAAACGACCAGTTTCTTTTGAATTCCCGTTGTCCTAGTTTATCAGACAGATGCTTCCATCCCTCTGTCTTGTTTATCTCTCTTCCTATTCAAAAACCACCAATCCCTCTTGTGTGATAAAGGCAGGTTTAAATAAGTATGAAGGATGTGCGAAATATGGCTTGTCTTTTTGTCATTCATATTTCCAGGTTTGATATTCACAGGCATGTCTCTCACAATGCAGAGGAACTAGTCAGGTCCCTAAACCATTCAGCCTCCCAGAGAAGTATATTATATGACTAAACCATTCAGCCTCCCAGCCAAGTATATTATATGACTTGTGTCTGCAATATACACAGGGAAGAAGTGAATGTTGTTTGTTACCTCTCCCTGGGGTTCTGTCTCCTACTCTTGGTCTGGCCTTTCTTCCCTTTCAATGCTCACAGGCCCTGTCGTTTTTCATTCAGATCTTATTCATAGAGTGAGTGAGTGAGTGAGTGAGTGAGTGAGTGAGTGAGTGAGTGAGTGAGTGAGTGAGTGAGTGAGTGAGTGAGTGAGTGAGTGAGTGAGTGAGTGAGTGAGTGAGTGAGTGAGTGAGTGAGTGAGTGAGTGAGTGAGTGAGTGAGTGAGTGAGTGAGTGAGTGAGTGAGTGAGTGAGTGAGTGAGTGAGTGAGTGAGTGAGTGTCATCTCCCGGGTGATGAGTGACAGATTAATATATGTCTGGCTACGTGTCTGAGGAATTGGGAAGAAAAGCGCTGTCAGAGCTGCTTGTCGGGAAGGGGCGAGATTAGAAGCAGTTGTCATTGGCAGGCTAGTGCAGACTCAGGCTCACTGAGATAAGGCTGGATGTAATGACTGTAAAAAGCATCCTGACCTCGCCTTCAAAAGGCACAGAAAAGAGATGATATATAGATGATTTTTGATTAATTTGATGTGTGTGTACGTACGCGTCTGTGCATGTGTTTGATGATAGGATGTTCCATGGCATATGGCGTAGTCTCCCTATTTTTCCAGTCGGATAGAATATCAGGCATGCTATGAATCTTATTGAAAATGGCGCAAATAATTCATATATTTAAGTGTTCGCTTCAACATGTGCTTATGAAAATTCATCACCCCAGACAACGCGTTTCCACTGCTACAGAGTCCAATGACGGCGAGCTTTACACCACTCCAGCCGATGCTTGGCATTGCGCATGGTGATCTTAGGCTTGTGTGTGGCTGCTCGGCCATGGAAACCCATTTCATGAAGCTCTTGACTAACAGTTATTGTGCTGACATTGCTTCCAGAGGCAGTTTGGAACTCGGTAGTGAGTGTTGCAACCGAGGACAGATGATGTTTACGCGCTACACGCTTCAGCACTCGGCGGTCCCGTTCTGTGAGTTTGTGTGGCCTGTCATTTCGCGGATGAGACATTGTTGTTCATAGATGTTTCCACTTCACAATAACAGCACTTACAGTTGACCGGGGCAGCTCTATTAGGGCAGAAATTTGACAAACGGACTTGTTGGAAAGGTGGCATCCTATGACGGTGCCACGTTGAAAGTCACTCAGCTCTTCAGTAGGGCCATTCTACAGCCAATGTTTGTCTATGGAGATTGCATGGCTGGGTGCTCGATTTTATACACCTGTCAAAACGGGTCTGGCTGGAATAGCCAAATCCACTCATTTGAAGGGGTGTCCACATACTACTGTATGTAGTGTATATATCTGCTATTCTCCTCAGAATGTTTCTACCATTTCTGAATGTCATTGAGACACTTTTCCTTTCATTGCCTCACCTCGTCCTCCTCATCCACCCTGAATAGACTTCTGGAAGTCGTGAGTCCTACAAATGCGCCAGTCAGACACAACGGATGTGAATTCAATAAGAGCTCTTAACGTCTTACATGCACAGCACTCATGTTACACTTATCAGAAAATATTTGAAATTAGGAGATATTTTCCGTAATGGCAAGAAGGCTCATGAAAAAGAGAGCCGGTCTCCTGTGATTGCAATCTAGGAAAAGAAAGTGAAATTAAACCGCCATTGCGGAGGAAGAATAAAAATAAAAATTGCTTCTTGACGCTTTGAAGCGAAGGATCAAGGCCAAAAAAAAAGGAATAAAAGATGAAAAAACGTCAGCAGAGGAGAGATGGCTGATGGTCTATAGACAGAACTTACAAGCACAGACACCAATTACTGGCATGCATAACATAACTCCAGACGTTATGTTTGATCTCCGCTCTCCATTCTCTGGCAACGGCATCAAGTGCTTTTCCATAGCAAAGTGACACTTTATATTATTTTCTTGGCTACGACACGCAGGGCTTTTTTTCTTCTTCTTTCTGTTGATCTCTGTCAGCGTTTCATTTGAATTTAAAATCATGTGCAGTGAGAGATCCGGACATAGATTGTCTGGTGGTTGAGCTGTAATCACAGACCTGAGGTTTCTCCTAAATCTGATAATGACCGTTTAGGACCGAGAACGCTGATTTGTTGATGGCTGCTATTCCTTAGACCTGTGCGACAACAAGCAGCCATTTTGTTGGTGGCAGACAATGGTATAAATATACAGTGTATCTTCTTGCAACTAGCCATGAAATGGATTTAAAACGACGTGACTAAAATCGCCATGTTTCATCACTGTCTAGACACCTTTCTTTATTTTAACAACAAAATAATACAATGACATGGAATGTCTTGCAATTACAATGTAATAACCCAGTATTTATATAACTAATTTGAAACATCATTTGTCGAATTTGTTTTTAGCATTAGGAATAAGCTTGTGCTCACATAGGCTCACACACACTATAATGTTTTACTTCTCTTCTTCCCAATGTTCAAGCTGCTTGATGTTCAAAGCACATACTTGTCAACATGGCTTCATCATCTATTGAACATGGGCCGACTGATGGCCAAGACGGGCCCCCTAACCCAATGGACACTTTGTATTGGAGATCAAGGAGGGCCCCTAACCCAATGAACGCTTTGTATTGGAGTGCTGTGTTCTTTTCAGGGCCATTGTGTGATCAGGTTTAGCTCTCTGGGGCCTTGGGGCCCGGCGTTATGGCTTTGACTGGTCTTCTTGGGCCTCGGCCAGCCACGTCTCCCTGCTGATAGTCATCTATCTGATAGTCATCTCATCTGTCTGGCCATGAGATCCAGTGTCCTGATAGATAGAACACTAAGAGCACATACAACACTGCCATTCAGAGCTGGGGGCTATCGCTCTCTCTCATTTTCTATCTCTCTGTTTCAATCTCTTTCCCTCTCTGTCGCTCTGTCCATCTGTGTCTATCTTTCTCTCCCTCTCTTCTTCTCTCTCCAGCAAAGAGGGTAGAGGGATGGATTAGCACCCAGCAGCAAAGAGTTAAGTCTGTTTTCTGCTCTGTGGGGGCTGGGCGCTGTAGGGAGAGAGAAAGAGATCCCATCCTCCCTGTAATGTGACTCCATTGTTGATCCATTGACTACCCAGGCAGTGGGCTAATGCTGATTAGCCAAGGCTATAGTACCCTGGGTTTTCGTGCGATTAAAGTTATTTTCCAGGAACGTCCAGCATTAGCTGAAATTTGCAAGATTGTTTTGGTTTGGAGTGTCCATGGGCCACCAGATTAGTGAGATGGATCAAATAAAAATAAGGGTACTCTCTCAATTTCAATTCAATTTCAATTTAAGGGCTTTATTTGCATGGGAAACATATGTTAACATTTGTCGAAGCAAGTGAAGTAGATAATAAACTAAAGTGAAATAAACAATACAAATGAACAGTAAACATTACACTCACAGAAGTTCCAAAAGATTAAAGACATTTCCAATGTCATATTATGTCTATATACAGTGTTGTAACGATGTGCAAATAGTGAAAGTACAAAAGGGAAAATAAATAAACGTAAATATGGGTTGTATTTACAATGGTGTTTGTTCTTCACTGGTTGCCCTTTTCTTGTGGCAACAAGGTCACAAATCTTGCTGCTGTGATGGCACACTGTGTTATTTCACCCAGTAGAAATGGGAGTTTATGAAAATTGGGTTTGTTTTTAAATTCTTTGTAGATCTGTGTAATCTGAGGGAAATATGTGTCTCTAATACGGTCATACATTAGGCAAGAGGTTAGGAAGTGCAGCTCAGTTTCCACCTCATTTTGTGGGCAGTGTGCACATAGCCTGTCTTCTCTTGAGAGCCAGGTCTGCCTACGGCGGCCTTTCTCAATAGCAAGGCTATGCTCACTGAGTCTGTACATAGTCAAAGCTTTCCTTGAGTTTGGGTCAGTCACAGTGGTCTGGTATTCTGTGTACTCTCTGTTTAGGGCCAAATAGCATTTTAGTTTGCTCAGTTTTTTTGTTAACTCTTTCCAATGTGTCAAGTAATTATCTGTTTGTTTTCTCATGATTTGGTTGGGTCTAATTAGCAGGTATTGGCCTAATTCTGCTCTGCATGCATTATTTTATGTTTTACGTTGTACACGGGGGATATTTTTGCAGAATTCTGCATGTAGAGTCTCAATTTGGTGTTTGTCCCATTTTGTGAATTCTTGGTTGGTGAGCAGACCCCAGACCTCACAACCATAAAGGGCAATGGGTTCTATAACTGATTCAAGTATTTTTAGCCAGATTATAATTGGTATGTCAAATTTTATGTTCCTTCTTGCCTTGTCTCTCAGCTTGTTCTCAGCTTTGTGGAAGTTACCTGTGGCGCTGATGTTTAGGCTGAGGTATGTATAGCTTTTTGTGAGCTCTAGGGCAACGGTGTCCAGATGGAATTTGTATTTGTGGTCCTGGCGACTGGACCTTTTTTGGAACACCATTATTTTTGTCTTACTGAGATTTACTGTCAAGGCCCAGGTCTAACAGAATCTGTACAGAAGATCTATGTGCTGCTGTAGGCCCTCCTTGGTTGGTGACAGAAGCATCAGATCATCAGCAAACAGTAGACATTTGACTTCAGATTCTAGTAGGGTGAGGCCAGGTGCTGCAGACTGTTCTAGTGCCCTCGCCAATTCGTTGATATATGTGTTGAAGAGGGTGGGGCTTAAGCTGCATCCATGTCTTACCACATGGCCCTGTGGAAAGAAATGTGTGTTTTTTGCCAATTTTAACCGCACACTTGTTGTTTGTGTACATGGATTTTATAATGTTGTATGTTTTTCCCCCAACACCACTTTCCATCAATGCTGTCTCTCTCTCAATCAATCTTTCGCCTTCCAAGCAAACCAGTACCATCATTAACATGATTAATAATAGGACAAATGTCCACGAAAGCTGCTGATCCTCTTACAATACAGACGGTTTTAACATGAGAAAACTACTACAAACCTGATCATAGTACCATGTTTCAGGGAGGGACATTGGTGGGCTTTTCGATGTCTGCGTTTGAGCCCTGGATCAAGCTTGATTAAGTGGGCACCATTGGTGAGCATGGCTGGATCACTATCTCACCATGGTTAACCTAGTTGCTGGTGTGAGTGTGTTACCCCCCCCTCTAGGACAGTAGAGTGGTGGTTATTTCAACAGGAAGAGAGTGGCTGTGAGCTCTGAGGAGGTGCACTACTGCTTATAAAGAGCGTTTTGTTTTCCTCCCCTCGCATTGGCAGCACCCTACTGGGAAATTCATTAGCCGCTGACATCATCTCACTCTGTCGACAGTGAAAGAATATCATTCTAGTCTCAGGCCCTCCCTCTGTCCCTCCCTCCTCTCTCTCTCTCTCTCTCTCTCTCTCTCTCTCTCTCTCTCTATCTCTCTCTCTCTCTCTGCCTCTTGCTCTCACCCTCTCTCGTTCTGGAACTGCCAGGCAGTTTTCTCTGAGCTTCATTCAAGCAAAATAAAACACACTCCTGCACGCCTTTCCCAAGAAGAGCGCGGTCTTTGGAACCAAGGAATCTGGACCCTCAGAAGCAGAAAACACAGGTGTGTTTGTGTTCAGAAGAGAAGTAGTAGTGAGGTTGAACCAAGTCAGGTTAGAATCAGGAAGTGGGAGGACCCAACCATCAAACGAGGACCACAGAGGCAGCAGTTGGATGAATGGGAGTTTGTCTGACGCTTGGAGCGATGAGAGGCTCTGTCGGTGACAGAACCGTCAGCAACCACAGGACATAAGCTTTAACCAGCTGGAAATATAATGAAAGCGGAGTCCCCTTTTGGCTCAAGGTGATTCTAAATGTGATTTTGTCTCCCTCTTTGCTCCAGAGGAAATTGGTCTGCGCTTTGTTGGATTTTGCTGCTCTGTAGGAGCGAGCTGGCGACTCCCGCTGGTGTCTGTGGACACAGCCTCTTTACGCGTCCTGATACGCAGTCTCCCAAGGATCTTGCCTATTCGAACCTCGCATATCTTCAATACGAGAATATTGCGAGATAGATTTGTATCCCACTCTGAACTGAAGACAAAACGCACTTAACGGGATTTAGCGACCTAGAGCTGTTGCTGATGCTTTTTCTGCAAAGACACATGGCTTCCTTTGTCCGAGAGGCACCGTAGCTTTGTAAGAGCTTCTCGTATCTCGTTGGAATTTTATTGGAAACGGATTCTCTTTTCGCATGGATGTCATCGATTTAAACGGAGTTGAATTCGCCGCCTATTTGTGGATTACATTATTTTGACAAGCAGAATGTGAAACGGGGCCATATTTACTACACAGCGAAAGTGATATCTTAACTAATATTTTCCTTCTTGCCAGCTTCGCCACATCAAAGGTATGCGCGTCGCTGTTCTTTATTCACGTCTACCTTATTATAAATTATTTGGTTATTAGCTTATAGTTTACGTCCTATTAACGACGAATTATGTGTAGGCCTATTATCAGTATGTACTATGTTTATTGGATATAATAAAACGTGTAGGAGAATATCTGTGGTTATTGCAGCAATGTTTTTTGTAGTATAGCTCTTCCTATACATGTAGTTATAAATTGATAATAACGTAAATGCTTAATATTGCTATGAGCATTCATAGATATGAAGAAAAAAATCGTCATTTTGAATGTTGTTGGCCTATATCTGGATATTTGTTGTGTGCAGAAGGGAAATATCCAAACTGAATATGCTTCAATCAAGTCTGTCTATTTCAATCTGCAGTAATATTCTTTGATAGGTTACTGACGTTTCATTTTTAGAATTAGGAGATTCAATTATTTTTTTGTGGAGAGAAAAATATTCTGCTTTCCATGCACCTACACATTTTAATTTGGATGAATAGCTACACTGAAATGCCTGTCTCTTACCTTGGAATTGCCTGTACCCTAAGCAAATGAATATGGAAATGTTTTCTGTCTCGAGCAAAATCATCTCATGTGCGAATAGAAAATAATTGATAGGCGTTAGTTATTAATGGGATATGTGTCATTTGCGCAAATGTCATACCATTATTATTGGACCCCGTGCCACTGTCCATTTGCCGAAAAGGTGTGAAGAGTCTTCATTGTCTGTGATAAAATCTTCTGAATTGTTTTGAATTAGTCTCATTGTCATTTTCACTTTACTAGGACTGATATCTAATATTTAAAACAGCGTCTTTCAATAGCCATCTGTTTTTTTACTTCTCCGCGACAAAAAAGTGAAATGCTATGAAAGTGACATTTAAAACCAATGGTTCAATGTGTTGTTATTTCCTAGTAGGCCTAGGCTCAGCCTTGCCACGCACACACTGGTAGGAATTGTAACATGTCGATCTTTCACTTTGTTAGTGGGATTGAATTAGCCAATGCCTTTTTGACACCGCAATGTCACCTAAATAGGCTTTCATTATCTAATACTGTGTAAATGCTTAGCACTGAATGTTTGCACAATAACACAGCAATGTTAATTTGCGCTCTGCCACACTGGGCTCGACATGGAATGGGTGAGGGTTAGCGCTGTCATGTTATTACATGGACCAACAGTGCCATCAAGTGGCCGCGGTGTGCTGCAGTGCGGAATGTTTCGCTCCCTTCAGCTGGCCGTTTGGGTCATTGACGATGAAACCCACCTGTTTAAGCAAGTTTGCTAATGATATCGTCTTTCTCTCTCACAGGGCTCTGATGCCAGCTCAGAGAAATTCTTCAGCACCGCTGCAGTTAAAGGTATGAACTCTTATAATGTGTTTTATGTAGCAGTATTATTTATGGCAATATTATTTTAATTTGCAAGAATCATAGTTTGGCATTGGTTGGTCATTGTAATTCTGCATTGGCTCAGTGTAGGCGCTCATAGCTCCCGAGTGGCGCAGTGGTCTAAGACACTGCATCTCAGCAAGAGGCGTCACAGCAGTACCTGGTTCGTATCCAGGCTGCATCACATCCAGCCGTGATTGAGAGTGGTGCACCTGTTGTCTGGGTTTGGCAAGGGGTAGGCTGTCATTGTAAATAAGAATATGTTCTGACTTGCCTAGTTAAATAATGGTTTAGAAGTTGTTTAATAGCAATGCTTGCCTTTGTAGCCCATTTGTATATCAACCAAGACCAGAGCTTGGTCGTGCAAAACAGACTCTGTTTTCACTGCAGCTCTTTGTATTACACAGGTGTGAAATATCAATCTGTGTTTTCTCATGTCTGGACATGACAGAAAATTCATTCCTGGTGGTTTATTCAATGAAATCGAATTGGATTCAGTGTAATGAATAAAAAAATCCATATGAGCTACTCACTCAGGTAAACAACACCATGCAGAGTTTTGATATGCCAAGACATGTTACTACTCCCTTTAGTGGGAAATACATTTGACATTAAATAAAAAAACACAAAAATCTGTGTTTTTGCATGTACACTGAATGATTGATAAATGTTATGCTACACAAAGATAAATAGCATACATTTTTCTCAACAATTCCAAACTGTTAGTAGTTGGACTTATTGCAGCCGTTACTGAGATGGTTGTTCCAGGTTAGATGATTGAGGTAGTCTCAGTATACAATCTTCCCTACCCTGGCAGTCTGCGTGCAGGTTGCTGGTGATAAAAAAAAATCCACTTGTTGGATATTTTAACTCTGTCTGGAATCCAATAGGAATTAAACATCACTTTGCAAGCCAGCATAATGTGACTTGCTGGCCTGATGTGGCCTGTAAACCAGGAGTTTCCTAACACCACTGTGTTAGGGTATAACTCTCAAAGAAAGGCCTTTTGATATATGTAATGTATTGTCATATGTAATAACATTTTAAAGGCTAGTAAGGCTGGTGGAACCATTCATAGAGGGTTCTAGTAGGAACCCTCCAAAGATAAAAGGGTTCTCGGTAGAACCATATACAGGAGGTTCTATAAAGAACCCTACATAAAGGGGGTATAGGGAGAACCTTCTGCAAAGGTTTCTACCTAGCACCAAAAAGGGTTCCCCAATATGGACAAACTGAAGAACCCTATATGGTTCTACTTAACACCATTTTTCTAAGAGTGTAGGAGCCAGAGGAGGAGGAACCAGGAAGTGCTAACGCAGTATGAAATAAAGTCAGAAGGAGGGCATCTGTTTACGACCTCAGAGTGCCAACACTACATGTGACCTCATAATCACGTCACTAATTTGCTGTGAAAAGCAGACAGTCCCATTTTCTCCATCCCTGGAGGAGCCCAGATAATGTGTTAAATGGACATTCCTCTGCAATGGTGGGTTACTATAGGATTTGATGGGGCTGGGGGGATGTTAGGGGAGAGGAGGGGCTGGAGAAACAGGGCTTATGACCCCTTCAGAGAGCAGGAGAAAGAGGGGCTGATTGGTGCAGATAGGTTCTTGTTTCCCCCCTTTCCCCCTTTCTTGCTGTACTGTGCTCTGCTGTGGAGTCTGGGGACCCCAAACACATTTCCCACATTCTGGCCTTTGATTACCTCCAGGGCTTGATTTGTGGCATACATCGGTGGCTCAATGGCCATGCTTGACAGGGAGGCTTCCTTTTGAAGGCACCGCTCTGTGGGGATATTTGGTTCCCTTGAAAGGACTAAGACCCCCTTTGTGTGGCCTAAATCAACATGGGCCACCCTCTTTACCCCTCAGTGAAAGGCCTTATTGAGGGAAACAGTACACAAATACGCTCTCTCCCTCCCTGGTGGATAGCAGGCACCCTCTTGGCCCCTATTTACATTTAAATATATAAGCCCCTTTTCTTTCTTTTTAACATCCAAGCTTCTACTCCTCCTCCTTCTTCTTCTCCTCCCCCAGCCATATGCAAATTCCTATTGCAATCACAAAAGGCGAGTAAAAGAATCCAGGTGCAGAAGAACGGAGACCATTGGTATTTTTATTGAGGGAAGTGTTAAGATAAAAGAAGTAGGGTGGGTATTTAGTTTGATGGGATTACCACCACTATGATGCACCGACCGACTGATTGACCAACCAACTGCCTCAGGACAAGATACAACTCCAGGTAAAATGGGAGAAGCTTAGATTGTGTGGAGATGAATATCAGTATTTGCCCGAGGGCAAGTGCAAAAGGTCTGTTTGTTTGGTGGTTTGTGCTTTCTTGTTGGTACACATTAAATGCTTATTGGGCTTAACATTCGACAGGGGCTTGGAGGGTCTATCCACAAAAAAATGATTTCTTAATCCAGCCCTGTCTACCTCCCAACAATTACTGCCCTGCCTGGCAGGCAGCACCTCTCACAGTACAGTACACTCACAACAGATAGCCAGTCACCTCATTGCTTATTGCATCTGACTGTGGCATATTTGCAAAGAAATTCAACTCCTGACTGAGTGCAGTGTTTTAGTTCCTGGACGTTGATTTGCTTCCAGCCGCGCGTCATCTTTCTCACGTCTCGCCTCAGGTCCAGGGCCATTGATATCCACCGTGTGGAATTGTCACGCTCCCCTGTGGCATTGTCACTCTCCCACGCTCTGTTGCTCTCTCTCACCCATCTCTCTCTCTCTCTCTCTCTCTCTCTCCCTCCCTCCCTCCCTCCCTCCCTCCCTC
The DNA here is from genome assembly GCF_965601325.2 of Salmo salar. NCBI lineage: Eukaryota > Metazoa > Chordata > Actinopteri > Salmoniformes > Salmonidae > Salmo > Salmo salar. The sequence continues at coordinate 60,831,966 of NC_138294.1, read as the reverse complement.
ACAACCTCTCTCTCGCAATTCAATTCATTTTCTCCCTCCCTCTCTCCCTCCCTCCCTCTCTCTCCTCTCTGTCTGGGTTCAATTTGCCCAGACGCAGCCTTCATTAAGGAAGAATCATTAAACGTTAGCTCTAATTACGTGGCCTGTCAAAGCGCCTGCAGGTGTCAGCCTGCCTGCAAGCCTCATTCATTTAGTCTCCTGCAGAAAATGTAAAAGAGAAACCAGCCGTATGCTGGGCCAGTTGAAAGAACTTGTTGCAGACTAGGGGCTGTCAGGTTGGTTTCCAATCCTAAACTGATGTTGAGGTCTACATAATGTTGTCCAGGCCTAGTTTAGCTGTGTGTGCGTGGGCTGCCCAGGAAAGGATTAGAGTGTGGCAGAGCCTTGGCTGTAATAACAAAACAGAGCACCATGTCAGGAGAAAAGCATGTGTAGATAGATTTATTAAATGATTAAAGGTTCAGTCCCACACGTGTAATCTCTCTTCGCCACTGTAACACTGGCATTCTTTATGATGTAGTCAGGCCCCACAGCACGGCCCTGAACGCTACTATGTCATTGGAGAGGGCAGTCTAAACATATTACAGCTGATTTGTTATAGCAGAGCATAGCCCCATGCAGTAATGCTGTTTAGCTAATGCTAAATACAGCAGGACCGTAATGGTTGTCATCTGTAAATTGGGCTGCTGATGAGTCATAGCTTTGTATGTTTGTTTCAGACCAGACTGACTCAGTATTGAATAGGACCACAGACAGACAGACAGACAGACAGACAGACAGACAGACCATATTGTTATTACTTAGAGGGAGAAAATATGTAGTGACATTGCAGTGGTCATTTAATTACTGTCTACACCAGATGATCAGTTGATATCTGATTAAATGTATTTTATTTTTCTTGCTTTGACACAGGGAAACTTAGACGATGTACAGTATTAGGGACATGTCATACTTTCTCAGACAGTAATACTCTATAATTACAAGTTAGCCACCAATGAATTACATAGTTATTTCTTGACATTTCATCATAAACAATTCCCCAGTTTGACATAAAACATATTTCTTTTAGTTTTTTCCTATGGCTCAGATATGATAGGAGGTGAGTTCAGTCTGTAAGGGTTGAAGTACCAGGAGAGAGGGAGGCTGCTCTGCTGTCCCCTCCTCTCTCAGTGCTTCAGCTGAAAGGCTGGTTTCACCAAAGCTTTACCGGAGCTAATGTGAAAATGAAACTGCTATGGTGAGACCCAGGGAGCAGCGCCAGCGCCAGACGAGAAGTGCACAGCCAGCCAGCGAAGTGCTTGAGTGTGTCTTCCTCCAGAGGGGAGGGGAGCGAGAGAGAGAGAGTAATGTGCAAGGTGTAATTTGCGCCACTGATGACATTGTTTAAAAAAAAAGAAGCAAGGTAAAGAGAAAATAGCGGAGGTGAACTTTGTGGCAGTAACGGATTGAAGAGCTCTCTGGATTGTCGTGGAGAGCTCTTCAGGCAGCAGAATGGCCTCTGAGTGTTTTACACGTGTGTAGGAGGGAGCTGAGAGGTTGACTCTCTCTCTGGCTGACAGTACGGTGTCGGTCCTGCACTGTGGGCTGCCTTCTTCTACTGTAATAATCAGATGATGTAAAGATGCTATAGGGAACTATTACACACTGATCTGGACCAACACAGATGATGGTGACCCATTCAGTGTAATGGGAGCGCCAGTTAGCCTTTCACAGCACCACCATCATTGGTTTACACTACAGTAGCCACAGCCTTTACTGTGCTGTGCCCTCCGATGGACCTCAACCTTCTTTGTGGGTTTGGGTTTTGGAGACCAGGACAGAACTTGGCCTGGTACACAGTGGAAAAATGACCCACCTCTGATTGGCCTTCTATGTCTGAGGCACGGACTTGGTTCTCTGCCTGGTAGGGTGAGAGGTCATTCATATGGCACTAGCTGTCCCTTCCAGACACAAAACTGTAGACAAAAAGACACAACAATGTTGGAATATAAAAGCACTTTTATTGTTAGTCTTATATAAACACACACAGCCACTACAGTGAGTGAAACACTCTTCAACATCTCTGACAGAAGTCTGTTATATGATGCACTTATATCCATTAGCTGTGATTGGAAGAATCCGATTACCAAGTGTACTGATGACATACAGTGGGGTCCGGAATAATGAATGTATAAGATAAATAATTCAAATACTGAGTTATACTGAACAAATATAATCGCAACATGTAAAGTGTTGGTCCCATGTTTCATGAGATGAAATAAAATATCCCAGAAAATGGACACATGCACAAAAAGCTTATTTCTCTCAAATCTGGTGCACAAATTTGTTTACATCCCTGTTAGTGAGCATTTCTCCTTTACCAAGATAATCCATCCACCTGACAGGTATGGCATATCAAGAAGCTGATTAAACAGCATGATCATTAAACAGGTGAACCTTGTGCTGGGGACAATAAGAGGCCACTCTAAAATGTGCAGTTTTATCACACAACATAATGTCACAGATGTCTAAAGTTTTTGAGGGAGCGTGCAATTGGCATGCTGACTGCAGGATTGTCCACCAGAGCTGTTGCCAGAGAATTTAATGTTAATTTCTCTACCATAAGCCGCCTCCAACGTCGTTTTAAAGAATTTGGCAGTACATCCAACCGGCCTCACAACCGCAGACCACATGTAACCACTCCAGCCCAGGACCTCCACATCCGACTTCTTCACCTGCGGGATCGTCTGACACCAGCCACCCAGACTGATGATGAAACTGAGGAGTATTTCTGTCTGTAATAAAGCCTTTTTGTGGGGAAAAACTCATTCTGATTGTCTGGGCCTGGCTCCCAAGTGGGTGGGCTTATGCCCTCTCAAGCCCACCCATGGCGGCTCCCCTCTCAAACATGTGAAATCCATAGATTAGCGCCTAATGAATTTATTTCAATTGACAGATTTTCTTATATGAACTGTAACTCAGTAAAATTGTTGAAATTGTTGCATGTTGCGTTTATAATTTTATTCAGTATATATTATAAGTAAAACATTTTGGGGGAATGATATTATTTTATGCTAATACAATTGACTCTCAAAGAGGTAGGGGTCAGAATTATTGACACCCTTAAATCGTGAATAATGATGAGTGAGAATTACAGAGGGTCAAAGATCTACCCTAAAGACCTTCATCATTTCTTTTTTACCTTTATGTAACTTGGCAAGTCAGCTAAGAACAAATTCTTATTTTCAATGACGGCCGAGGAACAGTGGGTTAACGGCTTTGTTCAGGGACAGAACAACAGATTCTTTCCTTGTCAGCTCAGGGATTTGATCTTGCAACCTTTCAGTTACAAGTCCAATGCTCTAACCACTAGGCTACCCGCCGCCCCATTACCAATAACAGAGGTTAGTATGTCTTAGGGGTATGATCTTTGACCCTCTAACTTTCTTACTCATCATTATTCATGATTCATTCAGGACTATCCATAATCATGGTAGCTTCCACATTCATGTAGAAGTCTTTAGAAACATATTCTATTCTTATTTACAATAAAAGTGACTCAAATGACACAATCAATTATTTACCATTCATTTCTATTGAGCACAAAATAATCTAAAACACAACCAAAACAAACTGCAAATGCATCCAACAAGTTTGTAGAGTCACAAACTTTGATGTTGTCATAGCGTGCTAGAAATATGGGACCAATACTAAACTTTTGACTACTTTATTCAACAATATATTTTTTTAATTACTTGTTCAATAAAATCTCTTTCTCTGAGCATTTGCCTTAGTATAAAATAATATAATTTCCCCTTTTTTTGGGAATACAATATAGCTCAGTATTTTAATTCTTTATTTTACACAGACATTATTGCTCATCTTTATCATAGGTGTCAATCATTTTGGCCCCCACTGTACCTCTAATGCCAGGTTTATTCCCCCTTCCAAAGAGCTCTCCTTGGTGGTATGTACATTTAGCGAGAATCCGTCTCCAACCAGGGCTGTCTAATGTGTGACAATGGATGTATAGATTAGCTCAATATCCTGTTCTGTGTGTGTGGAGGTAAGATGTCTCCCTCCTCTCCTCCGTGCCTGTGGCTGCAGGGTAAAGAGAGGCTATAATTCAGGGCCATGAAAGGAGCCACTCCAACCATGCCTCATCTGCTGACATATGGCCACACAAAGGTTAACAAATCACTAGTGGCTGATTTACTGCTGCAGACAATGGCTACCCTCTCCTCTCTCACTCACTCTCTCTCTCTCTCTCTCTCTCTCTCTCTCTCTCTCTCTCTCTCTCTCTCTCTCTCTCTCTCTCTCTCTCTCTCTCTCTCTCTCTCTCTCTCTCTCTCCTCTCTCTCTCTCTCTCTCTCTCTCTCTCTCTCTCTCTCTCTCAGAGCCTATAGAGTGATGCATTGGCTGGGTGTGTGTGCAGTGAGAGACAGACAGAAAGAGATGTTGACAATATCACTGTTCTTTCTGTTTTACTTTCAAAATACTGGTATAAATAAAATGTGTTCATAATAAAAACCTTGTTATAATCTTATAAGCCCTGTTATAATCATATAAGCAATGGGATATTAATCCTCTACCACTATATCTATATTTATACTTAAATTAAGCAGTGAAATTAATAGTAGTGTACTATTTTCTCATGTAAGGCAGGCTTTGTACCCTAGTGTAGTGAATGTGCTGCATCTGTCATGACCTCAATGGTAGAGCAGTTACTGGGTCTGGGGGGGGGGGGGTGTATAGAAACATTCACACACAAACAGCATTCCAGTCTGACACTTCTCCTTCCCTAATCCCTCGTCCTCTACCTTTCCTGACACAAAGAGGTCATTGAGGGTTTGTTTCCAAAATCCTGAGGTTAGAGTCTTAAGTAAATCCATCCATCTTCATGCACTTATTTCAGCACCACCAGGAGGGCTGGAGCAGGCAGACCAGAGCAGGGACTGAGGGAGGCAGGCAGGGAGGTTGTGTAAACACTCCAATATTCGACATGCCATGGCTAAACCAGAGAGCCTGCAACCCATTGCAGGCCAAATTAAAGGCTACCTTCTCAAACACAAACATTTGAAGGGGCCACACTTCAGTGATCAAAGTTAAAACCCTTCGGTCTTCTCCTGTCTGTCCGCCCCTGGGAGATGTTTGTGTGGATGGTTAGTGTGGTGGGATTGAAGGGAAGCCAGCATTTCTCTATACCCCCGTTAGTCTCTGTTTCCCCCAATTGCCAAGCTCTCTACTCAACTGGTGTACAGTAGTTTGGTTACAAGGACATTGGTGCTGATGATGACAAAATGTGCATGTTGTTAGGCTTGGCTTCGTAAGTGAGTGTGGACTTTGGACATGAACAGAGGAAATTGTAATTCTAGCGTTTGTAGATTGTTTGTGATATGGATACTATAATGGATTTAGAACATTATACTCTGGTACAAAGTGTACTTTTCGCTCTGCTACTTAGATAAACAACCATAGCAAGATTTTGCAATAAATGTATTTTACAAATGAAATACAAATACAATTGTATCAAATCGAATACAATTGTATTGGTCGCATACACATATTTAGAAGATGTTATTGTGGGTGTAGCGAAATGCTGGTGTTCCTATGTCCAACAGTGCAGTAATATCTAACAATACACACAAATCTAAAAGTAAAAGAATGGAATTAAGAAATACAGAAATATATAGCGGGGAGCCGGGGTCTGGTGGCGATCTGCCTGTTGCTGATACCTGGAGGTGGTCTTAAGAAGAACGGACCGGGCTGTCTTCCAGGTACGCCGACAGCGGCTGACCTCTTCCTCTTACTCAGGGAAGAGTGGGGGTTGGTAACCCAATGAGGGTGCAGAATGCCTTCCAGAACCTGGACAACAACTGAGGACCCCGATCGGAGACTATGTTTGGAGACTCCCTGTATGGCCCACCAGCGTACCCGTACCTACTGACTGGTCTTTTACTGGACAGGTGGCTATGTAATATCCTGTAGTACCACAATACAGAAAACTGTTGGGAGTTCAGCCTGCGTAAACATTCACTAGGAGACAATCTAGCCCTGCCCAGTTGCATGGGCTCAGGAGTGGAAGAGTCGCCATTCCCCGATGATCCTTGAAGGGGGCACAGGTGATTTCAGATTCTCTCGGAAATGCAGGTGTCGGGGACTTCCGGGGTTCTTCAGAGACGAGGGAGAAACCATGGATGAGCGAGTGTGGCAGAGAACAGACCTGTTCTCCCTCCTGCGTTCCCGTAGGTGCCCATTGATCCTCATAGTAAAGGCTATAAGGGAGTCAAGGTCCCTGGGTAACTCCCAGGCTGTGAGTTCGTCTTTGATTTCCTCCGATAATCCATGAAGGAAGGTGTCGAACAGGGACTCTGGGTTCCAGGCACTCTCGGCGGCCAGCCTGCAAAAGTCTACCACGTAGTCTGCAACACTGCGGGAGTCTTGACGCAGATGAAGTAGCTTCCAAGCCGCCTCTATCCCGGACACCGGGGAATCGAACACCTTTCCTTACCACTGCCACGAAATCCTCCAGACTAAGGAAAATGGAGGATTGTTGATCCCACACCGCCGTAGCCCAGGCAAGCACCCTTCCAGACATCAGTGTTATAAGATACGCTATCTTCGACCGACCCGAAGGAAACTAAGAGGACTGTAGCTCAAAGATGAGGGAGCACTGGGAGAGAAACCCCCGGCAGGTTCCAGGATCTTCAGCATAGCGCTCTGGGGGAGGTAAGCGGGGTTCTCGGGAAGCCGGGGTAGGCTGGGGAGAAGCATCGCTAATAGCAAGGTTACTGAGGGAGGTTTCCCGGGATGTTTCCGTTGTGACTTGCTCCAGTAATGACTTGAACATATCACTATCACGACTCAGGATATGACCCAGATGCAGACACAGGAGGTAGATGGTTCGGTTCTCAGAATATTTATTATAACAAAGGGGCAGGCAAAAGGGCAGGTCGAGGGCAGGCAGAGGTTCGTAAATCCAAGGCCGAGTAAAAAAGGGACAGAACGCAGGCAGGCTCAGGATAAGGACAGGTAGAAAGGTCGGAACCGAGAAGACTAGAAAACAAGAATTTGAGAACTGGTAATACACGGAAAACACGCCGGGATGACTTGACGAGACAAGACAAACTGGCAAAGACAAACAGAAAACGCAGGTATAAATACACAGGGGATAATGGGGAAAATAGGAGACACCTGGTGGGGGATGGAGACAAGCACAAGACAGATGAAACAGATCAGGGTGTGACACTGTCATCAAAGCAAAGGGTGGCTACTTTGAGAAATCTAAAATCTAAAATAAATGTTGATTTGTTTAACACTTTTTGGGTTACTGCATGATTCCATGTGTTATTTCATAGTTTTGATGTCTTCACTATTATTCTACAATGTAGAAATAGTAACATTTTAAGTAAATGAGTAGGTGTGTCCAATCTTTTGACTGTGGATAGAATATGTAGTATATCTGAAGAATACGTAGGGTGGAATAGTATATGTATAGAAGTAGTTGAATATGATGGCCTTGACTAGAATACATTATATACATATGAAATGGGTAAAATTATATGTAAACATTATTAAAGTGACCAGTGGTCCATGTCTATGGACATAGGACAGCAGCCTCTAAGGTACAGGCTTGAGTAATCGGGTGGTAGCCGGTTAGTGACAGTGACTACGTTCAAGACAGGGTACTGAGTGGAGGCCAGCTAGTGATGGCTATATAACATTCTGGCGGCCTTGAGATAGAAGATGTTTTTCAGTCCCAGCTTTGATGCACCTGTCCTGACCTCGCCTTCTGGATGATAGCGGGGTGAACATGCCGTGGCTCAGTGGCTGAGGTCTTTGATGATCTTCTTGGCCGTCCTGTGACCCCGGGTGCTGTAGATGTCCTGGAAGGCAGGCAGTGTGCCCCGGTGATGTGTTGGGCTGACCACACTACCCCATGGAGAGCCCTGCGGTTGCAGACGGTGCAGTAATATAGCCCGACAAGATGCTCCCAATGATGCATCTGTAAAAGTTTGTGAGGGTCTTAGGGGCCAAGCCAAATTTATTCAGCCTCCACTGTTGCGCCTTCTTCACCACACTGTCTGTGTGGGTGGACCATTTCAGATTGTCAGGGATGTGTACGCCGAGGAACTTGAAGCTTTTCACCTTCTCCACTGTGGACTGTCAATGTGGATGGGGGCGTGCTCCCGCTGCTGTCTCCTGAAGTCCACGATCAGCTCCTTCGTTTTGTTGACGTTGAGGGAGAGTTTATTTTCCTGTCACCACTCCGCCAAGGCTCTTACCTCCTCCCTGTAGACTGTCTCGTCATTGTTGGTAATCAAGTCTACAACTGTTGTCGTTTGCAAACTTGATGATTGAAATGGAGGCGTGCGTGGACACGCAGTCGTGGGTGAACAGGGAGTACACGACGGGGCTAAGCACGCACCCTTGTGGGGCCCCTGTGTTGTGGATCAGCGTAGTGGAGGTGTTGTTGCCTACCGTCACCACCTGGGGGCGGCCCGTCAGGAAGTTCAGGACCCAGTTGCACAGTGTTGGGTTCAGACCCAGGGACCAGAGCTTAATGTTGAGCTTGGAGAGTACTATGTTGTTGAAGGCTGAGCTGTAATCGATTAACAGCATTCCTACATTTGTTCAGATGGGATACGGCAGTGTGCAGTGCGATGGCGATTGTATCGTCAGTGGATCTTTTGGGGCAGTATTTAAATTGCAGTGGGTCTAGAGTGTCAGGTAAGGTAGAGGTGATATGATCCTTAACTAGCCTCGCAAAGCACTTCATGATGACAAGTGAGTGCTACGGGGCTATAGTCATTTAGTTCAGTTACATTCGCTTTTTGGGTACAGGAATAATAGTGGACATATTGAAGCAAGTGGGGACAGCAGACTGGGATAGGGAGAGATTGAATATGTCCGTAAACACTCCAGCCAGCTGGTCTGCGTATGCGCTGAGGACGGGGCTAGGGATGCTGCCTGAGCCGGCAGCCTTGGGAGGGTTAACACGCTTAAATGTCTTACTGACGGCCACAGAGAACGAGAGTTCCCAGTCCTCAGGAGCGACCCGCGTCGGTGGCACTGTGTTATCCTCAAAGCAGACGTAGAAGGTGTTTAGCTTGTCCGGGAGCAAGACGTCTTTGTCCGCGACGTGGCTGGAGTCCCTGCCACATACGTCTCGTGTCTGAGCCATTGAATTGTGACTCCAGTTTGTCTCTGTACTGATGTTTTGCCTGTTTGATTGCCTTACAGAGGGCATAAGTGGACTGTTTGTATTCAACCATATTCCCAGTCACCTTTCCGTGGTTAAATGCGGTGGTTCGCGCTTTCAGTTTTTTGCGAATGCTGCCATCTATACTTTTGTTTTTTGTGTTGGATAGGTTGAAAATCGTCATAATGGGAACAACATCCCTTATACACTTCCTGATGAACTCAGTCACCGTGTCAATGTTATACTGAGAGGCAACCCGGAACATATCCCAGTCCGCGTGATCAAAACAATCTTATACAGTAATTGTAGGGGAAGGAAATACACATGAAGCTTATCAACAAGACCTGTAGATGGGAAATACATGGTTATTAAAAAAATTGAATCTCTATTAACATTTTTTTGGTCATTCAAGCGAGCCATCTCCAGAGTTGGTGTGTCAGAGAGGTTTGTGTGATGGAGGCTGCTGATTGGTGGGGATGATGAAGCCATAAAACCCCACTCTGTCAGTCACAAGGGAAACCCAGTCCCCCCCCCCCCCCCCCCCCCCTCAAACAGGTCAGCATCCATCCAGTGATCTGATGTTACATTGGCCACTCTTCTTCCAATCATGCTGTATTAAGGGCCAGAGCAGCTTATTCCCCTAGCACGATACACACCATAAATGATGTCTGTGTCAGTCAGTGGTCCCTGTGGTAGGCATTGGCAAGGTGCATGTGTGCGTATCCTAATGAGGCCCCATGGTGGCCAAGTTGTGTTTGTGTGTCAGGAGACTAGTCCACCCTCGTTACCATGTCAATGTATGGATGGATTTGTTTACCAATACCAGCCAAGGCCAGAGGCAGACTAGACGCTCCTGTCTCCTCAACAGCCTATCTCCTTCTGTTAGTCTTATTCTATCTTTCTCCCTTTCAAAGCAACTTAACCACTGCTATTTTATATCACTCTAAGGCAGATGTGGATGTGGAAACGTGATGACTGGACGCTACTTGGAGCTCCACAGACATGCGGCTTCAGCCTGGCAGACTGAAATCCTCCGACATGATGGGATTAACACACAGGATTAGATTCCCTGGTTGTGATTACTGTTAGATTACTGTTTTACTGTCAAGAGGTTCACCCTGAGGGCAGCAGCAGCGATGGCGGTGGTGCTCTGGGTTGCGTGAAGCAGTATTGGAGCTCTGCTACTGATTACTGTGATGTTGGGAGGGTAGGCCCACTGTAAATCTGTTACTAAATGTATCAGTGCTGTATTGTACTGAGAGCCCCATAGGGAGGCTGTGTGAAGTTTAGAGAAACAGAAACACCATTTTTTTTTTTTGGTGTGTCTGACCAGACAGGTTTCCTTCATATGGAAGCAGTTTCCTGTGTGAGGTACATTAGACCTGATGGCAATCCCCCTAGTCCCCGTAGTGACATGGGATCTCCAGTCTGTTTAGACCAACCTAGAGGAAGTGAAACCCAGGCAATGTTGTCGTTACATACAGCCGTCTGGGCTCTGAGATGGAGGGTTCTTTTACTGTAGGGGGACCCGCTGTGAACAGTCTGAAGGGGAAGCACAGCACATGGGTGGTATACCCCATCTCCGCCCCTCTCCTCTCCACCACTGTGGTCCCAGAGGGGGGGCAGGGTTATGGGCTGAAACCGTAAACACTGAACTCTGGAGACGGAGGATAAAGTTGGAGACACACACAGCTGGTGCCCAGGCTGGTGTGAGAGAGGGGGAGAGAGAGCGAGGAAGGAGGAATCTGGCCGGGTTGATGAATGCAGGGCTTTAATTGCTCCCCAAGAGAAGAGGTTATCTTTTTTGACTCTCTCTTTTCTCCTCATAAATATGCAGGGTTCAAACCAACGCCCCGAGGGTCAGGCGTATTAGACCTGACTACAGAGTGCTGTTAGTTAGCAGCTCAAACCTGACCCAGATAGGCCTACATGTGTTTCCAGTACACTCCCTATGAATACTACCCCAGCCACCACACAGTCTGGCTGTCATTTGTCCCAGCGTTGGTTCATTAAGACGCGCCAGATTAGTATGGCTGAAGAGTTGGGAGTGGAGCTAGGCTGATATAATAGTGAGTGATGTAGCTGCCTAGGCCTAGTCTCAATGGCCAGTGCAACATCGCCCTCTGCTGTTGGTGTACCATTACACAGGGCAAGAGAGAGATGTCGGCACAGAGAGGACATGCTTCATTTGTGGTGGGTTATGCTTGTGTGTGTGTACATTTTGTTAAAAACACTGAGTTTACAAAACATTAAGAACACCTGCTCTTTCCATGGCATAAACTGACCAGGTGAATCTAGGTGAAAGCTATGATCCTTTATTGATGTCACTTCAATTAGTGTAGATGCAGGGGAGGAGACAGTTTAAAGAAGGATTTTTCTTGATACAATTGAGACATGGATTGTGTATATGTGCTATTCAGAGGGTAAATGGGCAAGACAAAATATTTAAGTGCCTTTGAACAGGGTACGGTAGTAGGTGCCAGGCGCACCGGTTTGAGTGTGTCAAGAACTGCACCGCTGCTGGGTTTTTCATGCTCAACAGTTTCCCGTGTGTATCAAGAATGGTCCACCATCCAAAGGACATCCATCCAACTTGATACAACTGTGGGAAGCATTGGAGTCAACCTGGGCCAGCATCCCTGTGGAATGCTTTTGACACCTTGTAGAGTCCATGCCCTGAGGGCAAAAGGGAAGGTATTCCTAATGTTTTGTACACTCAGTGTATATATTGGAAAATAAAGTTGAGCATGTGCATTTGATATAAGCAAAGCCTAATGAACTGTGAAATGTTCAATTTGATCACCATGCAGGCCCATTGGTTCTCCCTGTCCGTCTCTGGCCAGGCTTTTATAAGCCTTCTGAAGCACATCAACATCCCCCGGATTGTCGCCATCTGTTAAAGATTACTCCGACTCTGCTTGGTTCAGTCCGCTCCTATTTGATTTTGTGGTTTTAGAGTTCCCACTTTATTCCATGTGTCAAGTTTTTGTGTAAAGCCGACATCTTAGAAGGGCCTTTTTTTAGGCCTTTTCAAAGGGAAAGCCAACAGGCTGTGTCAGCGGTGTTGGGTCCGGGTCTGTTTTAGCTCTTACTGGGGTTGCGTTGTTACTTCTTTGGGGCTGTTCGGGGGCTTCTCTTGGGCTGTGGAGGTGAAGTGGAGGAGAGCGAGGCGAGGCGGAGGCCCTTCCCCGAGCCCCAATAACCCCAGAAGCCCCTTTCCCTCTCTGCCATGCGGTGTTGTGATGTATGAATCCCCCGGCCAGCCCTGACACTGCCCGCCTGCCCAGTGGGGCCATTTGGAACCCCACACCCCCTGTGAGGACTGAGAAGGAAGCCCTGGCAACAGAGGCTGCATTGTTCAACCTTCTTCTGCCGGCCCACCATAACGTAACCCTACCCCGGGGGCCCGCCACAGTCCAAGAGGGGGGATATTGGGTTGTCCCCCCTCTAAGCCGAGGGGCTTGTTGAGAGAAGAGCGAGGCAGCTGACTGTTTGGGCGGCTCAGCTCTGTTCAAATAAACAGCTCAGGTCTAACCCCCACACCTCTCCTCTCCCTCTGAACCCCTTCTTTCTAATGCCCCACATTCCAGCCTCAGAAGGCAGCAATCACACAGCCAGAGCTCATCAGCATCAAACCCCACCCACCCACCAACCCAACCTCTGTGATCTAGCCGCTAATTTGCGGTGTTATTTTTAAAAGGGGAAATGGTGGTGTCGGGCTTAGAGAGAGAGAGAGGGAGAAAAAGCAAGAGAGGTTGGGGTGGCCCAATTCCTTGCCTTCCCTCCCTCCCTAGGTGCTGCTGGTGGATAGATAGATACGTAGATACATTTACAGCCACATCAGCGGGCCATGCAGGCCACAGAGGGGGGAAGGGCTGGTTTTCTAGGAAACGGGAAGGGGAGGGGAGGGGAGAGGGACGACCATTAACAGCCCAGGGTTTGTGTGCTCGCCCTCTTCCACCCAGGGTGTGCTGTTAATCCAGTCACTCTGAAACCTGAGCCCGGGGTAATGAGAAAGCACATTACACACACAACACACACACACACAGGCCCTTAAATGTACACTGAGAGCTAACATTAATAATGAGGAGAGATTGACTTCGTCACTATTTGTATTTGTGAGAAGTATTGACATGTTGAATGCACTGAGCTGTCTGTTTAAACTACTAGCACACAGCTCAGGCACCCATGCATACCCCACAAGACATGCCACCAGAGGTCTCTTCACAGTCCATAAGTCCACAACAGACTATGGGAGGCAAACAGTACTACATAGAGCCATGACTACATTGAACTCTATTCCACATCAGGTAACTCAATCAAGCAGTAAAATTAGATTAAAGATATACCTAATGGAACACCGGGGACTGTGAAGAGAGACAAACACATGATAACATACACCCTACATACACACCCTACACACACGCACACATTCATGTTGTGTTGTAGATACTGTATGTGGTGGTAGAGTAGTGGCCTGAGGGCACACACTTAATGTGTTGTGAAATCTAATGTAATGTTTTTTTTTATTGTATATAGCTGCCTTAATTTTGCTGGACCCCAAAAAGAGTAGCTGCTGTCCTGGCAGGAGGTCTTGGGGATCCATAATAAATACAAATAAAATACACACACATTTATAGAACTGTTTTAGGAATGTTGGCATCCCTAATCGTTTTCTTAAGAAAAGAAGCTACAGTTGAAGTGGGAAGTTTACATACACTTAGGTTGGATTCATTAAAACACGTTTTTCAACCACTCCACAAATTTCTTGTTAACAAACTATAGTTTTGGCAAGTTGGACATCTACTTTGTGCATGACACAAGTCATTTTTCCAACAATTGTTTACAGACAGATTATTTCACTTATAATTCACTGTATCACAATTCCAGTGGGTCAGAAGTTTACATAGACTAAGTTGACTGTGCCTTTAAACAGCTTGGAAAATTCCAGAAAATCATGTCATGGCTTTAGAAGCTTCTGATTGACATCATTTGAGTCAATTGGAGGTGTACCTGTGGATGAATTTCAAGGCCTACCTTCAAACTCAGTGCCTCTTTGCTTGACATCATAGGAAAATCAAACGAAATCAGCCAAGACCTCCACAAGTCTGGTTCATTCTTGGGAGCAATTTCCAAACGCCTGAAGGTACCATGTTCATCTGTACAAACAATAGTATGCAAATATAAACACCATGGGACCACGCAACCGTCCCACCACTCTAGAAGGAGACACGTTCTGTCTCCTAGAGATGAACGTACTTTGGTGCAAAAAGTGCAAATCAATCCCAGAACAACAGCAAAGGGCCTTGTGAAGATGCTGGAGGAAACAGGTACAAAAATATCTATATCCATAGTAAAACGAGTCCTATATCGACATAACCTGAAAGGCCGCTCAGCAAGGAAGAAGCCACTGCTCCAAAACCGCCATAAAAAAGCCAGACTACGGTTTGCAACTGCACATGGGGACGAAGATCGTACGATTTGGAGAAATGCCCACTGGTCTGATGTAACAAAAATAGAACTGTTTGGCCATAATCACCATCGTTATGTTTGGAGGAAAAAGGGGGAGGCTTGCAAGCCGAAGAACACCATCCCAACCGTGAAGCACGGGGGTGGCAGCATCATGTTTTGGGGGCGCTTTGCTGCAGGAGGGACTGGTGCACTTCACAAAATAGATGGCATCACAAGGAAGAAAAATGATGTGAATATATTGAAGCAACATCTCAAGACATCAGTCAGGAAGTTAAAGCTTGGTCGCAAATGGGTCTTCCAAATGGACAATGACCTCAAGCATACTTCCAAAGTTGTGGCAAAATGGTTTAAGGACAACAAAGTCAAGGTAATGGAGTGGCCATCACAAAGCACCGACCTCAATCCCATAGAAAATGTGTGAGCAGAACTGAAAAGGCGTGTGTGAGCAAGGAGGCCAACAAACCTGACTCAGTTACACCAGCTCTGTCAGGATGAATGGGCCAAAATTCACCCAACTTATTGTGGGAAGCTTGTAGAAGGCTACCACAAAATGTTTGACCCAAGTTAAACAATTTAAAGGCAATGCTACCAAATACTAATTGAGTGTATGTAAACTTCTGACCCACTGGGAATGTGATGAAAGAAATGAAAGTTGTAATAAATCACTCTCTCTACTATTATTCTGACATTTCACATTCTTAAAATAAACTGACCTAAAACAGGGAATTTTTACTAGGAATAAATGCCAGGAATTGTGAAAAATTTAGTTTAAATGTATTTGGCTAAGGTGTATGTAAACTTCTGACTTCAACTGTACATAACATTTTGTGTAAGACATATTTAGCCCCAGTCATAATCGTTGAGGATATAGATAGAAGCAGTGTTTTTTGCCAATGTTAGCTCCTTCCTTCCACCATTCTAAACAGAGAGTGCTAGACTGATGGCTCTCTAGGGGCATGTCTCTCTCTTTCCATCTCCATCTCCCTCCCACTGAAATCAGGTGGTGTCAATGTGTCGAGTAGAGCTGTCACTCCCCTGATTGCAGCCAGTCAATTACTCTCACTCACACCCCCCTGGACAAAGACACTCAGAGAGAGAGAAGGATAGAGAGAGGGAGGAGTGGAAGGGGTGGGGGGACTAGAGGGACTAGGGATTGTTACTCGACACCACAGGCGTGCCAAGCTTAAATGCCCCTCAGTGCTGCATGCTGGAGCGTCTCATCAGATAGAAAGAGAGTGAGAGAGCCGTCTGCCCCACTAGAGTAGCCCTGTCCTGCTGTAAGGACACACAGCAGTCACCCCCGTGGCTGTGTAGAATGACCTGCTGGGCTGGATGGTTCTGTGTGTGGTACGAGCTGCCCTGCTGGGTCTAAACTGACCCCATTGGGACTCTATGGAGCTGAAGGAGCCTCTGTCTGTCTGTCTGCAGAGAATAAGAGAATAGAGCCACACACAGAGGACATATGGCAGGACAAAGCACACGACTGAGGTGGCAGTTGGACCTGTAGACCGGTAGGGTTTCTGTGTGTGTGTGTCAGAGATGTGAGAGAGACAGAAATGGAGAAAGGATGTTATTGTGTACTTAACCTTATGTTGTTAACTCAACATGGGAAATCCGGAGCTGAATCTACTTAGTGTCGAGAGTATATGTTGCAAGTTAAAACTCAGAATCCTTTTTCAAGTGTATGTCTTTGAATGTACACGCCACCTGACAGTACATGACAGACTCCTAGACCACCTCACTGCTCATGTTAAGGCATTGAAAAAGCATTTGTGGTAAAAGTCAACCAGCAGATTGTGACATTAAAGTAATGGTGAGAATGGTAAGAAAGGACATCTCTGTAGGGGGGGGGGGGGGGGGGGGGGGGGCTCAGACTGCTTTGTGGTAATGGAGGTCTATTGTCCTGTCTCAGTGTCGGTGTCGTTCTCTGGGGCCCAGGCTGTGAATGAGCTGAGTGAGGAGTGACAGAAGCATCACGGGTGGCTAGAGAGGTAAAGCCCACCGCTGACTGACAGAACTGGACTGTTCTGTGGTGGTGAGGGCCTCTTAGCAATTCCTCTCTCCCAGGAGAGATACAGGGTTTACAGAGAGAGATAGAGAGGGATAGGGCCACCTACCATCACTAGCAAATATATCAGGGCCTGAAAGGAGATCTCAGCTGCCTTGCTTCCAGGTCCAACACTCTCTCTGTCTCCACAGCTGCCTTGTGTTGGGGTGTAGTGTTATTCCACTGTGACAGCCAGTAAGTAGCACTGTAATCCACTTATGTGTTATTATTTTACAACAGGTTGGCGATAGAGAGATGTGACAGTGGCAGCCAAAGCTGCAGTAGACCTGTCAGCCTGGCCATACTGTGTGTGACAACATAGAAAGATAATTACTAAACAGACATTCCCATTCCCAATGTTCTGACATTATATTTCTATGTGTGAGAACAACCAATCCTCTCTGGCTCTGACCCCTTAGGGATGCCCCCCCCCCCCCCCCCCCCCCCCCCGCCCTGTGCCCCCTGGTGAAAGGAGAGCAGTCCCAGTATGCTATGTGGGCACCACCACCTGTGACAGTGTGCCCATCATCAGGGCCCCGTGGCAGGGCCCAGAGCCTGACCTCACCTCCCATGGGATATATAAAGATTTGTTCTCTAAAGGGTGAACACTGTCCTCACCATTGGGCCTGGAAACCAGATACCCACCACTGCCACCGAGCCTAGCGTCCTCCTACCTCACCCCCACCCTCCTCGGTCCTCACTCTTAGGGCTCACTCAGGCCAACAGTGGAGCCAGCACATATCCCACATGCTGCTGGAGTGAGAAGTGGACAGGCAGTCAGCCATAGGAAAGACAGACAGTCCAGAGCCATTATGAGTTGGAGTAATCAGAGCTGAGCTGTGGGTGGCTGAGATTCAGAGGGCCTGGGAATGGTAATGGTAATGGTAATGGTAATGGTAATGGCTGCATTACGATGATGAAGACTGAGACTGATCGTTTGTGTCAAGAGATTATATGTGTGAATGGAAGAAGAATAGAAATGATTAGGCGAGGTGAGTTAGCATGTTGGTCTCTCTCCTTTCTGTCTGTTTCTCTTCAATTCAAATTGATTGCTTCATTGGCATGACATTCAGAGACGTATTGCCAAAATAGCAAGATCATTTGACCTAAAACTAAGGCATCTTAAGTTTCTCTTTCCAGGATGCAATATTTTTGCTAGGGGGGAGCGAGATTGGATTCTCTCCTTCTCCCTCCCTCCATCTATCTGGCAGTGTCTCTCATGTTTTCTTTCTCTCTCTTTCATTCTCTTTCTTACCCTCCCTCCATCTATCTGGCAGTGTCTCTCATGTTTTCTTTCTCTCTCTCTCATTCTCTTTCTTACCCTCCCTCCATTTATCTGGCAGTGTCTTTTCCTCTGAGCCCCTCAGGCCACTGGTCCTCTCACATGGCCACGCATCTGTCACAAGAGCTTAGAACAACAGTCAATGGGGTTAATAGACCCATTATATTAGAGTACTGCTGCCTTCTAACTCCCAGGGAATCACAGCTATATATATCAGAGCAGAGGCCGTTAACTCCCTCCATTGGTCAACCACACATGCACATGCATACACAGCACTAATAACACGCACGCACGCACGCACGCACGCACGCACGCACGCACGCACGCACGCACGCACGCACGCACGCACGCACGCACGCACGCACCACACACACACACACACACACACACACACACACACACACACACACACACACACACACACACACACACACACACACACACACACACACACACACACACACACACACACACACACACACACACACAGACCAGTACACAAGCACAGCAATAGTCTAATACCACACATACAAAATAAAATCATTAATACTACACACGTGCACAGAATGTTATCACTAATGCATACATCGAGGAACATCCTCTTACGTTTCATCCATGTACCTACATTCATTTCTTCATTTCTGACATTGATCTATTACATGAGCTACAGTTTCAGCTCTATGGCTGCTTTACATACCTTTCCTTTGCCGTATCATCATCGCAGGTCGTTAATGCCAGGGTGTGCCTTACTACCGAGGAATACATGTGTCTGTATTCACACTGAAACGCAACACGTGTCACACTTTCCCCAAGACACATATCCAGAATAGCTTTCCTGTCCTCTCTCTTACCCCTGGCTTTATTTCTGTTTAACTTCCATTCCCCTGCGGTTAACAGCTCTGGTCCCCCAGCGGGATGTAGCCTGGCCCTCCTGACCCAGGGTGTAACCCACACCCCTCTGGCCCTGTTTTTAGAGCCCTGCTGACGTGAATCAGCACAGCCGGGCCAGCCAGGGGACCCACCATCAGTGTCAGGCCCAGTGGCGGGGCCCCGTCTGGGGCATGTAGGACATGCATACCTGGGTGATGTGTGCACATAGCTGCAGGGTGCTCTGGGACACACTGAGACGTGGATATGGGGATCAGAGGCATAGTGTTACAGCTCTCACCCCCTCTAATGCTGTTAAGGTCTTTAAACCTGAGGGGATGATACTGTGTGCAGGATTCTCTGGCTGCCTGCTTTGGCATGAACCCCGAGCTGAGGTCAACCAACTGCCTTCTGATAAGGTTACTGACATAGAGCTTTTAGCTATTCAGTAAATTGATATTACAAGTACAAGTCACTGGTCGTTTGGCTTACAGCGGTTGGCCTTGTAAAAATTTGAGTGATCTGTCTGACTTTAAAGCAGCAGTCAAAGTGTAGCACAGTAAACTGCATTCTCCACAGACTCTGAGCCTTCTCTCAGTTCTTCTGGAGAGGTGCATTGTGGGCCATGTCCCACCAGACGTGGAGGTTCCCTCATGGCACCACCAGACAGACTGTTGTGACGCCAGGGTTCCCTATACTCTACCATGGTGGAGTAGTTCAGGAGCACCAGGGAACTCAGTGGGGGAGTTGGGCTCAGCAGCCATCTGCTAATATGAACACTGGAGCTTTCCCTTTTCCTTGTCTTTCTGGAGAAAGAGAGATGGAGAGATGGTGAAGAGGTAAAGTATCCTGAGAGAGAGATGTAGATAGAGACTGCCGTGTATGTGTGTGTGTCTGACGTTCATCTGACTACAGTCTTTATTAAGAACAAATAAACACATCTACTCTCACTAACTGACTCAGGGTCTGTGGGGGACACCAGTCCACAAAGCTGAGGATGAGGTCACTCAATTTAACACACTTGGTAGACCTACATGAAAACCCAATTTTCGCTGTCTAACCAAGTACAAAGCCAAATGTTAAGCTACTTTCTTATTTCTTTCTTTACGAGCTAAATTGTTTCCTGACCAGAGGTTGCTCTGTGGCCTAACCACTTATAGAATAGTGTTTCTGCAGTAGAATAAAAGGCATGTTTTATTCAGAGTGCATCTGGAAACACAGTTAGCATAGTGAGAGTTCTCCCCAGACCCCTCGGCATGGGGGACTGATTATAATTCATGTTTACAGAGATAGACAGATAAAAGATGTCATTTTCTCTTTGAGGAGGGCCGAACTGTAGTCGGTGGTATTCAGCTCTGTGTGTACATTAATTGATTTGACTTTAGGAAACAGCCAGCCTCCTGGATTTATTTGTCCGTTTTGGAGGGGGAGAGCAGGGATAGGCAGAGCGGGGGCGTGGGTGGGAATGGAAGGTGCCGGGGGAAAGAGAGCGGCAGGCTCTCGAAACAACACCACCATTGTTTAAGTGTATAATTGTGGGTCCGGCTGGAAGGCGAGAAATGGAGAAAGAGAGAGAGAGAGAAAACGCCCACGATAATGTCTAGACCGTATTAATCTCTTTCTTATGATTGTGACTGAGCCTTGAGTTCAGTGCAGTGCAGTCCTTGGTGGAGCATTGGGTTGGTTGGCTGCAACTCTAAGCAGGATGCAGAGAGATGTTTCCCCTGAAGCATGGTTAGAGACTGACTGACTGACTGACTGACTGACTGACTGACTGACTGACTGACTGACTGACTGACTGACTGACTGACTGACTGACTGACTGACTGACTGACTGACTGAGTGGGGCAGAATCTGCTAACGATGGCAAGAGAGAGAAAAAGAAAAGACATACAGAGAGAGATGGAGAGAAAGAGGAGATATATAAAGGAGAGAGAGAGAGGAGATATATAAGAGAGAGAGAGAGAGAGAGAGAGAGAGAGAGAGAGAGAGATAAAAAAGGTGAGAGCTAGTCGAGGGGAGATTCTCATTTGGGCAAAAGACCGTCCTCCGTTCTCTCTCCGTGACCTGGAAATCGATAAGTGGTCAAGGAGTGTGTCATATCGTTAATAGGCAAACGGAAGTGTCCTCCCCTCCTCGATAGCCACCTTCCATCCAGGATACTTGTGTATACTACCACAGAAGAGCTTTGAAATCTACCACACCCCTTTGAATCAGCTTTTGTTTTGTCAGTGGAGAAAAACATACACACGTTTAAAAACAATATGCTACTTATTGATTTATCTATAAAATGTCTTGCACAACTAACTGAGACATTTATTTTGGGATCTACCCCTGTAAACATAATGACACGTGAGTGGAGAAGGACCATCTCATTACAAACAAGCACATTTCCATCCACTTTCACTCTCCTCGATGAACTTTGACCTTTTCCCAAAGGAGGCGAGAGAGGATGTTCTCACAGGGTGGGGTGTTTTTACCGTCCACCTGAAACCGCAGAGTCATGGCCGCGGCCTCTTAGGTTTCCCCTCCCCAAAAGACAGACAGACAACATGGTTCAGCACGCGCCACAGGTTAACTGCTGTTGCATCACCTTCTGCCCTCTCTCGCTCTCTCCCCCTCTCTCTCTTTTTTTCTCTCTCTCTCTCTGACAAGGTGGGGTTAACCAGGGTTGGCTGTGTTTTTCTCCACATTTCCTGGCAGTGTGTTTCCCCTCAGTAGCACCTGTTTCCTTCTGCATCTCAACAGGTGCACAGCTGTCAGCACAACACAGCTGTCAGACTGTATAAATCTTGTTTTTCATACAAAACATTTTGACGACGTTAACTAAAATTATCACCTGCCCTCAAGTTTCCTAGCCCTGGTCTTTGAACCCAAGCCTAAGTGTTCTACAGTTATTTTCGTTCAATGAGAATGTTTTGTGTCCTCTGTGAACCATGAGGGGCTCAGTATCACTCGAGCACACAGGCTGCTTCTGCTGCTAACGAGACATTTCACCCTCTGATAACTGTTGCATACTGGGATTTTGACACTGAGCAAGCCAGACAGTTTGGTCTCCTCTAAGGCTCCTGTCGCTTGCATCATGGAGTCTGGGTAGTGGCTAGATAGCCTCATAGCTTCACTTCCCTTTTCATCATCATCTTCCTCACTGTGTCTCTCAGACCAAAACCCACCCATAGGCTAGCGTGATGACAGATTTGTTTTGTGCTGTCTTGCCAACTCTTATGGTCATTGTCACGCCATAGGAGTTGGCAAGACAGCACAAACAGATCAGGGACAAGGTTATCCCCGGGCCAGCGGAGAGACAGACTCAGTGAAGAAGTCTATCCGGCCATTTGGGCTCGATAGCGCATACACTACTGATCAATAGTTTTAGAACACCTACTCATTCAAGGGTTTTCTTAATTTTTTACTATTTTCTACATTGTAGGATAATAGTGAAGACATCAAAACTATGAAATAACACATATGGACTCATGTAGTAACCAAAAAAAGTGATAAATAAATCAAAATATATTTTATATTTGAGATTCTTCAAATAGCCACCCTTTGCCTTGATGACAGCTTTGCACACTCTTGGCATTCTCTCAATCAGCTTCACCTGGCATGCTTTTCCAATAGTCTTGAAGGAGTTCCCACATATGCTGAGCACTTGTTGGCTGCTTTTCCTTCACTCTGTGATCCAACTCATCCCAAACCATCTCAGTTTGGTTGAGGTCGGGGGATTGTGGAGGCCAGGTCATCTGATTCAACACTCCATCACTCTCCTTCTTGGTAAAATAGCCCTTATACAGCCTGGAGGTGTTTTGGGTCATTGTCCTGTTGAAAAACAAATGATAGTCCCACTAAGCCCAAACCAGATGGGATGGCGTATCGCTGCAGAATGCTGTGTAGCCATGCTGGTTACCGGCAATGCACCCCCACACCATAACACATCCTCCTCGATGCTTTACGGTGGGAAATACACATGTGGAGATCATCCGTTCACCCACATCGCGTCCCACAAAGACACGGCGGTTGGAACCAAAAATCTCCAATTTGGACTCCAGACCAAAGAACTAATGTCCATTTCTGGTGTTTCTTGGCCCAAGCAAGTCTCTTCTTATTATTGGTGCCCTTTAGTAGTGGTTTCTTTGCAGCAGTTCGGCCATGAAGGCTTGATTCACACAGTCTCCTCTGAACAGTTGATGTTGAGATGTGTCTGTTACTTAAACTCTGTGAAGCATTTATTTGGGCTGCAATTTCTGAGGCTGGTAACTCTGATGAACTTATCCTCTGCAGCAGAGGTAACTCTGGGTCTTCCTTTCCTGTGGCAGTCCTCATGAGAGCCAGTTTCATCATAGCGCTTGATGGTTTTTGCGACTGCACTTCAAGAAACTTTCAGAGTTTTTGAAATGTTCCGTATTGACTGACCTTCATGTCTTAAAGTAATGATGGACTGTCATTTCTCTTTGCTTATTTGAGCTGTTCTTGCCATAATATGGACTTGATCTTTTACCAAATAGGGCTATCTTCTGTATACCCCCCTACCTTGTCACAACTGACTGGCTCAAACTCATTAAGAAGGAAAGAAATTCCACTAATTAACTTTTAACAAAGCACACCTGTTCATTGAAATGCATTCTAGGTGACTACCTCATGAAGCTGGTTGAGAGAATGCCAAGATTGTGCAAAGCTGTTATCAAGGCAAAGGGTGGCTATTTGAAAAATCTCAAATATAAAATATATTTAGATTTGTTTAACACTTTTTTGGTTAGTACATGATTCCATATGTGTTATTTTATAGTTTTGATGTCTTCAACATTATTCTACAATGTAGAATATAGTAAAAATAAAGAAAAACCCTTGAATGAGTAGGTGTTGTAAAACTTTTGACCGGTAGTGTAGCTAGGCTGTTTTCTGCATTGGTTTTGTGTGATTGATGCGATGGAACCTCTGACTCCATTGGATCCTGTGGGTGAAGGGATGACTTGTGGGTTAAGAATGTGATGGGGCTATTTAGGTGAGGAATGGGACAGAGAGACGGGGCGAAGGGGACATGGACGGAGTGTTGGGAATGGGATGTCCCAGAGGTCTCTACCCCTATAAATCTGTCAGGATGGTCTCCAGGGGTAGGACTCCCTCTCAAAATGGGAGAGGAGGAGGAGGGTACGAGGGAGAGAATAGTGACAGGGATTTTATAGCTGAAGGACAGGTGTATATTGAAATTAATGTGCATGTGTATTATTGTGTAATCATTTGATATATCAGGTGTAGGCTGTTGTCGCAATCAGTGCTAAAATAAATACTGAAATGCCAGTTCCCTCACTCACCCTTTTTCCTAGTAGTGTGTTCTCTATTTTGTGCCATACCCCCCCCCCCCCATAATGTAGTCCCTGTAGCAGCAGTGGAGGTGTAGTTAATGTTCTGTGAGTGGTTAGAGTGGGCTCATCCTTGGATAATGAGTGGTGCTTCTAAGCCCCTCGCCCAGTCCCCAAACACCCTGTCTTAATGAGCGGCTTTTCTGCTTTTCTCTGCTCAGAAATCAAATCAAATCAAACTGTATTAGTCACATGCGCCGAATAGCATAGACCTTACCGTGAAATGCTTACTTAAAAGCCCTTAATCAACAGTGCAGTTCAAGAAAGAGTTAAAAAAATATTTTCCAAATAAACAAAAGTAAAAAATTATAAAAAGTAACACAATTAAATAACAATAACGAGGCTATATACAGGGGTACCGGTACCGAGTCAATGTGCAGGGGTACAGGTTAGTTGAGGTCATTTGTAGATGTCGGTAGGGGTGAAGTGACTATGCATAGATAAACAACGAGTAGCAGCAGTGTAAAAACAATTGGAGGGGGGGTGTCAATGTAAATAGTCTGGTGGCCATTTGATGAATTGTTCGGCAGTCTTATGGCTTGGGGGTAGAAGCTGTTGAGGAGCCTTTTGGTCCCACACACCCTGACTGACCCCACTCTAACCCCTCAGTTTCCCTTGAGCCTCAAATCTAGCCCCTGGCTTCACCACCACAACCCCACTACTACACAAACACTCAGTTCTTCCCCATCCTAATGTGATACAAACCCCCACCACAACCCCACTACTACACAAACACTCAGTTCTTCTCCATCCTAATGTGATACAAACCCCCACCACAACCCCACTACTACACAAACACTCAGTTCTTCTCCATCCTAATGTGATACAAACCCCCACCACAACCCCACTACTACACAAACACTCAGTTCTTCCCCATCCTAATGTGATACAAACCCCCACCACAACCCCACTACTACACAAACACTCAGTTCTTCTCCATCCTAATGTGATACAAACCCCCACCACAACCCCACTACTACACAAACACTCAGTTCTTCTCCATCCTAATGTGATACAAACCCCCACCACAACCCCACTACTACACAAACACTCAGTTCTTCTCCATCCTAATGTGATACAAACCCCCACCACAACCCCACTACTACACAAACACTCAGTTCTTCTCCATCCTAATGTGATACAAACCCCCACCACAACCCCACTACTACACAAACACTCAGTTCTTCCCCATCCTAATGTGATACAAACCCCCACCACAACCCCACTACTACACAAACACTCAGTTCTTCTCCATCCTAATGTGATACAAACCACCACCACAACCCCACTACTACACAAACACTCAGTTCTTCTCCATCCTAATGTGATACAAACCACCACCACAACCCCACTACTACACAAACACTCAGTTCTTCCCCATCCTAATGTGATACAAACCCCCACCACAACCCCACTACTACACAAACAAAAAAGATTGTTGGGAAAGGAAAACAGCAGGGCTGGTGCTCTAAAGGAACCAGGATGTATGTATTTGTTTCCAGGGATCAAGGGAAAGGACAAATGACCCCTCGTGGGAGGTGTACACATCTCCTCCTCCTGGCCCAGGAGTCTTCATTACGAGAAGAAGAGACACCTTCTTTTCAACATGGTAGCACATTCTCAAAACAAGCCCAGGGACCTCAGGGGGGAAGGAAATGGGGAATGGATGGATGGAGAATTAGGGAGCTCTCTCTCCATCCATCCATCTATTAACCCAGTGATGTTTTCTATCTAGAAGGAGCCTCTGTAGAAGGGTGATGGCGTGGAGCAGATTGGCGTGGACAATAACATGGATCTGGTCTGAGGATAGACAGACACTGATTGGTGTTAGTTAGGACAAGCTTTATGCGAGTCAGTGCCATATTAGGCTATGGAAAATGGAACTTTATGGAATTTTAAGTTGGCCTTGCTGATCCTTTAGAATCAAACATTTTGTGGAAGATTGTGCTTCTTGCTTTACATCCCCCCTGTATTTAGTACAATGGGTATTATGTAGGCTATGTGTAATGATCTGACAAAAGTGTGCTAGTGCAGAAGGATACGCTTCATCTGGGAAGAATGTATCTTGTGTTCTCCAGCTGACAGATGTCTTGCCCTGTCCCGTCTCTCCAGGAAGCAGCAGTGGTCAATAGTTGTTAACACAGATAATAGATTTTGGCACCCTGGTATATCTGGTGCCGGTCAGGCATTATCTGGCCTGACCCCTAATGATGGTGTCGCATGGGTGCTTAAATCCCTGTTAAACATTCTACTGCTAATGGAGGGGCTCTGTATGGAGCCTGAGAGAGAGGCAGGCTGGCTGGGATGCAGGCTGGGGCTCAGGCGTGGTCTGTTCTCTCTCTGTAGGCTAGCTCTCTGTAGTATTACTGCTAGGCTGGTCCTTGGGGCCCCTGGGTCTTCCTCTATGAGGCTGGGGCCCCTGATTCTTCCTCTATGAGGCGGGGGCCCACAGGGACCAGCCTAGCAGTAATACTACAGAGGAAACCTCCTCAGAGGCTTCAGCCTGCTATAATGGTGCTCCAGAGGGCTGCTTGCCTGCCTCACAGCCACGGCTCTGGGGAACCAGCCCAATCAACAGCTCTGAAGAGATTTGTGTGTGTGTGTGTGTGTGTGTGTGTGTGTGTGTGTGTGTGTGTGTGTGTGTGTGTGTGTGTGTGTGTGTGTGTGTGTGTGCGTGCGTGCGTGCGTGCGTGCGTGCCCCCAGAGGCCCAGAGAGAAGGGTTAATCACTGGTTGTGTATGCACTGTCATCCCCCATGAGTCTCTCTGCTCCTGCTCTTGCTCCTACACCATGCAGAGAGTTGACTGCTGATGCTACAGCAGTGTCTGTCTGAGTAGGACCCACCGGCCATGCACAAACACTGTAGATGGGCTCTGTTTAGGTCTTGCATACTGTATATGGTACCATCAATGGACTTTATCAGTGGACTGTTCTGTAGAAATTAGCAGGTTTTATGTGTAGTGTTTTGAGGTACTTACCAGTTCTTATTTGTTGGAGTGAGCAGCCTGTGATTCAATATGAACTGTGACTGAAGTACTGATCAGTCTATTTCCCTCTCTCTGTCCACAGTTCCAGATTTCAGCGTCGATGCGCTGTCCACCAATGACATCCAGGAGCGTGGCGGCCTGGGCCTCCCCAAGGTGTCAGGCCTAGAGCGCAGCCAGGAGAAGAGTCAGGAGAGCTGCAAGGACGTCCCCGTGCCTCTCCCCGCTCCCAGTGCCCCCAAGCAGCCCCTACCCCCGCAGCCCTACACGGCTGGCCGCCCTCGGCCCCTGCCTCTGTCCCTACCCACCTCCCAGGCCCATCCCTCTCTCCACAGCCCCCGTCTGGCACAGGCCCCGGTCCACCAGCCCCCACGCTCAGAGGCTTCTCTCAGGCCTCAGATCCCCGCAGCCCTGCCTCTCGCTCAGGGCCAAGAGCCTTCGCAGGCCCCCCAGCCCAGGCCCCAGCACCAGCCTGAGCCCCTGTCCCGGCCCCAGCGCCAGCCTGAGCCACTGTCCCACCCCCGGCCTCCGCCCAGTCTGCACCCACACCCCGCCCTACTGTCCCACCACCCCAGCCAGAGCCAGGCCGGGCCTCAACGCCTCCCCTCACACTGTGGGGCCCACCCTCGCCCCCTGTCTGCCTACAGCAGCAGCCTTAGCCTTAACGGCCTCAGGTGAGTCCCAACACAGTCTGTTTACACCAAGATATGTTGGCCTGTTTTTGTCTGTTTATGCTCCAGTAAATTGATGTTATCTTTTGTTTGTGTGCTGTTTTGATATTGAGTAATGTAAAGAGAAGACCCTTTCAGACCCTCTTTAACTGAAAGTATTCAAACTCTGATCTTATATCAGCATATAAATGATTGGCAAGAACAAGCCTTGAATTTGCATTGAGGTGAAACTCCCCCAGCCAGAAAACATCACTGATTCTCACCAGGGTGGGAAAACCACCGCCAGTCCAGCTGAGCGATAAGTACCTTGGATTGTTTAACCACCCACATGGTCATCTGCTGCTGAGGAGCCTCCAGCTCTCTACCCATCTCTATTAATCAGCTAGCTGTTCCCTTACCCATAGTCGAGCACTGAGCCAATGAGCTGTTAGTGTGTTAAAGTTAGAATATTGTGCATTAATTCAGAGCTCCAGGATAGCTCCCCCAGAGCCCCAGTCAGCCCCAGTCCCAGGGAAGGCTCACCCTCTGAGGGAGGAGCTGGCTCTGTGTCTGACTCCCTCTGCCAGCGTGCCAGTGTGTCAGTCAGTGTGTCAGTCAGTTTCAGTCAGTGTGCCAACGGGTCTGGCAGACTCTGTGAATAATCATGGGGTGGTTACAGAGACAGGCGGCAGCTGCAAATGAGCTTTGGGGCTCAGCTTGTTAAGTTACTGCTACATGACTCTGAGTCTCAGAGAGACAAAATCCACACACACAACACAAGGCTCGCTGCCTTCCTTTTTTCTGCATGTACCTCTGGAGCTGCTTAACTACAGAAGTGTTTGAACACAGATGCTGTTCTATAATGTATGCCAGTGATGGTCATTGGCATCTGAGGGTGTTTTGAAGGTAAAGTTTTGATACATCCTGAGATTCAGAGAAAAGTCTCTTGAGGGAAATGCGATGTAAAACCTTTCTGTCAGAGCAAGGGGAAGCTGATTTAGGTGGGAATGTAAACAAATAAAAAACTCCCTTTTTCTCTCTGTCGCCTTGTCCGTCCTTCTATCTCTCTAGCAGCAGTCGGAGTAGTACCCCGAGCGGTACCAAGCCCCACGGCCCCACGGCCCACGGTCCGTCCCCACACCTACCCCACCTCCCACCTTCCGGCTCTGCCTCTGCAGCCACAGCCTTCCCCCTGCCCCACCCAGCTAATCAGATCGCTCCCCACGGTTTCCCCCCCGCCCTGCAGTCCTCGCCACACCCCCACCACCCCAATATGTTTGCGCCTCCACCGGCCTTGCCCCCACCTCCGCCACTGACGTCTAGCACCCTGCCAGTCCCCGGAGGACACCCCGCCGCTGGGACGCCCTATTCAGGTAGGCACATATACCAGGCTGCCCCCATGTGGACAGGCAGGAGAACTGCACCACAACAGCAGCTGTCGCAACACACAGACAGCAAAGAGCAAAGCTGTAAATTCTCATGGCAGAAGCCAGGTCATCTATGGCGTGAGAGAGGTGCGTGTGGAGCCCTAGACGTATTGAACTGTGACAGGGAGCGAGACAGAGACTGACAGAATGTTACCTTTGTGCTAATTTATAGGAGACAGAGACTGACAGGTAAGGATTCCACACATAGCTGCACTATGTGCCGTCTGTGTTTGTCTATAATGGTTCAGTAGGTGCAGGCAGGTGTCATGTCTTTCCCTCGGTCAAGATTCTGTTGTGTTTGATTGATTGATCACTCAAACAACGCACGCTTTTCCCCCCAATCAGCCCATGTGATGAATGCCCTCTCCTGTCGTGCCACTTGTGATCTAGCTTAATGTCAGGGTCTCACTGAAAGGGAGTATTATCATGGTTTAATAACACTATGAGCAATTCTGATTTTCACAAGGAAATGTGTTCATCTCACAGAAATCTATTCAGTCAAAACAGCATAATGAACTCTGCTGTATATTGTTCAGATTCTAATGAAACTTTTATGAAGAAACAAATAAAATGTCCCTTATCTCAAGAAGAGCTAGAAATAAATGTATGAAATGGTGCATTATATTACAGTGGAATACAAATTATATGGTTACTCTGGAGAAAATAACAATTCTCGGGCCAATTTGCTCAATTTGGATGGAGAGCGTAATATAAAATGCATTTCTCTATTTTTCCTCAAGCCGTTGTTTGCCAGTTAGTTGACCAACAGCTCTGTTCTAAAATGGGTTTTGAGGTATTCATGTAATTGCAATAAAGTTGCTGACTCTTTGAGCAGCAGGCACCATTCAGGGATGCCCTGTGTCACTCCCATAGTAAAGAGAATACCTGAACTTTGGTTCTCTATCTTGGTTTTAATGTGATATGTGACTACCACTATGCATCCTCTGTAAGGGTTGTTCCCTGATCATGAAGTACTGTACCTCTATGGATGTTGTTACTCTGATCATGAAGTACTGTACCTCTATGGATGTTGTTACTCTGATCATGAAGTACTGTACCTTTATGGATGTTGTTACTTTCACACTAAACCGATCCAGCACAGACACTTTGACTATCACGTCTTGTCTTACTCTGCTATTCTTAGACAAAACTGATCCAGCGTGGACAAACAGACACTGGTCCTGACTGTGAGTCTCGTCTTTCCTCCTCTCTTCCTCTCCTTTCTCTCTCCTCCAGAACAAGACCTGCTGCGCCAGGAGCTCAACAACCGTTTCCTCGCCTCGCAGAGCGCCGACCGCGGGGCCTCCCTGGGCCCGCCCCCGTACCTGCGCACCGAGCACCACCAACACCAGCACCAGCACCAGCACCAACACACGCACCAGCACACCCACCAGCACACCTTCACCCCCTTCTCCCACGCCATCATGCCAACCCCTGCACCCCCCATGGTGCGTACCCCAGCCAGAAATGTGAGGATAAGTAGAACACTACTCCTGGGAGGGCAGAGGGGGTTGGTGGTTTTGGACTGGAAGGGGAGGTGGACTGGGGGGGTAAGGGGTGTGGATAATGATAATAATGTTTAATTATGGTTTATTTTATTAAGCATTTACAGCAAAAATCTCCAAAAAGGTATTTGGTGTACATACAGAAACAATAGGGTGGAATGGATAGTGTTTCTGAATATGAGGGTTTTAGCCTCTTACATCTAGACGTTCCGCTAGCGGAACACCTGCTCCAATATCCAATGATAGGCGTGGCGCGAATTACAAATTCCTCAAAAATACAAAAACTTCAATTTTTCAAACATATGACTATTTTACAGCATTTTAAAGACAAGACTCTCCTTTATCTAACCACACTGTCCGATTTCAAAAAGGCTTTACAGCGAAAGCAAAACATTAGATTATGTCAGCAGAGTACCCAGCCAGAAATAATCAGACACCCATTTTTCAAGCTAGCATATAATGTCACAAAAAACAAAACCACAGCTAAATGCAGCACTAACCTTTGATGATCTTCATCAGATGACACGCCTAGGACATTATGTTATATAATACATGCATGTTTTGTTCAATCAAGTTCATATTTATATCAAAAAACAGCTTTTTACATTAGCATGTGACGTTCAGAACTAGCATACCCCCGCAAACTTCCGGTGAATTTACTAAATTACTCACGATAAACGTTCACAAAAAACATAACAATTATTTTAAGAATTATAGATACAGAACTCCTCCATGCACTCGCTATGTCCGATTTTAAAATAGCTTTTCGGTGAAAGCACATTTTGCAATATTCTGAGTAGATAGCCCAGCCATCACGGCTAGCTATTTTGACACCCACCAAGTTTAGCCCTGACCAAACTCCGATTTACTATTAGAAAAGTTTGATTACCTTTGGTGTTCTTCGTCAGAATGCACTCCCAGGACTGCTACTTCAATAACAAATGTTGGTTTGGTTCAAAATAATCCATAGTTATATCCAAATAGCGGCGTTTTGTTCGTGCGTTCAAGACACTATCCGAAGTGTAAATAAGGGTCACGAGCACGACGCATTTCGTGACAAAAAAATTCTAAATATTCCATTACCGTACTTCGAAGCATGTCAACCGCTGTTTAAAATCAATTTTTATGCCATTTGTCTCGTAAAAAAGCGATAATATTCCGACCGGGAAAGCGTGTTTACATACAAAGAGAGAGAAAATAAAAGCATGGGATCCCCTCGTGCAAGAGCCTGAGTCTCATAGTACTGTTACCGGCCACTATCCAAACGCGCTAATGTTTTTCAACCAGGCCCTGCAAAGCCATGATTCAGCTTTTTGCCGCCTTCTGAGAGCCCATGGGAGCCGTAGGAAGTGTCACGTAACAGCAGAGATCCCCTGTATTGGATAGAGATAATCAAGAAGGCCAAGAAATGGTCAGACAGGGTACTTCCTGTACAGAATCTTCTCAGGTTTTGGCCTGCCAAATGAGTTCTGTTATACTCACAGACACCATTCAAACAGTTTTAGAAACTTTGGAGTGTTTTCTATGCAAAGCTAATAATTATATGCATATTCTAGTTTCTGGGCAGGAGTAATAATCAGATTAAATCGGGTACGTTTTTTATCCGGCCATGAAAATACTGCCCCCTAGCCATAACAGGTTAAAACAGTATTGGTGATTGTATAGTACTATAAGGCAGTTCCAGTCTTGCTGGAGGGAAACAGGGGTTTTCTGTGGCGTGTCTCTCAATGATGACCCATCTGTTTCTGCATTTTTTACCACAGTGATACCTTTCTTCTCCCAAAACAATTTTTGGTGTTTTCTCTGGCATATTTCGGGCACCCCAAACTGGAATGGAGCTATTTTTAAACTAGCGGTAACATGCTGTTAGTTTGAGGCCACGGGCACTGTGTGGCTGTCCCTCTGAAACAGGCCTGCTCACCAGCCCTCTCTCTAACACATACACGCACACATGTACACACACAGACACACCGTGGCCCCAGACAATGCACACACACACACTCACATAGGCCTACTGTAACCGCTGAGTATTTTACATTGCTCTGAAGATTTTCCTCAAAGGCGGAATGGCTAGCGCTCTGACAGCTAATGAGGACATAAAAGTGTTTTTACAGCCGCAGTGTTTAAACTTTACTGGGGGAATGTTCTCCCTGGGTCCACATTAAACCACTTTAACCTACCCAAATTAAACACAGAGATACAGAGAGCTGGATAGTTTATGAGCTCTTCAGTCACTCACAAAATGGGAGGGTGAAAAGCAGGGAAAGGACTCTTAAGGCAGAGAATAACGATGTGGCCAAATTGGTCCTCCGTCTTCTTGATTCACTAAATAGCCCAGTCTGTCATGTCGATAATTAAGCTTCTGTTGAGATGCTGCGATATTCTTTCAGATGTACATTGTGTGACTCCTGAAATGTCCTAAAAAGGGGACATTATGCTGTTACTCAACCCTCTATGTTAGTTAGCACGTACAGTGCTTTGCAAAAGTATTCATCCCCCTTGGCGTTTTTCCTATTATGTCACATTACAAGCTGCAATTTAAATGTATTGTTATTTGGATTTCATGTAATGGACATACAGAAAATAGTCCAGAT
Source organism: Salmo salar (assembly GCF_965601325.2). Taxonomy (NCBI): domain Eukaryota; kingdom Metazoa; phylum Chordata; class Actinopteri; order Salmoniformes; family Salmonidae; genus Salmo; species Salmo salar. The sequence continues at coordinate 60,798,597 of NC_138294.1, read as the reverse complement.
TGGTGAAGTGAAATTTCAAAAATTACTTGTTTCCAAAAATTCTACAAAATTTAAATGGAAAAGTGGTGTGCGCATATGTATTCACCCCCTTGCTGTGAAGCCCCTAAATAAGATCTGGTGCAACCAATTGCCTTCAGAAGTCACATAATTAGTTAAATAATGTCCACCTGTGTTCAATCTAAGTATCACATGATCTGTCACATGATCTCAGTATATATACACCTGTTCTGAAAGGCCCCAGAGTCTGCAACGCCACTAATCAATGGGCACCACCAAGCAAGCGGCACCATGAAGACCAAGGAGCTCTCCAAACAGGTCAGGGACAAAGTTGTGGAGAAGTACAGATCAGGGTTGGGTTATAAAAAAATAGCAGAAACTTTGAACATCCCACGGAGCACCATTAAATCCATTATTAAAAAATGTATATAATATGGCACCACAACAAACCTGCCAAGAGAGGGCCGCCCACCAAAACTCACAGACCAGGCAAGGAAGGCATTAATCAGAGAGGCAACAAAGAGATCAAAGATAACCCTGAAGGAGCTGCAAAGCTCCACAGCAGAGATTGGAGTATCTGTCCATAGGACCACTTTAAGCCGTACACTCCACAGAGCTGGGCTTTATGGAAGAAAACTAAAAAAATAAGCAAACACATTTGGTGTTCGCCAAAAGGCGAGACTCTCGAAACATATGGAAGAAAGTACTCTTTTCAGATGAGACTATCATGGAAAATGCTATGTCTGACACAAACCCAACACCTTCCATCACCCCGAGAACACCATCCCCACAGTGAGGCATGGTGGTGGCAGCATCATGCTGTGGGGATGTTTTTCATCAGCAGGGACTGGGAAACTGGTCAGAACTGAAGGAATGATGGATGGCGCTAAATGCAGGGAAATTCCTGAGTGAAAACGGTTTCAGTCTTCCAGAGATTTGAGACTGGGACGGAGGTTCACCTTCCAGCAGGACAATGACCCTAAGCATACTGCTAAAGCAACACTCAAGTGGTTTAAGGGGAAACATTTAAATGTCTTGGAATGGCCTAGTCAAAGCCATCCAACTTGAAGGAGCTGGAGAATTTGAAGAATGGGTAAAAATCCCAGTGGCTAGATGTGCCAAGCTTATAGAGACATACCCCAAGAGACTTGCAGCTGTAATTGCTGCAAAAGGTGGCTCTACAAAGTATTGACTTTGGGGGGGGGGGGGGGTGAATAGTTATGCACACTCAAGTTTTCTGTTTTTTTGTCTTATTTCTTGTTTGTTTCACAGTAAAAAATATTTTACATCTTCAAAGTGGTAGGCATGTTGTGTAAATCAAATGATACAAACCCCCCATAAAATCTATTTTAATTCCAGGTTGTAAGGCAACAAAATAGGAAAAATGCCAAAGGGGGTGAATACTTTCGCAAGCCACTGTATCCTCTCTGTATCCTCCTTGTTCTTAGTTCTGTTTATTTCATTCCTTCTACAGTTTGAAAAGTTCCCAACAAAAGTTGACCCTTTCTACAGACACAGCGTGAGTTTCTCTATGTGTTTGTGGGGCAGTTTGTGCATTCTTCACCCATCCAGCCATGTTAGTCCATGTTGTAGCTGTGTGTGTGTATTTGTACTGTAGCTCCCATGCCATCCCCCTCTGCTTCTGCTCTGAGAGAATACAGCGTCCTGTCTGTCCACAGCGGAAGACTGGGCAGATGCTCTATCTATGTCTTACCCATCACAAATGTCTGTCTGCTAATACAACTGTCTGCTTGCTCATTCATTCACTACTGTGGAACCTGGCTGAAGCATTTCAACCCCCTTCCTACTCAAGTGAATAGAACAAGTGTGTGTGTTGTATGTGTGTGGTATGTGAGTGAGTGTGTGTGTGTGTGTGTGTGTGTGTGTGTGTGGTATGTGAGTGTGTGTGTGCCGCTGTATGCTTTGTCTCTACCACTTAACCTCTGCCTTCAATTACGGCTCTGCTATTCAGAGGCATTCACCTGTTTCCCAGGTTGTGAATCAGAGTAGCAATTACATGTTCCTCAGAGTTTGGTCTTAATTCATCTCACTGCTATCAGCACAGTTAGGCGGGCTAACCCCTATTTAAAATGAATGAATTCATGTGTCAACAGAGAGACAGTGGTTGTGATTACATAGGAGTATTCTTTCTGGTGAGAGTTCCTTTTAACTGTCAACACTCACAAAGACTACAGCAGTAAATGGATTTTAGCGGCTAACAAATAATTCATAGGTTATTAGTGTGTAATTTCAATGTTAGTGCTTAGTAAATACCTGGTGATTTCAGTCGAATAAACAAGTGACCATTTTAGTTTTGCTGAACACTTTGAGGCACTAAGGTCAGTGACAGTTGTAGCTACCTGACTGACGGTGGTCTGGATGTGGACCCCTAGTGATGCTGGTGTTGTTCCCTCCACCCCGCCCACCCCGCCCACCCTGTACCCTGTACCCTGTCCTGTCATCCTGGCCCCTCTCTCCTTCATCTCACTGTTCATACAGCTGCTGTCCTTCTCTGTCTGAACAACACAACACTCCACCCATCATCACTCCTCTCTCTGTTCCTTCTCTTCTTTTCTCAGCTGTTCCACTCCTACCCCCCGGGCGTGTCCGGCATTCCACCGGTGATCCCTCCGACCGGGCCCTTTGGCTCGCTGCAGGGGGCCTTCCAGCCCAAGGTAGGGCCACAGCCCAACACCACACACACACACACACACACACACACACACACACACACACACACACACACACACACACACACACACACACACACAGTTGGTGAACCTGACAAACACACCTTCAGTGTAGTGTGCTCTCTGAAGACCAACACACAGCTAAACATACAGTACGTTATCAGAATAGGGAGTGAACTTGAAAAACATGTGCATGTACACACTGAAGACAGAGACGACGCTCCCCATACCTCCTCTCACAATGAGCTCTCTCTGTGTTCTGCAGACTTCTAACCCACTGGATGTGGCCTCAAGACCTGGAGCAGTCCCACACACACTCTTACAGAAGGACCCCAGGGTAAGCACCCTAGCTGGACACACTCACACACTCAATAAGGAAGCCATGCATAGTTGCTAATTAGGAACGCCTGAATGACAGACATTAAAGTAACTGAGCCATCTCTCTCTCTCTCCTCTAGCTAACGGATCCGTTTCGGCCCATTCTCAGGGTAAGAATGTTAATAGCTGTAGTTGTCTCTCCCCTAACTTTCTTCCCCTAATATTTTTATTGCAGTAAAATGTTGTTTGCACACCCAAGTTAGTGAACAAACTGGACAAAGATTAAACCTTGTCCTGGACAAATAAAAATGCCCCTAATGTGTATACAGTCCTTGAGAATCATACATTTGAGGTTAACCGTATCAGCTGGCTTTGTGTTTTGTGCAGAAACCAGGGAAGTGGTGTGCCATGCATGTCCACATGGCCTGGCAGATCTACCACCACCAGCAGAAAGTCAAGGTGAGACCTCCCCTTTGCACTTCCTTCCACTCACAGACTATAGAGAAACACTGTCTGTTGTGCTTCATTATAGTGTGGTTCTCTAAACCCCAATGTTTTATCATCTAAGACCCAGTCTAGTTTAGGTAGTAGTGTAATCCAGCTCCTCTCCTGGAGAGAGGGAGAGGGAGAGGGAGAGAGAGAGAGAGAGGGAGGGAGAGAGAGAGAGGGAGGGAGAGGGAGAGAGAGAGAGGGAGGGAGAGGGAGAGAGAGAGAGAGAGTCCCATAGAGAATCTGCCATCTTGTGTTACTTTCACTGATGTAGTGGAGGGTAAGTGTTTACAACCCTTTTGCAATGAAATGCATTAAAAACATTGGGAGCGTTACTTTAATCACCGCTCAGCGTTTACTCACCTATTTTTTATTGCCTCTACATTACTGGGTACCTTCATAACCAACAAAACCTTTTTTACAGTTTGTAGCCTTGCTGATCCTGCAGTGTTGGTGGTGGGTTTTTCATGTGCTGTTTCTTCCTGTCTGGCGTCTTCCAGCAGCAGATGCAGGTCGACCCGCACAAGCTGGACTTCGGGCTCAAGCCGGAGTTCCTCAGTCGACCCCCTGGCCCCAGCCTCTTTGGCGCAATGCACCACCACCACCACGACTTAGCGCGTCCCGCTACGCTCTTCTCAGCAGCAGGTGAGTGTAGGTTGGTTAGTGCCCTTGGTAGAAGATGATTGACACCATAGAAATTTGATTATTAGAAGGGAAAAGCCCTTCAGACCAGGGCAATTTGACTAGAACACTCATTGGTCATTGTATTTCTATGATTGACACACTACCTCCAGGACCTCCTCTCCCCACAGAGGTAGATCAATCCTTCTGGACCCATAGAGAGGTCTATTTTTAACAGTGTCGAGGCAGCGCACAGGTCTCCACATGGGTTATAGATTACATGCTAAGATCAATGCACTTGCCTCTTAAAAGGAAAGAATACTGTTTCTCAGTTTAAAATCCTTATGGAAGATGTCTTACATAAACTCTCTCTCTTTTCCATGTCAGGTTCTACACACCCGTCAGCCGGACCGTTCGGCCACCCGCCCCACCACCCTGGCAACTTCCTCACCCCTGCACCTCACTTAGGTAAGACACAGCACACACAGCGCACCTAGTCACGTCAAATGTATATCAATTGATCCTTGTCTCACTGAGGCTGTATGGAGCGCTAACAAGTACAGTATGTCTGTGTCAGAAGCTGGTTGACCCAGTACAGGCGCAATATAGATAATGTGCTGACTGTGTGCTCTCTCTCTCTCTCTCTCTCTCTCTCTCAGAGCCATTCAGTAGGCCTCCCTCGTTTGGAGGTCTCTCATCTCTTAGCACAGCAGCCTTCGGTGGGCTTGGAAACCCAGCACTAAGTGAGTTTCATTTCCATGACAACATCATGTATTTGTGTGTATGAAAATTAATGTTGCATGATGTTTTCGTCAAATTCTAACTTTAGAATTGACCGACCGCCACACCAAAGAGATATGCCTTTTAACTTGCGTTTTGGTATTTTCTTCTTTCCGTATGTTGAATCTCTAACAGCGCCTAACTCTGTGTTTGGCCATAAAGACAACCCCAATGCACAGCAGCACTTCAACAACAACCACGAGCCGTGGAACCGGCTGCACCGCACGCCACCCTCCTTCCCCACCCCTCCGCCCTGGCTCAAACCTGCCGACTCGGAGAGGAGCGCCTCGGTCAGCTCCCACGAGAGAGACAGAGACTCAGACAAGCGAGACACGTCCTCCATCAACAAAGACGACAAGGAGAGGTGGGTGTAATGGAGGGATTTTACCTGTAGCAGTCACACCAGCAGATTGTCAGAAGTTGTAAAGCTTTGTCATGGCTGAGACTATTTTATTTGAGAGTTTTTTAATAGATGTCGATGTTTTAGGGGACTTGTGCCAACTCTGAATGTACCCTAAAATTAAACCACTGACAAACACTGAGATAGTGGTACAAATGTTACATTTACTTCATCTTTAAAACCCATTGTTTTGTGTCCATCCAGGGAAGCCATGGAGAAGCGTCACCAGAGCCATCCGTCCCCAGTGCCCATTAACCCCATCAGCCTGCTGGGTCACAGCCGTCCCCCAGAGCCCCAAAAGAACCACCTGCCCCCCAGCGAACCCCCCAGGGACAAGGACAAGCCCAAAGATCGAGACAGGGACAGGGAGCACCCCGACTCCTGGAAGCTCAACGGCACAGACGAGCACAAACTCAAAGAGAATCACCACGGCGACAAGGATACAACACCAATCATCCACGACGGGCGGGTGACTGAGGACAAGGCCAACGGCAGAGGAACGACCTCACCCTACATCCGCCAGACCAGCCTGGACCGGCCCAACGGGGGGCTGGGGAGGGGGGAGAGAGAGGCCCTGATGGAGAAGAAGGGAGAGCTGCCCTCTCTCTACGAGCACCACAAGAAGAACAACAACGAGGTGAAGGTAAAGGAGGAGAGGAAAGAGGAGCAGGATAGCCCTACAGACAGGGACAGACCCCCCTCTCACCCTCACCTCCACCCACACCTGCCCCAGGTGCCCCCCACGCCCAGCCTCCATACCCACCACCACCCCCCTTCCTCCATGGCGATGCCCATGGGCATGGCGGGCGTCCACCCAATGAACAGCATCAGCGGCCTGGAGAGGACTCGAATGGTGGCCCCCTTCTTGGGCATCAGCCCCATTCCGGGGGCAGAGAGGTTCCCCTACCCAGCCTTCCACTGGGACCCCATGAGGGACCCCTACAGGGGCCTAGACATCCACAGACGGGACCCTCTGGCCAGGGACCTGCTGCTGAGGAACGACCCCCTGCATCGGCTGGCCGGGCAGCGCCTTTACGAGGCAGAACGCTCCTACAGGGACCGAGAAGCTCATGACTTTAACCGCGACCACCACCACCCTCTAGCCCTGGAGCAGCGCCGGGAGCAGGAGGCCCGGGCACACTTGGAGGAGCGTGAGCGGTTGCACATGCTCAGAGAAGACTACGAGCATGGCCGCCTGCATGCCGCCATGCACCACCCGGCCCTGGACGGCCACCTGCCACACCACCACGCTGCCCTCATGGTCCCCGGATTACCCAGCATGCACTACCCCAGGGTCAGCCCTTCGGCCGCCGCTGCAGCTCACGCCGCCCACCAGAATGGTATCCTGAACAAAACACCGCCCACAGCCTCCCTGAGTGCCCCGCCCCCCCTCATCCCCACGCTGGGTGCCAGGCCGGGCTCCCCCAGACGGACTACGCCCCTCACCACAGACATCAGAGACAGACCATCAGCACACAACCACAAAGACATAGAGGCACGGTGAGCAGAGTGGGGCGCAATCCTCACCCTGGATTGGAGGCAGACTACAGGCATACTCTGCCCTGTGCCTCACACCAAGCACTTAGCTTTGGAAACAGCAGACTGTACCATAGCTGTAAATAATATGTGGGGGAGAACACCCACAGATTATGTTTTTGTAACATTTTTAAAAAGTCGGGGGGGGGGGGGTTTGCTCCAGTTTGCTCCTGCTTTTTGTGTGTATTCATTCTCTTGTACAGAACGTGTCCTGGACTACCCTGAAGGTGTGTAGGGCAATGGAAACAGCACCCTCAAAGACATTTGGAATGTTCAGGTACTTCAATGCATTGACAGGCAGCAAAGTGTGTAGATATGTGTACAGTCGACATGCTCACTCCTTAAGGAACAAATCAAGGTACAAATATGCAAAAGGGTGTTTTGAAAGCTTTACTTTGAACAAATGTAAATAGAGGACTATTATTAATGAGGAGGAAGTTCAGAATGTGCTTTTTGCTGATTGGTTTTAGCTTGACGCAGCTGAAAAGGTTAACATTGTACCACCATGCCCCACATTCAACTATGCAACAAATGTCTTGGCTTCTACTCTGAAAGCCAGCCTGGTCACCATCCCAACTGAGTCTGACAACACTGTATTCTCTCCACAACCTACATCTCACAAACCCATTATAATGTATGTATCACTGAAATGAAATCCACAGTACTCATAGAAAAACACAATATCCTAGTACGGTATACGGTTGTGCAAACGTTAAACAATTTTCTTAAATATGATACAAAAGTGTGGTAACAATCCTTAAAATTCCTATTATAGAGCTATTCATTTTGCAGAGGAATTCCAATGCCTGAAGTCACAGTGGTTCCCAACTTTTTTCCCTTACTGTACCACCAACTGAATTTTGCTCTGCCTGAAGTACCCCCTCATGTGCATTTTACCAGTAAGCCTATGGTCTAAAGAGTCTTCTAGTACCCCCTGGATAGGCCAAGTACCCCCAGGGGTCCTAATACGTCTGGTTGGGAACCACTGACCTAACAGAGAGAGAAAGATTGATAGAAAGTGAGAGAGATCCCTTACTCCAACAACTCAACTCCTACCACCATTCTTGTTTTGGAGAGAATACAGCACATTTACAAAAAGACCCCACATTTTACCTTCTAAAGGAGTGTAAAGTATGTGTTTGGAAATAAGTTATGTTTATCTAACAGTGTATTAAAGTGCTATCTAAGCTGTTGTATCTACAAAAATAAAAAGACAAAAAAGCCAGTCTAAACTATGGACAGTTTGTTTCTAAAGAGCAGAGATCTATTTTAGTAGTCCACTGAAGGTTTAGTTGTGCGCTTCAAAACTCTGTGAGAGCCAGATGTTGTGCAGTGTTTTTTTAACCCCACATTAAAAATGTCCACTGAAGCCGTAGTGGTTAGTCAATGCATATTGCAAAGAGATTGTAAACAAGAAAAACAATTTTGCTGTTTATCATGTATGTAAAAAAAATATGTCTTTCTAGATGAGAAAAAAACAAAACAAAACAAGCGATGCGACTGAATCTTCAGCATGCTCCTCATTTAAATGTGTGTTATGTAAATTGTGCCATGTTATTAAAAAATGTGAACTAAAAATGTCTACTGGCTTTTTTATGAACATGAGAGGAAAACAATGGCGGTTCCCGGATATTACTAGACCAACCCATAAATCTACCTGTGCAGACGTCGGACTCAAGGGCATGATGATTTCCATTATACAGGGGCAGGTTTGGAGAGCACTGAAAATCCATCAATATCTCCATCACTCTAAATCAGCACTTACTCACAGTACTGTATGGCATTCACATTTCCTGAAGGGAATTACGACTTTTTGATAGATATCTATAGCCAAGAACCTCTTATTCATTAATATGGTGGTGGCAGGTAGCCTAGCGATTAATAGCGTTGGGCCAGTAACCGTAAGGTCGTTGTTGAGACTCCCCGAGCCAACTTGTGAAAAATGGGTCGATGTGCCCTTGAGCAAGGCACTTAACCCTAGTTGCCTTGGATAAGAGCATGTACAAACATTTATTGACCTGTGATTGCCCAGTTGTTTTGATGACACCAGATTTGTGAAATGAGCTGTGAATTTCCACACTGTTATCATCACCCTCAACTCAAATGTGTTTTTGCTCAGCAGAGGGCGCTACCCGTTGTAAGCCTCTACACAGGCCAGGATTCATTTAAATGCGCATTGTTGATAAGTGCTATAGTGGTTGTTTTGGCGGTGTCAAGGGGTGGTCCACAAGCGACTTCTTGCGTTACCTTATCGCAGACACTGCCATTGGATGCAACGAAACCGCACCCGACTGTACAAAACGGCAAATCTCATGCAGCTGCGTAAGAAGTCCATGCAATCACTTGAATGCATGATGTTCTATTGTCTACACCTCGATAACACGGTTAGGCAATAACCCTCCCCACACACACACATCCAAATGAACGTGAAAACCTGTATTTGCCTGTCATTATTTATATAATTCATTTAGCCTACACATTCAATCGCGGTTTTGAAGGATGAACGCGGTTTGGATACTAAGTAAGTGTGGTTGGTGGCACACAATTTGTCAGCACACAGTTACACCTCCAACACCGCCAAAACAACAAACGCGCGATCTGACTAAATCGAGGCCTAACTTTTAAAGGTAATTTACGTGGCTTGGCTGGTCTAGTGGTAGTGCTGCAGCCTCCAACACAGGTCTACATTGTCTGCATAGGTTTTTTGGTTACTACATGATTCCATATGTTTTTTTCATAGTTTTGATGTCTTCACTATTATTCAAAGAAAATTGCAAAAATCAAGAAAAACCCTTGAATGAGTAGCTGTGTCCAAACTTTTCACTGGTACTGTATGTATATATCTTATTTTTTTAAGCAGCATGGAAGGGGGCAAATTGAGTTCAGTAAAGTTGACTACAGTATGTATGGAGAACAGTTCAGAGAATTCATTGAAAATGTGTATTCTCTTTCTTTGACACTAGATGGAAACAAAGTATAATAAAAAAAATGGTCAGGAATGCAGACAGAGGGACAGTAAGGCAGAGAGCTCCCAGAACAGAATACCTGCTGTAGCGTTGTGCTTATGTCCTTTCTCCTCATCTCTGTCACATAAACAGATTTAACCAGTCTCACAGCTATTTGTTGAGGTGGAATTGTACACCGCTGTCAAACTGGAAGAGCAGCAGCATAGCAAACAGAGGAAGGGGGGAAATGTTTTCCCCTTACAGTACATGACATAGAATCTTGAGATCATACAAAGACACACATAAAAACAGAAACATACCCACATCCCTTACCCTTACCCTAGACTTAGATACATTGTACTGGCAATACATTGCAGTAGAGCTAGCTGTAACCCTAAACCTAACCCTAGGATCATATCCACATCCCTGCATTACCCTAACCCTAGGATCATATCCACATCCCTGCATTACCCTAACCCTAGGATCATATCCACATCCCTGCATTACCCTAACCCTAGGATCATATCCACGTCCCTGCATTACCCTAACCCTAGGACCATGTCCACGTCCATGCATTACCCTAACCCTAGGATCATATCCACATCCCTGCATTACCCTAACCCTAGGATCATATCCACATCCCTGCATTACCCTAACCCTAGGATCATGTCCACATCCCTGCATTACCCTAACCCTAGGATCATGTCCACATCCCTGCATTACCCTAACCCTAGGATCATATCCACATCCCTGCATTACCCTAACCCTAGGACCATGTCCACGTCCATGCATTACCCTAACCCTAGGATCATATCCACATCCCTGCATTACCCTAACCCTAGGATCATATCCACATCCTGCATTACCCTAACCCTAGGATCATGTCCACATCCCTGCATTACCCTAACCCTAGGATCATGTCCACATCCCTGCATTACCCTAACCCTAGGATCATATCCACATCCCTGCATTACCCTAACCCTAGGATCATATCCACATCCCTGCATTACCCTAACCCTAGGATCATATCCACATCCCTGCATTACCCTAACCCTAGGATCATATCCACATCCCTGCATTACCCTAACCCTAGGATCATATCCACATCCCTGCATTACCCTAACCCTAGGATCATATCCACATCCCTGCATTACCCTAACCCTAGGATCATATCCACATCCCTGCATTACCCTAACCCTAGGATCATATCCACATCCCTGCATTACCCTAACCCTAGCCCTGTGTGTATGTGTATGTGCATGTGTGCACTAGAGAGAGACAGAGAGAGAAAAATTATTCAAAGAGAAACGATATGGAGACTGACAACATTTTACTATTGAGCGTTATCCTGGTCCACTCACTCACACACTTTCATATGTACAGATTAAATATATACCCAATAAGTTTACCTAACAACAAAAAATATGTTTACCAAGGTTAAAAAAATAGAACCTTCACTGCAACCAGAGCAAATCGTCATTCCCTCACAACCGGACCAACACCACCAACGGAAGCACATCTTTCCTTCATACCTCAGAGTCTGTGCTTCAAAACTCAGACTCCTGAGTCATTAAAGAACCCACATAAACCAGTTAGTGCACGAGTCGCCATCGTCAAAACCGACTGAGTACCAGAAAGAGAACCCTAGTTTAATATCCAAACCCTGATTCAACCCTAACCCTAGCCAAAACCCTCATCCTATCCCTAAACCTAGCTTCATGTCCACACCCCGGTTCAACCCTAATCCTGGCCAAAACCCTCATCCTATCCCTAACCCTCCTAACCCTAGCTTTATGTCCACACCCTGGTTCAACCCTAATCCTAGTCAAAATCCTAACCCTACACTGGTAGTACGTACAACAGTAGAGCAGGAAAGTCATTTGTGGGCAGGCCATGTGATACGCTTCCCTATAGTTGGAGGGAATAATGAACTCCTAGGGAAGCTTATCACAGGTTATCACTTCCCTATAGTTAGAGGGAATAATGAACTCCTAGGGAAGCTTATCACAGGTTATCACTTCCCTATAGTTAGAGGGAATAATGAATTCCTAGGGAAGCTTATCACAGGTTATCACTTCCCTATAGTTAGAGGGAATAATGAACTCCTAGGGAAGCTTATCACAGGTTATCACTTCCCTATAGTTGGAGGGAATAATGAATTCCTAGGGAAGCTTATCACAGGTTATCACTTCCCTATAGTTAGAGGGAATAATGAACTCCTAGGGAAGCTTATCACAGGTTATCACTTCCCTATAGTTGGAGGGAATAATGAATTCCTAGGGAAGCTTATCACAGGTTATCACTTCCCTATAGTTGGAGGGAATAATGAACTCCTAGGGAAGTTTATCACAGGTTATCACTTCCCTATAGTTAGAGGGAATAATGAATTCCTAGGGAAGCTTATCACAGGTTATCACTTCCCTATAGTTGGAGGGAATAATGAACTCCTAGGGAAGCTTATCACAGGTTATCACTTCCCTATAGTTGGAGGGAATAATGAATTCCTAGGGAAGCTTATCACAGGTTATCACTTCCCTATAGTTAGAGGGAATAATGAACTCCTAGGGAAGTTTATCACAGGGATATTCTGTGGCAGGGGAGGATCCCAGAAAAAACAATATGAACCTCAGAAGAGCATACAAACTTAAACATATTTCAAATGTGCTACCCCTCTACCCATCAGATGCATAATTTATAGCAGATTATGTCCCTTTCCTAGGCTTGTGTTACCTCCTCCCCAACAATTCTATACAATGCTCAGACTGGCAATAACAGCAAAAATACATATTTAGAAAAGGCGATTTGGTGGAAATAGACAGAATATTTCCTCTGACAACAATCCTAATCACATCCAAACAAACATACTTCCCTTCTTATAAATGGGACATTTTCCCTGGCAGTCTCCATGGTAATGTTCCCCTTATGTTTGTTCACCCCTCTGAGAAGCGAGCTAAAAACAGAAAGCTGTCATTCATCTGAGCTCTATTACTGCTGGAGCTCCAGCTATTAAAATGAGTGATGCTAGGAATCGCAGCAGAAAAAAACTTTAATTTCACACAGAGTTCTTAAATCATTAGTAAGAGGAGAGGCATGGGGTTGTATGCATTTCTACTTTAATATGCATAGCAGAGATTGTAAGATAATATTCAATCAAACATGCATTGCAGTGTTCGCACAATAGCATATAACATACTTTTTCCCTATAGGAACTGTAGTCAACTTACCTTGTTGCTATAGGTAATATTTTCAAATATAATCACAGAAGTGTTACTTTATACCAAACTCACCTCACACTACAACTAAATGCCTCCAGTTTTCAGAACTAAGGCATGGACAAATGGGCATGTGTCTGTGAACAGTTGTTGAGCAAACAAACACTGCATAAACATTGCTGGGGGAGGTTCAGTTGGAATCTGGCCCAAAGTTTAAAACAATAGGAATTCCTTTGTATTACTGCCTGAAAACATATCAAAGATAAGGTACCAGGGGGAGATGCTGTTCCTGTAATTCTATGTCCCTTGTTTACCCCACAAGGTATGAACACAGTACTGGAAGTGATTTCTTGTTTGAACCTAAATGATCCTGATACCTAACACATCCAGCTGATGGTCAAATGTGCACAGATCTGCTAGTATTTCCATTCAGCCTCCCGGCTGCGTTTACGCATTCTCTTTTGACCAATCACATCAGATCTTTTGAAATGAGATCTTTTCAGAAATTGAATTGGGCTGCCTGTCTAAACACATTCCTGATTCTCTGCAGGCCTACAAGGTCATCAGAAAGACTGCTACATTGTTATGTTCTACTGAAAGTCATTTTGGAAATAACAGACCCCACGGTAGAGGAATGGCTCAACACCAATTGTTGTACAACAATAACATGTATTACTGTGGTAGACTTGCAGGTCTTGAAATGACATTCCTGCTTGATGAATTAACTTAGCTGCAGTAGTTGGTCCTTATAAACTCAGCAAAAAAAGAAATGGCCCTTTTTCAGGACCCTGTCTTTCAAAGATAATTCGTAAAAATCCAAATAACTTCACAGATCTTCTTTGTAAAGGGTTTAAACACTGTTTCTCATGCTTGTTCAATGAACCAAAAACAATTAATGAACATGAACCTGTGGAACGGTCATTAAGACACTAACAGCTTACAGACAGTAGTCTTGTTGAATCTTATGTTCATACAAATATTTACACATGTTAAGTTTGCTGAAAATAAACGCAGTTGACAGTGAAATGACGTTTCTTTTTTTGCTGAGTTTACAACTAGCCAATACTAAGCAGATACTCATTCCATCATTGACGAGATGAGGGGCTTTAATTATTTAAATTATTTATCGTTGCCAGGCACATTCATTTGTGCGACACCTCTCATCAGCTGTGCCAAGCAAACAATTCTTTATTCATGAAGTTGGAGAAAGTGGTCATGTAAAAACAGGTAGAGGAGAGGGAAAATGTGTCTAGTTTTTGCAAAAATCTATCTTTTCTTACCTGTTGAGTTCCTCAAAAGGTTCATGAATAGCAGCTAGAGCCTTTTTCTACAAGGTGGAACACTAACTTTTGCATATTGTGACAGCTTGCATGTCAACTGTGTGTGTGACTGTAATTCTGAAGTAGGAATTAGCATTTTGGTCTCTGAGACAATTATTTTTAATCTGTGAAAACAATAATTAAGATACTTGTTTTTCTATCTACTGTTTCTAGCATGTACAGGGGTGATTCCAGACCAGATAATAACCTTTTCACACAAAACACAGAGGCAGGTAAATCATTAGGGTGCTGGTTATTGGGTGCAGATGCTCCACTCCTCAAAACAATTAGATTAAATCAGAACTAGGGGAGGTGATTTCTCTCATTTTCAATTCTGGCTAGCCTACCTACTATATAGAGATGTTGCTGAGAATGTTCCTGTGCTGCAGGAAATGCAGATGAGCTTCGTAATTTACATAAATTCACTGAAAACCCACACTAACACACAGTTATATTACCAACAGTATTGGACTTTTCATGTAGCCTAATTTTGTCCATCTTATAGCCTAACCACCGATCAAGCAACATTATGGACACATTCAAACCCTGTTGGTGCAGGATTATTTTGCGGCAACAATACTGGTCAAATTAAAATCCTACATCTGTATTTTTTCTTTTTGTCACAACTGTCAGCTTTCCTAAACCTTTATCCTTGAAATAGGGTTGTGACGTGGATATGTGTACATGGGTTGGCCTCTAACACCACTTGGGTTCAATTACCTATGTATGCCTGGCAAATAAATAAACCACAGATTCCTGGTCCTGTCTAGGATTATTTGTATACAGTGCAGATTCCTTTAGAGTGACTCTTCCTTTGAGCCCTCCACCCCATCCAATTCCCTGTCTGTCAGATCTAATGGTCTAGTTCCCCACAGTCTCTTCTCTCTGATCATGTCTACTCTCTGACCCCTCTCTGTCCCCTGGACCCACTGGTTCCTACGTGAAAACTATTTATACAATCTTTCTCCTGAGGTCAGCAAAATCACCCAGGAAAACGAACGCACCCATCACCCTTCATTTGCAGCTCAATCGAACCAACTTAGAGTAGACATGATGGGTAGGCCTGCGGGACCAGGGAGGTCTCAATCTGTGGTGCTGGACAGGAGTACGTGTGCGGCATGGAGAGGGAAGGAAAGACAGGGCACTCTAATTGCCTGGTTCGAAATAGCCTGGGGTGGGCTGCTGTCATATCCAGGGGGCCTTGGAGGGAGAGGGATGGCCCCATACGAATCCATCACCACCCTGACCTGCGACCCATACTGTGGCGACTCAGGGTGATGATACTGCACAGTGTATGGACTCACATGGACAAGCCCACATGCACGCATACACACACACACGCACGTACAAACACAGATTTATCACTGACATCACCATGGTAATAACGGATATGAATCCAATCTCGATGAGGAAAAAGTAAAACGCATCACATTACGTCGCCAAGGCTGTTTTTTTTGTCCCATCGCCATTGTACCCTCCTGATTACATGTTGTTGGAGGTTGATCACTTGTAATGGAGTCCAGCAGAGGTGCAGATTAAGAGCACAAATCACCATGTAAAAGACTGCAATAGTAAGTGCACTGTCTGGCAGGGTTCAGGAAACCTGGATTTAAAGAGGATTTGATTTCTTTCAAATACTTTATCTGATTTTGAATGACCTTGCCTGGGCACAATGGCGCCAATGAAATAGAGGCCAAAAGAACAAACCCACCCAGCCTGGCCAGACAGGCTCAGTCAATTAAAATATCAAAGAAATTGAAAGAAAACTAATACTATTTTAACCCAGCAGATATGGTGTCTGGGTCTGTGATCTGCAGGGTGAGTAGCCAGCCAGGGCTAATTTGAGTTTCCAGTTTGTGAGAGGCTGAGCTGCTGTGGAATCTATTACAGACTACAAAGGGAAGCACAGCCTCGAGCTGCCCAGTGACACGAGCCTACCAGACGAGCTAAATTACTTCTATGCTCGCTTCGAGGCAAGTAACACTGAAACATGCATGAGAGCATCAGCTGTTCCGGACAACTGTGTGATCACGCTCTCCTTAGCCGATGTGAGTAAGACCTTTAAACAGGTCAACATTCACAAGGCCGCAGGGCCAGACGGATTACCAGGACGTGTACTCTGAGCAGGCGCTGACCAACAGGCAAGTGTCTACACTGACATTTTCAACCTGTCCCTGACTGCGTGTGTAATACCAACATATTTCAAGCAGAACACTAGTCTCTGTGCCCAAGAACACTAAGGTAACCTGCCTAAATGACTACAGACCTGTAGCACTCACGTCTGTAGCCATGAAGTGCTTTGAAAGGCTGGTCATGACTCACATCAACACCATTATCCCAGAAACCCTAGACCCACTACATTTCACATACCGCCACAACAGATCCACAGATGATCCAATCTCTATTGCACTCCACACTGCCCTTTCCCATTTGGACAAAAGGAACACTTATGTGAGAATGCTATTCATTGACTACAGCTCAGAGTTCAACACCATAGTGCCCCCAAAGTCATCACTAAGCTAAGGACACTGGGACTAAACACCTCCCTCTGCAAATGGATCCTGGACTTCCTGAAAGGCTGCCCCCAGGTGGTAAGGGTAGGTAACAACACATCCGCCACGCTGATCCTCAACACGGGGGCCCCTCAGGGGTGTGTGCTCAGTCCACTCCTGTACTCCCTGTTCACTCATGACTACATGGCCAGGAACGACTCCAACACCATCATTAAGTTTACCGATGACACAACAGTGGTAGGCCTGATCACTGACAATGATGAGACAGCCTATAGGGAGGAGGTCAGAGACCTGGCTGGGTGGTGCCAGGACAACAACCTCTCCCTCAACGTGATCAAGACAAAGGAGATGATTGTGGACTACAGGAAAAGGAGGACCGAGCACGCCCCCATTCTCATCGACGGGGCTGTAGTGGAGCAGGTTGAGAGCTTCAAGTTCCTTGTTGTCCACATCACTAACAAACTATCATGGTCCAAACACACCAAGACAGTCGTGAAGAGGGCACGACAAAGCCTATTCCCCCTCAGGAGACTGAAAAGATTTGGCATGGGTCCTTAGATCCGCAAAAGAAGTTCTACAACTGCACCATCAAGAGCATCCTGACTGGTTGCATCATTGCCTGGTATGGCAACTGCTCGGCCTCCGACCGCAAGGCACTACAGAGGGTAGTGTGTGCTCTCTCCCTGCATGTCTGCTGTGATCCACACCGCTGAGAGGATATTAAACCAGCTCACCCCCTCACTTCCCAGCCTGTCAGCCGCTGACCTCTCCTCCTCTCCTCGCTGCATTCTTAAACACTCTTTTCTTCTTCACCACCATACGGAACAGAACTGAAGATCAGCTCCCTGAATATAATTCACCTCACGCAATGCATTCTGCATTCCTGTGGTATGTAACAAAGTGTTGCTGGCTGGCTCTCGTGATGATGACCTTGGAGGGTGACTATAACATCTTACTCACCCATTAACATAGTCCTCCATACACTAGTCCTCCAACAACTGTAAAAGCAGCCTGGGTGCCATTTTTAAACGTCACATATTTGTCACTAAAATGTCTTGTCACCACAGGTGATGTCAGAGGTGACAGTGTATGAGCTTCAGGGTCAGCTAATAACACATGACCCTTGACCTAGCTAAACTAGATGATACTAGTAGATAAATGGTAGTAGGGCGAGGGTGCACTCCCTCTGGGATTACGAGATGAAATAGGAACGACTGGGAAAAGGGATGATATGCCTAATGAGAGTTCATCAGCTGGGGCATCACCTCCACCTCAGAATCCTTTACTGTCAGTCTGGCATTCTAAATGAAATATGTTGGAAGTGGGTGGTGTTGTACACTCCCTCATTCTACCACAGTGACTGTCTGTGCTAAAATATGAGGTTTTCAACAGACGTTACAAAATGTAGAATAGTTTCTCCCACTCCAACATTACTGTTGCTAAAAACAGCACTGCTTTGCTGTGGCAGCAGGAGAGGCAGCAACACAGTGGAAGAGAGTAAGCTTGATTATACCAATGCTTTTAGACGGTCCTTTTGTTAGAAGGGAACATATTACGCTTACAAGATAAATCATCCAGCTACGCAGCCGGCTTAGTCTGTGTACAACCAGATAACGTTGCCATGGAAACCCTCTTGAAAAACCAATAAGCACTCTCCCTCTCTTACCCCCCTCAGCCCACCCCCAATCTGTGCAAACAATGAATAACTTGAGCAGGCAAATGGAAGGGAGCTGGAGAGGTAGGCTGCACAAATCCCCAGGTGCTTAACAAATGCCCGTCTTTTCCCTCTGTGTGAGGTAGAATTGGTCACATACTGAGAATGGAACCAGAAAATACATTTCAATAAAATATATTAAAGACAGAATGGGACGAGGGAATGTATTATTAATTGTACATTAATTCAATGAGAATAGAATGGCACAAGCTACATAACCCAATAAGTCCAATCCATATGCAATATAGGAGAATGTATTTTTACAGCTGTCAAAAGTGTCATTATCATGCCAGTAGACACATCCATAGGGACTATTATGATGATGATGACTGTGATAATTGAAGGGCAGCTAACAAACCCAGTGCATAGCCCAATTGTGTGTGTGCATCCATGGCTGTGATTGTTTTATTTTATTTAACACTTATTTTACCAGGTAAGTTGACTGAGAACACATTCTCATTTACAGCAACGACCTGGGGAATAGTTACAGGGGAGAGGAGAGGCGATGAATGTGCCAAATGTAAGCTGGGGATGATTAAGTGACCGTGATTGTACTGTATGAGGGCCAGATTGGGAATTTAGCCAGGACACTGGGGTTAACACCTCTACTCTTACGATAAGTGCCATGGGATCTTTAGTGACCACAGAGAGCCAGGACACCCGTTTAACTTCCCATGCGAAAGATGGCAACTTATACAGGGCAATGTCTCCAATCATTGCCCTGGTGCATAGGGATATTTTTGATCAGAGGAAAGGTTGCCTCCTACTGAACCTCCAACACCACTTCCAGCAGCATCTGGTCTCCCATCCAGCGACCAACCAGGACAACCCTGCTTAGCTTCAGAAGCAAGCCAGCAGTGGGATGCTGGGTGGTATGCTGCTGGTGATTAGCAAGCCAGTTATTAGGGTCCATGATTGATTTCAACACTGACCCCAGATCAAAGCTCTGGGGTCCTATCCATTATCAGACACCCAATTACAGCTATGGACATCCTGCTTCACAGCTAAGTGCTCTACTGTAGTTGGTTTATTGGCCACCAGTCAAACACACTGCCTGCCTGCCCAGACAGACAACAGACACTCAGAGCTATTAGCAAATCATCAGCTATTGATCCAGTCATCCATAGATCATGAGCAAGAGGGCAAAAAAAAAGTCTGTACATACCAACTCAGTGGCCTTGAGGTTAGTGTAAGCCCTGATATTGGAAGGTTCGTAGTTCGATCCCTGGCCGAAACATACCTAAGACTTAAAAATGGGACCAAACGCATAAACCCCCTCCCCCCCAGTCATTTTGTAGATACTTCAGGAAAAGAGGGACCTTATATCCAAACGTCATCATAGTGAGGATAACATTAGTGAGATGTGCAATGCCATTTCATTAACCTGTTGGGGGTAGGGGGCAGTATTGACACGGCCGGATAAACAACGTACCCGATTTAATCTGGTTACTACTCCTGCCCAGTAACTAGAATATGCATATAATTATTGGCTTTGGATAGAAAACACCCTAACGTTTCTAAAACTGTTTTAATGGTGTCTGTGAGTATAACAGAACTCATATGGCAGGCAAAAACCTGAGAAGGTTCCTTACAGGAAGTGCACTCTCTGACAAGATCTTGTTCTTCTTGTCTCTGTTTATTGAAGACTGAGGATCTTTGCTGTAATGTGACACTTCCCATGGCTCCCATAGGCTCTCAGAGCTCGGGAAAAAGCTGAATGATATCGAGGCAGCCCCAGGCTGAAACACATTATCGCTTTTGGCAAGTGGCCGATCAGAGGACAATGGGCTTAGGCGCGTGCACGAGTCGACCCCGTGCTTTATTTTCTTTCGTCTTTTTACCTAAACGCAGATTCCTGGTCGGAATATTATCGCTTTTTTACGAGAAAAATGGCATAAAAATTGATTTTAAACAGCGGTTGACATGCTTCGACGTACGGTAATGGAATATTTAGATTTTTTTTGTCACGAAATGCGCCTTGCTCATCACCCTTCTTTACCCTTTCGGATAGTGTCTTGGACGCACGAACAAAACGCCGCTGTTTGGATATAACAATGGATTATTTGGGACCAAACCAACATTTGTTATTGAAGTAGAAGTCCTGGGAGTGCATTCTGACGAAGAACACCAAAGGTAATAACATTTTTCTTATAGTAAATCTGACTTTGGTGAGTGCTAAACTTGCTGGGTGTCTAAATAGCTAGCCCTGTGATGCCGGGCTATCTACTTAGAATATTGCAAAATGTGCTTTCACCGAAAAGCTATTTTAAAATCGGACATATCGAGTGCATAGAGGAGTTCTGTATCTATAATTCTTAAAATAATTGTTATGCTTTTTGTGAACGTTTATCGTGAGTCATTAAGTACATTTTTAGTAAATTCACCGGAAGTTTGCGGGGGGGGGGGTATGCTAGTTCTGAACGTCACATGCTAATGTAAAAAGCTGGTTTTTGATATAAATATGAACTTGATTGAACAAAACATGCATGTATTGTATAACATAATGTCCTAGGGTTGTCATCTGATGAAGATCATCAAAGGTTAGTGCTGCATTTAGCTGTCTTCTGGGTTTTTGTGACATTATATTATTACAGACTCAATCAGGGACATGTTGAAAATGTCAGTGAAGACACCTGCCAGTTGGTCAGCACATGCCCGGAGCACATGTCCTGGTAATCCGTCTGGCCCCGCAGCCTGGCCTCGGCTACGGAGAGCGTGATCACACAGTCGTCCGGGAACAGCCGATGCTCTCATGCATGCCTCAGTGTTGCCTGCCTCGAAGCGAGCATAGAAGTGGTTTAGCTCATCTGGTTGGCTCGTGTCACTGGGCAGCTCGCGGCTGTGCTTTCCTTTGTAGTCTGTAATAGTTTGCAAGCCCTGCCACATAAGACGAGCGTCGGAGCCGGTGTAGTATGATTCAATCTTAGCCCTGTATAGACGCTTTGCCTGTTTGATGGTTCGTCGCAGGGCATAGCAGGATTTCTTGTAAGCTTCCGGGTTAGAGTCCCGCACCTTGAAAGCGGCAGCTCTACCCTTTAGCTCAGTGCGAATGTTGCCTGTAATCCATGGCTTCTGGTTGGGGTATGTACGTACAGTCACTGATGCACTTATTGATAAAGCCAGTGACTGATGTGGTGTACTCCTCAATGCCATCGGAAGAATGCCGGAACATGTTCCAGTCTGTGATAGCAAAACAGTCCTGCAGTTTGGCATCTTCTTCATCTGACCACTTTTTTTATAGACCGAGTCACTGGTGCTTCGTGCTTTAATTTTTGCTTGTAAGCAGGAATCAGGAGGATAGAGTTGTGGTCGGATTTACCAAATGTAGGGCGAGGGAGAGCTTTGTATGTGTCTCTGTGTGTGGAGTACAGGTGATCTAGAATTTTTTTCCCTCCGGTTGCACATTTAACCTGTCTGGTCTAGGGGGCAGTATTTTCATGGCCGGATAAAAAACGTACCCGATTTAAACTGGTTACTACTCTTGCCCAGAAACGAGAATATGCATATTATTAGTAGATCTGGATAGAAAACACTCTAAAGTTTCTGAAACTGTTTGAATGGTGTCTGTGAGTATAACAGAACTCATATGGCAGGCAAAAACCTGAGAAGATTCCAAGTAGGAAGTGGCCTGTCTGCGATTTTGTAGTTCTCCCTTTGCTTGTCTATCGAAACTACAGTATCCGTGGGGTTATGTTGCACGTTCTAAGGCTTCCATTGGCTCTCTAAAGCCGCCAGAAAGCGGATTGGGGCGTCTCCTGTCTCTGGGCAAAGTATAGTAACTCAGTTTGTCAGTGGTCTGCCTGAGGACAAAGGGAATGGAAATGCGAGTTCACGAGACCTCGCCATTTTTTATTTTCCTTTTTGAATGAATACAGCATTGTCCGGTTGGAATATTAGCGCTATTTTACGAGAAAAACACCATAAAAATTGATTTTAAACAGCGTTTGACATGCTTCTAAGTACGGTAATGGAACATTTGGAATTTTTTTGTCTCGAAATGCATTCGCGCATTACCCTTTGGATAGTGACCTGAACGCACAAACAAAACGGGGATATTTGCACATAACTATGGATTATTTGGAACAAAAACAACATTTGTTGTGGAAGTAGCAGTCCTGGGAGTGCATTCTGACAAAGAACAGCAAAGGTAATCCAATTTTTCTAATAGTAATTCTGAGTTTAGGTTTCCCCAAAGTTGGCGGGTGTCAAATTAGCTAGCCGTGATGGCTGAGCTATGTACTCAGAATATTGCAAAATGTGCTTTCGCCGAAAAGCTATTTTAAAATCTGACATAGCGATTGCATAAAGGAGTTCTGTATCTATAATTCTTAAAATAATGATGTATTTTGTCAATGTTTATCATGGGTAATTTAGTAAATTACCCGGAAGTTTTGGGTGGGAATGCTAGTTCTGAACATCACATGCTAATGTAAAAAGCTGTTTTTTGATATAAATATGAACTTGATTGAACAAAACATGCATGTATTGTATAACATAATGTCCTAGGAGTGTCATCTGATGAAGATCATCAAAGGTTAGTGCTGCATTTAGCTGTGTTTTGGGTTTTTGTGACATATATGCTTGCTTGAAAAATGGCTGTGTGGTTATTTGTGTCTATGTACTCTCCTAACATAATCTAATGTTTTGCTGTCGCTGTAAAGCCTTTTTGAAATCGGACAATGTGGTTAGATTAACGAGAGTCTTATCTTTCAAATGGTGTAAAATAGTTGTATGTTTGAAATATTGAAATTATTGCATTTTTGAGGTATTTGTATTTCGCGCCACGTGATTCCACTGGCTGTTGAATAGAGTGGGACGCTAACGTCCCACCTAGCCCATAGAGGTTAACATGTTGATAGAAATTTGGTAGAACTGATTTAAGTTTCCCTGCATTAAAGTCTCCGGCCACTAGGAGCGCCGCCTCTGGGTGAGCGGTTTCGTGTTTGCTTATTTCCTTATACAGCTGACTGAGTGCGGTCTTTGTGCCAGCATCTGTCTGTGGTGGTAAATAAACAGCCACGAAAAGTACAGCTGAAAACTCTCTAGGTTTACCAGGGGGCAGGGCTACCGACCTTAAGGCTAATCTGAAGATGGTGCTGGCTAAGGCTAAAACTGGCGAGTGTAGAGAGTATAGGGATATTGTTATCCACGTCGGCACCAACGATGTTAGGATGAAACAGTCAGAGGTCACCAAGCGCAACATAGCTTCAGCATGTAAATCAGCTAGAAAGATGTGTCGGCATAGAGTAATTGTATCTGGCCCCCTCCCAGTTAGGGGGAGCGATGAGCTCTACAGCAGAGTCTCAACTCAATCGCTGGTTGATATCCGTTTTCTGCCCCTCCCAAAAGATAGAATTTGTAGATAATTGGCCCTTTTTCTGGGACTCACCCACAAACAGGACCAAGCCTGGCCTGCTGAGGAGTGACGGACTCCATCCTAGCTGGAGGGGTGCTCTCGTCTTATCTATGAACATAGACAGGACTCTAACTCCCCTAGCTCCACAATGAGATAGGGTGCAGGCCAGGCAGCAGGCTGTAAACCAGCCTGCCAGCTTAGTGGAGTATGCCACTAGCACAGTCAGTGTAGTCAGCTCAGCTATCCCCATTGAGACCGTGTCTGTGCCTCGATCTAGGTTGGGAAAAACTAAACATGGCGGTGTTCGCCTTAGCAATCTCACTGGAATAAAGACCTCCTCCATTCCTGTCATTATTGAAAGAGATTGTGATATCTCACATCTCAAAAAAGGGCAACTTAATGTTAGATCCCTCACTTGCAAGGCAGTTATAGTCAATGAACTAATCACTGATCATAATCTTGATGTGATTGGCCGGACTGAAACATGGCTTAAGCCTGATGAATTTACTGTGTTAAATGAGGCCTCTCCTCCTGGTTACACTAGTGACCATATCCCCTGCGCATCCCGCAAAGGTGGGGGTGTTGCTAACATTTACGATAGCAAATTAAAAAAAAAAAAAAAAAAAAAAAGACTGCATTTTTGTCTTTTGAGCTTCTAGTCATGAAATCTATGCAGCCCACTCAATCACTTTTTATAGCTACTGTTTACAGGTCTCCTGGGCCATATAGAGCGTTCCTCACTGAGTTCCCTGAATTCCTATCAAACCTTGTAGTCATTGCAGATAATTTTCAAATTGTTGGTGACTTTAATATTCACATGGAAAAGTCCACAGACCCATTCCAAAAGGCTTTCGGAGCCATCATCGACTCACTGGGTTTTGTTCAACATCGCTCTGCACCTACTACAGTCATACTCTGGACCTAGTTTTGTCCCGTGGAATAAATGTTGTGGATCTTAATGTTTTTCCAAATAATCCTGGACTATCGGACCACCGTTTTATTACGTGTGCAATCGCAACAAATAATCTGCTCAGACCCCAACCAAGGACCATCAAAAGCCGTGCTATAAATTCTCGGACAACCCAAAGATTCCTAGTAGCCCTTCCAGACTCCCTCCACCTACCCAAGGACGTCAGAGTACAAAAATCACTTAACCACCTAACTGAGGAACTCAACTTAACCTTGCGTAATACCCTAGATGCAGTCGCAGCCCTAAAAACGAAAAACATTTGTCATAAGAAACTAGCTCCCTGGTATACCGAAAATACTAGAGCACTGAAGCAAACTTCCAGAAAATTGGAACGGAAATGTCACTACACCAAAGTGGAAGTCTTCCGACTAGCTTGGAAAGACGGTACCGTGCAGTATCGAAGAGCCCACACTGCTGCTCGATCATCCTATTTTCCAACTTAATTGAGGAAAATAAGAACAATCCAAAATGTATTTTTGATACTGTCGCAAAGCTAACTAAAAAGCAGCAGTGATAAATTCATCAACTTCTTTGACGAAAAGATCATGATTATTAGAAAGCAAATTATGGGCTCCCTCTTTAAATCTGCGTATTTCTCCAAAGCTCAGTTGTCCTGAGTCTGCACAACTCTGCCAGGATCTAGGATCAAGGGAGACACTCAAGTTTTTTAATACTATATCTCTTGACACATTGATGAAAATAGTAATGGCCTCTAAACCGTCAAGCTGCATACTGGACCCTATTCCAACTAAACTACTGAAAGAGCTGGTTCCTGTAGCTTGGCCCTCCTATGCTGAACAGAGTAAACGGCTGCCTACCCAAAACGCTTCAGTCTGGTTTTAGACCCCATCATAGCACTGAGACTGCACTTGTGAAGGTGGTAAATTACCTTTTAATGGCGTCAGACCGAGGCTCTGCATCTGTCCTCGTTCTCCTAGACCTTAGTGCTGCTTTTGATACCATCGATCACCACATTCTTTTGGAGAGATTGGAAACCCAAATTGGTCTACATGGACAAGTTCTGGCCTGGTTTAGATCTTATCTGTCGGAAAGATGTCAGTTTGTCTCTGTAGATGGTTTGTCCTCTGACAAATCAACTGTACATTTCGGTGTTCCTTAAGGCTCCGTTTTAGGACCACTTGTTTTTACCTCTTAGTAATGTCATTCGGAAACATGTTAATTTTCACTGCTATGTGGACAACACACAGAAGTATATTTCAATGGAACATGGTGAAGCCCCAAAATTGCCCTCCCTGGAAGCCTGTGTTTCAGACATAAGGAAGTGGATGGCGGCAAATGTTCTACTTTTAAACTCGGACAAAACAGAGATGCTAGTTCTAGGTCCCAAGAAACAAAGAGATCTTCTGTTGAATCTGACAATAAATATTGATGGTTGTACAGTGGTCTCAAATGAAACTGAAGGACCTCGGCGTTACTCTAGACCCTGATCTCTTTTTTTGATGAACATATCAAGACTGTTTCAAGGACAGTTTTTCCCCACCTATGTAACATTGCAAAAATCAGAAACTTTCTGTCCAAAAATTATGCAGAAAAATGTATCCATGCTTTTGTCACTTCTAGATTAGACTACTGCAATGTGCTACTTTCCGGCTACTCGGATAAAGCACTAAATAAACTTCAGTTAGTGCTAAACACGGCTGCTAGAATCCTGACAAGAACCCCAAAATGTGATCATATTACTCCAGTGCTAGCCTCTACATTGGCTTCCTGTTAAGGCTAGGGCCGATTTCAAGGTTTTACTGCTAACCTACAAAGCATTACATGGGCTTGCTCCTACCCATCTTTCCGATTTGGTCCTGCTGTACATACCTACACGTACGCTACGGTCACGCAGGCCTCCTTACTGTCCATAGAATTTCTAAGCAAACAGCTGGAGGAACTGCTTTCTCCTATAGAGCTCAATTTTGATGGAATAGTCTGCCTATCTATGTGAGAGACGCAGACTCGGTCTCGACCTTTAAGTCTTTATTGACGACTCATCTCTTCAGTAGGTCCTATGATTGAGTGTAGTCTGGCCCAGGAGTGTGAGGTGAACGGAAAGGCACTGGAGCAACGAACCGTCCTTGCTGTCTCTGCCTGGCCGGATCCCCTCTCTCCACTGGGATTCTCTGCCTCAAACCCTATTACGGGGGCTGTGTCACTGGCTTACTGGTCCTCTTCCATGCCGTCCCTAGGAGGCATTTTACTGTCCGTGTTGGCGTCCCCCCTCGGGTTCGTGCCATGGGGGAGATCTTCGTGGGCTATACTCGACCTTGTCTCAGGATAGTAAGTTGGTGTGGTTGAAGATATCCCTCTAGTGGTGTGGGGCCTGTGCTTTGGCAAAGTGGGTGGGGTTATATGCTGCCTGTTTGGCCCTGTCCGGGGGTATCGTCGGACGGGGCCACAGTGTCTCCCGACCCCTGTTGTCTCAGCCTCCAGTATTTATGCTGCAATAGTTTGTGTCGGGGGGGCTATGGTCAGTCTGTTATATCTCGAGTATTTCTCCCATCTTACCCGGTGTCCTGTGTGAATTTAAGTATGCTCCCTCTAATTCTCGCTCTCTCTTTTTCTCTCTCTTTCCCTCTGAGGACCTGAGCCCTAGGACCATGCCTCAGGACTACCTGGCCTGATGACTCCTTGCTGTCCCCAGTCCACCTGGCCATGCTGCTGCTCCAGTTTCAACTGTTCTGCCTGCGGCTATGGAACCCTGACCTGTTCACCGGACGAGCTACCTTGTTCCAGACCTGCTGTTTTAAACTCTCTAGAGACAGCAGGTGCGGTAGAAATACTCTGAATGATTGGCTATGAAAAGCCAACTGACATCTACTCCTGAGGTGTTAACCTGTTGCACCCTCTACAACAACTGTGATTATTATTATTATTATCTGACCCTGCTCGTCATCTATAAACATTTGAACATCTTGGCCATGTTCTGTTATAATCTCCACCTGGCACAGTCAGAAGAGGGCTGGTCACCCCTCATAGCCTGGTTCCTCTCTGGGTTTCTTCCTAAGTTCTGGCCTTTCTACAGAGTTTTTCCTAGCCACTGTGCTTCTACACCTGCATTGCTTGCTGTTTGGGGTTTTAGACTGGGTTTCTGTACAGCACTTTGAGATATCAGCTGATGTAAGAAGGGCTATATAAATACATTTGATTTGATCTGCAGATGCCCATGGTATGAGTGATAAACTAAACATGACAGTAGGTACCCTCATCACTACGGTGCCAGGGAGCACTCACCCACTATCAAACTACCTGTGCCTGTCACACCCTGTTGACCCACCCTGTTGACCCACCGGATGAAAACACATATGTCAATGTACCTGATGTTGAACGCCAATGTCTTTTTTGGTTATATCGGCAAAAAGTCATTCATGTACAGTTTTGTAGAGAGTGTGAGCTTATAGTGTGAGTCTATTAAGAGCAGACAGTGCTCAGAGTACTATCAATAGCTCGCAGTATAACGACTCATTAAATCACTACTTAATGAACCCTTAAAGCCCCTCAAGTCATTTCAACCACAAGTTGACCCAAATGTCTGATTTAAATTTGAATAGAATAAACCTTTGGCTAATCTATATCAGCTGATGTAAGAAGGGCTTTATAAATTATTTGATTGATTGATTGATCTAAAAAAATATGTACAAAAAATATTTGCTGAAACATTTTATTTGGCCTTAATGCTATTAGCCCATACAAATGCATTGAACAACAGATTTACTACATGGAACAACAGATTTTTAAAAAATCTAAAGGAAGCTATATCTGAGAGATAAGAAAGATCAGGACACATTCTTTATATTTAAACCCTTATTTTTGGCACTAAACAGACTCCATGTATACTTCCATACATTTTTTCAACTGGTACCGGGGACCTTCAGACGAGTCGTGAGGCCTGTAGGCATCCTAGAGCAAAACAACTGACACGTGTCAGTGAGAATCTCACCTTTCCACAGAGGGGTCCAAACTGTTCGGACAGACAGTAGTTGGCAGATCAGCTCTACCTAATTCAGATGAGTCCCAAGATGCTTGTGGGAGTCATAGAGCAAAACCGTTCGGACGCTAAAGGCAATTTTGTGAGAAGACCGATTTTTGTGTTGTCTCATGGTCTGACAAACAACGTTCTAGCTGTCACCTTTCACCGCAGATGCGGCATTGGCGGATGCGGTGGATTGAGACGCATCCAATGCAAAAACAACTTCTCTCTAGCTTAAATTGACAGCTTTTTACAAATTATGCTAATTAGATTTCTGCGGGGGCACGGACATTGACTCTAGGGGATTAAAAAACAAAAAGTGTAGACATTTTTCTTCTTAGCTGGCCTAAAGACATCGAGGTTAAACATTTGTTACAATCCCTAACATGGCTGATCTATCCAATAAGCATTAACCTTAGTTACTCCAATGTATCCAGCTCAGTTGAGCTGCTATAGGAGCTAATTTGTACCACACAGCTAATTAGCTGGGACTCGTCATGCAGTTAATTAGCAACAACATTAGCAACAACATTAGCTAAGGCAGGAAATTGTCTACAATTGAAACCAGCCAAGGGTAAACGCTGCATATGTTGGCTCAATCGAAAATTACCTCTACATTTCAAGCGCGCTATAGCACTGAACTTCAGCGATACATATTGATTCGAGCCCTAGGTACACGCTGACTTTAGTTCTCCCTCAGTCATTACAGAGGCAGTGATGACATGTTGTGAGAGAAGTGCTACACTGCAGCACGAGGATAATGACTCAGTAGGGATAAAGGACAAGTATCAGTGGGTGAAACACAGAGTTAAGACATTACTCCCCTGTTCCCTCAAGTCAAACCAGGGCAGGGGCCTGGAGTAGTTCTGATTCACACTACAGGGCTGACCCCAACCATACTGTGCTGGCTCAGTTATTTTCTTTTCACATTGTCCTTTCCAGCAACTCTGGTGGATGTGTAAATCAGGCCAGCCCAGTAAAGCTCGGCCCTATAGTGTGAATCATGCTAGTATATGTAATGTTCTAGTGCTGCCTGTTTCAACAGGGCTGTGGATTTTCACTGGGCGGGTTCTGATCATCGTGCCTTTGTGCTTCATTGATTAATTATAATCATTAAGTGGTTAGAAAGTAACCTCACCTGGCATTAATGGTGAAAATCACTGCCTGATTCAAATGAATCACAGTGGAAGCCTGGAGGAGGGCCAGCCGGGCCACAGAGGATAGACTGGCTGCTGCTGCTGATACTTGCAGAGAGAAAAACACTTTGATTTAAGACAAAGTCAACAGCTGCTGCTATGGGAAAGAAAGGCAAAATAATGTTATTATTTCTTTCATTTTGTGTCCTTTATTATTTAAAAATACACGCACAAAAATAAAAACAGGTATGATCACACAATGTGTAAACAAACCACCAAATAAAAATCTTCATACAATATTAGTACACTAGTTTTAAAAGCTACAGTTAATACCATGTTAGTAGTACTTATTCCTTTTCTGAGTTGAGAGGGACTGTACAACATGACTAACTCCCTAATGGCTCTCTAGTTTGGCAGCAGTTGGGGGTCTACTAAAATACTATATTGGGGACGCATCCAGACAGTAAAGACATACACACTAACACACAGTTCCCTGGGCTTGGAGAGAGCTGACAGGTTTTCCACTTTGGGGTAATGTACGGGGTGGGTTTCACTTCACGTCCTGTCTCGGATGTGGCTGCTGTCCCCATGTGTGAGGTTACACCTGCCACAACAAGGAGAGGCGTAAGGCCACAACTCCGAGAGGTCTTCACCGGTCACCTCCACTTCATCCACCTCAAATCTATTACTTTCTATTTCATACACACAGAGTCTGTGTGTTTCATTAACCATACTAGTATACTATTTACAATGCATGCTATTGCTTCATCATAATTAATAAGCTAATGTGGATATTGAAACATAGCTGCAGTAGAATGCCAGTGGTGCCCACCTGAATTAACATTAGTGGGCTTTCACCCTCCACTGTTATTTATAAGACCCATCGATCATGATTTAGATACACACTAACCAAGCAAAGCATTGCCTGAGCATCATCATACATACAGAGCATTAGAATAAGTGTGGTGGGATTAGTTCTAGAGATAGTGTAACTTTAACAGTATATTTACACATACAACCAAAGCCTTCATAATAAAAATAAAAATAATCCTCAAATAATGCATTTAAAACTAAGAAAGAAGTAACAACTGAGTCAACTGTTTTTTTTTTACATTGTTAATGTTTAAATATAGAGCTAATGTAATTGAAAATAATCTATTTCGGATGGGGGAGTAAAGCAACCAACCTCCACTCAGTTGATGTGGATTTACACAGGATCCAGAACCATGAAAAGTGGACTAGTTGTCATGCCCGATGTGGGTCTAGTACTACATGTTCTGTAGCAAACTATTGTGTCATGTATCATACAATGACAGCTGGCAACAAAACATACATGAATGGCGCATATCAACGGTAGAATATTAGAACACAGCCTGGCCGCCTCCGCCGCCGCCGCCGCACGCGCTCACACGCACACACACCACACACACACACACACACACACACACACACACACACACACACACACACACACACACACACACACACACACACACACACACACACACACACACCACACACACACACACACACACACACACACACACACACACACACACACACCTCACCTAGGGGCCTGTGGCTGTAACAGTATGTATGTGATACAAGTCAGTAGAGACAAGGCACAAGAACACTGATGTGAATCACAGAAACACTCCATCTGGGCTGAGCAGAAGCACTGACTGGGGGGCTGTGAGTGTGAGAGAGAGTGAGAGAGCATGGGTGCATTATAGACACCCTGGAAAACAGAGTTACTGTGCTGTTGGTGCAGCCTAAACATAACACCCATGACTCAGTATTCTAATATTTTCTTCTTCTCCTCCACACTCACTTCCTTCCATATATCATGTAAATTACTATACTGTACATACTTCATCCTTCATTTATCCTTCATGAATAGAGGTGCATGAAGGAACCACTAAACATTTTTGACTTCATAATGACCATTGAGAAAGTTGTTTCATCAAGATATTGAATCCTGAGTGTGCAGTTACAAATATACCATTTTTTTCAGGGGTTTGATGGTTAAACACCAGAGATGGTTAATAATAACATACAGTGTAGGGGATAGGGAAGGGGCGTACTGGCGGGGTCAGAGGGTTTGGGGGCCTGGGCTGGTGGCAGTCAAACACAATCAAATATGATTGTTCAGTGAACCTCACTATTCTCCAAAACACTGCCTGTTGTAGGAACTTGAGGGGTGGGCTGTAAACCCAGCAAAGAAACAATCCACCAATCACAAGATGTGGTGGTTTGAACTCCCCCTTCCGTGTCATTAGCCAACCCTGTCCATCCGTCCCCTCCAGCCCAGCTGGACATTTCAAAACAGTCAACTGTCCAAATAACAACCAGCTGACCTAATTTATCTTAGGGCTGGCAAACATGGCCATTACATCAGCCACAGTTCAACCAGTGGAATGAATATCTTTAAAAAGGTAACTATTTGACAAATAATTATTTTGAAAAGCAGAACTCTAAAATCCCTTCGGCAACCCCTATTTTTGAGATAAGCTGTGTGTTACAGAAGTGAATTGATCAAACATGTCTGATCATTCCGTGAGTATTTCATCCAAAGAAAGTAGAGTAGAACTGTACATTTCCCACCCCCAGAAACATACACGTAAAGCTGTAATACTCTACATGGTACACACACACACAACACAGGCCAATCAGAGACCTTGGTCTGCTCTGAACACAACTCTCTATGGACAGGGCCGGGCTAGATAAAAAAAACATCATGCATTCAACTATGTACAAAGCAACCTGTGTGAATTGACCATTAAAATGTACCCAGCCTAGAATTCATATTTGTCATGTGTGAGAAAGTTCAGGAAGTCAAATTCATAAAAGCATCTGTTTTTTGTCTTCAGTAAATAGTTCATAGTGGGTCTGATATGACATGGTACAATACTGCTTCTCTTTTCTCCTCAGTACAACACCACACCCAGACCTCCATAAAGCAGAGCAGAGTGGGGGTCCCAGTTGGTGGTGAGTGGTAGAGGGTAGAATCTGGCAGCCCAGCCACCCCACCTCTCTGGCTAGTGTCCCCCGGTCTTTCTGTTTCTTTCCACTACACAATGGAGCCGTCCCTGTTCTGGGCGGGGATCATGACGGCGATGGCGCCCATGCGGCTGAGGTTGGGGCCGGCCATCTTGCTGGCGACGGGTGGGGGCAGGGGTGCGTGGCTGGGGGGCCTCTCATACTCCTCCACAGAGGGGATTTTGTCGTACTGGGGCTTGAGGGCATACTCGTGCAGGTTGGAGGGGGACATGGAGCCCAGGGAGGAGCGCTGGCTGCCCACGCTGGTGAAGGAGCGGGCCGTCGACACGCGGCTCTTCGGAGGGGGGACGTCCTCTCTGAAGGAGAGAAGGGGGGTGAGATGGTTATGTAAAAAAACACAAGCTTTTTCACTCCCTTTCACATTCACTTGGGTTTGGATTTTCCCCCAGGGGTCCAGACAGAAAGAAAGTGAAAGAGAAACAATAAAGATAATGGAGAGACACAGAAACACAGAGAGCGTGTGGGACAGAGACAGAGAGGGTGAATAAGACAAACACAGAGAGTATGGGACAGACAGAGAGGGTGAATAAGACAGAAACACAGAGAGCGTGTGGGACAGACAGAGAGGGTGAATAAGACAGAAACACAGAGAGAGTGTGGGACAGAGACAGAGAGGGTGAATAAGACAAACACAGAGAGTGTGGGACAGACAGAGAGGGTGAATAAGGCAGAAACACAGAGAGCGTGTGGGACAGAGACAGAGAGGGTAAATAAGACAGAAACACAGAGTGTGGGACAGACAGAGAGGGTGAATAAGGCAGAAACACAGAGAGAGTGTGGGACAGAGACAGAGAGGGTGGATAAGACAGAAACACAGAGAGAGTGTGGGACAGAGACAGAGAGGGTAAATAAGACAAACACAGAGAGTGTGGGACAGACAGAGAGGGTGAATAAGGCAGAAACACAGAGAGCGTGTGGGACAGAGACAGAGAGGGTGGATAAGACAGAAACACAGAGAGTGTGGGACAGACAGACAGAGAGGGTGAATAAGGCAGAAACACAGAGAGAGTGTGGGACAGACACAGAGAGGGTGAATAAGACAGAAACACAGAGAGTGTGGGACAGAGACAGAGAGGGTAAATAAGACAAACACAGAGAGTGTGGGACAGACAGAGAGGGTGAATAAGGCAGAAACACAGAGAGAGTGTGGGACAGAGACAGAGAGGGTGAATAAGACAGAAACACAGAGAGAGTGTGAATAAGGCAGAAACACAGAGAGTGTGGGACAGAGACAGAGAGGGTGGATAAGACAGAAACACAGAGAGAGTGTGGGACAGAGACAGAGAGGGTGAATAAGACAGAAACACAGAGAGTGTGGGACAGAGACAGAGGGTGAATAAGACAGAAACACAGAGAGTGTGGGACAGAGACAGAGAGGGTGGATAAGACAGAAACACAGAGAGAGTGTGGGACAGACAGAAAGATAGAGGGTGAATAAGACAGACAGACAGAGGGGACAGACAGAAAAAGAGGATGAAGGGAGAGAAAGAGACAGCAATGATAGCTAGTGGGGATGGAATGTAGTTCGGGCTGTGCCAGCTCTGGTCAGCTACAGTAAGAATGAGGTTTCTCAGCAGTGGTAACAGAGTAACCTTCATTCTGACCAACCCCCTTCAGCTCCCAGAGCAACACAATTAAAAACGAATAACCGGCAATAATCCATTAAAGAGCTCAATCAAACTGAGCCTGAGGGGCACTTGGCTTTGAATATGTTAGTAAATATGTGTGTGTGTGTGTGTGTTTGTGCATGCATGGTATGTGTAGGCGCACAAGTGTTTGTGTGTGCAAGTGTGCATTCCTGTCTGTATGCGTGCCTCCGTGTGCGTGTGTGTGTGTGTGTGTCAGGGCTGGGTACCCAGACACAGTGCTCATAGG
This sequence comes from Salmo salar, assembly GCF_965601325.2. NCBI lineage: Eukaryota > Metazoa > Chordata > Actinopteri > Salmoniformes > Salmonidae > Salmo > Salmo salar. Next base: position 60,763,690 of record NC_138294.1, on the reverse strand, counting down.
GCTAATCTTTTTTGTGCTCCACTGAGTTGCCAGGCAGATAGCCAGACAGTGTCCAGGCTGAAGCTAGCAGACCCAGAGACAGAGAAAGAGGGAGGGAGACCCTGTGCTTTCTGGATGGAATACTGTGTCCAGGGGGGCTGGGCAGGACAGACAGGATCCACAGAACAAACAAAACTCCCAAACTGATTACCAAAGCCGTTTATTTTAGGAAGGGGAAAAAAAGAGAACGCTGATGGGGCGACAACCTTTTTTCCGTGTGTGTGAAAGAAAGAGAGAGAGAGAAAGAGAGAGAGAAAGAGAGAGAGAGAGAGAGAGAGAGAGAGAGAGAGAGAGAGAGAGAGAGAGAGAGAGAGAGAGGGAGGGGAGAGAGAGGGAGGGAGAGACAGAGACTGGGCAGGGAGGAGCTGGGGCCAGAGAACGTCGGACGTTCACAATGACACATACCTACTGGCACATTTTTCGTTGCTTTATCTCAGGCTGTAGCAGCCAAATAACCCACATACAGATAGTTAGATAATACATACTACACTGCTATATCAGTTTGATGCAGTATGTACCAGTGTCTGTACAATGAAAGTGTATTTGGGGGATCCTACACAGCATTGATGGTGTTATAATGCGTTGCCCATACCTGATCTCGTAGGAGATCTCTTTCTCGTACTTCTTCCTGTTCCGGGCGCGGCAGCAGCAGAAGAGGATGATGGCGATGATGATGAGGGCCAGCAGAACAGCGATGATGGCTCCAGCTATGATACCAGCAGTGTTGGGTGCTAGACCAGACAGAGAAAATCATTAAAAACACTCATCCTTCACAATCCCACCATTTTGACTCTATACAGCCATACAGGTCTCAGCACAAATGCCCACCTGATTAAAATAATCAAATCATTCTAATCTTCAATTAAGACCACATAAAGGTGAATCAGGGGGCGTTGAGGGACTCACGAGGAGTGATGCCAAGCTGTAGAATACACTCCTCCATGCCCACGTGGTTCTTAGCTGTGCAGCGGTAGGTTCCTGAGGAGCTGGTGGACGCGTTCCTTACATTCATGGTGCCTCCCACAGGGTCTACAGACAGAGGGGGAGGGGTTGACAGCAGCACGTTCATGAAGCCAAAACTTTTCAGAGACCCTTCTGTCCATTTGGCAGTGAATAACCATTCTGTATGAAAGCATCTGCTCCATCTGGGGATGGTGAAACCTAGCTTCCATAAATATTATGTGTCTTACCGAGCACGGCGGAGGCAGGCAGCAGTTTGTTGTCGCTGGTCTTCTCCCAGGTGTACTGCAGGGGTTTGGTCCCCTCACTGGACGTACACCTCAGAACCACATCCGTACCCTCCAGGGTGGGGCCGTCGGCAGAGCATCTGGGCTTGGACGGCCTCACTACCAGGAGAGAGGGGGAGAATAAGCTATTAGAGATGGCAGACATGGCGGAAAAGAGAAATTAGCTTGAAGCTACACAAACCCTTCCTAATTTTCTATTGCACACCCCTCTGGGCAGGTTGCCACGCTTTGTGTGTGTGTGTCTCATAGCAGCAGTCATCAGCGTAATGAGAGCAGTAATCAGGGTCAGTGATACAGCTGCTGTCATTACAGGTGCTGTCACTCAAGATAATTACGATCAGAGCGTGACACACACACAAATGGTGGGGGTAGGGCATCTGTGGAAGCCAGGCATAGTTTCAGTCTGTTGACAGGAGACGAGAATCCAAAAGCAAACAAAGCTCCAAATTGAAAGCAGGCCAGATCCAGTGCAAGGCAAATATGAACAGACCAACTGTCTGTCTGCTGGAGCGGTGGGGTGAGGTAGGGGGTACTATGCTAGGGATGGGAGGTGGAGGGGCATTTAGGAAGCCTGATTGGCGCTGTGTGTGTAGTCATGTGTGTATGTGCGACTGTGTGAGTGTCTCTCTTTCTCTCTCTTTGTGTGTCTGAGCGTTGTGCTGGAGCACTGACATGGTTTGGTAATGGGCGCTGTAACAACAAAGCCCAGCGAGAGGGGAGGACAGAATCATGTGGATTAACACCAGACAGCCCTGTGGGACACTACAGCACATAGTGCAGCGCCCAGACCATCTAATCTAATAGGCAGGGGTCAGGACGGACAGAACGAGGGAGGGGAGGAATGAGAGAACAGAGAGAAATGAAACGAGTTCTGATGGACGGTTGGAGGGATGACAGGGGCCAAGACGGCTCGCTCTCCTGACTTGGCGGTCGGCTGTCCACATGCACTGTGTGTGTGTCTTACAATGTAATACAGCAATGATATTTTGAATTCACATTAAAAGCTCAAAGTCAGCTTGACATATCAAGGGCTACATATAGCTCCACATGTAGATGTTCCTATTGGAAATGGGTAGAAGCTTCATCAGAGCAGATTTCTATGTGAGAGATGAGGTCAAAGGAAGAAGAAAGAATGGTCTTTAGAGAGATACTGTAGAGACTAGAGGGAGACAGTGATTGGTTGTGGTGGACTATATGGATGTGGTGTAATATGAAGGGCTAAAGATAAGGTGATGTATTGCTGTACAGGACTACATTGAGGTACAGACAGGGTACAGTAGAGTATATATGGAGAAAGTGAGCGTGATACATTGCGGTAGACCACAGAGACGTGGCTATAAAGACCATGAGGGATTAGTTTGGAGAGGCCAGGGAGACTGAGAAAGATTGGCTGTAGTGAGGTCTAGGCAGTGCTGATTGGTTGTTTGGGATTCAGATCAGGGAACTTGAGAGAAAGTGATTGGCTGTTAAAGAATGTAGTGACCTATGGGTAGACGTTGGTTGGGACTGAGGCCAAGGTGACAGAGTAAAAGTGAATGGCTGTTGAAGGTTGATGTGAAGTCTAGGCAGAGATGGTGAATGGTTGTGAGGGTTGCCGATGTGCCTGTCCGGTGTGCTGTACTGACTGCAGGTGCCCTCTCCTCCTGTTAACGTCACTGTCCATCTTTAAACTAGCGGAGACAACACACAGCTCACAACGTTACCTGCACTCAGGGAAGATGCCTCTGTGTGTGTGTTTTTAAACAACTAATGGACTGACGGTTGGTTCAATTATTTTAATTCCATTTAGTTCGTTTTTTTCTTCTTCTGTGAGCTCAATGCACAGTTTCTCTAGAGACACATCAGATCCAGCCCAAACAGTGCGATGTTGTAGAGGGTTGTAGTTTCTAACAGGACAATATTCAACATAGTTTAGCACAGAAAACGCGGTAATTAACTACAATGGCCATAATCCATTGCGCGCCTATTTGTCTGGTCGGTGTGGGGCAGACACAGAGAAATGAGAGAAGAACGTGTGAGGTAGCTCTACCTGAAAATACATGACCTAAGTGATTGATAGTTGGTATTTATAAAAGTGTGTCTTATTTACTTCAAAGAACTACTAAAATAGTGATTTTGTCAGACCGCATAGGCAGCAGCTAAATATAGATGAGATGAAGACTTGGAATTATAAAAGTCATAAAACAGATGTAATATTTGATTAAAGTAATGTGAATAAATGATGGTTAATAAGTGATGAGCAGTAATGGACAGTCACTACCATCATGGGACTTTGATTGTTTTATTCAGTGTTACAGAATTCAACCCACATAATGCATAGTCCATTTAATGTAAAAAAATGTATCAAAACCATAATGTTTTTATAATTGAACCGAAATCAAACCGTCCTCAAAAAGTAATAATCGCTTAGCACTAGTGTGTGTGTGTGTGTGTGTGTGTGTGTGGTGCGTGCGCGCGCGCAGAGTAAAACGGTGTACATCTGAGAGTGTGTGACTGTGTGCCATGTCTGAGTGACCATGTCTGCCAATGTTCTCCGGAGCATTTACATTGTGACCTGATGGGAATTCATTGTATTATTCTTTTGGACAAAATTCATATTCACAAATGTATATTTATAAAAACTCTACCAACAAAAAATTATCAAATGTGTGTATATCCCTTGCATGTTGACCAGACCGCTGGTGTGTGTGCGTCCGCCATCGCGAGCATGTTGATTTTGTCCATCCACACCAGACGCGATCAGGACACGCAGGTTGAAATATCAAAACAAACTCTGAACCAACTATATTAATTTGGGGACAAGTCGAAAAGAATTAAACATTTATGGCAATTTAGCTAGCTAGCTTGCTGTTGCTAGCTACTTTGTCCTGGGATAAACGTTAAGTTGTTATTTTACCTTAAATGCACAAGGTCCTCTACTCCGACAATTCATCTAAAGATAAAAGGGTAAACATAGTTTGTTTCCAGTAATCTCTCCTCGTTCAGGCTTCTTCTACTTCGGACTTTACATGGCGGTTGGCAACTAACTTCAAGGTGCATTACCACCACCAACTAGACTGGAGTGGGAACCTCAGTTCATCTTTCAATCACCCACGTGGATATATGCTCCTAAAAACCAATGAGGTGAGGCGAGACTTGCAGCGCATCAAGCGTCACAAATCGAACCAAGTTATATTTTAGCGCCTGGCTACGCAGACTCTTGTTGACACGGTCGAGCAGTGTGGTCAGCATGTTAAGGTCCTTGTGTAATGTGTTATTGTATACCCTAGCCTAAAAGTCCTTTGTATAGTCTTTATGAATACTTATGTTTCCAATTTAACTTTGTATTGATTTATTATTGTTAATAAAAAAAGAGCGACCTGAAGATATACTGGGGAGCAGGCAAGAGGTCTTCATGTCTCCTTGTCACACTGCTCCCCTTGAGAAATGGAACAGCTCTGCCCCAGAGGTCAATGGCTTTAGGCCTGTCAGACCCACTACCGGGCAGCAGCACTAAGCAAGTATCGACAGACACTACATCACCAGCTCTGTGGCCAACTCAGGAGAAATGCCTCTGCATTGTATTTGCTCTAGTCAGCTCAAGCCCATCTCTCCTCGGCTGGCTCAGGTAATCATTGGACATTACTGAATCAATTTATCTTCCTCCCTGTAGACCTGAGAGAGCAGATTCAAGCCAGGCTTACTGGTATAAATGAATGACTAGAAACCAGTTTGTTTTGGACACAACTTCCTGGTTAAGGCAGTTAAATATAACACCAACGAATTGTGTCACAACACCAATTTCTCAAAAGAGAGATGTTGTTAACCAGGAAAACAAGAGTCCTAATCATACTTTATCCAGGCACTGGCCGTGTTTACGATAAAGTGTGCAGGGCCTCAGTAATAGTTCCTATATTGTTTGACCACATCAGTCAGCCCACACCACTTTTCATACAGTATGTAAATATGCTGAATGGTTGAGTGACTGGGGGAGTTTCAGAGTAAAGTTGACACAGGAACAGCCATACACTTGCCTGGCTACCCAGACTCCTTGCTTCGGCCAAACAATACGCCACACCCACGGATGTTCGTTTGTTCTCCGCAATGAGTCTGGATCTGATTACCTCCCCGACAATTTCTAGAACGCAAACACATTCTAATGGTTCTGATTGAGACTAGATACCGATGGGTTGGGCCAGAGCCAGAACACACACGGGTAAAGTGGTGTTTTGAAAATTCGGCATTGGCTTTGATACTCGGAAACATGGCTCTCTCGGGATACTCTGTCGGAGTCGGTAAAGCTAGCAGGATTCTCAGTACATCGCGCAGACAGGAAAAAATATCTCTCCGGGAAGCAGAAGGGCGGAGGGGGGTGTTTCATGATTAACGACTCATGGTGTAATTCTAGGAATATACAGGAACTCAAGTTCTTTTGTTCACCCGACCTAGAATACCTCACAATTAAATGCCGACCATATTATCTCCCAAGAGAATTCTCCGTCATCGCCGGGGACGTTTACGTCTCACCTCAAGCCAAAACCTTGACGGTCCTCAAAAAACTTCACTGGACTTTATGCAAACCAGTAACCACATATCCTGAGGCTGCATTTATTGTAGCTGGGGATTTTAACAAAGCAAATCTGAGGACTAGGCTGCCGAAGTTCTATCAACATATCGACTGTCCTACTCGTGTTACTAAGACTCCTGACCATTGCTATTCAAACTTCCAGACTGCTTACAAGGCCCTCCCCCGCCCTCCTTTCGGCAAATCTGACCACAACTCCATCTTGCTCCTCCCGTCCTATAGGCAGAAACTCAAGCAGGAAGTGCCCGTGCTGTGTACTATTCAATGCTGGTCTAACCAATCAGAATCCACGCTTCAGGATTGTTTTGATCACGTGGACTGCGATATGTTCTAGGTAGCTTGCGAAAATAATCTTGACGCAAACATGGATACGGTGACTGAGTTTATAAGGAAGTGTATAGGAGATGTAGTACCCTCTGACTATTAAAACCTACCCTAACCAGAAACCGTGGATAGATGGTAGCATTCGCGCAAAACTGAAAGCGCAAACCACTGCATTTAACCATGGCAAGGCAACTGGTAATATGGCAGAATATAAACAGTGTAGTTTATTCACTCCGCAACGCGAAGTAACAAAGCTAAACGTCAGTATAGAGTAGAGGTCGACCGATTAATCGGAGTGGCCGATTAATTAGGGCCGATTTCAAGTTTTCATAACAAATCGGTAATCGGTATTTTTGGTCACCAATTTTTTTTATTTTTTTTCACCTTTATTTAACTAGGCAAGTCAGATTAAGAACACATTCTTATTTACAATGACGGCCTAGAAACGGGGGTTAACTGCCTTGTTCAGGGGGGATTTGTTTTTGCAACCTTCGGTTACCAGTCCAACGCTCTAACCACCTGCCTTACATTGCACTCCACAAGGATTAACAGGCTGACTACCTGTTACGCGAGGGCAGCAAGAAGCAAAGGTAAGTTGCTAGCTAGCATTAGACTTATAAAAAACTATCAATCTTAACATAATCACTAGTTAACTACACATGGTTGATGATATTACTAGTTTATCTAATGTGTCCTGCGTTGCATATAATCGATGCGGTGCCTGTTAATTTTCATTGAATCACAGCCTACTTCGACAAACAGGTGTTGATTTAACAAGCGCATTTGCGAAAAAAGTACTGTCGTTGCACCAATGTACCTAACCATAAACATCAATGCCTAACAGGAAAATGTTGACTTAGCCATCCGTTAGATAAAATACAGAACGGTTCCATATGTCACTGAAAGAAAAAAAACGTTTGTTTTCGAGATGATAGTTTCCGGATTCGACCATATTAATGACCTAAGGCTCGTATTTCTGTGTGTTTATTATATTATAATTAAGTCTATGATTTGATAGAGCAGTCTGACTGAGCGGTGGTAGGCAGCAGCAGGCTCGTAAGCATTCATTCAAACAGCCCTTCGCTCAACTTCAAGCATTGCGCTGTTTATGACTTCAACCTGGGTGGGTATAATTTGTGGAACGTTCCAACAGGAATCTATTCCAAAAACTTCGTAAATAACAAGGTTTCCAAAAAACAACGCATACAAAGTTGTATAGAGGCAGAATAAGATACCGGGTAGGGAGTGGTCTATTTCATTGCGTTTTCACTCATCACGTTTATTCTGAAAAAATGTCTGTCCTCACATGTCTGTTTGCCTATGGACAAACATTAAGAATAAGCTACGTGGTGAGTTGATGCCTATTCGGCAGCTAGTTAGCTAGGTTTGTATGCGTTGCTACTTTGTATGCGTTGTTGGTTGGCAACCTTTTACTTTACGTTTTTTGGAACAGATTCCTGTTGGAACGTTCCACCCCTTCAAGCCTATCAACTCCCAAGATTAGGCTGGTGTAACCGATGTGAAATGGCTAGCTAGTTAGCCGGGTGCACGCTAATAGCATTTCAAACGTCACTCGCTCTGAGACTTGGAGTAGTTGTTTCCCTTCCTCTGCATGGGTAACGCTGCTTCAAGGGTGGCTGTTGTCGATGTGTTCCTGGTTTGAGCCCAGGTAGGAGCGAGGAGAGGGACGGAAGCTATACTGTTACACTGGCAATACTAAAGTGCTTATAAGAACATCCAATAGTCAAAGGTATATGAAATACAAATCGTATAGAGAGAAATAGTCCTATAATTCCTATAATAACTACAACCTAAAACTTCTTACCTGGGAATATTGAAGACTCATGTTAAAAGGAACGACGAGCTTTCATATGTTCCCATGTTCTGAGCAAGGCACTTAAACATTAGCTTTCTTACATGGCACATATTGCACTTTTACTTTCTTCTCCAACACTTTGTTTTGCATTATTTAAACCAAATTGGAAATGTTTCATTATTTATTTGAGGCTAAATTGATTTTATTGATGTATTATACACTGCTCAAAAAAATAAAGGGAACACTTAAACAACACATCCTAGATCTGAATTAATGAAATAATCTTATTAAATACTTTTTTCTTTACATAGTTGAATGTGCTGACAACAAAATCACACAAAAATAATCAATGGAAATCCAATTTATCAACCCATGGAGGTCTGGATTTGGAGTCACACTCAAAATTAAAGTGGAAAACCACACTACAGGCTGATCCAACTTTGATGTAATGTCCTTAAAACAAGTCAAAATGAGGCTCAGTAGTGTGTGTGGCCTCCACGTACCTGTATGACCTCCCTACAACGCCTGGGCATGCTCCTGATGAGGTGGCGGATGGTCTCCTGAGGGATCTCCTCCCAGACCTGGACTAAAGCATCGGCCAACTCCTGGACAGTCTGTGGTGCAACGTGGCGTTGGTGGATGGAGCGAGACATGATGTCCCAGATGTGCTCAATTGGATTCAGGTCTGGGGAACGGGCGGGCCAGTCCATAGCATCAATGCCTTCCTCTTGCAGGAACTGCTGACACACTCCAGCCACATGAGGTCTAGCATTGTCTTGCATTAGGAGGAACCCAGGGCCAACCGCACCAGCATATGGTCTCACAAGGGGTCTGAGGATCTCATCTCGGTACCTAATGGCAGTCAGGCTACCTCTGGCGAGCACATGGAGGGCTGTGCGGCCCCCCAAAGAAATGCCACCCCACACCATGACTGACCCACCGCCAAACCGGTCATGCTGGAGGATGTTGCAGGCAGCAGAACGTTCTCCACGGCGTCTCCAGACTCTGTCACGTCTGTCACATGTGCTCAGTGTGAACCTGCTTTCATCTGTGAAGAGCACAGGGCGCCAGTGGCGAATTTGCCAATCTTAGTGTTCTTTGGCAAATGCCAAACGTCCTGCATGGTGTTGGGCTGTAAGCACAACCCCCACCTGTGGACGTCGGGCCCTCATACCACCCTCATGGAGTCTGTTTCTGACCGTTTGAGCAGACACATGCACATTTGTGGCCTGCTGGAGGTCATTTTGCAGGGCTCTGGCAGTGCTCCTCCTTGCACAAAGGCGGAGGTAGCGGTCCTGCTGCTGGGTTGTTGCCCTCCTACGGCCTCCTCCACGTCTCCTGATGTACTGGCCAGTCTCCTGGTAGCGCCTCCATGCTCTGGACACTACGCTGACAGACACAGCAAACCTTCTTGCCACAGCTCGCATTGATGTGCCATCCTGGATGAGCTGCACTACCTGAGCCACTTGTGTGGGTTGTAGACTTCACTAGAGTGAAAGCACCGCCAGCATTCAAAAGTGACCAAAACATCAGCTAGGAAGGATAGAAACTGAGAAGTGGTCTGTGGTCTCAACCTGCAGAACCACTCCTTTATTGGGGGTGTCTTGCTTATTGCCTATAATTTCCACCTGTTGTCTATTCCATTTGCACAACAGCATGTGAAATTTATTGTCAATCAGTGTTGCTTCCTAAGTGGACAGTTTGATTTCACAGAAGTGTGATTGACTTGGAGTTACATTGTGTTGTTTAAGTGTTCCCTTTATTTTTTTGAGCAGTATATTAAGTTAAAATAAGTGTTCATTCAGTATTGTTGTAATTGTCATTATTACCCCCCCCAAAAAAAATTATAAATCGGCCCGATTAATCAGCAGCGCTCTTTTTGGGCCACCAATAATCGGTATCGGCGTTGAAAACTCATAATTGGTCGACCTCTAGTATAGAGATAAAGTGGAGTCGCAATTCAACGGCTCAGACGCCAGACGTATGTGGCAGGGACTACAGACAATCACACGACAAAAGGAAAACCAGCCACATCACCGAGACCGACGTCTTGCTTCCGGACAGGCTAAACACATTCTTGGCAAGCTTTGAGGATAACACAGTGCCACCGACGTGGCCCGCTACAAAGGACTGTGGGCTCTCCTTCTCTGTGGCCGACGTGAGTAAGATATTTAAGTGCGTTAATCCTCGTAAGGCTGTCGGACCAGACGGCATCCCTAGCAGTGTCCTCAGAGCATGCGCAGACCAGCTGGCTGGTGTGTTTACAGGCATATTCGATCTCTCCCTATCACAGTCTGCTGTCATCACATGCTTCAAGACGGCCACCATTGTTCCTGTACCCAAGAAAGCAAAGGTAACTGAACTTGACTATCGCTCCATAGCACTAACCTCTGTCACCATGAAGTGCTTTGAGAGACTGACTACCTTACCTGCCACCCTAGACCCATTTCAATTTTCTTATTGCCCCAATAGATCCACAGACGATGCAATCGCCATCACTCTGCACACTTCCCTATCCCATCTGGACAAGAGGAATACCTATGTAAGAATGCTGTTTATTGACTATAGCTCAGCATTCAATACCATTCAATAAGCTCATCATTAAGCTTGAGGCCCTGGGTCTGAACCCCGCCCTGTGCAACTGGGTACTGGACTTCCTGATCGGCCTCCCCCAGGTGGTGATGGTAGGAAACCACCTCCACTCCACTGATCCTCAACACTGGGGCCCCACAAGGGTGCATGCTCAGCCCCTCCTGTACTCCCTGTTCACCCATGACTGCGTTGCCAAGCATGCCTCCAACTCAATCATCAAGTTTGCAGATAACACAACAGTAGTAGGCTTGATTACCAATGATGAGGTGACAGCCTACAGGGAGGTGGTGAGGGCTCTGGGAGTGTGGTGCCTGGAAAACAACCCCTCACTCAACATCAACAAAACAAAGGAGATGATCGTGGACTGAGAGTGCACCTCATTATCTACATTGACGGGACTGCAGTGGAGAAGGTGGAAAGCTTCAAGTTCCTTGGCGTACACATCACTGACAAACTGAAATGGACCACCCACACAGACAGCATGGTAAAGAAGGCGCAACAGAGCCTCTTCAACCTTAGGAGGCAAAATACATTTTAAGTAAAACGAGTCCTATATCGACATAACCTGAAAGGCCGCTCAGCAAGGAAGAAGCCACTGCTCCAAAACCGCCATGAAAAATCCAGACTACGGTTTGCAACTGCACAGATCATACTTTTTGGACAAATGTCCTCTGGTCTGATGAAACAAAAATAGAACTGTTTGGCCATAATGACCATTGTTATGTTTGGAGGAAAAAGAGGGAGGCTTGCAAGCCCAAGAACACCATCCCAACCGTAAAGCACGGAGGTGGCAGCATCATGTTGTGGGGGTGCTTTGCTGCAGGAGGGACTGGTGCACTTCACAATATAGATGGCATCATGAGGGAGGAAAATTATGTGGATATATTGAAGCAACATATCAAGACATCAGTCAGGAAGTTAAAGCTTGGTCGCAAATGGATCTTCCAAATGGACAATGACCCCAAGCATTCTTCCAAAGTTGTGGCAAAATGGCTTAAGGACAACAAATTCAAGGTTTTGGAGTGGACATCACAAAGCCCTGACCTCAATCCCATAGAAAATTTGTGGGCAGAACTGAAAAAGTGTGTGCAAGCAAGGAGACCTACAAACCTGACTCAGTTACACCAGCCAAGTCAGGAGGAATGGGCCAAAATTCACCCAACTTATTGTGGGAAGCTCGTGGAAGGCTACCACGAAACGTTTGACCCAAGTTAAACAATTTAAAAGGCAATGCTAACAAATACTAATTGAGTGTATGTAAACTTCTGACCAATTGGGAATGTGATAAAATAAATAAAAGCTTAAATAAATCATTCTCTCTACTATTATTCTGACATTTCACATTCTTAAAATAAAGTGATGATCGTAACTGACGTAAGACAGGGAATTTTTATTAGGATTAAATGTCAGGAATGGTAAAAAAACTGAGTTTAAATGTATTTGGCTAAGGTGTATGTGAACTTCCGACTTCAACTGTATATACTGTTTTCTATACTATTCTACGGAATCTCATTCACTTAATGTTTACATACCTTACATTACTAATCTCATATGTATATACTGTTTTCTATACTATTCTACAGTATCTTAGTCTGTTCCGCTTTGACATCGCTCGTCCATATGTATATAGTCTTAATTCATTCCTACTTAGATTTGTGTGTATTGGGTATATGTTGTGTAATTTGTTAGATATTACTTGTTAGATATTACTACACTGTCGGAGCTAGAAGAACAAGCATTTCGCTACACCCACAATAACATCTGCTAATCACGTGTATGTGACCAATAAAATGTGATTTGATTAGAGATGATCCAATCGCTGCTAACTTTCTTTTGTACAACACACCTCGTTTTGACGTCACCACAAATGACTTCAACGATGGCAGTCTCAGACTGAAGTACAATATATATACAAAAGTATGTGGACACCAATTCAAATGAGTGGATTTGGCTATTTCAGCAACATCCATTGCTGACAGGTGTAAAAATCAAACACACAGCCATGCAATCGCCATAGACAAACATTGGCAGTAGAATGGCCTTACTGAAGAGCTCAGTGACTTTCAATATGGTACCGTCATTATGGTACCGACCAGGGCATTTTGTGTGAGTTTGTGTGGCAAGACTACTGTTATAGTGAAGTGGAAACATCTAGAAGCAACTACGGCTTAGTGGTAGGCCACACAAACTCACAGACCGGGACCACCGAGTGCTGAAGCACAGAGCGTAAAAATCGACAGAGTTCCAAACTACCTGTGGAAGCAACGTCAACACAAGAATTGTTTGTCAGGAGCTTTATGAAATGGGTTTCCATGGCCGAGCAGCCGCACACAAGCCTAAGATCACCATGTGCAATACCAAGCATCAGCCGGAGAGGTGTAAAGCTCACCTCCATTGGACTCTGGAGCAGTGGAAACGTGTTCTCTGGAGTGACGAATCACGCTTCACCATCTGGCAGTCTGACGGACAAATCTGGGTTTGGCAGATGGCAGGAGAAAGCTACCTGCCCGAATGCATAGTGCCAACTGTTAAGTTTGGTGGAGGAGGAATAATGGTCTGGGGCTGTTTTACATGGTTCGGGCTAGGCCCCTTAGTTCCAGTGAAATCTTAACGCTACAGCATACAATGACATTCTAGACGATTCATTGCTTCCAACTTTGTGGCCCTTTCCTGTTTCAGCATGACAATGCCAACGTGCACAAAGTGAGGTCCATACAAAAATGGTTTGTCGAGATCGGTGTGGAAGAACTTGACTGGCCTGCACAGAGGCCTGACCTCAACCCCATTGAACACCTTTGGGATGAATTGGAACGCCGACTGCGAGCCAGGCCTAATCGCCCAACATCAGAGCCCGACCTCACTTACGCTCGTGGCTGAATGGAATCAAGACCCGGCAGCAATGTTCCAACATCTAGTGGAAAGCCTTCTCAGAAGAGTGGAGGCTGTAATAGCAGCAAGGGGGGGGACGAACTCCATATTAATGCCCATAATTTTGGAAAGAGATGTTCGACGAGCAGGTGTCCACATACCTTTGGTCATGTAGTGTAGGTAGCAAACAGAGCAGTGGAAGAATTCAGTTTGAGTCGTCAGGCAGGGAAGTGTGTGAGTATATAGCAGCTGGATTAGTATAATCATCACTATGAATGTTCTGCTTATCTCACACCCTAGTGATGACAAATCAGTCATGTACGCACTGTACATTTCACAAGACTATTGTCAATTAGCTATATTAAATTGGCAATTAGTAGGCTATTGGGTGTTTGATGTCATCTGATAATAGTGACATAGCTCTTTCCTATCAGTCTATGGATTGAATGGGGCTGCAATCTATAACCCCACTAGGAATGTTAAACATACCACCACACCAGGGGAGGTTGGTGGGTGGAGCTATATGAGGACAGGCTCAGTGTAATGGCTAAAATGGAATTACCATTCCATTAATTCCATTCTAGCCATTACAATGAGCCCGTCCTCCTATAGATCCCCCCACCAGCCTCTACTGCACCATACCATTCTAGAGGGGGGCATTACATTGAACACTTATCTAGTCAGCCACATGTACCCTTTAAAAGGGCATTGTGTTTGGAGTTTTTACTCCAATAGATAGATAAAGTAATGGCTGTTTAAGATTTAAAATGTCACCAGTGGTGTCTCACTCACCCATGACGGTCAACAGCATCTTCCTGCTGCGGATGCCCGGGGCCTTCTTCACCTTGCACTGATAGGTCCCAGTGTCGCTAGACCTCAGACCCGTCAAGTTGATGGAGGCGTCACCATTCTTAGGGTCGGCTGAGTTGAAGTGGGCTCGCCCCTTCACTGCAGGGTAGTAGTCCTCATAGGCCCTGTCCCCAGAGTACAGGATCACCTGAAGGTGGAGACATGGGAAGGAGGGGGGAGAGACATGGGAGGGAAGGAGGGGGGGAGGGAAGGAGGGGGGAGAGACATGGGAGGGAAGGAGGGGGGAGAGACATGGGAGGGAGAGACATGGGAGGGAGAGACATGGGAAGGAGGAATGGAGGGAGAGACATGGGAAGGAGGAAGGGAGGGAGAGACATGGGAAGGAGAGAGGGAGGGAGGGAGAGAGAGACATGGGAAGGAGGAAGGGAGGGAGAGACATGGGAAGGAGAGAGGGAGAGAGAGACATGGGAAGGAGAGAGGGAGGGAGGGAGGGAGAGACATGGGAAGGAGGAAGGGAGGGAGAGAGATGGGAAGGAGGGAGGGAGAGAGATGGGAAGGAGGGAGGGAGAGAGATGGGAAGGAGGGAGGGAGAGAGATGGGAAGGAGGGAGGGCGAGAGATGGGAAGGAGGGAGGGCGAGAGATGGGAAGGAGGGAGGGCGAGAGATGGGAAGGAGGGAGGGAGAGAGATGGGAAGGAGGGAGGGAGAGAGATGGTAAGGAGGGAGGGAGAGAGATGGGAAGGAGGGAGGGAGAGAGATGGTAAGGAGGGAGGGAGAGAGATGGGAAGGAGGGAGGGAGAGAGAAATAAATCGATAAATCGAGAATTAGTGCGGCAGTTACATGTACAAGAGTTACAACTTTCAAAAAAATCAAGCCTGGAGAAATAATCCAAGCTGTTATTGAGAGAGTGCAAACGGGCACCCTGTCTTTGTTCACTAAAACAACCGATACTGAGGGAGAGTAAGTCAGTTTGTAACATTCTTATCTCCCTAACGACCTGCAGTGCCTGGCTCTGGCTTGTTTTAGCCCTTTCATTTCCATGCTGCTGAGCTGTGGTATGGCATGGAACAAACAAAGCCCTACTGTGGAGTCAAATCAACACCTGCTGTGTCAACACAGACCGAGAGAGAGCTATGCCCTGGGCTCAGCAACAGCCCCCAGCGCTACCTTCCTGCACCTCCCCTACCCCCCCGTCTGTCTCTCCCCCTTCCCTCCGACACAGAGCGACGTGGAGAAGACAGGAGATGGAGTCAAGGTGGAGCCAACGGACAACTAGCCGGAGAAGCACAGAGGCAGAGAAAACAAGGATTGGGAGGGAGGGCCAAACTAAAAATGAAAGGATTCCAGTTGTAATTCTCTCACACTGCAGGCAGACAACAGGCACATCATTCTCCATTTTCCATGGAGATGGTCAGAGACAGGAGCTAATGGTGTGTGCCGTGATCCTCATCATACACACGTACTGACAACCCAGGCTGGAGAGCCCAGGCTGGAGAACCCAGGCTGGAGAGGAGAAGAAAACATAGATAGACGAACAGAACAGAGGGCGGTGGGCTGGGAGGCGGCAAAAGAAAAGAGAACCAGATGGACGGCGGACTGCAAGTTGTCTAGCAGCTCGGCTGGGGATCCTTGTGTAGAGCCCATGACTGCCAAGCCAAGGCTGTGTAGCTAGAATACATCTTGAACATACTGTATTAGCCACTAAACCTGTAATGCATAACACCTGGATGCCAGGAGAGACACAGAGACCTCAAACTAACACTGGGATCAGAGCATCGGCAGTAAAAACGAGATGAAAGGTGGAGGGGAGGAAATTAAATTGCCCGAGGCACTGAGGTAGAGACAGGCAACGAGGCACTCAGTCTCACACTGACACACGTACATACTGCATGTAGGGCTGGGAAATATATTGCATTGATCAGATTCATTAGAATGTAATGTTTTAGTACAATGTTCCAAATGACTATCGCAAGAAAATCCGATTTTGTTTTTATGAGTGTTCTGTCTTTTTGGTCTCTTCCCCTTCGCTCCTTCTGAGCTGTGTGCACTGTGCACCTTGCCAATCACACAGACACCAAGCCTCTCACCCTACCGCTCACAACAACAAAGACGAAAGATCACTTCTTCCTCTTTGACAAGCAGTATCAACTCTCCTTCTGCATTTGAGGTTTGGCCCAATAGCATAAAAAAATCAAATAAATCAAATAAAAATGGGTCATATGGACACCGAAACGGTTAGACCTTATTTTACTGTACTAGACGAGAACTTAACCTTTCTAACGATACCGTTTTTATGTCTCATCTCCCAACAGAGCAGACCCTACTAAAACGACCTTACCAAAACGAGAGTAGGGTAACTGAGGAAATAGTTTATTTACGGACAGATAAAAACAAAGTTTGGTAAGATTTAGATATGTGAATACTGGCTATCCTTAGGCAAACTAATTTTAAGAGAAATAAGTGGGCACCCTCTATGGGGAAAAATGCTCCCTGAAGATTAGTGTGTTAAAATACATTTATGCGTGCCATTTTGGCATTTTATTTTAATTGACGCTTAAAAGCTAGTCTAGGTATCTTATTTTAATAAATCAAATATCGGAACAAAATTACAATGCACATCTCACTATTAGTGCTGAGGGATTTTCTGACATTGGTTCAATTATTTGAATTTCATTTTGTTCAGTTTTTCCTGTGAGCTCGATGTACAGTTTCTGTCAAGATAAATCAGATGAAGCCGGAACAGTGCGATGTAGTGGGAGTTGTAGTTTCGTACAGGCCAATAATCTACATAGTTTAGCGCAGAAAACGTGGTAATTAACTACATAGACCATAACCCATTGCGCACCCGCATAAACTTGACCGGTCTGTGCGGAGCAGACACGGAGACAGAGAATAGAAGCCTCAATCGAGGAGGATAGAAAGCAGTTGCTTCGCAAGCCTGAAAATACCTGATACCTGATTGATAGTTGGTATTCATAAAAGTATGCCTTATTTACTTTGAAGAACTACTAAAATAGTGATTTTGTCAGACAGCAGCTCTATACAGATGAGATTACTTGGAATGAAAGTCAAATAAAATACTTTTATTAAAGTAATGTGAATAATTTATGGTCAATAAGTGATAAGCAGTAATGGACAGTCACTACCATCATGGGACTTTGATTCATTGTTTTATTCAGTGTTACAGCATTCAACTCACATAATGCATTTAACGTTTTTTTGAAACAGAAATCTGTGATCATTTTTTTATATAATTGAACTGAAACGACCCCCCCCCCCAAAAAAAGTAATTTAATTAACTAGGCAAGTCAGTTAAGAACAAATTCTTATTTACAATGACGGCCTACACTGGCTAAACCTGGACGACGCTGGGCCAATTGTGCACCGCCCTATGGAACTCCCAATCACAGCCGGTTGTGATAAGGCCTGGATTTGAACCAGGGTGTCTGTAGTGACGCCTCAAGCACTGAGATGCAGTGCCTTAGACCGCTGCGCCACTCGAGAGCCCAGTCACTATTAATAACCTCACTATAAAATATGTTTTTTTAATTTAGTCCTTCCTGTCCAAATCATCCTAAAGAATCCGAAAATGTATTGTATAACTTAAAGATACTTATAGATGATTAGGGATATGTTAATATAGGTACAATTGACTTGCATTGATTGCCCTGGGGGCATTTTGCCCCAAACATACTCACTTAAAATGATACTTTTTTTGAATGTTTATTCTCTGACCATTTATCTTTAGGATCCCCTACTGGTATACATAAAACAGTTTATAGATGTAACTTCATTCAATTATAGAACTTTTTCTAAAATGAGAAAATATTAGGTAAATGTACCTCAAAATTGTTTTGTTGGAGCGACTTAAAAAGGTTGCGATGAGACAGATGACATGTTTTGTTGAGGAAGACTAGTGGTATCCAGGGAAAGTGAGGAACAAAAAAAATTGGACAAACTGGTTTCTGTGAGAATTACAGGGGGAATTTAACCCCAAGACAATGAACAGGAAAACTAATGCCCCGTTTGTCGCACGCGGCATTGCGGTACCACGTAGCCTACCGCTAGCAGCATTTTAGCCATAGACGTATGTGCTAGTTGTTCAGTCTCTGTTTAATAAATGTGCACTAAGCATAAAAATCCACATTCATAAGAAATTGGCAACTTGTTCTCATTCTGAGAAATAAGTACAATTTCTATTCAGGTAGGCCACTTGAACAATATCTAAAACAAGGTGAACAAGCTGTTGTTCAAACAGTTGGAGACAGACAGGAGGGTGTGTCCATAACAGTTCAACTGTTCTACCTTGTTAGCAAGCAAATCCAAGTTGGCTTGACTTTAAATATAAAGATTAGCTGGCTACTCACTAGCACGTGGGCTTGTGCTTGAGAGATTGTTTATGAGACCTGTGTTCATTTTCTATAATGCCTGCTACAAGAAGTTAGTGATTATTACTGGATGTGCTTTTTGCATGGCTCTGGTTAAATTTGTAACAAAAAGGGCATTTTCATAGACTTGAAAGCCAGATCAGTGATTATTGGAAAAAAGCAGGTTAAACTATTTTGATAAAATAATTAAATTGTTAGTGGGTCTTATGGTTGTAGAAGGCTTCTATTTAGCCTAGGTATAATTTCACAACCCCTAAATTCATTAGATTATTCCTGACTGTTTGAAATGCAGTTTGACCTTTAATTGCGCATCAAAACTTATTTTGAGAAAATGTTAAAATGAAGATAATGTATGGCATACCCATAAGTTTGAAAAAAAATTGCCCACTCCAGTCCTAACTGCATGAAAGAATGTGGCTCCATAAAACAAATCCTATAAAAACGCCAAGAGGGCCTACATGCTGGAAATCAAAGGGCAGACATTAGGGAAAACCAGACAACTGAAGTTGAAAACAAGGACACTTTCATTCCCGAGTGCTGATTCAGAACAGGTAGACCAGTATTACAGTATCCATCTGGTGAGGTCAGACAAAGTCTCTGTGGACAACTTTATTTTGCACTTGTAATGGACACTTAGTAACCTTACATAGTAATGAACTATTAAAGAAAATAGTAAAAAGTGCAGAAGTGAAAATACCTCTATTATACTTGCAACAGCTGTAGCAGCAGCAGGAATAAGAAACATGTTAGGTTATTTACATGGGGCCATTTAAAGATGATGTCATCATCATGTGTGAGGGGAGGGGCTAATTTGAGGCAAACAGGGAGTGGCGTCACCTGTGTACATTCAATTTCCCTGTCGGTCTTACTCCGGCAACAGTGTTGTTGTGTCTTTGGTAAAAACAGGCTTTTCTACTGACTCAGCCATGCCTCTATAGTCAGTTCCAGAAAAGTACCTCCACTCCAAATGTATTCTCAAGGTTAAACCTGAACCACTACACTTGGACTTTCTTTAGTAAACAAAGCTCTAGTGCTTTCAAGGACACAATGTTTTTATCAGCCCACCAGGAATTTGAAGCAGCTATACAGTGTTCTATACTCTCAAGACTAAAGCACTATAGGCAACTACCATTCATACATTTTTATCATGATTGTAGTTACCCTGCTTCCAGCCTATCTGTAGTGTATTCCCGTGATGAGAGCCAAATGCTAATGAACTATTACAGTAGGCATGTCAGCAGTGCATTAGCTATGCTTCACTGGCTCCATAAAGCCTGTAGGACAATGCTATACCAACAGACCACGATTCCCAAACCTCTAAATAGAGTATCTGATGTAAGCGGTGCATTGTTTTTTGCTACTTTATGAACACAAAAATGTCAGTTTGACTGTGCAGTAAAGAGACTAATAGTAATTTGTCATAGGGGCGGTCCGTTGAGGAAACATCCAATGACGACTGACGTTATTAGAGGTCTGTCCGTCCTGATACTGTCAGTCGTCCTTATAGTCCTTACTAGGTTAACAGCGAGTATAACCCTCTCTATGTGATGGATGGTTGGGTCATCCTCCTCCTGGTCATCCTAAGCCCTCTCACTGAGAACGCCATATCAGTTATGAACCTCTAGAGCTCTCTGGGGAACAGTTAAGTGCCACCCTCCTCCTTCCCTCTTCTACAGTGTTCCTTTCACACTCCTCTCCCACATCACCATCTCAATCACTCCCTCCCCTTCTCTCCTTTCGTCAGCTATCCCATCCCATCCTCTTCTCCTTTCTCCCTCTCCTCTCCTAGAAGAGTAGATCAGTACTGCACGTCCAGTAGTCCAGCGTAGCCCTGGTCTACCAGCACTAATCCTACTTGGCACGGTCACACACACTATTCAGCTGTAGTCATGTTGTGGTCTCCCTCCTCTCTAGCTAGGCTACATTCAGCTGTAGACATCATGTTGTGGTCTCCCTCCTCACAAGCTAGGCTACATTCAGCTGTAGACATGTTGTGGACTTATTAACAGGCCACTAATTGCTGATAATACACATGACATCACCCCATCAGGGCACAAGGAGGCTGTGTGTGTATGCACCGAGTGCCCTTCTGATTGGTCAATTAATATCTACCCGCTCAGAGGAAGATTGGTCGTTGTGAATGAAGGAATGGTCTAGTGAGATTGTGGTGGGAGACCACAATATGATGTCTACAGCTGAATGTAGCCTAGCTAGAGAGGAGGGAGACTACAACCTGTCTACAGCTGAATGTAGCCTAGCTAGAGAGGAGGGAGACTACAACCTGTCTACAGCTGAATGTAGCCTAGCTAGAGAGGAGGGAGACTACAACCTGTCTACAGCTGAATGTAGCCTAGCTAGAGAGGAGGGAGACTACAACCTGTCTACAGCTGAATGTAGCCTAGCTAGAGAGGAGGGAGACTACAACCTGTCTACAGCTGAATGTAGCCTAGCTAGAGAGGAGGGAGACTACAACATGATGTCAACAGCTGAATGTAGCCTAGCTAGAGAGGAGGGAGACTACAACCTGTCTACAGCTGAATGTAGCCTAGCTAGAGAGGAGGGAGACTACAACATGATGTCAACAGCTGAATGTAGCCTAGCTAGAGAGGAGGGAGACTACAACATGATGTCTACAGCTGAATGTAGCCTAGCTAGAGAGGAGGGAGACTACAACATGATGTCAACAGCTGAATGTAGCCTAGCTAGAGAGGAGGGAGACTACAACATGTTGTCAACAGCTGAATGTAGCCTAGCTAGAGAGGTGGGAGACTACAACATGATGTCTACAGCTGAATGTAGCCTAGCTAGAGAGGAGGGAGACTACAACCTGTCTACAGCTGAATGTAGCCTAGCTAGAGAGGAGGGAGACTACAACATGATGTCAACAGCTGAATGTAGCCTAGCTAGAGAGGAGGGAGACTACAACCTGTCTACAGCTGAATGTAGCCTAGCTAGAGAGGAGGGAGACTACAACATGACTACAGCTGAATGTAGCCTAGCTAGAGAGGAGGGAGACTACAACATGATGTCTACAGCTGAATGTAGCCTAGCTAGAGAGGAGGGAGACCTCAACATGATGTCTACAGCTGAATGTAGCCTAGCTAGAGAGGAGGGAGACCTCAACATGATGTCTACAGCTGAATGTAGCCTAGCTAGAGAGGAGGGAGACCTCAACATGATGTCTACAGCTGAATGTAGCCTAGCTAGAGAGGAGGGAGACAACAACATGATGTCAACAGCTGAATGTAGCCTAGCTAGAGAGGAGGGAGACAACAACATGATGTCAACAGCTGAATGTAGCCTAGCTAGAGAGGAGGGAGACCTCAACATGATGTCTACAGCTGAATGTTGCCTAGCTAGAGAGGAGGGAGACAACAACATGATGTCTACAGCTGAGAGGGGGAGGGCGACCACAATGAGAAAATCACCCGCACAGGATTCTACAGTTACATGTCTATCCACATGAGCACGCCAAACATGGGATAACAATGATGGCTCTATTATAATACTTTTTTTTTTTTTTATCTGCCACTTCCACCCCCACCCCTTCCAATTAATTATTGGTGGTTCCCATTCTAAATCAAATGAAGTAGGTCAAAAACAAAAACAGAAGTCTCTTGAGGCACTGCTCCCCAGTTTAGCATAGACAATAGAGGGAGAGGAGAGAGCAGGGCAGGGGCTGGAACCTTGGCTGGGCTGGGCGGACTGAAGTGGGAGGCAGGGATGGAGGGAGAGAGGAATGGGGTGAGGAACAGCTAAGGAAGGGCTCCTACTGACCCACTTCTAGCCCTGGCCAAAAACTGAAGCACTGGGGGACAAAGAGAGAGAGTGCGTCTAGGATGTCGTCCCCATAGTGACTGTACGTACATACCCCAACCAGAAACCATGGATTACAGGCAACATTCGCACTGAGCTAAAGGGTAGAGCTGCCGCTTTTAAGGAGTGGGACTCTAACCCGGAAGCTTATAAGAAATCCCGCTATTCCCTCTGACGAACCATCAAACAGGGAAAGCGTCAATACAGCACTAAGATCGAATCGTACTACACCGGCTCCAACGCTCGTCGGATGTGGCAGGGCATGCAAACTATTAGACTACAAGGGGAAGCACAGCCGAGAGCTGCCCAGTGACACGAGCCTACCAGATGAGCTAAACCACTTCTATGCTCGCTTCGAGGCAAGTAACACTGAAAAATGCCCGACAGCATCAGCTGTTCCGGACGACTGTGTGATCACACTCTCCGCA
Source organism: Salmo salar (assembly GCF_965601325.2). Classification (NCBI taxonomy): domain Eukaryota; kingdom Metazoa; phylum Chordata; class Actinopteri; order Salmoniformes; family Salmonidae; genus Salmo; species Salmo salar. Next base: position 60,740,798 of record NC_138294.1, on the reverse strand, counting down.
GCCGATGTGAGTAAGACCGCTGGGCCAGATGGATTACCAGGACATGTACTCTGAGCATGCGCTGACCAACTGACAAGTGTCTTCACTGACATTTTCAACCTCTCCCTGTCTGAGTCTGTAATACCAACATGTTTCAAGCAGACCACCATAGTCCCTGTGCCCAAGAACACTAAGGTAACCTGTCTAAATGACTACCGACCCGTAGCACTCACGTCTGTTGTCATGAAACGCTTTGTAAGGCCGGTCAAGGCTCACATCAACACCATTATCCCAGAAACCCTAGACTAGAGGGCGGCCGTTTAATTAGGGCTGATTTCAAGTTTTCATAACAATTGTTAAGCAGCATTTTTGGATGCCGATTATGGCTGATTACATTGCAATCCACGAGGAGACTGCGTGGCAGGCTGACCACCTGTTACGCGAGTGCAGCAAGGAGCCAAGGTAAGTTGATTGCTAGTATTAAACTAATCTTATAAAAAACAAATATTAACATAATCACTAGTTAACTTCTTATGGGCAGGTGGGACGGTAGCGTCCCACCTGGCCAACATCCGGTGAAATTGCAGAGCGCGAAATTCAAAAATACCAAATTCAAATATTTAGCATTCTTGAAAATATGTGTTATACATCAAAATAAAGCTTAACTTCTTGATAATCCAGCCGCTGTGTCAAATTTTAAAAAGGCTTTACGGTGAAAGCAAACCATGCGATAATCTGAGGACAGTGCCCCGCATACAAACACATGAAAATCATTTTTCAACCAGGCAGGTGTGCCACAAAAGTCAGAAATAGCGATTTAATTACTGCCTTACCTTTGAAGTCCTTCTGTTGGCACTCCAAAATGTCCCAGAAACATCACAAATGGTCCTTTTGTTCGATAATGTCCTTCTTTATGTCCCAAAAATGTCAATTTATTTGGCGCATTTGATTCAGAAATACACCGGTTTCAACTCGCCCAACATGCCTACAAAGTATTTAATAAGTTACCTGTAAACTTAGCCCAAACATTTCAAACAACGTTCCTAATCCAACCTCAGGTACCCTAAAACGTAAATAATCGATACAATTTAAGATGGAATAAACTGTTTCTAATACCGGATAAAAACAACGTGAAGAGCGTTCCAGTTCACATGCACCAAAACAGTAGATTCCACCTGGAGTGACACTTACAATGAATAGGACTACTTCTTCATTTCTCAAAAGAAAAACATCGAACAATTTCTAAAGACTGTTGACATCTAGTGGAAGCCATAGGAACTGCAACCAGGTTCCTAATAATAAGGGTATCCCATAGAAATCAATTGGAAAATAATATGACCTAACAAAAAAAAAAAAAAATATCCCTGGATGGTTTGTCCTCGGGGTTTCGCCTGTCATATCAGTTGTTATACTCACAGACAATATTTAACAGTTTTAGAAACTTGAGTGTTTTCTATCTAAATCTACCAATTACATGCATATCCTAGCTTCTGGGCCTGAGTAACAGGCAGTTTACTTTGGGCACGCTTTTCATCCGGAGGTGAAAATATTGCTCCCGACCCAAGAGAGGTTCACTATACATGGTTGTCCTGCGTTGCATATAATCAATAATTGTTAATTTATCATCAAATCACAGCCTACTTCGCCAAACGGGTGCTGATTTAAAAAAAGGACATTCATGTCAGGGTATATGCAGCAGTTGGGCCACCGTTGCGAACTGTGTGAAGACCATTTCTTTCTAACAAAGACCGTAATTAATTTGCCAGAATTTTACATAATTATGACATAACATTGAAGGTTGTGCAATGTAACAGCAATATTTAGACTTTGGGTTGCCACCCGTTCGATAAAATACAGAACGGTTCCGTATATCACTGAAAGAAAAAAACGTGTTTTCGAAATTATAGTTTCCGGATTTGATTACATGAATGAATTAAGGCTCATATTTCTGTGTGTTTATTATATTATAATTAAGTCTATGAATTGATATTTGATAGAGCAGTCTGACTGAGCGGTGGTAGGAAGCAGCAGACTCGTAAGCATTCATTCAAACAGCACTTTCTTGCGTTTGCCAGCAGCTCTTCACAATGCTTGAAGCACAGCGCTGTTTATGACTTCAAGCCTATCAACTACCGAGATAAGCTGGCAATACTATAGTGCCTATAAGAACATCCAAAAGTCAAAGGTATTTAAATACAAACGGTATAGAGAGAAAAGACCTAAAACTTCTTAACTGGGAATATTGAAGACTCATGTTAAAAGGAACCACCAGCTTTCATATGTTCTTATGTTCTGATGAAGGAACTTAAACGTTAGCTTTTTTACATAGCACATAGTGCACTTTTACTTTCTTCTCCAACACTTTGTTTTTGCATTATTTAAACCAAATTGAACACGTTTCGTTATTTATTTGAGACTAAATTGATTTTATTTATGTTTATATTAATTTCAAATAAAAGTGTTCATTCAGTATTGTTGTAATTGTCAGTATTACAAATATACATATACATTTTTTTTAAATAAATCAATCAATCGAAATAAAAAATATATATATATATAAAAACAAAAAAAAAATTGCCGTTTAATTGGTATTGGAATTTTTTGGTCCTCCAATAAATCGGTATCAGAGATGAAAAATCATAATCGGTCGACCTCTACCCACTCCAATTTGCATATCACACCAACAGATCACGCAATCTCCATTGTACTCCACACTGCCCTTTCCCACCTGGAATGCTATTCATTGACTACAGCTCAGAGTTCAACACCATGGTGCCCTCAAAGCTCCTCACGAAGCTAAGGACCGTGAGACTAAACACCTCCCTCTGTAACAGGATCCTGGACTTCCTGACTGGAAGCCCCCAGGTGGTAAGGGTAGGTAACAACACATCCGCCACACTGATCCTCAACACGGGGGCCCCTCAGGGGTGGGTGCTCAGTCCCCTCCTGTACTCACTGTTCACTCATGACTGCATGGCCAGGCACGACTAATACCATCATTAAGTTTGCCAATGACACAACAGTGGTAGGCCTGATCACTGACAACAATGAGACAGCCTATAGTAAGGAGGTCAGAGACCTGATCGTGTGGTGCCAGGACAACAACCTCTCCCTCAACGTGATCAAGACAAAGGAGATGATTGTGGACTTCAGGAAAAGGAGGACCGAGCACGCCCCCATTCTCATCGACGGAGCTGTAGAGGAGCAGGTTGAGAGCTTCAAGTTCCTTGTTGTCCACATCACCAACAAACTAACATGGTCCAAGCACACCAAAACAGTTGTGAAGAGGGCACAACAAAGCCTATTCACCCTCAGGAGACTGAAAAGATTTGGCATGGGTCCTCAGATTATCAAAAGGTTCTACAGCTGCACCAGAGAGCATCCTGACGGGTTGCATCACTGCCTGGTATGGCAACTGCTCGGCCTCCGATCGCAAGGCACTACAGAGAATGCGTACGGCCCAGTACATCACCGGGGCCAAGCTTTCTGCCATCCAGGACCTCTATACCAGGAGGTGTCAGAGGAAGGCCCTAAAAATTGCAAAAACTCCAGCCACCCTAGTCATAGACTGTTCTCTCTGCTACCGCATGGCAAGCAATACCGGAGCGCCAAGTCTAGGTCCAAGAGACTTCTAAACAGCTTCTACCCCCAAGACATAAGACTCCTGAACAGGTAATCAAATAGCTACCCAGACTATCTGCATTGCCCCCCCCCACTCTGTTATTATCTATGCATAGCCACTTTAATAACTCCACTTACATGTAGATAATTACCTGAATTACCTTGACACCGGTGCCCCCGCACATTGACTCTGTACCGGTACCCCCTGTACCCCACTTTACTCCAGATCATCGCAAGCTAGCTAGCTGCTATCCGAGTGGCTACTCCTTGCTAACGTCTCTGTCCCGAAGCAAGCACCAGTTAGCCTGGAGCTAGCCTCAAGCTAGGCCCATCTCCCAACTAGCCGAAGAGATCCATCAGACAATTCCTGGGCTTCAATACCTATTTTGCAAAATTGGCCTGGACACTTTGCTGGCAACATGGAGCCCCGCCAATCCATCACGACTGGTCTGCCAACGTAACCGCCCGAGGGGGTTTCAGACTCTTCCGTTGCAACGTCCCAGAGGCCCATCTGCTTGCCCCGGCCTGCTAGCTGTCTGAATCGCCGTGTCTCCAGCTCGCCTAGCTACTCACTGGACCCTATGATGCCTCTCCCTAATGTCAATATGCTTTGTCTATTGCTGTTTTGGTTAGTGATTTTTGTCTTATTTCACTGTAGAGCCTTCAGCCCTGCTCAATATGCCTTAGCTAGCCCTTTTGTTCCACCCCCCCCACATGCGGTGACCTCACCTTGCTTAAATGGTGCCTCTAGAGACAAAACCTCTCTCATCATCACTCAATGCCTAGGCTTACCTCCACTGTACTCACATCCTACCATACCCTTGTCTGCACATTATGCCTTGAATCCATTCTTCCGTGCCCAGAAATCTGCTCCTTTTACTCTTTGTTCCGAACGCACTAGACAACCAGTTCTTTAAGCCTTTAGCCGTACTCTAATCCTACTCCTCCTCTGGTGATGTAGAGGTTAACACAGGCCCTGTAGCCCCAAGCATCACTCCCATTCCCCAGGTGCTCTCATTTGTTGACTTCTGTAACCGTAAAAGCCTTGGTTTCATGCATGTTAACATCAGAAGCCAGCTCCCTAAGTTTGTTTTATTCACTGCTTTAACACACTCCACCAACACCGATGTCCTAGCCGTGTCTGAATCCTGGCTTAGGAAGGCCACCAAAAATTCAGAAATTTCCATCCCTAACTATAACATTTTCCAACAAGATAGAACTGCCAAAGGGGGCGGAGTTGCAATCTACTGCAGAGATAGCCTGCAGAGTTCTGTCATACTATCCAGGTCTGTGCCCAAACTATTCGAGCTTCTACTATGAAAAATACACCTTTCCAGAAACAAGTCTCTCACCATTGCCACTTGTTATAGACCCCCTTCAGCCCCCAGCTGTGCCCTGGACACCATATGTGAATTGATCGCCCCCCATCTATCTTCAGAGTTTGTACTGTTAGGTGACCTAAACTGGGACATGCTCAACACCCCGGCCATCCTACAATCTAAACTAGATTCCCTCAAACTCACACAAATTATCAAGGAACCTACCAGGTACAACCCAAAATCCGTAACCATAGGCACCCTCTTAGATATCATCCTGACCAACTTGCCCTCTAAATACACCTCTGCTGTCTTCAACCAGGATCTCAGCGATCACTGCCTCATTGCCTGTGTGCGAAATGGCTCCGCGGTCAAACAACCACCCCTCATCACTGACAAACACTCCCTAAAATACTTCAGCGAGCAGGCCTTTCTAATCGACCTGGCCCGGGTATCCTGGAAGGATATTGACCTCATCCCGTCAGTAGAGGATGCCTGGTTGCTCTTCAAAAGTTATTTCGTCTCCATCTTAAATAAGCACGCCCCATTAAAAAAATGTAGAACTAAGAACAAATATAGCCCTTGGTTCACCCCAGACTTGACTGCCCTTAACCAGCACAAAAACATCCTGTGGCGTTCTGCATTAGCATCGAATAGCCCCCGCGATATGCAACTTTTCAGGGAAGTCAGGAACCAATATACTCAGGCAGTTAGGAAAGCTAAGGCTAGCTTTATGAAACAGAAATTTGCTTCCTGTAGCACTAATTCCAAAAAGTTTTGGGACACTGTAAAGTCCATGGAGAATAAGAGCACCTCCTCCCAGCTGCCCACTGCACTGAGGATAGGAAAATCTGTCACCACCGATAAATCTACGATAATTTATCATTTCAATAAGCATTTTTCTATGGCTAGCCATGCTTTCCACCTGGCTACCCCTACTGGAGGTCAACCGATTATGATCTTTCAACGCCAATACCAATACCGATTATTGGAGGACCAAAAAAAGCCGATACCTATTAAATCGGCCGATTTATATATATATTTTTTTATAATGACAATTACAACAATACTGAATGAACACTTATTTTAACTTAATATAATACATCAATAAAATCTATTTAGCCTCAAATAAATAATGAAACATGTTCAATTTGGTTTAAATAATGCAAAAACAAAGTGTTGGAGAAGAAAGTAAAAGTGCAATATGTGCCATGTAAGAAAGCTAACGTTTAAGTTCAATGCTCAGAACATGAGAACATATGAAAGCTGGTGGTTCCTTTTAACAAGTCTTCAATATTCCCAGGTAAGAAGTTTTACATTGTAGTTATTATAGGAATTATAGGACTATTTCTCTCTATACGATTTGTATTTCATATACCTTTGACTATTGGATGTTCTTATAGGCACTTTAGTATTGCCAGTGTAACAGTATAGTTTCCGTCCCTCTCCTCGCTCCTACCTGGGCTCGAACCAGGAACACATCGACAACAGCCACCCTCGAAGCAGCGTTACCCATGCAGAGCAAGTGACGTTTGAAACGCTATTGGCGCGCACCCCGCTAACTAGCTAGCCATTTCACATGGGTTACATCAGACTAATCTCGGGAGTTGATAGGCTTGAAGTCAAACAGCGCAATGCTTGAAGCATTGCGAAGAGCTGCTGGCAAAATGCACGAAAGTGCTGTTTAAATGAATGCTTACGAGCCTGCTGGTGCCTACCATCGCTCAGTCAGACTGCTCTATCAAATCATAGACTTAATTATAACATAACACACAGAAATACGAGCCTTAGGTCATTAATATGGTCGAATCCGGAAACTATCATGTTTATTCTTTCAGTGAAATACGGAACCGTTCCGTATTTTAATCTAACTGGTGGCATCCATAAGTCTAAATATTCCTGTTACATTGCACAACCTTCAATGTTATGTCATAATTACGTAAAATTCTGGCAAATTAGTTCGCAACGAGCCAGGCGGCCCAAACTGTTGCATATACCCTGACTCTGCGTGCAATGAACGCAAGAGAAGTGACACAATTTCACCTGGTTAATATTACCTGCTAACCTGGATTTCTTTTAGCTAAATATGCAGGTTTAAAAATATATACTTCTGTGTATTGATTTTAAGAAAGGCATTGATGTTTATGGTTAGGTACATTCGTGCAACGATTGTGCTTTTTTCGCAAATGCTCTTTTGTTAAATCATCCCCCGTTTGGTGAAGTCGGCTGTCTTTGTTAGGAAGAAATAGTCTTCACACAGTTCGCAACGAGCCAGGCGGCCCAAACTGCTGCATATACCCAGACTCAAGAGAGAAGTGGAGCAACGTTGGAGCAACGTGTGCCTAAGCGATTATATGCAACGCAGGACAGGCTAGATAAACTAGTAATATCATCAACCATGTGTAGCTAACTAGTGATTATGATTGATTGATTGTTTTTATAAGATAAGTTTAATGCTAGCTAGCAACTTACCTTGGCTTCTTACTGCATTCGCGTAACAGGCAGGCTCCTCGTGGAGTGCAATGTAAAGCAGGTGGTTAGAGCATTGGACTAGTTAACCGTAAGGTTGCAAGATTGAATCCCCGAGCTGACAAGGTAAAAATCAGTCGTTCTTCCCCTGAACAAGGCAGTTAACCCACCGTTCCTAGGCCGTCATTGAAAATAAGAAATATGTTTTAACAAACTTGCCTAGTTAAATAAAGGTGTGAAAAAAATAAGAAAAAAAAATGTAAATATATATATATTTTTAAATCGGTCAAATCGGTGTCCAAAAATACCGATTTCCGATTGTTATGAAAACTTGAAATCGGCCCTAATTAAATCGGCCATTCCGATTAATCGGTCGACCTCTAACCCCTACCAACATCTCAGCACCCCCTGCAGCAACTTGCCCAAGCCCCCTTCTGCTTCTCCTCCACCCAAATCCAGACAGCTGATGTTCTGAAAGAGCTGCAAAATCTGGATCCCTACAATTCAGCTGGGCTAGACAATCTGGACCCTCTCTTTCTAAAATTATCTGCCAAAATTGATGCAACCCCTATTACTAGCCTATTTAACCTCTTTCATATCGTCTGAGATCCCCAAAGATTGGAAAGCTGCCGCGGTCATCCCCCTCTTCAAAGGGGGAGACACTCTAGACCCAAACTGTTACAGACCTACATCCATCCTGCCCTGCCTTTCTAAAATCTTTGAAAGCCAAGTTAACAAACAGATCACCAACCATTTTGAATCCAAAAGTACCTTTTCCACTATGCAATCTTCCGAGCTGGTCATGGGTGCACCTCAGCCAAGCTCAAGGTCCTAAACGATATCATAACCGCCATCGATAAAAGACCGTACTGTGCAGCCGTCTTCATCGACCTGGCCAAGGCTTTCGACTCTGTCAATCACCACATTCTTATCGGCAGACTCAATAGCCTTGGCTTCTCAAATGACTGCCTCGTCTGGTTCACCAACTACTTCTCAGATTGAGTTCAGTGTGTCAAATCGGAGGGCCTGTTGTCTGGACCTCTGGCATATTCTTTGGGGGTGCCACAGGGTTCAATTCTCGGGCCGACTCTTTTCTCTGTATATATCAATGATGTCGCTCTTGCTGCTGGTGATTCTCTGATCCACCTCTACGCAGACAACACCATTCTGTATACATCTGGCCCTTGTTTGGACACTGTGCTAACAAACCTCCAAAACGAGCTTCAACGCCATACAACACTCCTTCCGTGGCCTCCAACTGCCTTTAAATGCTAGTAAAACTAAGTGCATGCTCTTCAACCGATTGCTGCCCGCACCCTCTCGCCCGACTAGCATCACTACTCTGGACGGTTCTGACCTAGAATATGTGGACAACTACAAATACCTAGGTGTATGGTTAGGCTGTAAACTCTCCTTCCAGACTCACATTAAGCATCTCCAATCCCAAATTAAATCTAGAATCGGCTTCCTATTTCGCAACAAAGCCTACTTCACTCATGCTGCCAAACATACCCTCGTCAAACTGACTTATCTACCGATCCATGACTTTGGGGATGTCATTTACAAAATAGCCCCCAACACTCTACTCAGCAAACTGGACGTAGTCTATCACAGTGCCATCCGTTTTGTCACCAAAGCCCCATATACTACCCACCACTGCGACCTGTATGCTCTCGTTGGCTGGCTCTCACTACATATCAGTCGCCAAACCCACTGGCTCCAGGTCATCTATAGGTCTTTGCCAGTTAAAGCCCCACCTTATCTCAGCTCACTGTTCACCATAGCAACACCCACCCGTAGCACGCGCTCCAGCAGGTATATTGCACTGGTCATCCCCAAAGGCAACACTTCCTTTGGCCGCCTTTCCTTCCAGTTCTCTGCTGCCAATGACTGGAACGAATTGCAAAAATCTCTGAAGCTGGAGACTTATATCTCCCTCTCTAACTTTAAGCATCAGCTGTCAGAGTAGCTTACCTATCATTTTACCTGTACATAGCCAATCTGTAAATAGCACAACCAACTACCTCATCCCCATATTATTACTTACCCTCTTGCTCTTTTGCACCCCAGTATCTCTACTTGCACATGATCATCTGCACATCCATCACTCCAGTATTAATGCTAAATTGTAATTATTTCGCCTCTATGGCTTACCTCCCTACATTTGCAAACACAGAACATAGATTTTTCTATTTTTCTTTTCTATTGTGTTATTGACTGTACATTTGTTTATGTGTAACTCTGTTGTTGTTTTTGTCTCACTGCTTTGCTTTATCTTGGCCAGGTCGCAGTTGCAAATGAGAACTTGTTCTCAACTGGCCTACCTAGTTAAATAAAGGTGAAATAAAAAAAGGTCAAATAAACATAGCCCCCCTATTGTTATTTACAGCTGCTCTTTAAATATGTTATTCTTAGCTCTTACTTTTTTGGGGGGCATTTTCTTAAAACAGCATTGTGGCATTTCACGTTGTTGTTGTATTCAGCACATATGACAAATACAATTTGATTTGAAAGAGAGATGCAGAGGAATCACTAGTGAATGAGGGAATGGAGAAGTACAGGAGAGACTGTATCCATCTCTAGGCTTCTAGCTACATGCCCTCTGGCAGTGCATGGGCTATGTGGATCTATTTATCCTCAGCAGCTTGGTGCACCCCATACCTCCAGGCTATAGAGCGATGACATGGCATGTACACAGGGAGCTGCTGGGTTCCCACAGCATGGCTGGGAGGTGGCATTCCACTCAATAGAGGTACCATGCAGAGAGCAGGTGGTTGAGGTTACACTCCTTTTCACACGCTAATGGGTGTGGACAGTGCACGCTTGCACACACACTGAAAGAGCTCCATGCCCCACACACACACACACACACACACACTCAAACCCATGTGGGATATTTTATAGAGCTCTAAAAAGATGGAACAAGTAAAACATTAACCTATTTTTAGTCGTGTTTGGGGGTTGTGTGAAAGAAAACTGCTTAACAAAAGGGGAAAAAACCTGACTTCTCCTTTTACTTCTCAAATGGCAGGTACTGTATCAAAGCAGACAGAACTTTAGAGCCATGCTTATCTTTGCCTCTGGTTAACCAGTTCAGGTTGCTGCTTCTGACACAACACTAAGACTGGCATAACACTTCTGTTGTAACAATGGATAACATTGACTAGTTCTGACAGAACATGACTTCTGACATACCAGAGCAGGAATAACCACAAACACTTTTTCAGGGATGAAAAAAAAAAAACACATACAAACCACTTGGAGGGACCACATAAAAACACACACTCACCACTTTATCCTCTTTCTGGTTGTCGGAAGCCAGCAGGCTCCATTCGATGTCCAGGGGGCCAGAGTCCTCGGGTGCCAGAGAGAACTGGCAGTCCAGCTTGACGCTCTCACTGCTGGCCTTCTCTATGGACGTGGGCCCCTGGGACGTGATCTCCAGGCCATGGGCTACACCTGGACACACAAACGGAGGAGAGAGATCAAGTCCACTAGCCTAATAGCGCACACTGATTGCATAGCATTCCCTTCATGAGTACCTAGGGGCTACTCATAGAATTAGAATATATAATGTTATTTCTAAAACAAAAAAAATCAGGATTTAAATCTGACAGTGCCTGTTCACACTGGTACATTAGCAGTTGGAGATTTCAGTTAAGGTTTTAAACAGTGTTTTGGTTAAACGGGAGTATGGAGGCAGCATTTCAAATCTTCGAAATAGTCTTCATAAAATCACACGTTTTTAGGAGGTCAAGTGCTACACATCTGTAAAATGTGAACCACACAGGAAAGAACAGCAGAAAGAATAGGTTGACACGTAAAAAACTGACACTGTAGCTCTGCTCATCATCCAACTGGAGCATCATATTATCAAGGAGTTATTCTTAGAACGAATAAACATAATTTCCTTGTGACATCAACGGAGCTAAAGATTCTCTCCATTCAATTCAATAAGAGCTTTAAGCCGCCGCATGGAACTACAGTCCATAGAGAATGGAGGTGTCACATGCTGCCGCCACAGAAAAATCCTTTTGACAGTCAGTCGCCTTGCCGTCAAAGAAAAATGCTGCTTTTTTTTTTTCACTAGGCTGCCAGGCTATATCCCCTTGATGTAGCGTTGTGTGCTGAGGCAAGTGTTCAAAATCCTCTCAGACTATTTGTGTAAAATGCAATACCACTGAAATTATCTATACGGTTTACTACAGCCTGGTTGTACCAACACATGAAAATCCATGAAAGCCAAGATGAAACGATCTGAATTATTTGGAACAAAATTAAAAAGCATACATACAGTGGGCGCGCACACACACACACACACACACACACACACACACACACACACACACACACACACACACGATAGAGACAAGAGCCTGGGTTGAAACTGCATTCTGTAATCTAAAGTAAGCAGAGGCTGGAGCAGGTTGGCCATATGGGCAGTTCTCAGACCCACTGTGACCTACATCAAACACACTCCTCAGCTGCATGTTCTGCCAGCCCAATATTTTAAAGTAATCTGCCCTTGTGTGTAATTTGATGGTGGGGGCTGTCGTACTGGGTGTAGGCTTGGGCAATATACCGTTTATACCGTATAACGGGGTATTTTGAAATATAGACCGTAAGACTTTCAATATTGTTTAAAAAAAAGTATAATTTTGAAGTCTAAGATGTGACAAATAAATTATATCCAGCTCAGGACTCCAGCTTTGCATTTTGTTTCTTAAGTTGCTAGTTAAGCGGCTAGATGTCTAGATCAAGCTTCTTGGTTACAGCAGAGACATTCTAGCCTGAGTACCAGTCTCTTTAGCTAACGTTCCACTCCTTGCCATTGCCAGGGACTGGCCTTTCTGCCATCCTCAAATATGAACATTATCATTAATGAGCTTGCAGAGAACAGAGGAGATGATCCTGATCCGATAAGCCTCACAGCTATCCTCCAATCACAACTTTTATCCAAATATTGGATCTATCACTTTTTTTTCTCTCCACAGAACATGTTGGTATCCGGTTGCTAAGAAACAGTTTGTTTTCCCAGAAGAAACCAGTCTGTCAAAAGTTGCTGGCTCATGTCTAAATCCTCAAACTAAATACATACTGCAATTCCAAATCACGAAACCACTGCTTTGATTTTAAGCCTAAAAATACAACAACTTGCTAACAGCTAAATGTTTCTTTTTGACTTTATGATTCTAATTCCATTTGAGGCTCCACATGGAAAATGTACTTCCAACAACCAATGAGCCAATCTGCCGTAAATCCAGCTGCATATTGAATGTTGAGATTGCAGAAAGGCCAGTCTCTTTGGCAATGACATGGAGTGGCAAGGAGTAGAATGTTAGCTAAACATACTGGTACCCAGACTAGAGACATTCAAGACCCCTGTTGCTTAAATTGTTTGGTGTGTTTTCTTTGGGGGGGGATAGCACCCCTTGTGTGCAATTCCGGTAATACCGTGTACCCCGGTATGGTACAGAAACCCTAGCTGGGGGGCACTCGGCACCCAAGACCCCCCCACAGAAGACCGAACCTCCACAGAATGTAATACATCTATAGGCTGAAAAGCTTCTCTGTTCTCCCCTCATTTGTCTGTTCAATCTGTAGTGTGGTGGGATATTCTATATGTTGCAATTGTTTCTCCACCCTAGACAGCCAGGAGATATCATATAACATACACAAGCTCCCAATTATACACTAATATAAAACGCAACATGTAAAGTGTTGGTCCCATGTTTCTTGAGATGAAATAATATATCCCAGAAATGTTCCATACGCACAAAAAGCTTATTGCCATTAAATTGTGCACACATTTGCTTACATCCATGTTAGTGAGCATTTCTCCTTTGCCAAGACAATCCATCCACCTGAAAGGTGTGTCATATCAAGAAGCTGATTAAATAGCATGATCATTACACACGTGCACCTTGTGCTGGGGACAATAAAAGGCAACTCGAAAATATGCAGTTGTGACACAATGTCACAGATGTCTCAAGTTTTGAGGGAGTATGGAGTTGGCTTGCTGACTGCAGGAATGTCCAGCAGAGCTGTTGCCAGAGAATATAATGTTAATTTCGCTACCATAAGCCATCTCTCCAAAGTCGTTTTAGTGAATTTGGCAGTACGTCTAACCGGCCTTACAACCACAGACCACGTGTAACCACGCTAGCCCAGGACCTCCACATCCGGCTTCTTCACCTGCAGGATTGTCTGAGATCAGCCAACCGGACAGCTGATGAAACTGAGTTTCCACAAAAAAAGAATTTCTGCACAAACTGTCAGAAACCGACTCAGGGAAGCTGATATGCGTGCACGTCGTCCTCACCAGGGTCTTGACCTGACTGCAGTTCGGCGGCATAACCGATTTCAGAGGGAAAATGCTCACTTTTGACGGCCTTTTGAAGTGTGCTCTTCACAGATGAATCCCGTTTTCAACTGTACTGGGCAGATGGCAGACAGCGTGTATGGTGTCGTGTGGGCGAGCGGTTTGCTGATGTCAACGTTGTGAACAGAGTGCCCCATGGTGGCGGCGGTTATGGTATGTGCAGGCATAAGCTACAGGCAATGAACACAATTGCATTTTATCGAGATACCGTGACAAGATCCTGAGGCCCATTGTCTTGCCATCCATCCGCTGCCATCACCTCATGTTTCAGCATGATAGTGCACGGCCCCATGTCGCAAGGATCTGTACACAATTCCTGGAAGCTGAAAAAATGTCCCAGTTCTTCCATGACCTGCATACTCACAAGACGTCACCCATTGAGCATGTTTGAGATGCTCTGGATCGACATGTACAATAGAGTGTTTCACTTCACGCCAATATCCAGCAACTTCGCACAGCCATTGAAGAGTGGGACAACATTCCACAGGCAATAATCAACAGCCTCATCAACTCTATGCGAAGGAGATGTGTCTCGCTGCATGTGGTAAATGGTGGTCACGCCAGATACTGACTGGTTTTCTGAACGCATGTCACATGTATATTTTTGTTCAGGGCAATTTCCACGCTGATGAGAAAACGCATACACACTCATACATACGGTGTATTCCTCCATACATAAATGTTCACAATCAATAGGTATGTTGAATAAGAATGAAAAGCACAACAATGCAAATAAACTCAGCAAAAAAGAAACATCCTCTCCCTGTCAACTGCGTTTATTTTCAGCAAACTTAACATGAGTAAATATTTGTATGAACATAAGATTCAACAACAGACGTAAACTGAACAAGTTCCACAGACCTGTGACTAACAGCAAATGGAATCATGTGTCCCTGAACAAAGGGGGAGGGGGGGGGGTCAAATTCAAAAGTAACAGTCAGTATCTGGTGTGGCCACCAGCTGCATTAAGTACTGCAGTGCATCTCCTCCTCATGGACTGCACCAGATTTGCCAGTTCTTGCTGTGAGATGTTACCCCACTCTTCCACCAAGGCATCTGCAAGTTCCCGGACATTTCTGGGGGGGAATGGCCCTAGCCCTCACCCTCCGATCCAACAGGTCCCAGACGTGCTCAATGGGATTGAGATCCGGGCTCTTCGCTGGCCATGGCAGAAGACTGACATTACTGTCTTGCAGGAAATCACACAGAACGAGTAGTATGGCTGTTGGCGTTGTAATGCTGGAGGGTCATGTCAGGATGAGCCTGCAGGAGGGTACCACATGAGGGAGGAAGATGTCGTCCCTGTAACGCACTGCGTTGAGATTGCCTGCAATGACAACAAGCTCAGTCTGATGATGCTGTGACACACCGCCCCAGACTATGACGCACCCTCCACCTCCAAATTAGTAATTTAGTGTCCTAAGTTTTCATAACTCTGATCTTAACTGCCTACCGTCTGTAAGCAGTTAGTGTCTTAATGAACATGCATCTGTGGAACGGTCGTTAATTGTTTATGGTTCATTGAACAAGCATGGGAAACAGTGTTTAAACCCTTCACAATGAAGATCTGTGAAGTTATTTGGATTTCTACGAATTATCTTTGGAAGACAGGGTCCTGAAAAAGGGACGTTTCTTTTTTTGCTGAGTTTAGGAGTGGAATTCCTTTCAATTACACTTGGAACATCCCTTTTGTCATTCTTTGAATTGAATACACATTGTGTTTGTGATGACTCAGTTCTAATTGAGTGTCATCGGCACAATGCTGCTGCCTGACCGACGGGCAAAAACTCCTGGAACCGGTTTGTCCAGTCCTGGAGGTAACGTTAGTTAGTGATACAGGTGCACCACCCTCACTGCTCATCTGTCTCCAACCACCTCGCCTCCCTCTGGAGCGTAACAGACTGCGATGTAACACACACACACACACACACACACACACACACACACACACACACACACAGCCCAGTCTCAGTCACATACTATTGTGGCTGTGAGCAGGCAAAAGGGCCCAACCCCCACTCTCACACTAGCCCCAGCCAATGGCATGTATGTAATGCTCATCAGGCTGTGCTCTTACTTACTGGTCTGAGGTCAAACCACACGACTAATATTAGACACGTCATGGAACACAAAACCATCATTATCTCATCCCAGAATATCCAAGACCTGAGGTCATCTGCCTTCGGCCTAAATAGTAGGAACCCAGACCGCACCAAATAAATTAGAAATACAAAAACATGGTATTGAGGAAATTGGTTGTCCTCTAGGTTACAGAGAGCTGGTAGTCCGATCCACTAAACTACCAGGTGTGAAACAGGAAAGGGAGTATGCTAATTTGGTATAGAGAACACCTTAAATTAATCAAAAACAGGAATATTTTACATTTGGCTAGAAATTCAAAAATACATTTTCCGAATAATGTCCTCGTGTGTGCTACCTACAGTTGAAGTCGGAAGTTTACATACACCTTAGCCAAATACATTTAAACTCAGTTTCACAATTCCTGACATGAAATCCTCGTAAACATTCCCTGTCATAGGTCAGTTAGGATCACCACTTTATTTTAAGAATGTGAAATGTCAGCATAATAGTAGAGAATTATTTAATTGATTTATTTCAGATTTCAGTTCTTTCATCACATTCCCAGTAGGTCAGAAGTTTACATACACTCAATTAGTATTTGGTAGTATTGCCGTTAAATTGTTTAACTTGGGTCAAATGTTTCGGGTAGCCTTTCACAAGCTTCCCACAATAAGTTGGGTGAATTTTGGCCCATTCCTCATGACAGAGCTGGTGTAACTGAGTCAGGTTTGTAGGCCTCCTTGCTCACAAACACTTTTCCAGTTCTGCCCACATATTTTCTATGTGATTGAGGTCAGGGCTTTCTGATAGCCACTCCAATACCTTGACTTTGTTGTCCTTAAGCCATTTTGCCACAACTTTGGAAGTATGCTTGGGGTCATTGTCCATTTGGAAGACCCATTTGCGACCAAAATGTAACTTCCTGACTGATATCGTGAGATGTTGCTTCAATATATCCACAAAATGTTCCATCCTCATGATGCTATCTATTTTGTGAAGTGCACCAGTCCCTCCTGCAGCAAAGCAACCCCACAACATGATGCTGCCACCCCCATGCTTCACAGTTGGGATGGTATTCTTGGGCTTGCAAGCCTCCCCCTTTTTCCTCCAAACATAACAATGGGCAGTATGGCCAAACAGTTCTATTTTTGTTTCATCAGACCAGAGGACATTTCTCCAAAAAGTACAGTCTTTGTCCCCATGTGCAGTTGCAAACTGTAGTCTGGCTTTTTTATGGAGGTTTTGGAGCAGTGGCTTCTTCCTTGCTGAGCGGACTTTCAGGTTATGTCGATATAGGACTCATTTTACTGTGGATATAGATACATTTGTACCGGTTTCCACCAGCATCTTCACAAGGTCTTTGCTGTTGTTCTGGGATTGATTTGCACTTTTCGCACCAAAGTACATTCATCTCTAGGAGACAGAACTATTCTCCTTCCTGAGCGGTATGACAGCTGCGTGGTCCCATGGTGTTTATACTTGCGTACTATTGTTTGAAAAGATGAAAGTGGTAACGTCAGGCGTTTGGAATTTGCTCCCAAGGATGAACCAGACTTGTGAAGATCTACAATTTAGGTCTTGGCTGATTTCTTTTGATTTTCCCATGATGTCAAGCAAAGAGGCACTGAGTTTGACGGTAGGCCATGAAATACATCTACAGGTACACTTACATTTCCCTCACTAACTTTAACATCAGCTATCTGAGCAGCTGACCGATCGCTGCAGCTGTACATAGTCCATCTGTAAAACAGCCCACCCTCATCCCGATATTGTTTTTATTCACTTTGCTGCTCATTTGCACATCAGTATCACTCCTTACACACCATCATCTGATCATCATCATCTGCTCATCTATCACTCCAGTGTTAATCTGCAAAATTGTCATTACTTTGCTACTATGGACTATTTATTGCCTTACCACCTCATGCCATTTGCACACACTGTACACTGCGTGCACAATTATTAGGCAAGTGAGTATTCTGATCTTATCATTGTTTCTATCCACATTTTCGAACTCCAAACCATATAAACTTGAATGCTTATTGGATTTAATCATTTTCAGGTGATATGTATTTGTGTAATTAGGGAGGGTGTGGTGAAAGTGAATAACACCTTATATCAAGGTGTGCATAATTATTAGGCAGCCTCAAAACCTCAGGTAAAATGGGCCAAAAAATAAATTTAAACTGACACTGAAAAGCCAAAAATGTAAAATGCCTTTCAGACGGATGCGACACTCTTTAAATAGCTAAATTATTGAGGTGTGACCACCGGACATTCAAACGTTTTGTTGCGAATAGTCAACTGGGGCGCAAAAAACACATGGGGAAGAAAAGGCGCAAATTAACTGCAAAAGACTTGAAGAATTAAACGTCAAACTACCAGGAACCCATTATCCTCCAGTGCCACCGTATTCCAGAACTGCAACCTACCTGGAGTGCTCAGAAGTACAAGATGTCAAGTGCTCAGAGACATGGCCAAGGTCAAGAAGACTGAAACAAGACCACCACTGAATAAGATTCACAAGTTGAGGCAAAGAAATACCTGAAGACAGATTTTTTCAAAGGTTTTATGGACAGATGAAATGAAAGTGACTCGATGGACCAAATGGATGGGCCCGTGGCTGGATCAGTAATGGACACAGGGCACCAGTTTGAGTCAGCTGCCAGCAAGGTGAAGGAGGGGTACTGGTATGGGCTGCTATCATTGAGGATGAGGTAGTTGGACCTTTTCAGGTTGAAGATGGACTGAAACTCAACTCCCAAACCTACTGCCAGTTTCTGGAAGATTCTTTCGTCAAACAGTGGTACAGGAAGAAGTCCTCAGCATTCTAGAAGGCCATGATCTTTATGCAGGACAATGCTCCATCACATGCATCCAAGTACTCCACTGCTTGGCTAGCCAGCAAGGGCCTCAAAGATGCCTGAATAATGACCTGGCCCCCTTCCTCACCTGACTTAAATCCTATTGAGAACTTGTGGGCCCTTCTCAAACGTGAGATTTACAGTGAAGAAAGACAATACACCTTTTTGAACAGCATTTGGGAGGCTGTGGTTGCTGCTTCAGTGAAAATTGATTGTGAACAGATCAAGAAACTGACAGACTCCATGGATGGAAGGCTTATGGCAGTTCTTGAAAATAAGGGTGGCTATATTGGTCACTGAATATTTTTGAAAGGCCAAAAATGTTATATAATTGTCATTGTGTTACTTATCTGTTACACTTACTCTAAAAATTTAGAATAAACAAGTGAGTTGAGAGAAATTATTTTTGTAATTTAGTTGCCTAATAATTATGCACACATATTTCCCTGAGAAAGAAAACTCACTTTTCCTTTGTTAAACATTCAGGTTTGAGGTTCAATAACATTTTGGATTGACTGAGAGCATTGTGTTTGTTCAACAATGAAATTAATCCCGAGGAATACAATTTGCCTAATAATTGTGCACGCAGTGTATATAGACTTTATTTTTTTCCTATTGTGTTATTGACTGTACGCTTGTATATTCCATGTTTAACTCTGTTGTTGTTGTTGTTTCTGTCGCACTGCTTTGCTTTATCTTGGCCAGGTCGTAGTTGTAAATGAGAACTTGTTCTCAACTAGCTTACCTGGTTAAATAAAGCTGAAATAAATAACAAAATAAAAAATGGACTCAAATAAGTAACTAACTAACTAACTAGTATATAACTCAGAAGCTTCTAATGCCATGACATCATTTTCTAGAATTTTCCAAACTGTTTAAAGGCACAGTCAACTATGTAAACTTCTGACCCACTGGAATTGTGATACAATTCACTGTAAGTGAAATAATCTGTCTGTAAACAATTGTTGGAAAAATTACTTGTGTCATGCACAAAGTAGATGTCCTAACCGACTTGCCAAAACGATAGTTTGTTAACAAGAAATGTGTGGAGTGGTTGAAAAACGAGTTTTAATGAATCCAACCTAAGTGTATGTAAACTTCCGACTTCAACTGAATATCCATTCCCCCCACTAGAACCCCATACTTTAACGAAGATAGCTTCTCCATCCTAGGTGGGGGGGTCAATCATTTCGAGGCACAGGGACATGTACTAGTCAGTGGTGACCTAAATGCCAGAACATGACACCCTCACAGCACACAGGGGGACAAACACATACCAAACCTAATCTCATTGGTCACATACACATGTTTAGCAGATGTTAATGCGAGTGTAGCAAAATGCTTGTGCTTCTAGTTCCGACCATGCAGTAATATCAAACAACTAACAATTTCACAACAACAAAGGAATGAATAAGAATATGTACATATAAATATATGGATGAACTGCATTTGCAAGATGCAGTAGATGGTAGAGTACAGTATATACACATATGAGATGAGTAATGTAGGGTATGTAAACATTATATAAAGTGGCATTGTTTAAAGTGACTAGTGATACATTTATTACATCCAATTTGTAATTATTAAAGTAGCTAGAGTTGAGTCAGTATGTTGGCAGCAGCCAGTCAATGTTAGTGATTGCTGTTTAACAGTCTGATGGCCTTGAGATAGAAGCTGTTTTTCAGTCTCTCAGGTCCCAGCTTTGACGCACCTGTACTGACCTCGCCTTCTGGATGATAGCGTGGTGAACAGGCAGTGGCGCGGGTGGTTGTTGTCCTTGATCTTTTTGGCCTTCCTGTGACATTGGGTGGTGTAGGTGTCCTGGAGAGCAGGTAGTTTGCCCCCGGTGATGCGTTGTGCAGACCTCACTACCCTCTGGAGAGCCTTACGGTTGTGGGCGGAGCAGTTGCCGTACCAGGCGGTGAAACAGCCCGACAGGATGCTCTCGATTGTGCATCTGTAAATGTTTGTGAGTGTTTTTGGTGACAAGCCAAATTTCTTCAGCCTCCTGAGGTTGAAGAGGCGCTGTTGCGCCTTCACCACGCTGTCTGTGTGGGTGGACCATTTCAGTTTGTCCGTGATGTGTACGCCGAGGATCTTAAAACTTTCTACTTTCTCCACTACTGTCCCATCGATGTGGATAGGGGAGTGCTCCCTCTTCTGTTTCCTGAAGTCCACGAAGGTGACAGCATTCCATCTCCCATATGACCCCCGAGACACAACTACTACAACATAACCAACAACAACGGGTCACAACTCTTGCAGCTCTGTCGCACACATAGTTCCCACAGATCACACAGACCTACAAAGAATTTGAAAACTAATCTAGCATTGATAAACTTCCATATCTGTTAGGTGAAATACCGCACTGTGCAATCACAGCAGCAAGACTTGTGGCCCGTTGCCATGAGAAAAGGGCAACCAGTGGAGCACAAACAATGTTAATACAATCTATATTTATACGTTTTTTTTCTCTTCTCTTTCCATATTTACAACATTGTACATAGCCAATAATATTTTAAATGTCTATATTTTCTTTTAATACCTTTGTGAGTAATGTTTACTGATTTATTTCCCTTTTGTTTATTGTGTATCCATTTGCTTTGGCAATGTAAACATATGTTTCCTATGCCAATGAAGCTCTTTGAATTGGAGAGAGCGAGGAGGCCCTTAGAGCATTTTATATGGTCACAAAACACAAAGCTCTAACCGCTATGATTCCCACATTGCTGCGGCAGCTGATTCTGTTGTCCATTGGATCTGACAGACGTCCTTGTTCACAGCAACTCAGTCACAGCCCTGAGCAGCAGACAACACCAGTGAAATCAGAGTAATAGAAACGAAGTGAGATGAATGCCTATTAAAGTCAACACAGAGAGAGCCTGACGTCTTCGTGACAAAGAGCCATGTATCAATTCATCAGGCGCTGGTAAATAGCAGAGAAACAGCCTATAATCAAAAAATGAAATTACATTTTCGAAACATTACATTCAGCTGTAACTGTGAGGGAATTGTTTCCCTGGACGTTTTATCAGGGGGCAAGATGTTTTCCATCTAAATGATGGGACCTCGATGACCTTGGGCTGCTTTTGTCTTTATTACAGTTGATACTCACTGACGTGTCTCCATCTCTCCACAATCACAAAAAGGGAAAAGTGCTATTTCATGCTCTCATCTAGTCACATTTAAGCTTTCTGCAGTGCGTGTAATGAGGGTTCAGATGAGAACAGCACAGGCATGCAGCTCTGAAAAGAGGAGATAGCAGTGTTCTGTGTGATTTAAGGTTAATTCAACATTACGACAACTAACTGGAATTTATGACCACTACCTCCTTACCCTCAACTACCTCTCCCCTTCTCTCCTCCCCTCATTCTTTGGTAGGCCAATCCTCCCAGTGCTCGGAAAATTCCCTAAACAGTCACACAAATCTAAAGAACCAAAAAAAAAGAAAAGTAGTCAACGGTCCTTTTAAAAAATGCCGCTCTGTCTCAGATTTTTGATTAGCCAGTAATAGCCACATAAAAATGCAAGTGAAGCTAATGGCATCTGAGCCATTACTTTATTCTCCACTGTTCAAGTCCCTTGGTAATGAATGTACTTAAGGGATATTCAGGACATCCGCCACACTTTAACACTACATATAAAAACACCCAGATGGCTGTGGCTTTTATACACCATGCCCATTACTGTAATGGCTCGTGTTCACTAGCACACGGTAAATTACCGCGTGCCACTTAGGCTGCCCAGAGTAGCTCGCTTGTGGGCGTGCTGGCAGCACATTGAATTGTGTGTCAAGAAAGCAGCATAGCAAGTTTGTATGAAGGTCTGATTATTAAATGGGTAAATTGTTAAACAGTAATATGCTCTAAAACGCTCTGGTGACAAACTTTGCTGCCCTGTTTTCAAATCGTCCACATGGCTGGGAGAACTTACTCAAGTAAGTAAATATACTTCTAAAATGTGAAGAAAAAAAATCTATATATTACTAGCGAACTAGCTACAGTGCAGGCTAACTCAAATGAGCTGCTTGCTTGCTTGCTTGCTATCTAGCCAACTTTACACAGCGTATAGAAAGCTAGCTAAGTGAATTACATAGCACCAGCTACCCAACGTCATATTAGCTAACTAATGTATTTATCACTGTAAAAAAATGCATTCGTAGGTAGCTAGCTAACAGCCATGGAGGAGGGTAAAAGGATAGCAGCCCCAACTGTCAAAGTGAGAAAGTAGGCTATTCTGGATAGGGAAGGTACTTTTGTGTAGTTCCAGTCCCTAGAAGTGAGGACAGAGATAGTAACTTAACATTCAGTGCTGTCTAATTTGAGTATAATGCAGTCTGTTTCTTGTGAGGTTTTCTGTCCTCAGATACAGAGAGCTGTGAAAGCCTGTCTGCAGATGAAGAGGTCCCAATGAAGAGCAGTGGTTCTCAGTTCTGGTCCTGTGGACGCAAAGGGGTGCACATTTTTGTTTTGACTTAGCACTGCACAGCTGATTCAAATGATCAACTCACCAAGCTTCAAGTGTTTTTTTATATATATTCATTTGTGATGCTATCCTTGATATGATCCTGCTATTGTCACATGCGTCGATCAATCCAATGTCATCATGATTTGTTATAAGGGATATTATACTTTAGTAATCCACAATGACCTTGTGATGTAAAAGTCTAATAATGACAATATCATCCATATTCCTACAGATACCTTTTAACTGGAGATTTCTTCAAAACGATTGCCTACGGTCACCGTGTAGGGCACTGGAAGGTTGGGTGACCAGGGCCATCTGGGACTGCCTCCTGGAGGAATTCAGGCGTGTGAAGGCTACCTGTGTCCTGCATAACTTCATGAGGATGGACACGAGGACCAGGAGGGGATCTGCAGCTCGCTGCCGTGTGCGAACGAAGTCTGCTGCTCTGCAGGATGTTTCAAGGATGAGGTCCAACAATGTAGCAAGAGGGGCAATCCGTGTGCAGGAGATCTTCACCTCTTACTTCTTCAAAGAGGGTGCTGTTCTCTGGCAACACCATAGACTACACAATGCACAACCAAATGCTCTTTTAATTGCTCTTAGAGTATTCTTCTATTTACTTAGCCATGTCAACTGCAGTTACTCACTTCCCAGTTTCTCTCCCTTTGATTTCTACTTCTCAGATGAGGGTGCTGTTTAGGTAAGGGTGTGATGTCTGTACAAAAATAGGCTATTTTAAGTCACCCATATTGAAAAAAAGGTAGAACAATTAGACACCCTATAAGCCACACCAACACACTCATGTATCAATATGATTGATGGATTGTGTTGTGTACTAAGCAGGCTCAGGTGTATAACGGTGGCTCCTTCCACCTTCCAAGAAGAAGCAAGAGGGCCAACTATGGAGAATAGTAAGACACTTCATTATTTCTATAACTACGCTATATTGTTTGTCCTTGTGTGTCTGTGCATCTTTTTCAGCATAAAGTACTCTGCTGCCCCTTAGGGTAGACACCGGGTGAGGCCAAACACACACAGATTCCTGTTAAACACTGTCTATTTAACAACCTTATTTTCTGAATAACAGTCTCTCCCCTTCTCCATAAATCCTCTAGGTTATATAAGCTGTGTCGGTGAACTGCTCCCGCATCTGAACTGGCTACAGAGGGCACAGCATGATCAGAAGTGAGAAGTCACTTGGTCAGGTCAGGTCAAAAGGAAGTATTATTAAAAATAAACTTTACATTGAAATACAGATAGAGATGTAGTAGTCCCAGAGTTAATGATCCAAGGTCAGTTTTGCATTTCACCTCCTAATGACTGACAGTGTAAAAAAAAAATGGCTTAAACAGGATCTCTCTCGTTTGCAGGTATGTTGATGTGAGAGGATGCCAACCCCCAGTCCTGTCATCGCCACATCATCCGCTGTTAAGATTATCTTTAGGCCAACTGGGAGCCCAAGGCTGGTTAAGAGACACCACTAGAGAAACTATTATGTAATTGTGATGAACTGCGAGAGTATTAGGGTAGCACTGTGATTCATTAATCATATGCAACCTCCCTGCTCCTTTGTTCTTAACACTTTGTCTTAAAAATTTTTTTTTACCTTTATTTAACCAGGTAGGCTAGTTGAGAACAAGTTGTCATTTTTACATCTCTTTCGTTCTGTTTTTATAATGCACACCAGATGTGCATTGAAGTACAGATTGAACTTGTATTTATAATATATTACGTATTTATAAACACTAGGATAATGAACTTCTTTCAATAAAAGTGTTTCACATTCTCTACTGGTTGAAAGTTAGTCTCATTTGATGAAATACTACACCTATCCTGTGTTTATCAGATCAATGCAGATGAAGGAAATTAGATATAGATGAACCGGTTTTACATGATGCATAGGAAGTGTAGAGTACGGTTTCTTAAAATCAGCCTTTAAGTAGTTCAATCATGTTTCTAGTCTATCACATAGATACAATGTGTAACCATTGATGTCCCAGGACCAAGATTGGTAAACACTGTTGAAGTGTATAATTGTAATACACACATGCAGACAGAGCATCATTCAAAGACTGGAATTTGATACTCCTGGTATTGAATATGACTGAAAAATAATCTGAACGATGTTCATACCTGAACTGCACCTATATTTGCCAAGGTAGAGTACATGATCAGCGAATATATTAAAATGTACAAGCTACAATGTGGGGATCTCATGCATGGTAATAACTACATTTACGTCATTTAGCAGAATTATAAATTGGTTCATTCACCTTATGATATCCAATGGAACAACCACTTTACAATAGTACATCTATATCTTTTTTGGGGGGGAGGGGGGGTTAGAAGGATTACTTTATCCTATCCCAGGTATTCTTTAAAGAGGTGGGGTTTCAGGTGTCTCCGGAAGGTGGTATATACGACCTGCATCCTTGGCACAATATATTTTCTACTCAATCCATAGGCTTCATTAATGTCATTCAGACTGTTTAAGTTGATACAGCTGAGGTTCATAGCTAGATTCTGAACTAATATGTATAGTAAATGTTTTAGGGTCCATACACAGATCGGCTACATAGATAGTTACACATCCACAGGTATTTTTATTATCCTCCACTGCACAATAAGAAAAGTTAGCTAGCTATGTTACTTCATCTGCATTGCATGTCAAATATTAGCAAGGCAAGCTTAAAAAATGTAACATTCAATTTGCAGTAAATTCCTTAGCTAGCTAGATTCTTTACATCCATGTTTCACAAGACTGGTTTGCTGGTTGTTTCAGGAGTCCCTAACAACCAGAATTACAATTTCATACTCATGTCACAACACTAGGGATACACCGACATGACATTTTTGGCCGATATCAATATACGATATTTTCCTTGGCAAAAAAACAATACATATACCTGATATTTAACATATACCAGCCTTTTAAGCATTCTAGTACAGTTAAATAGTTCACACACACACGGACGCAGCGGTCTACGGCCTGCAAGAGGCATCACTACAGTCTCTGGTTTGTATCTAGGCTCTCTCACATCCGGCCGTGATTGGGAGTCCCATAGGGCGGTGCACAATTGGCCAAGCGTCATCAGGGTTTGGCCGGGGTAGTCCGTCATAGTAAATAAGAATTTGTCCTTAAATGACTTGCCTAGTTAAATAAAAAAGGTATAACAAAATTAACGCTACACTGACCAAAAAGTTATTTTGTTGGCATTTACCTATGTCCCCATTACCAGTAAAACATAATCAAAACCTATTTCTTTCACTTACTTGCTGTGTTGTTTCATTGGTAATTTGTTAAGTAGTTTCATTCTCAACCAGGATTTCACCATACATGTCAAAAAGTGAAGTTTCAGCTTCGTCTGTACGTGGCCTCTCTTCCACTGTCATTGTGCCTGTTTCAATCTTGTCCAGCTGTGTATGTAACATTTCACGTAAACCCTGTTTTTTGTCTGCATCGAAGTAGCGGTCCTTGTAACTAGTATCAAGCATGGTGGCGACACAGTAAAGAGGCTCAAAGAAAATAGCACCGATTCGTTTGTCACTACATTAACATATTCCTCTCAACTGTAAATGTTTTTGCATGATTGATTTATAACGTCATAAGGACTTACAATTGATCCATCCTAGTATTTTTGTCAGCTGTCTTTACTGAAGACAGTCTCCAGCCATGGGTCGCATAGCGTCAAATTCGTCATGGGAACCATTGGATATGATTGGTCATTGCCCAGCGGTTGCCGCTGGCGATTTGCATAAAGTTGGGAAAATATGAACTTTTTCACCACCGCCCAAAGGTCCCCTGCACTCTCCACTTCTCACCGCTTTCCTTCCATTGAAAATGAATGGGAAGCGGTGTTACACCGCACATCACCGCTTGCTAGTGAACACCGGGCATATTGGAGATGAGTACACAAAAAAATAATTTCAAAAAACTATCATGGTGTAGCATGAAAAGGAGTTCGGACCAATATGATCTGCTAGATAAGCCAATGGTAAATCAATTGCTGGGAAGTAAATAATGATGAAACACAAAATGGGAAAAAAATATACAGTACCAGTCAAAAGTCTGGACATCTACTCATTCCAGGGTTTCTTTATTTGTACTATTTTCTACATTGTACAATAACAGTGTAGACATCAAAACTATGAAATAACACATGAAATCATGTAGCAACCAAAAAAAGTGTTCAACAAATCAAAATAGATTTGAGATTCTTCAAATAGCCACCCTTTGCACACTCTTGGCATTCTCTCAACCAGCTTCATGAGGTAGTCACCTGGAATGCATTTCAATTAACAGGTGTGCCTTGTTAAAAGTTACTTTGTGGAATTTATTTCCTTCTTAATGCATTTGAGCCAATCAGTTGTGTTGTGACAAGGTAGAGGGGGTATACAGAAGATAGCCCTATTTGGTAAAAGACCAAGTCCATATTACGACAAGAACAGCTCAAATAAGCAAAGAGAAACAACAGTCCATCCTTACTTTAAGACATGAAGGTCAGTCAATGCAGAACGTTCATATTTTCCCGATGTTGGACACATCTCAACATCAACTGTTCAGAGGAGACTGCGTGAATCAGGCCTTCATGGTCAAATTGCTGCAAAGAAACCACTACTAAAGGACACCAATAAGAAAAAGAGACTCTTGGTTCCAACCGCTGTGGCTTTGTGAGAGTAGGTGAACGGATGGCCTCTGCATGTGTGGTTCCTGCCGTGATGCATGGAGATGCGATGGTGTTTTGCTGGTGACACTGTCAGTGATTTATTTAGAATTCAAGGCACTCTTAACCAGCACGGCTACCACAGCATTCTGCACCGACACGCCATCCCATCTGGTTTGCGCTTAGTGGGACTATTTGTTCTTCAACAGGATAATGGCCTAACACCTCCAGGCTGTGTAATGACTATTTGACCAAGAAGGAGAGTGATTGAAGGCTGCATCAGATGACCTGCATCAATCACCCGACCTCAACCCAATTGAGATCGTTTGGGATGAGTTGGACCGCAGAGTGAAGGAAAAGCAGCCAATAAGTGTTCAGCATATGTGGGAACTCCTTCAAGACTGTTGGAAAAGCATTCCTCATGAAGCTGGTTGAGAGAATGTCAAGAGTGTGCAAAGCTGTCAAGGCAAAGGGTGGCTTTTTGAAGAATTTCAAATATATTTTAATTTGTTTAACACTTTTTTGGTTGCAACATGATTCCATAGTTTATATGTCTTCACTATTATTCTACAATGTTGAAATAGTCAAAATAAAGTTCAAACCCTTGAATGAATGAACAGTACTGTATATTTATGGACATTGAAAGTGGTGGCGGATAGATTATGCTAGATCCTTTCACACGACAACTAGAGCCTTAAAAATTAAGGACAACAAATCTGATTAATAAGTAGGTGGAACCCAGTGCTGCCAGAGAGAGCTGTTCTTTGACGTGGATGTTCCAACAGCTGGAACATAATTAGTCAATGCTATAAATCACCTCGCTACTACACTCACCGCAGACTAACACAAAACGGCCAACTCTGCGTAGCACTGACAGACAGGGAGGTTGCTAGTTACTGATTCACACACCCACGTGATTGGGAAAATCGCCTTTATTCTACGTGCCGTTACTGGGCCTCGGTGAGATCAAGCTCTGTGTGTAATCAGTTTGTTATATTATGGGATGTCCTTTATTCTTTATCAGGAGTCATGTCAGCCTGGTTCAGGGAAATGGCATCTCTAACAGAAAATAGAGGGTGATAAGAGAAACTTTATTATTATGGTCTCAGGAAAAGGACCACTAATATGATTAACCTGCTGGTCAATGTGGGTAAATGTGCACGCACACAGTGTACTATCCTTGAAAATGTTTTACCATATTAGTGAGCAACTGCCCGTCTACCTCCTGTTGCTGTGTGCTGAGTGTGGCAGGTAGCCTTGCGGTTAAGAACGTTGGCCATTAAAGGCGCTGGTTTGAATGCCCGAGCCGACTAGGTGAAACATCTGTCTGTGTCCTTGAGCAAGGCACTTAGCCCTAATTGCTCCAGTAAGTCTCTCTGGATAAGAGCGTCTACTAAAATGTGTAATGTAAATGTCAGGGATGCAAAAAAGGTGACACTTTTTTTTTTTTTGCACTGGAAATGCAGGTTTTCACTAATTAAACAAAATAATATTATCTACATGATCAGCCTGTGTGTAAAATAAAAAAGTGGTTGATGTAAACCTAACTCACAGGTAAAAAATGTAAAGAAAGCAATCCAATGTTATTTGTGGCTCAGTTGGTAGAGCATGGTGTTTGCAACGCCAGCATGGTGTGTGCAACGCCAGGATTGTGGGTTCGATTCCCACGGGGGGCCAGTACAACAACAAAAAATGCATGAAATGAAATGAATGAATTCACTACTGTAAGTCGTTCTGGATAAGAGCGTCTGCTAAATGACTAAAATGTAATGTAAATTTGTTGCCTAGACTTTACTGCAAATGACACTCAAGTATTGAGAAAAAAACAACACACTAATATTGCAGTTAGCCATGACAGTCTTTATAATAGAACGCTTGTGACCACACACACACACACAAACAGCACTTGGGAAAAAAACATCTTAAAGTAGAAATAGAATGAAACATGCATTCTAGTTTTCATCTATTATAGTGGAAATTATAGTAGACATTGATCAAGTGCACAAGGCTACATTTGTGCAAAAATAACGCTTACTGAGTAAAAAAATAAATAATCCCCCTCACTCTCACACACACACACACACACACACACACACACACACACACACACACACACACACACACACACGTGTTACCTTCAAGTTCAACACAACAAAAGCAATATATTTGGGCTACACTGCACATTATTACACTACACTTTCTGCCTGTGGACAGCTGTTCTACAATATGCCAGCAGAGCATGATACCCTTTGTGGACATAATTGATCTCTTTCAGGCAGCGTGTACACCTGGCATACCCCATTTTATCCACTTTATTGAAAAAGTGAGAGAGGGAAAGTGTGTGCTGTTCCTTTCATCATATTGGCATCCAGCTTAAGCCAGGAGCAGCTCCAGCTACACTTGAAGCCTGAATCCACTTGTTTAAACAAGAAATGCCTCATTTTCACCTAATTCTCCCTTTTGAAAATGAACCACATACTGTAGAGGGAAAACATTAGTTCACAGATAGCAGTTAACTAGCTAACATTTCACACAGATTGCCAGGGTCCAGTAAACAACTAACACGTTATAATTTGAGGAACAGCAAGGAGTCGTAACTTTATACCAGTTAATCCTATAGCGAATTGGTTAGGTTACTAACGTTAGCTCATCTGATGTTGTAACTTAAGCTAGCTAACGTTAGCCGTCTGCCTTTATTAGCCAGCTAATTTTCACACCATAAACTCAATTATTTGATTAGTTAAGTTTGCTAATGTTGCTCAACATTTCTGGCTAGCTAACGGAGAATTCGATCCAGCCAGCAAGATAATTAACACTAACAATACTTGTTCCACCACACTTTCTCCCTCACCTCAAACTTCCCAAATGCCAGTTGTTTTTCGGTTACAGCTCATGAAGTACGCTTCATCACCTTTTCACCGACCTCTGTTATCGTTCAGGGGACATGCTGCCGTAAAAGGCAAACTGCCTTTCTACTCACTGCGTTCTTTCCGGAGGGCGCGCTGATGCTGTAACTAGTAAATTGGTTGTCTGCTCTCTCTTCAATCACGTGCCGCATTCTGTTATGCGAACAATTGGCTGAGCCTTAGATACAGACAGTATTGCTCCAAACGTGCATCACTTGTTCGCTTACAGCCAGTATTGATCCAAAGCCCCTCCGCCCCTCGCCCAATCTTTTCTCGTCGGATCTACACAAATCACGCAAGTCAACTATTTTGGACTCAAAACGGCAATTTACCAGACGAGCTAAAATTACTTCTATGCTCACTTCGAGGCAAGTAACACTGAAGCATGCATGAGAGCATCAACTGTTCCCGACGACTGTATGATCACGCTCACCGTAGGCAATGTGAGTAAGACCTTTAAACAGGTCAACATTCACAAAGCCGTAGAGCCAGACGGATTACCAGGATGTGTACTCCGAGCATGCGCTGACCAACTGGCAAGTGTCTTCACTGACATTTCCTCAAACCTCATCACTAAGCTAAGGACCCTGGGACTAAACACCTCCCTCTGCAAGTAGACCCTGGACTTCCTGATGGGCCAACCCCAGATGGTAAGGATAGGTAACATATCTGCCACGCTGATCCTCACCACGGGGGCCCCTCAAGGGTGAGTGCTCAGTCCCCTCCGGTACTCCCTGTTCACTCATGACTGCATGGCCAGGCATGACTCCAACACCGTCCCGTCATGTTTGCCGATGACAACAGTAGTAGGCCTGATCACTGACAACGATGAGACAGCCTATAGGGAGGAGGTCATAGACCTGGCCGTGTGGTGCCAGGACAACAACCTCTCCCTCAACGTGATCAAGACAAAGGAGATGATTGTTGACTACAGGAAAAGGAGGACCGAGCACGCCACCATTCTCGTCGGCAGTGCTGCAGTGGAGCAGGTTGAGAGCTTCAAGTTCCACCAACAAACTATCATGGTCCAAAACACACTAATACAGTTGTGAAGAGGGCACAACAAAGCCTATTCCCCCTCAGGAGACTGAAAAGATGTGTCATGGGTCCTCAGATTATCAACAGGTTCTACAGCTGCACCAGAGAGCATCCTGACGGGCTGCATCACTGCCTGGTATGGCAACTGCTCGGCCTCCGACCGCAAGGCACTACAGAGGGTAGTGCATACGGCCCAGTACATCACTGGGGCCAAGCTTGGTGTCAGAGGAAGGCCCTAAAAATTGTCAAAGACTCCAGCCACCCTAGTCATGGACTGTTCTCTCTGCTACCACATGGCAAGCGGTACCAGAGCGCCAAGTCTAGGTCCAAAAGGCTTATTAACAGCTTCTACCCCCAAGCCATAAGACTCCTGAACAGCTAATCAAATGGCTGATGCTACTCTATTATGAGTGCGTATGTGTAGAGGGGGAGGGGAGTGAACAGTGAGAGCGGAGGTACACGGACTAGCTACTTAAAAAGTCTAATGACTACTCATGCCTGCTTCGCTCCATGTGACTGAATGACTGGCTCCTCTTACACACAAATTGTGAATGTCTGACATGGCACATCCAAGCATGGTTACCTGGCAACCAGCACTGTCTGACAGGAATGTGTGTGTCAGAGCCCTCCAACTCCATAATGTTGCCCATGTCCCCCCAGCAGCCCTCCAACCTACACCCAATTGTGGTGTGTGGGTCCCCAGGGGCCCGGATTTTTCCCAGTCGTGCTGATTGTGCTCTGACAAAGAGGGTCTACAATGGGGAAAGAATCACGTCTCCTGGCAACAGATCCTACTGAGAATGCTGCTGCCGCTACAGCACTTGAGATACCGAGAGTAGAGGGGGAAGGAGAGGATAGAGAAATGCTGAGCAGGAGAAGGACGGAAGAATGTGGATTTGTGAAAGAGGGAAATTACATGTTGCTCAAAGGTTTAATATTTTGTGGGAAAGTAAGGACCAGTCATAAACCAGAATCCAGTCAAGGGAGTGAGGTGCCTATTAAGACAGACATCATCCTAAACAAGGGCCTTGAAGATCACAATGAAAGATACATTTAAGTACCGTCACATGACAACAATTAAACCGTGTTTTCAGTTGTCCTTCAACTACAACCATGCTGAACGTTATCGTCAGTTGAGAGGTAATGCTTGGAGGGGTAAAAATAGTGCATACTTTCCCACACATTCCAGATAACATTTTCTGTGTCTTCGCACTCCGTTAAGCTACAATATTGAGATAACAAATGGCAGTGTCTCTGTGTGATATGTCTGAAGCATAATAATCTACCACTGTGGCAGGTAGATAAAAATATATATATATACCAGCCACTCAGATTACCAGCCAAAATATAATAAAAAAAATAATTGACTGAGATAATAGACGGGCTCGAAATGTCGAGAGAGGAGTTCGGATTGGTCTGCTATGTAGCTAGCTTCTGTCTATAACATGAGCTGCTCAGTATGTGTAGGTAAAGGGAGTCAAATACAGAACACACAGAAGGTTGTTGGACAAAACACCTGTCTCCAGATTACATCTTCAAAATAAGGGAAACCATGTACGGTAATGGAATATTTTGAATTTTTTTGTCACGAAACGCGTCGGGTGCATCACCCTTCGGATAGTGTCTTGAACGCACAACAAAACGCCGCTATTTGGATATAACTATGGATTATTTGGAACCAAACCAACATTTGTTATTGAAGTAGAAGTCCTGGGAGTGCATTCTGACGAAGAACAGCAAAGGTAATCCAATTTTTCTTATAGTAAATCTGAGTTTGGTGAGGGCCAAACTTGGTGGGTGTCAAAATAGCTAGCCCGTGATGGCGAGCTATCTACTCAGAATATTGCAAAATGTGCTTTCACCGAAAAGCTATTTTAAAACTATGTATTTTGTCAACGTTTATCATGAGTAATTTAGTAAATTCACCGGAAGTTTGCGGTGGGTATGCTAGTTCTGAACGTCACATGCTAATGTAAAAGCTGTTTTTTGATATATGAACTTGATTGAACAAAACATGCATGTATTGTATAACATAATGTCCTAGGAGTGTCATCTGATGAAGATCATCAAAGGTTAGTGCTGCATTTAGCTGTGGTTTTGTTTTTTGTGACATTATATGCTAGCTTGAAAAATGGGTGTCTGATTATTTCTGGCTGGGTACTCTGCTGACATAATCTAATGTTTTGCTTTCGCTGTAAAGCCTTTTTGAAATCGGACAGTGTGGTTAGATAAAGGAGAGTCTTGTCTTTAAAATGGTGTAAAATAGTCATATGTTTGAAAAATGGAAGTTTTCGGATTTTCGAGGACTTTGTATTTCGCACCACGCCCATCATTGGATATTGGAGCAGGTGTTCCGCTAGCGGAACGTCTAGATGTAAGAGGTTAAAGGCACAGTCAACTTAGTCTATGTAAACTTCTGACCCACTGGAATTGTGATACAGTGAATTATAAGTGAAATAATCTGTCTGTAAACAACTGTTGGAAAAATTACTTGGTGCGTGCACAAAGTAGATGTCCTAACCGACTTGCCAAAACTACAGTTTGTTAACAAGAAAATTTGTGGAGTGGTTGAAAAATGAGTTTTAATGACTCCAACTTAACCCCTGGTCGGGCTCCGTCCCGCATCCAGCGAAAAATCCTCTCTCCATTAGCATAACATTTATTTTTTTATTTTTTCAAATATAGGACTATGTTATATCGTTTTATAGATACACCTCTCCTGAATCGAACCACGTTGTCCGATTTCAAAAAGGCTTTACAGCAAAAGCAAAACATTAGATTTTGTTAGAGGAGTATATCGTAAAAGTAGCCACATAGCCATTTTCCGACCAACCACATGCATCACAAATAACCAAAAAAACAGCTAAATGCAGCACTAACCTTTGACAATCCTCATCAGATGACACACCTAGGACATCATGTTACACAATACATGCATTCTTTTGTTCGATAAAGTTCATATTTGTATATAAAAACAGCATTTTACATCGGCGCGTGACGTTGACTAACTATTTTCCCTCAAATGCATCCGGTGAAACAGGGCTACAATTTACTAAATTACTATTCGAAAACATTTTTAAAATGTAATATTGTCATTCTAAGATTTATAGATGAATATCTCTTGAAAGCACCTGTAATGCCAGATTTAAAAATAACTTTACTGGGTAATCACACTTTGCGATAAAAGGGGATGCGATACTCA
Source organism: Salmo salar (assembly GCF_965601325.2). Classification (NCBI taxonomy): domain Eukaryota; kingdom Metazoa; phylum Chordata; class Actinopteri; order Salmoniformes; family Salmonidae; genus Salmo; species Salmo salar. The sequence continues at coordinate 60,705,808 of NC_138294.1, read as the reverse complement.
GAAAAATAGGCTAACGTTACAGGTCAGCGCCATCTTGGAACAATCGCATATCAAATCTACTCTTTTATACTATTGTCAATAATCCCTTACCTTTGATTATCTTTATCAGAAAGCACTTCCAGGAATCCTAGGTCCACAACAAATGTATTTTCGTTCGAAAAAGTTAATCCTTTACGTCCCAATAGCTTGTTCTTGTTAGCGCGTTCTGAAGGCTGCTCCAAAACTTCCGTCGGCTGCGGGACTTCTCTCTCAACAAAATGCATTTTTTTTTTAAATGTAGGTTCGTTCAAACATGTCAAACATTTAAGTCATTTAGCAGACGCTCTTATTCAGAGCGACTTACAAATTGGTGGATTCACCTTATGATATCCAGTGGAACAACCACTTACAATAGTGCATCTAAATCTTTTAAGGGGGGGGGGTTAGAAGGATTACTTAAATGTATAACATAAATCTTTAGGGCCTTTTTCAACCAGAGCTCCAATAAGATTCAAGGGGGACGATTGCAGTAGGCTCAAATCACTTTGTAAAGACTGGGGACATCTAGTGGAAGCAATAGTAAGTGCTCAACGAACCATTGCTCACTGTGTGAATTACAGGCAAAGTGGTGAAGTTGAGTCCGCAATTCAGAATTTCACATCCTGTTACGATCGGTCTCGGGGTTTTGACTGCCATATGAGTTCTGTTATACTCACAGACACCATTCAAACAGTTTTAGAAACTTTAGGGTGTTTTCTATCCACATCTATTAATTATATGCATATCCTAGCTTCTGAGTTTGAGTAGGAGGCCGTTTAAAATGGGCACGTATAATTTTTTTTTTTTTTTTTTTTAATTGCTGTAGCGCCCCCTATCCTAGGCGACCGTCAAGAGGTTAAGTCTATGTAAAACTTACAGTTGAAATCGGAAGTTAAGTTTGTCAGAACGTTTTCATTGCAAGTTAAAGCATCCTGTTAGCTAGCTAGCTAACATTAGCTGGTTGGCTAGCTAGCTAACGTTACGTGTATGATCTATGTAGCAATATTATTCGTATCTCAGAGCCATTTGCATTGCTAGTTATAGCCTGATGTTAGCTAGCTAGCTAACAATTGACCTAGTTGGTTTGCTACCTGCATATTCATGCAGGGTACTAACGTTATGAGTTGGGATTATGGTTCATTGTTTAGCAAGCATATCTAAAAAAAAATATATATAAAAAAAAAAAAAAAGACTCCACTACGCAAGTAACCATTTCACTATACCGTTTACCCCTTCTGTATCCTCTGCATGTGACATATAAACTTTGATTTTATTTCATAAAGTGTGTTTACCAGAGACGGACAATATAACCTGCACCAAAGCCAAATAAGACTATAACGTTAGGCCAACGAGACGGTGTCCAAGTAAACATTTTTTACGGTAGAATGCCCCGCTTTTATTTCGTCACACACTTGGACCACCAGGCTGCTGATGTCATGCAGCGTGTCGTTTGTGTTTATACTGGTCTTCTCTTCAGACGACAATAGAATATTCATGATGTCACTGCGACAACTGTCTACAGACATGTCGATAGACGTAGTATAAACCAGCCTTTAGTCTTGAAATCTTTGGTTGTTTTGCACACTACCGCACTCACTGTTAAGCACATGACCCACATGTGAATCATTATAGATCATTAACCTCTTACATCTAGACGTTCCGCTAGCGGAACACCTGCTCCAATATCCAATGATAGGCGTGGCGCGAATTACAAATTCCTCTAAAATACAAAAACTTCCATTTTTCAAACATATGACTATTTCACAGCATTTTAAAGACAAGACTCTCCTTTATCTAACCACACTGTCCGATTTCAAAAAGGCTTTACAGCGAAAGCAAAACAGATGTCAGCAGAGTACCCAGCCAGAAATAATCAGACACCCATTTTTCAAGCCAGCATATGTCACAAAAAACAAAACCACAGCTAAATGCAGCACTAACCTTTGATGATCTTCATCAGATGACACACCTAGGACATTATGTTATACAATACATGCATGTTTTGTTCAATCAAGTTCATATTTATATCAAAAAACAGCTTTTTACATTAGCATGTGACGTTCAGAACTAGCATACCCCCGCAAACCTCCGGTGAATTTACTAAATTACTCACGATAAACGTTCACAAAAAACATAAATTATTTTAAGAATTATAGATACAGAACTCCTTTGTGCAATCGAGGTGTCCGATTTTAAAATAGCTTTTCGGTGAAAGCACATTTTGCAATATTCTGAGTAGATAGCCCAGCCATCACGGCTAGCTATTTAGACACACACCAAGTTTAGCCCTGACCAAAGTCAGATTTACTATTAGAAAAGTTTGATTACCTTTGGTGTTCTTCGTCAGAATGCACTCCCAGGACTGCTACTTCAATAACAAATGTTGGTTTGGTTCAAAATAATCCATAGTTATATCCAAACAGCGGCGTTTTGTTTGTGCGTTCAAGACACTATCCGAAGTGTAAATAAGGGTCACGAGCATGGCACATTTCGTGACAAAAGATTTCTAAATATTCCATTACCGTACTTCGAAGCATGTCAACCGCTGTTTAAAATCCATTTTTATGCCATTTCTCTCATAAAAAAGCGATAATATTCCAACCGGGAATCTGCGTTTAGGTAAACAGACGAAAGAAAACAAAGCATGGGGTCGACTCGGGCACGCGCCTGAGTCTCACAGTACTGTAACCAGCCACTATCCAAACACGCTACTTTTTTTTTTTTTTTTTTTCAGCCAGAGCCTGCAAAGCCACGATTCAGCTTTTTGCCGCCTTCTGAGAGCCCATGGGAGCCGTAGGAAGTGTCACGTAACAGCAGAGATCCTTTGTAATGGATAGAGATAATCAAGAAGGGCAAGAAATTGTCAGACAGGGCACTTCCTGCATGGAATCTTCTCAGGTTTTGGCCTGCCAAATGAGTTCTGTTATACTCACAGACACCATTCAAACAGTTTTAGCCCCTAGCCATAACAGGTTAAAGCAATCTACACACAATACCACCTAAATGACAAAAAATAAATTAGCAAAAATGTCAACTTTTTTTAAGGTTAAGTATTCAGACCCTTTGCTATGAAACTCGAAATTGAGCTCAGGTGCATCCTGTTTGCATTGATCATCCTTGAAATGTTAATACATGAGTCCACCTGTGGTAAATTCAATTGATTGGACATGATTTCGAAAGGCACACACCTGTCTCTACAAGGTCCCACAGTTGACAGTGCATGTCAGAGCAAAAACCAAGCCATGAGGTTGAAGGAATTGTTCGTAGAGCTCCGAGACAGGATTATGTCAAGGCACAGATCTGGGGAAGGGTAGCAAAAAAAATGTCTGCAGCATTGAAGGTCCCCAAGAACACAGTGGCTTCCATCCTTCTTAAATGGTAGAAGTTTGGAACCACCAAGACTCTTACTAGAGCTGGCCGCCCGGCCAAACTGAGCAATCGGGGGAGAAGTGCTTTGGTCAGGGAGTTGCCCAAGAACCCGATGGTCACTCTGACAGAGCTGCAGAGTAACTCTGTGGAGACAGAAGAACCTTCCAGAAGGACAATCACCTAAGCAGCACTCCACCAATCAGGCTTTGGGGATGGCAGCATCATGCTGTGGGGATGTTTTTCAGGTCCTTGAGTGGCCCAGCCAGAGCCCGGACTTGAACTCGATCGAAGATCTCTGGAGAGACCTGAAAATAGCTGTGCAGCGTCGCTCCCCATCCAACCTGACAGAGCTTGAAGATCTGCAGAGAAGAACGGGAGAAACTCCCCAAATACAGGTGTGCCAAGCTTGTAGCGGTCATACCCAAGAAGACTCGAGGCTGTAATCGCTGCCAAAGGTGTCAACAAAGTATTGAGTAAAGGGTCTGAATACTTATGTAAGTGTGATTTGTAATACATTTAAAAAAAAAATCTAAAAAGCCTGTTTTTGCTTTGTCATTATGGGGTACTGTGTGTAGCTTGACGAGGGGGGGGGGGGGGGAACAAATGCATTTTCAAATAAAGCTGTAACATAACAAAATGTGGGAAGTCTGAATACTTTCTGAAGGCACTCTAAACAGCCAAGAAACACTTGAGTAGACTTTCGTTTCAAGTAAATTAGACCAACTTTTATACCTGGGCGCAGCGCTTCTAAAAAGGAATCTTTCACTCAGCTCTTCACGTGCGCACAGCCCCCAGCCAGGGAGGGATGCAGCGCGAGGTGGGATCGGCTATATCGAACTCGTAGTTCTTATACTTTGTGCGATTAAATTTACCCGCTATGAAACCAAAACGGCAGAAATACTTTGAAAACAGCTACTGCATCATTTATTTGAATATAAATGTGATCATGCTTGACTATTTTTATTCACAAATGTTCACACTGTGGAGCCTTGACCACCAGCCAACGTGGCAAGTGAAATAGGCATCCTACACGTCAATGCTAAAATCTACCCGCATTTGGCAGGTGTTGATTTTAGGCCCTGGTCCTCACAGCAGAACAGATTCTAGCAGTGGTGTAATGTCTTATCCTCCTTTTCGACTTAAAACATTTCATAATGGCATTGGCTGGCATCTAAGTCACTGAACCGGTTTGATCCTGAGAGGTCTTAGAGCAGAATGTGAGTTTAAGCGGTGCAGCAGAAGCAACACAAGACCCAACAGACACTAATAAACCCTAAAGGCTAAAGCCCAATGACAGACAGGGGATTGCACACGGAGACAGACTGACTCTGTTCTGGCTCATCTAGCCAAGCTAAAGAACCTCTCCGATCAACCGTTGGCTGCATGGCTGGCTGGGGCCACAGCAGACTATAAGCCTCTATCTCAAACCGCCCTTTGACCCCAAAGAGCCTCAATGTGTGTTATAGACTGGAGGCTATATGTTTCTAGGAACAGGCTATTTCAGGCTCTGGGGCTAACAGCGAAGTGTAAACAAGAAGTAGAGAATTAGTACATGTCAGGCAGGGGGAGTGTGTGAGATGTCGGTTTGTTGAGGTCGCCTGTATACATCAGTAAAATTGTCAGTTTAGGTCAAATTCCAAGTTAAAGCCCTATTACCTTGTTTGAGAGAAAAGACTTGCTGCATAAATGGATAGCAACAAATCTTCTGATTGACAACAAAAAAGTGTGTGTTTGAAGGAGAACAGGCTTGTGGATCTGGTAGGACGACAACAGCCTGCGCCTCACACTGACAGCAAGATACCGCCTGTGAAGTTTAATTAGCCCATTGTTTTTGGAGGACAGCATGGCACTTCAGTTTCTCAAAAAAGGTTTTTGTCTTCCTTCTTTTACAGAACAATTTTCAAAACATCCATCAAAACAAAAAAGGAAAAGGGAGCTATTTTAGGGCGGCGATATAAAAAGGAGCCAACTTTCTTGGCTGAGTAGAACAGGGCTTTTGAAGAGCGAGTGTGGCGGACGGGACAATATTTTTCATGGGTGGGCTGTGAGTGTGCTGTGTCGCTGCTCTGTGCTGGTGGGATTAAGCTCTCGTGGACCATCATCATTAGAAAATTACAGTCTGGGCCCCCTGTAGCGAGCAACTGATAACACTTACCTTTCATTAAAGCTGTGCCGCCTGGCCTGTGCATGACGGAGATGACTTGATGGCAATAGAACGGTTTCAAAAATAATAAATGTTAATGTGAACGCTGCTCCACCAACCCACAACCAGCTCCCCAGAGTGGAGCCAATGCAATTTGTAGCAATCTGCATGTGAGCGGGTTGTAGTTTGTTTTGCGGAATAGAGAGCAGGAGGATGGGCTGGATGGCTGTTGAACCATACACAATGCACTATAATGCAACCTGAAAGCTCAGCAAGTCAACTACCCACATGACACTGTCATCAATTATCTGAGCTGAATGAATGACCTGAAGGCTGTTTGAACATAATTGAACGTTAACTTCTTTGGGATAGGGGGCAGTATTTTCACGTCCGGATAAAAAACGTACCCGATTTAATCTGGTTACTACTCCTGCCCAGAAACTAGAATATGCATATAATTAGTAGATTTGGATAGAAAACACTCTAAAGTTTCTAAAACTGTTTGAATGGTGTCTGAGTATAACAGAACTCATATGGCAGGCCAAAACCTGAGAAGATTCCATGCAGGAAGTGCCTCTAACCTCTATGGGCTATGGGCTCTTACCTCTTAACCTCTATGGGCTAGGTGGGACGCTAGCGTGCCACCCGTGGTGCACTCCATCAACAGCAGGTGCATTTCAAGAGCGGCAAATTTGAATCCAAATAAATGTCAAAATTCAAATTTTTCAAAAATACAACTATTTTACACCATTTGAAAGATAAACATCTCCTTAATCTAACCACGTTTTACGATTTCAAAAAGGTTTTACGGCGAAAGCATAAATTTAGAGTATGTTAGGACAGTACATTTACAAGAGTTGTGTGTAATGTTTTGTCAAGTCAAAGACAGGGTCACCAAAACCATAAAACCAGCTAAAATGATGCACTAACCTTTTACAATCTCCATCAGATGACACTCCTAGGACATTATGTTAGACAATGCATGCATTTTTAGTTCTATCAAGTTCATATTTATATCCAAAAACAGCGTTTTACTATGGCATTGATGTTGAGGAAATCGTTTCCCTCCAATAACCGGCAGTCAAGTCAGCGTCACAAATTAAATAATTAAAATTAGAAAACATTGGTAAAATATTATATTGTCATTTAAAGAATTATAGATTTACATCTCTTGAACGCAATCAACTTGCCAGATTTAAAAATAACCTTACTGGGAAATCACACTTTGCAATAATCTGAGCACTGCGCCCAGAAAAATACGCGTTGCGATACAGACTAGACGTCATGTTGGGGAGATCTAAAATCGAAAATACTATGTAAATAATCCATTACCTTTGATTCTCTTCATCAGATGTCACTTCCAGGTATCACAGGTCCATAACGAATGTAGTTTTGTTCAAAAAAGCTCATCATTTATGTCCAAAAATCTCCGTCTTGTTCGCACATGATCTAAGCCAGCCGGACTTCTCGTCATGAACGAGGGGACAAAATATATTTCCGTTCGTTCAAACATGTCAAACGTTGTATAGCATAAATCATTAGGGCCTTTTTTAACCAGAACATGAATAATATTCAAGGTGGACGAATGCATACTCTTTTATAACGTATTGGAACGAGGGTACCCAACATGAACTCGCGCGCCAGGTGTCTAATGGGACATCATCGTTCCATGGCTCTTGTTCGGTCAGATCTCCCTCCAGAAGACTCAAAACACTTTGTAAAGGCTGGTGACATCTAGTGGAAGCAATAGGAAGTGCCAAAATATTCCTAAACCCCTGTGTTTTTCAATGGGATAGGTTTAAAGTCAATACAACACATCAGGTATCCACTTCCTGTCAGAAAATGTCTCAGGGTTTTGCCTGCCAAATGAGTTCTGTTATACTCACAGACACCATTCAAACAGTTTTAGAAACTTTAGAGTGTTTTCTATCCATATATAATAAGTATATGCATATTCTAGTTACTGGGTAGGATTAGTAACCAGATTAAATCGGGTACATTTTTTTTATCCAGACGTGCAAATGCTGCCCCCTAGCCCTAACAGGTTAATGAAGTAGTAGCAGGACCACTTCAGCTCTCAGCTTCAGCTCTGTTAAAGGGCACAGCTGTATGTAGCCTAGCTACTTCACTTCAGAATACATTTGCTGTAATGGGGGAATACGCAAATCAGATATGGACACCACACGCTGAGCAAATAAGCAACGAAAAATACAAGATGTCTCACCAACACACACCCCAACGGACATATTCACACTGCCTGGTTTCCTTAAATGATACGTTAATCAAAGGAGAAATGGCTTTATGACTTCTTATTACTTTGTCTCTCAGACCACAGCATTGGGCAGAATTGCTGCTTATTTACAGGCTGCACTGCATTATCATCTTACAAGGCATCAGATCTGTGGACGTTCAACAGCGGCTGCTTGTCTAAACCTCCATCTCTGGTCTGGAGACAGACCACTACTACCACACCCACCACCAACCTCTCTCTCCATCCACTCCCCTTCCCTCCATCCCCCTCTCCTCTTTCCATCCCTTGAAGATTATCCAAGCACCCTGAACAGTCAGATAAAAGCGCCCCCTCAAGTCTCTCCTCCCCACTCCCCTGTGCTCTCAGTGGACAAACACACACCTTAGGGACAGTGTGTGCTGGCTGACGACAAGACGGGGGAGGCAGTCAGTCAGTCTCTGGAGATGGGCTGATAGGCAGCAGGCCAGGCCAGCCGAGGGAGCCCTGATAACACCTCCATGGGGAACACAAACAGCCAGTTGGGGCCAGGAGGAAATTAAAAAGAAGAAGGTTGAATACATTCAGAGGGGTCACTGGACACTACAGTACAAATCAAATGTTATTTGTCCCATGCGCCAAATACAACAGTTGTAGACCTTACTGTGAAAAATTATTACCAACAAGCCCTTAACCAACAACACAGTTCAAGTAAAAGAGTTAAGAAAATATTTACTCATTAAACTAAAGTAAAAAAAAGTAATAAATTAACAAAATAATAACGAGGCTATATACAGGGGGTACCGGTACAGAGTCAATGTGCGGGGTTACAGGTTAGTCGATGTAATTTGTACATGTACAGTCGTGGCCAAAAGTTTTGAGAATGACAAATATACATTTTCACAAAGTCTGCTGCCTCAGTTTGTATGATGGCAATTTGCATATACTGTAATTTCCAGACTATTAAGCGCACCTGAATATAAGCCGCACCCACTGAATTTAAAAAATAAATATTATTTTGAACATAAATAAGCCGCACGTCTATAAGCCACAGGTGCCTACCGGTACATTGAAACAAATTAACTTTACACAGGCTTTAACGAAACACGGCTTGTAACAAAAAAATTCAAAATTAGCAGTAAGCTTTAGTTGTCTTTTTGCACCGAGTCAATTCCTCACGCTGCTGTTTCCAACATCTTATCATCGACTTATTAAGACCAAGCTCCCGTGCAGCAGCTCTATTTCCTTTTCCAACAGCCAGATCAATCGCCTTCAACTTGAAAGCTGCATCATATGCATTTCTCCGTGTCTTTGCCATGATGAGGGTGACAGAATGACTACCGTAATCAGAATGATGGAAAGTTTGAGAGCGCTCGATTTAATCTAAAGAGTAAACAAAAAAGTTGTTTGACCTTAACCCGTTCGGAAATTTCATTGGTCTAATGAAAGCTTCATGCCGCCAAAAAACTGAGCACGTCACAGAATGTGTTTTTTTTTTTTAGAAAAAAAAAATTAAAAGCGGGAAAAATCCATATATTAGCCGCGTCATTGTTTAAGCCACGAGGTTCAAAGCGTGGGAAAAAAGTTGCGGCTTATAGTCCGGAATTTACGGTACTCCAGAATGTTATGAAGAGTGATCAGATGAATTGCAATTAATTGCAAAGTCCCCCTTTGCCATGCAAATGAACTGAATCCCCCCAAAACATTTCCACTGAATTTCAGCCCTGCTACAAAAGGGCCAGCTGACATCATGTCAGTGATTCTCTCGTTAACACAGGTGTGAGTGTTGACGAGGACAAGGCTAGAGTTCACTCTGTCATGCTGATTGAGTTCGAATAAGACTGGAAGCTTCAAAAGGAGGGTGCTTGGAATCGTTGTTCTTCCTCTGTCAACCATGGTTACCTACAAGGAAACATGTGCCGTCATCATTGCTTTGCACAAAGAGGGCTTCACAGGCAAGGATATTGCTGCCAGTAAGATTGCACCTAAATCAACCATTTATCGGATCATCAAGAACTTCAAGGAGAGCGGTTCAATTGTTGTGAAGAAAGCTTTAGGGCGCCCAAGAAAGTCCAGCAAGCGCCAGGACCGTCTCCTAAAGTTGATTCAGCTGCGGGATCGGGGCACCAGCAGTACAGAGCTTGCTCAGGAATGGCAGCAGGCAGGTGTGAGTGCATCTGCACGCACAGTGAGGCGAAGACTTTTGGAGGATGGCCTGGTGTCAAGAAGGGCAGCAAAGAAGCCACTTCTCTCCAAGAAAAACATCAGGGACAGACTGATATTCTGCAAAAGGTATAGGAATTGGACTGCTGAGGACTGGGGTAAAGTAATTTTCTCTGATGAATCCCCATTCTGATTGTTTGGAAAAAAAGCTTGTCCAGAGAAGACAAGGTGAGCGCTACCATCAGTCCTGTGTAATGCCAACATTAAAGCATCCTGAGACCATTCATGTGTGGGGTTACTTCTCAGCCAAGGGAGTGGGCTCACTCACAATTTTGCGTAAAAACACAGCCATGAATAAAGAATGGTACCAACACATCCTCCGAGAGCAACTTCTCCCAACCATCCAGGAACAGTTTGGTGACGAACAATGCCTTTTCCAGCATGATGGAGCACCTTGCCTAAAGGCAAAAGTGATAACTAAGTGGCTCGGGGAACAAAACATCGATATTTTGGGTCCATGGCCAGGGAACTCCCCAGACCTTAATCTCATTGAGAACTTGTGGTCAATCCCCAAAAGGCGGGTTGGACAAACAAAAACCCACAAATTCTGACCAACTCCAAGCATTGATTATGCAAGAATGGGCTGCCATCAGTCAGGATGTGGCCCAGAATTTAATTGACAGCATGCCATGGCGGATTGCAGAGGTCTTGAAAAAGAAGGGTCAACACCGCAAATATTGACTCTTTGCATCAACTTCAAGTAATTGTCAATAAAAGCCTTTGACACTTATGAAATGCTTGTAATTATACTTCAGTATTCCATAGTAACATCTGACAAAATCATCTAAAGACAATGAAGCAGCAAACTTTGTGGAAATTAATATTTGTGTCATTCTCAAAACTTTTGGCCACGACTGTAGGTAGGGGTAAAGTGACTATGCATAGATAAACAGCGAGCAGCAGCAGTGTGGTCAACGTAAATAGTCGTGGTGGCCATTGTTAAGAAGCCTTTTGGACCTAGATTTGGCGCTCCGGTACCGCTTGCCGTGCGGTAGCAGATAGAGCAGTCTATGACTAGGGTGGCTCTGGAGTCTTTCACAAATGTTGGGCCTTCCTCTGGCACCGCCTGGTAAAGAAGTCCTGGATGGCAGGAAGCTTGGCCCCAGTGAGGTACTGGGCCGTACGCACTACCCTCTGTAGCGCCTTGCAGTCGGATGCTGAGCAGTGACGCAACCTGTCAGGATACTCTGTAGAACTTTTTGATAATCTGAGGACCCATGCCAAATCTTTTCAGTCTCCTGATGGGAATAGGTGTTTTTGGACCATGACAGTTCGTTGGTAAGGTGGACACCAAGGAACTTGAAACGCTCGACCCCCTCCACTACAGCCCCGTCAATGTGAATGGGGGCGTGTTTGGACCTCCTTTTCTTGTGGTCCACGATCAGCTCCTTTGTCTTGATCACATTGAGGGAGAGGTTGTTGTCCTGGCAGTCACGGACCTCCTCCCTATAGGCTGTCTCATCGTTGTCAGTGATCAAGCCTACCACTGTTGTGTCGTCAGCAAACTAAATGATGGTGTTGGAGTCGTGCCTGGCCATGCATTCGTGGGTGAACAGGGAATACAGGAGGGGAGTAAGCATGCACCCGAGGGACACCTGTGTTGAGGATCAGCGTGGCGGATGTGTTGTTGCCTACCCTTTCCACCTGGGGGCAGCCCATCGGGAAGTCCAGGATCCAGTTGCAGAGGGAGGAGTTTAGTCCCAGGGCTCCTTAGCTTAGTGATAAGCTGTGTGGGAACTACGGTGTTGAACACCAAGCTGTAGTCAATGAACAGCATTCTCACAAAGGTGTTCCTTTTGTTCAGGTGGGAAAGAGCAGTGCGAAGTGCGATTGATAATGCGTCTTCTGTGGATCTGTTGGGGCGGTATGCGAATTGGATTGGGTCAAGGGTTTCCGGGATGATGGTGTTGATGTGATGTATGACCAGCCTTTCAAAGCACTTCATGGCTACCGACGTGAGTGCATGTTACCTTTGCTTTCCTGGGCACAGGGGCTATGGTGGTCTGCTTGAAACATGTAGGTATTACCGACTATCAGGGAGAGGTTGAAAATGTCAGTGAAGACACTTGCCAGTTAGTCTGCGCATGCGCCGAGTACACGTCCTGGTAATCCGTCTGGCCCTGCGGCTTTGTGAATGTTGACCTGTTTAACCTCTTGACGGTCGCCTAGGATAGGGGGCGCTAGAGCGATTAAAATAAATAAATACGTGCCCATTTTAAACGGCCTCCTACTCAAACTCAGAAGCTAGGATATGCATATAATTAATAGATGTGGATAGAAAACACCCTAAAGTTTCTAAAACTGTTTGAATGGTGTCTGTGAGTATAACAGAACTCATATGGCAGTCAAAACTCCGAGACAGTTTCTAACAGGATGTGGAAATCTGATTTGCGGACTCAACTTCAGCACTTTGCCTATAAATCACACCGTGAGCTATGGTTCACTGAGCACTTCCTATGGCTTCCACTAGATGTCCCCAGTCTTTCCAAAGTGGTTTGAGTCTTCTACTGTGAAAACTGACTGAAAGAGAGGCTGTTGCTCTTGGTCACATGGGGAGGGCCATCACCATTATGACGCGGGCGCCCCTGGCTACCCTCCCCTTTCAAAACGTTTTGAAAGACAATGCAACCGTCCCCATGGAATATTATTGAAGCTCTGGTTGAAAAAGGCCCTAAAGATTTGTTATACAACGTTTGACATGTTTGAACGAACTTAAAAAAATAAAAAATAAAAATTGGGCTTTCGTTAGGAGAAGTCCCCCGCACGACGGAACATTTTGAGGTGCCTTCGGGAACACGCTAACAAGAAGAAGCTATTGGGACATAAATTATGAACTTTTTCTAACAAAACTACATTTGTTGGGGACCTGGGATTCCTGGAAGTGCCTTCTGATGAAGATAATCAAAGGTAAGGGATTATTTACAATAATATACAAGAGTAGATTTGATATTCAATTGTTCCAAGATGGCGCAGACCTGTATTGCTAGCCTATTTCTCTGAGTATAGCATCACCTTTTATTGCAAAGTGTGATTTCCCAGTAAAGTTATTTTTAAATCTGGCAATGCAGGTGCTTTCACGAGATGTTCATCTATAATTCTTTGAATGACAATATTACATTTTTAAAATGTTTTCGAATAGTAATTTAGTAAATTGTAGCGCTGTTTCACCGGATGCATTTGAGGGAAAATAGTTTCTCAACGTCACGCGCCGATGTAAAATGCTGTTTTTATATATGAATATGAACTTTATCGAACAAAAGAATGCATGTATTGTGTAACATCATGTCCTAGGAGTGTCATCTGATGAAGATTGTCAAAGGTTAGTGCTGCATTTAGCTGTTTTTTGGTTATTTGTGATGCATGTGGTTGATCGGAAAATGGCTATGTGAATACTTTGACGATATACTCCTCTAACATTATCTAATGTTTAGCTTTTGCTGTAAAGACTTTTTGAAATCGGACAACGTGGTTCGATTCAGGAGAGGTGTATCTATAAAACGATATAAAATAGTCCTATATTTGAAAAAAAAAATATGAAATTTTTCTATTGTTCGGTTATGAAAATGGCGAAATGATTTTACGCTGGATGTTGATCCCGCATACGGGACGGAGAACATCAAGAGGTTTAAAGGTCTTGCTCACATCAGCTACGGAAAGCGTGATCACAGTCATCCAGAACAGCTTGTGCACTCATGCATGCTTCAGTATTGCTTGCCTCGAAGCGAGCATAAAAAAGGCATTTAGATCTTCTGGTAGGCTTGCGTCACTGGGCAGCTAGTGGCTTGGTTTCCCTTTGTAGTCCGTAATGGTTTGCAACTCCTGCCACATCCGATGAACGTCAGAGCCGGTGTAGTAGGATTCAATCTTAGTCCTGTTTTGATGCTTTGCTTGCTAGATGGTTCGTCTGAGGGCATAGCAGGGTTAGTGTCTGGATTAGTGTCCTGCTCCTTGAAAGCAACAGCTCTTTCCTTTAGCTTGGTGCGGATGTTGCCTGTAATCCATAGCTTCTGGTTGGAATATGTGCGTACTGTCACTGTGGGGACGATGTCATCGATGCAATTATCGATGAAACCGGTGACTAAGCTGGTTTACTCCTCAATGCCATTGGATCTCAGCCCCCTGTATTTCCGTCTTTTCTTCACGCAAATGGGGATTTGGGCCTGTTCTCAGAGAAGCAGTATATCCGTCGCGTCAGACTGATTAAAAGTAAAATCTAAGTCCAGTTAGAGGAGAGTAATCGCTGTTCTGATATCCTGAAGCTCTTTTCGGTCATAAGAGACAATAGCAGCAACATTATGTACAAAATAAGTTAAACAATGTGAAAACACACAAAATAGCACAGTTGGTTAGGAGCCCGTAAAACGGCAGCCCTCTGGCGCCATTATCAGTCATGTTGCCTTGTTTAGAAAACACAAGTCTTTGTAGATGTACAGTGCATTTGGAAAGTATTCACCCCTTGACTTTAGATATTTTGTTCCATTACAGCCTTATTGTAAAATTTATTAAATGAACAAGATTGCAAACAAGCAATACAATGATGAAAATAAACATAAAACACCATAAGTATTCAGACCCTTTGCGATGAGACTCGAAATTGAGCTTGAAGGTCCCCAAGAACACAGTGGCATCCATCATTCTTAAATGGAAGAAGTTTGGAACCACCAAGACTCTTCCTAGAGCTGGCTGCCCAGCCAAACTGAGCAATCGGGGAAGAAGGGCCTTTGTCAGGGAGGTGACCAAGAACCCGATGGCCACTCTGACAAAGCTCCAGAGTTTCTCTGTGGAGATGGGAGAACCTTCCAGAAGAACAACCATCTCCGCAGCACTCCACCAATCAGGCCTTTATGGTAGAGTGGCCGGACGGAAGCCAATCTTCACTAAAAAAGTCACATGACAGCCCACTTGGAGTTTGCCAAAAGGCACCCAAAGGACTCTCAGACCATCAGAAACAAGCTTCTCTGGTCTGACGAAACCAAGATTGAGCTCTTTGGCCTGAATGCAAAGCGTCACATCTGGAGGAAACCTGGCACCATCCCTATGGTGAAGCATGGTGGTGGCAGCATCATGCTGTGGGGATGTATTTCAGCTGCAGGGACTGGGAGACTAGTCAGGATCGAGGCAAAGATGAACGGAGCAAAGTACAAAGAGATCCTTGACGAAAACCTGCTCCAGGATCATCAGAGAAGAATGGGGAAAAACTCCCCAAATACAGGTTTGCCAAGCTTGTAGCGTCATACCCAAGAAGACTAGAGGCTGTAATCGCTGCCAAAAGGTGCTACACCAATTTTTTACACATTAGCAAACATTTCTAAAAAACTGTTTTTGCTTTGTCATTATGGGGTAGTGTGTGTAGGTTGATGAGGGAAAAAACAATTTAATCAATTTTAGAATAAGGCCGTAACATTATAAAATATTGAAAAAGTCAAGGGGTCTGAATATTTTCCAAATGCACTGTAGTTAGAGGCAGAGGGATGCAAACAAAACAGACAAGGCATCCAGTCAGGGGAGCTATCTGCTGAAGTAATTATTAAATTGTGTCATCCTCACTAAGTGAGAAAACAGTTCCCCGTGAGCGATTACTAAACACTCAACGTCGACTGAGGATGATTTGAAAAGTGTTTAAAAATAGAACACTCACATCACAGTTGACGTGCCAAAGCGTTAGCAGGATCAAATCAAACCAATTAAAAAGGGCTGCGAAAGAGTGTGTACGCACACACACACACACACACACACACACACACACACACACACACACACACACACACACACACACACACGGGAGAGATGCAAGTAAAATTTCAATCGATGTACATTAAACCAAAACGCATGGTAAAATACCAGTATTTTCAAGCTGGTGGATATATATATTTTTTTTTAACAAGGCAAGTCAGTTAAGAATAAATTCTTATTTACAATGACGGCCAACACCGGCCAAACCCGGACGACACTGGGCCAAATGTGCGCCGCCCTACAGGACTCCCAATCACGGCCGGATGCGACAGTCTGGATACTGCATGGCACAATGACATAATTTAAAATCAAAGGAGTGGTGTGGAGTTAAACCTTACCTCATCTAGTGGACAACTGTGTGGTAAATAAGATTTTTTTTTCTTAACTGACTTGCCTAGTTAAATAAAATAAAAATATTAATGTTATTTTTATTCACTGTGTATTTATTCCTTCCATCACCATTCCTATTTTGTATCTTCAACTCTGCATTGTTGGAATTGGATCCGTAAGTACGCATTTGATAGTTTACACCGGCTGTTTACAAAGCATGTGACAAATAAAAATGTATTTGATTTGGATTTGGAACGGTACGAGTTAAATTGTAACTCATCAGGGTTAAAATAACATTTGTTGGCAGGCTCCAGCACATTTTGAAGTGGACAGCGTCACTGACCGGGACTTTGATATCTCACGAGACCAACAACGTGTCCTGTGTCAGCTGGGCCATTATGAGAGCAGTGCGTTGGAGTCACACACACATGACCCTGGATGCTAGGAACGTTTTATAGGCTGTAAATCTTCAATCCCATCGTGTCTGCTGATGCTGCTGGTGTATAAGGTCACTTGACGCAGACCACTAGCCTGTGGTTTCACATCTGTACCACAGTCTCTACAGTTCAAGCAATCTTCCCAAACAAGTAAAGACGGCGGTAAAGCAGTTTATTCCAATGATTAAAAAAAGCTTAAATATAAATTTGGTAATGGATCAGTTTTTTAAATTGGAGATAAAAAAAACAAGAAAAATAAAGGAGTGAAAGAGACAGTGAGCAAGAGAAATAGAATCCATGGAACCTTCAGACTCATGCTCCAACAATTCAAACTAGAGCAGAAATGAGAGCAACATGGGCTTTTGGGCTGTACCCCATATCTCCCTTCAGACACAAGAAGAGCTATAGACAGGGTAAAATACCCCAGCCCTATCCACCAGCCTTCGGTCGGGCCTTAGGGCACAATGCCCTTTTGATCGGGGGGCAGCGTCACTGATCAAACACAGAGAGCCATACTGCTGAGTGCAGTCACTTCATTCGGACAGACAGAGAGCCAATGGAGTCACACACCATCACCCTACATCAGGGAGGGAAACACAGGCTGTTTGGGAGATGAAAATAACAGGCACAGTTGACAAAAAGCCTACACATATGCACATAAATAACAAGCACACAACACAGTAGGACAGGGGTCAGAAACAGGCGGCCCACGGGCCCGGAGATTGAGTATTGTTTTTTTATATATAAACCCCATGGAACACCACATATATATGTATACACATATATATACACATATATACATACACACACACACACATATATACATATACATATACATACACATATATACATATACATATACACATACATACATACATACATACATATATACATACATATACATATATACATACATATACACATACATATACATATATACATACATATACATATATACATACATATACATATATACATACATATACATATACATATACACATATACATATACATATATACATATATACATATACATATATAAAAACACTACATGACAGAAAGCATGTGGACACCTGCTTGTCGAACATCTCATTCCAAAATCATTGGCATTAATATGGAGTTGGTCCCTGCTTTCCTGCTATAACAGCCTCCACTCTTCTGGGAAGGCTTTGCACTTGATGTTGGAACTTTGCTGCGGGGACTTCCTTCCATTCAGCCACAAGAACATTAGTGAGGTTGGGCGATTAGGCCTGGCTCGCATTCAGCGTTCCAATTCATTCCAAAGGTGTTCCATGGGGTTGAGGTCAGGGCTCTGTGCAGGCCAGTCAAGTTCTTCCACACCGATCTTGACAAACCATTTCTTTATGGACCTCGCTTTGTGGACATAGGCATTGTCATGCTGAAACAGGAAAGGGCCACAAAGTTGGAAGTAATGAATCGTCTATAATGTCATTGTATGCTGTAGCGTTAAGATTTCTCTTCACTGGAACTAAGGGGCCTAGTCCGAACCATGAAAAACAGCCCCAGACCATTATTCTTCCCGCACCAAACTTTACAGTTGGCACTATGCAGTTGGGCAAGTAGCGTTCTCCTGGCATCCACCAAACTCATATTTGTCCGTCGGACTGCCAGATGGTGAAGCGTGATACATCACTCCAGAGAACACGTTTCCACTCTTCCAGAGTCCAATGGTGGCAAGCTTTACACCACTCCAGCTGACGCTTGGCATTGTGATCTTAGGCTTGCTTAGCCATGGAAAATAATTTCATGAAGATCCCGACGAATAGTTCTTGTGCCAATGTTGCTTCCAGAGGCAGTTTGGAACTCCGTAGTGAGTATCGCAACCGAGGACAGGTGATTTTTTTTTTTACACGCTTCAACACTCGGTAGTCCCGTTCTGTGAGCTTGTGTGGCCTATCACTTCGCGGCTGAGCCGTTGTTGCTCCTAAACGTTTCCACTTCACAATAACAGCACTTACAGTTGACCAGGCAGCTCAAGCAGGGCAGAAATTTTACAGACTTGTTGGAAAGTTGGCATCCTATGACAGTGCCAAGTCACAACTCTTCAGCACGGCCATTCTACTGCCAATGTTGGGCTAGAGAGATTGCATGGCTGTGTGCTCGATTTTATACACCTTTCAGCAACGTGTGTAGCTGAAAATCAGCGAATCTACTAATTTGAAGGGGTGTCCTTATACTTTTGGCAATGTAGCGTGTGTGTGTGTAAGATAAATAATATATACACACACACACACACACACACACACCACACACACACACACACACACACACACACACACACCCCGTTTAAAAAAAAAAAACGAATACAACCTCTTTTTGGGCTTACTTGCTCAATTTGTAGCGGAACAAATTAGAACAATTATGTTCCGGCCCCCGGATCATCAACTCTGACAAAAAGCGTCCCACGGCTGGATCTAGTTGCCTACCCATACAGTGGGAGAATTGGTGCCCCCGCTACAGATTCACGTCATAATAGCTCAATAATAGCTTAATTTCGAGGAATAGGGAAAGTGGACCTTTCTTTGAAAGTTGTGTATAGTCTGTGGGTTAATTCGAAAATGGAACGCAGTGAAAAACTGTTCTCACGACAGTCCATAACGATGTCGGAGGACGAGGGAGGCAGCACACCAGAAGTAGCCAGCTTAGACTGGCGAAGCGTGAATATCATACCAGAACATTCTCCCTTGAAATGCAGGGCTCAATTAAGGATTAAGACTCCTCGTTAGCACTCCTAACAAGCTAAGGTTCTCAAACTCATTAGTAACAGGAGTTTATAAAAAGTGGACAGACCTAAGGGCTGGCTAGCCTGAAAAGGGGCCTCTGCTCAGCCTGACATCTTCGCAGCTCAGTCATGTCTGAAATGAGCCAAATGAATTTACCATTTGCTCTGATAGACAAAGCAGCAAAAGGCAATTGTTCAGTTTTTGAGATCAGTTTCTTCCTTGTACGCCAGGCACAAATACCTGACATGATAAACACTGCGGGTATGGCCCAGTTTCTGTCTAGATGACCCATACTTACAGACAGGGCTTTCAGGTTATGTCCAGAAGACCCTACAGTTTGACTTAAGCACAGAGTTATGAGGAAGTCACACACAGAAGGGTAAAGGCTGGATGCCAAACACCCAAAGGAAGTGTGGGAGGCTGTGCGCAGACAGTACAGAGTTAGCTTCTGCAAAGACTCCTGATGTATTAAGCACAAATGGTTCCCTCTGAGTACTAGGAAACTGGGATACTCCCTAACCTAAGGGAAGAGACGAGGAATCAACTAGAGACTACAACAGAATCTTCCTCTTCCATCTAGACTTATTTTTTAAGAAAAAGTATCTATGGAACTGTCAGTTTTCCAGGACAAAACAAAATTGTTTAAATTTGTTACAGGATTTAAGGCAACAGAAATCACATTTGTTTCATGTTCAGACACACACATGCACATATTTCATGCAGATTAAGCTATTCATTCTTTAGAGTCTAAGACGTTGGGGGATGGGGGGTGCTAAGCTGACATATGGAATTGTTTTAAGATGGTCATACTATGGATCATTTAGTTATTTGATTTTGAATTTTAGCCAGCCTTTAGGTATATTTTTGATTTTGGCCTTTACAACTATAGCCCATAGAAACGCATTGAATAACAAATGGCAAAACAAAGTCAAAAAAATTATAAACAAGGTTATGAAGTGTCTGTCCTATATCTAGGAGATATATTTAAAAATTAAAACTAATCTCGGGAAATGAATATGTATTTTTATTACATGTTTAACCCCTTTTTGGGTATTTTTTTCTTTGTTTCATTTTTCATGTTCATGTTTCAGTTACCTTCAGAGGAGTCCTGTGATACTTGTGTGGGTCCTAGAGCAAAACGGAGAACACCATTGTTTTTGTGAGAATCTCTCCTTACATGCAGATCAAGGTATTAACATGTATTCTATGCATTTTTTACATGGTAACCTATTTTTACACTGCACAGGAGCGTGTATTACTGTCAGCTAGTTTGACTAGGAGCAGTTGATGATGAGTCCATCTTACTCATGCTTCCTCCTCCCAGGTTCTGGTCTAAATATAGGTCCACCCCCCAGGTTGTTGCACGGTGGTCCTCTGGACACAATCAGACAAAATACACATCATGAATGTGTGTGTGTCCATGTGAAGTAGGCTAGGTAGGTAGTCCATGACTGGTATGGGCAACCCATGGGCTTACACAATTACATTTAAAATTATTGTGTTTCCAATGATAGGGCCTTAGGGACATTGGCAAAGGGAATATTGATAAAGTACCTTCTAAGCACAAAAGAATGATATCAGTTCAACATGGCCCTGGCTCCCTTTCAAAGCCCACTCAGCCAGTCTCGCCCAGTCTCTCTCCACCAGGGAGAATGCATACTTTGTAGACCTGGACTAACACAGAGCCGTCTTCCTGTCCTCTGTGGAGACAATGTACAGCAGGACATCAAGATAAGGTCTCTGTCAAAAGATAACAGGCCTGCTTTATGCCCTCCTGATAATCATTGTTTGACCCTAGCAGCATCCCTTTTCTCTCTCTTCTGAGGCAAGGAAACCCAAGTCCCCTGTTGAGTACAACAATAGTATCATCACTAGGAGGACTCAAAGGCAGCAGCCAGCCAGGTGGACTAAACTAAAACACACTGGAGTGTTCAGGCTTGTTATGTAGAGTTGCAGAGTCTGTCAGTTACTATTACAGCTAAGCTGAGACCACTGGGTATATTCATCCCTCCTCCAGTTCTCACAGTCAGCCTGAACATGAAAGCCAGAATGGACCACCCCCCACCCGCTAATCCTTGCCAGGCCTATTCAATATGATTGAAAGACAAACTGTTGCCGCTTGTCGTGGTAATACTATGAAAGTTTAGATGCCAATCACCATATAAGTTAAACGATGAAAAGGCCTAGAAGGAGGAGAGATGACTAGAAACGATTCGGTTGACAGTTTTTGTGTGGATTAATTGTCGGGGTAGAGGACCTTGTGCATTTCAGGTAAAATATCAACCTAATGTTTATATCCCAGGACAAATTAGCTAGCAAGTGCAAGCTAACTAGCCATAAATGTTTAATGGTTTTCGACCTGTCCCAAAATTAATGTCATTGGTTCAGAGTTTGTTTTGATATTTTAACCTGCGTGTCGTGATCGCATTTGGTGTAGGGGGACAAAATACATTTATGCACGATGGCGCACGCACGCAGCCGGTTTGAGTTCCGTGTTAGCCTCCTGGATTGTGATGTCATCTTCAGCTTCAACAGCTGACAATACTTTGGAAAGACAGGTTACAGTGAAAAGCGAAGGCTACAATATTCTCTAGGAGGTCAACAGGTGTCAAATTTGACAGCCATCAGCAGTTCTGGATTCAATTCCTCTAGTCCAGAACACTGCCTTACACTGGGTCAAACAGTCACTACAATGGGGGGGGAAGTATTTGATGATTTTGTACGTTTGCCCACTGACAAAGAAAGGATCAGTCTATAATTTTAATGGTAGGTTTATTTGAACAGTGAAAGACTGAATAACAACAAAAATATCCCGAAAAACATGTCAGAAATGTTATAAAATGATTTGCATTTTAATGAGGGAAATAAGTATTTGACCCCCTCTCAATCAGAAAGATTTCTGGCTCCCAGGTGTCTTTTATACAGGTAACGAGCTGAGATTAGGAGCACACTCTTAAAGGGAGTGCTCCTCATCTCAGTTTGTTACCTGTATAAAAGACACCTGTCCACACAAGCAATCAATCAGATTCCAAACTCTCCACCATGGCCAAGACCAAAGAGCTCTCCAAGGATGTCAGGGACAAGATTGTAGACCTACACAAGGCTGGAATGGGCTACAAGACCATCCCCAAGCAGCTTGATGAGAAGGTGACAACATTTGGTGCGATTATTCACAAATGGAAGAAACACAAAAGAACTGTCAATATGTCTCGGCCTGGGGCTCCATGCAAGATCTCACCTCGTGGAGTTGCAATGATCATGAGAATGGTGAGGAATCAGCCCAGAACTACACAGGAGGATCTTGTCAATGATCTCAAGGCAGCTGGGACCATAGTCACCAAGAAAACAATTGGTAACACACGACGCCGTAGGACTGAAATCCTGCAGCGCCCGCAAGGTCCCCCTGCTCAAGAATACATATACATGCCCATCTGAAGTTTGCCAATGAAAATCTGAATGACTCAGAGGACAACTGGTGAAAGTGTTGGTCAGATGAGACCAAAATGGAGCTCTTTGACATCAACTCAACTCGCCGTGTTTGGAGGAGGAGGAATGCTGCCTATGACCCCAAGAACACCATCTCCACCATCAAACCTGGAGGTGGAAAGATTATGCTTTGGGGGTATTTTTCTGCTAAGGGGACAGGACAACTTCACCGCATCAAAGGGACGATGGACGGGGCCATGTACCGTCAAATCTTGGGTGAGAACCTCCTTCCCTCAGCCAGGGCATTGAAAATGGGTCGTGGATGGGTATTCCAGCATGACAATGACCCAAAACACACGGCCAAGGCAACAAAGGAGTGGCTCAAGAAGAAGCACATTAAGGTCCTGGAGTGACCTAGCCAGTCTCCAGACCTTAATCCCATAGAAAATCTGTGGAAGGAGCTGAAGGTTCGAGTTGCCAAACGTCAGCCTCGAAACCTTAATGACTTGGAGAAGATCTGCAAAGAGGAGTGGGACAAAATCCCTCCTGAGATGTGCGCAAACCTGGTGGCCAACTACAAGAAACGTCTGACCTCTGTGATTGCCAACAAGGGTTTTGCCACCAAGTACTAAGTCATGTTTTGCACAAGGGGTCAAATATTTATTTCCCTCATTAAAATGCAAATCATTTTATAACATTTTTGATATGCGTTTTTCTGGATTTTTTGTTGTTGTTATTCTGTCTCTCACTGTTCAAGTAAACCTACCATTAAAATTATAGACGGATCATTTCTTTGTAAGTGGGCAAACGTTCAAAATCAGCAGGGGATCAAATACTTTTTCCCCCCACTGTAGATACCTATGGATAGGGCTATGCCAAGCCTGACAAAGCTGCAGAATCCAAGACAGACAAGGAAAACAAGCTTGACCTTTAACAGCCTCACAGTGTAATATTACTCACAAAAAAATACCACCGCCATGACCTGAATTACTACTAGACAAATAATGTCAAAGACACAGGGAATACGCAGGGCCGTTGGTGTCCAACACAATTCAACAATGTTAGCCTAACACTTATCAATCATGGCTCAGACAGACATGGCTACCCACTTCATTAGGTTGCAGCACACGGCAAAAACAAAAGTCTGTCTGACAAGCACATAATCCCAGGGAAAGTGATGTAAACTTAGAAAGCAGACAGAGGATGTCATAAGACAGAATTAAGTCTGTCAGGTAGGAAAAGGAGAATTAACAATACAAGAGACGAGAGCATGTAGCAAATTTAAATTGATCAATGTTATACAAATGTAACAGGTGTAAGATGTGTAATGTACGTGTAGCACATGTAATCAACTGTCCTAGTGTTGACCTTGGCCATTTTCCCACAGCTCCATCTCCCAGCAATAAAACAAATATGGGCAAAACATTCTAAAAGAAAGTGTCTACCACGTAGGTGATACACTGAGTTTACTCAAGGGAATATCTGTCAGGTACCCCTTGTACATTGTTGGGCATATTACCATAATAAAGTGTTGCATGTTGCGATAGTAACACCCTGAATTCCAAGAACTATGAAATGGTTTTAATTTTAAAACAATTATGGAAGTGAACATTTGATCTCCAGCATTGTGGAATATTTACTAACTGCTGTTCTGACGTCAACTACTAAGAATCATTCCTCTGGCTTATTCACACTGAGTTTGGACTTCCAAGGGAGACTTTTTTCTATCTGATCAATGTCATAACGTCAAAGTCAGATGTTTCCATCCAGAATAGAGCTTGTTTTGACAGACAATTCCATCTAATCGTTGTGCTGTTTTGCAAGAACTGCTCCTGTCATCAACTTAAGCTCCAGCAATTCCTTCTAATAGCTCCAACAGCCCATAAAATAACATGTTCCTGTTGTTTTTAACTGTAGTGTCAGTCAGTGGGTTTACAGTAGACATGAAGCGGATGTTGCCCCAACACCTCACTAAAGAGAAGCGGGTGCCATTTGTGCCAGTGTGACGCTTCGCTCTGCAACTATCAGACACTCAGAAAGAGCCACAGCCAGCTCTGTGTGTCCATGAATTACAGCGCATATGGAAAGTATTCAGAGCCCTTGACTTTATCCATATTTTGTTACAACCTTGGATTAAATTGTCCCCCCCCCCTCACCACACACACAAAAAAAGTGTTAAATTTTTTAAATAAAAACAAATCACATGAAATCAAATCAAATCTTATGTCACATGCACCGAATACAACAGGTGTAGGTAGACCTTACCGGAAATGCTTACTTACAAGCCTTTAAAATATCACATGTGCAGACACTTTGCTCAGAACTTTGTTGAAGCAACTTTGGCAGCGATTACAGCCGAGTCTTCTTGGGTATGAGCTACAACCTTGGCACACCAATATTTCGTGAATTTCTCCCATTCTTCTCTGCAGATCCACTCAAGCTGTCAGATTGGATGGGGAGCGTCACTGCACAGCTATTTTAAGGTCTCCCCAGAGATCTTCGATTGGGTTCAAATCCGTGCTCGGGATGGGCCACTCAAGGACATTCAGAAACTTGTCCCGAAGCCACTCCTGCGTGGTCTTGGCTGTGTGCGTCGGGTCGTTGTCCTGTTGGAAGGTGAACCTTCACCCCAGTCTGAAGTCCTGAGCGCTCTGGAGCAAGTTTTCATTAAGGGTCTCGCTGTACTTTGCTCCGTTCATCTTTCCCGACTAGTCTTCCAGTTCCTGCTGCTGAAAAACATCACCACAGCATGATGCCACCACCATGCTTCACCGTAGGGATGGTGCCAGGTTTCCTCCAGATGTGACGCTTGGCATTCAGGCCAAAGAGATCAGTCTTGGTTTCATCAGACCAGAGAATCTTGTTTCTCATGGTCTTGGAGTCCTGTAGGTGCATTTTGACAAACTCCAAGTGGGCTGTCCTGTGCCTTTTACTGAGGAGTTGGTTCCGTCTCACCACTCTACCATAAAGGCCTGATTGGTAGAGTGCTGCAGAAATGGGAGAACCTTCCAGAAGGACAACCATCTCCACCGAGGAACTCTGGAGCTCTGTCAGAGTGACCATCGGGCTCTTGGTCACCTCCTTGACCTCGACAATCCTGTCTCGGAGCACTATGGACAATTCCTTCGACCTCATGGCTAGGTTTTTGCTCTGACATGCACTGTCAACTGTGGGACCTTATATAGACAGGTGCATACCTTTCCAAATCATGTCCAATCAATTGAATTTACCACAGGTGGACTCCAAATCAAGTTGTAGAAATATCTCAAGGATGATCAATGCAAACAGGATGCACCTGAGCTCAATTTCCAGTCTCATAGCAAAGTGTCTGAGTACTTATGTAAATAAGGTATCGGTTTTTATTTTTAACCTCTAGGGGGTGTGGGACGCTACCGTCCCACCTGGCCAACATCCAGTGAAATTGCAGAGCGCCAAATTCAAAAACAGAAATACTCATTATAAAAATTCATAAAACATACAAGTGTTATACATCGGTTTAAAGATGAACTTCTTGTTAATCCAACCACGGTGTCAGATTTCAAAAAGGCTTTACGGCGAAAGCATACAATGCGATTATCTGAGAACAGTGCCCAGCAGACAAATCATTCCAAACAGTTACCAGCCAAGTAGAGGAGTTACACAAGTCAGAAATAGCGATAAAATTAATCACTTACCTTTGATGATCTTCATATGGTTGCACTCACAAGACTCCCATTTACTCAATAAATGTTTGTTTTGTTCGATAAAGTACCTCTATATCCAAAAACCTCCATTATTGTTGTTTTCATCCAGAGGTGAAAATAGTGCCCCCTACCCTAGTGAGGTTAATACACAATTTGCAAAAAGAAAAATGTAAACCTGTTTTCGCTTTGTCATTATGGGGTATTGTGTGTAGACTGAGTATTTTTTTATTTTTATTTAATGCATTTTAGAATAAGGCTGTAACGTAACAAAATATGGAAAAAGTCAAGGGGTCTGAATACTTTCCAAATGCACTGGCTTCATAAAGACACTTAACAGCTGCTTCCTAAAGGAGCCTACTACATACAGTACATATCAGCCAGGGCAGCAGACCACCCAGTCACCCCTGTGTGCCTTCATATTGCATTGTGGCTTAGTTGGTCAGAGTGTGGCGCTACCAACACCAAGGTCGTAGGACTAATTCCCATAGTGGTCACATACACATATACTAAAAACATATACACTCACTGTACAGGATAGTTGCTTTAAATAAAAGTGTCTGCGAAGTGGAATATCATTATGTTATAAAACAGGAGCACATGCATGCGATTAAGGTCAAACAGTACTAATATATACCATACACCTGTTCCTCCTCCTGTGACCACCATAACCCAACCTTTCACACAGCAGAGTGACTGACCTGGATGAGCTGCTGATCTCCACACATGGCGGCCGGTGGCTGTGAGATGCACTACAGTAATTAAATGAGTGTTTGATGTGGCCTGTTGAACAGACCTTGCTGTAGTTCATGCACTCAGCCTTCACCACAGAGGACACAAGCAGATGTCTCGGTCATCATCCCCTTACATATCAGCCCATGGTCATAAAAAGGTGTGCGTTTAACAGCAGGAGAGGGCCCTGCTCTTCAAGGTTAAGGTCAGAGAGAGAGAGAGGGCAGTTGGTGGTGGCAGATTGCAAATGTTGTTAAACACCTTGGTGTGCTGGATGTTGGCATAGTCAGGGAAATAATGAAAATAATTTAAAATGCACTGAAGACCCATTATGTGGTGAAATTAAACAGTCATACCAGGGCTTTGTACTTCCACATTCGCTCTGCTCCTCTGCCGCTGCAAAGCAAACCTTGAATTTAAGGAATCAGAAATTGAAATGTAATGCCCTTTGACAACGGAACATGAAAGCACTGCCTGATTTATTTATACTCCCAAGGCACAACAGATTAGGTCTTAACAAAAGGTTATACTGTAACATTTCATGATAGTGTTACCCAGCTTTGTACAGTTGTGGCCAAAAGTTTTGAGAATTACACAAATATTAAATTTCCACAAAGTTTGCTTCTTCACTGTCTTTAGATAATTTTGTCAGATGTTACTATGGAATACTGAAGTATAATTACAAGCATTTCATTTTTATTGACAATTACTTGAAGTTGATGCAAAGAGTCAATATTTGCGGTGTTGACCCTTCTTTTTCAAGACCTCTGCAATCCGCCCTGGCATGCTGTCAATTAAATTCTGGGCCACATCCTGACTGATGGCAGCCCATTCTTGCATAAGCAATGCTTGGAGTTGGTCAGAATTTGTGGGTTTTTGTTTGTCCAACCCGCCTCTTGGGGATTGACCACAAGTTCTCAATGAGATTAAGGTCTGGGGAGTTTCCTGGCCATGGACCCAAAATATCGATGTTTTGTTCCCCGAGCCTCTTAGTTATCACTTTTGCCTTTAGGCAAGGTGCTCCATCATGCTGGAAAAGGCATTGTTCGTCACCAAACTGTTCCTGGATGGTTGGGAGAAGTTGCTCTCGGAGGATGTGTTGGTACCATTCTTTATTCATGGCTGTGTTTTTACGCAAAATTGTGAGTGAGCCCACTCCCTTGGCTGAGAAGCAATCCCACACATGAAGGGTCTCAGGATGCTTTAATGTTGGCATTACACAGGACTGATGGTAGCGCTCACCTTGTCTTCTCTGGACAAGCTTTTTTTCCGGATGCCCCAAACAATCGGAAAGGGATTCATCAGAGAAAATTACTTTACCCCAGTCCTCAGCAGTCCAATCCCTGTACCTTTTGCAGAATATCAGTCTGTCCCTGATGTTTTTCTTGGAGAGAAGTGGCTTCTTTGCTGCCCTTCTTGACACCAGGCCATCCTCCAAAAGTCTTCGCCTCACTGTGCGTGCAGATGCACTCACACCTGCCTGCTGCCATTCCTGAGCAAGCTCTGTACTGCTGGTGCCCCGATCCCGCAGCTGAATCAACTTTAGGAGACGGTCCTGGCGCTTGCTGGACTTTCTTGGGCGCCCTAAAGCTTTCTTCACAACAATTGAACCGCTCTCCTTGAAGTTCTTGATGATCCGATAAATGGTTGATTTAGGTGCAATCTTACTGGCAGCAATATCCTTGCCTGTGAAGCCCTCTTTGTGCAAAGCAATGATGACGGCACATGTTTCCTTGCAGGTAACCATGGTTGACAGAGGAAGAACAATGATTCCAAGCACCACCCTCCTTTTGAAGCTTCCAGTCTGTTATTCGAACTCAATCAGCATGACAGAGTGAACTCCAGCCTTGTCCTCATCAACACTCACACCTGTGTTAACGAGAGAGTCACTGACATGTCAGCTGGCCCTTTTGTGGCAGGGCTGAAATTCAGTGAAATGTTTTGGGGGGGATTCAGTTCATTTGCATGGCAAAGAGGGACTTTGCAGTTAATTGCAATTCATCTGATCACTCGTCATAACATTCTGGAGTATATGCAAATTGCCATCATACAAACTGAGGCAGCAGACTTTGACACAAATATTCATTTTCACATTCTCAACTTTTGGCCACGACTGTACATTCACAGCTAAAGAGCGAACTCAAACATACTTGTGGAGTGTTCAGCATAAATAACAAAAAAAACTACAAAAATACGTATGCATTTTAATAGTCATCTTGGGAAAACAAATTACTTTTCCGTGCACACAGGGTTCATTTCCATATGTATACACCATGTGGCGCTGGACATTTGACCGGCATCATTTTAATTTACTGGACATTTCAGAAATGTACCGAACCCATATGCATTGGGTGTGTAACCTGATCAGGGCGTCCACCAACACACAATGGCAGATCACATTTGGATTCTGGTTATTCATATTAACAGAACAAGTCGAGGATGCAACGATGTGCAGTCCCTTACCTAATTCTGATGCACACTTTGAAGATATTTGAATAACTGTCCACATTTACTTCAACACCACGAGTAACCAAAAAGCAAAATCCCTAGCCTATGTCAATCTACTATCACCATAGTTGAAAAGTTGACTTACCGTAATTTCCGGACTATTGAGCGCACCTGAATATAAGCCGCACCCACTGAATTTAAAAATATTTATTATTTTGAACATAAATAAGCCGCACATGTCTATAAGCTGCAGGTGCCTACCGGTACATTGAAACAAATGAACTTTACACAGGCTTTAACGAAACACGGCTGGTAACAAAAATAAATACGCTTTAACCTCTTACATCTAGACGTTCCGCTAGCGGAACACCTGCTCCAATATCCAATGATGGGCGTGGCGCGAAATACAAATTCCTCTAAAATCCGAAAACTTCCATTTTTCAAACATATGACTATTTTACAGCATTTTAAAGACAAGACTCTCGTTACTCTAACCACACTGTCCGATTTCAAAAAGGCTTTACAACGAAAGCAAAACAGATTATGTCAGCAGAGTACCCAGCCAGAAATAATCAGACACCCATTTTTCAAGCTAGCATATAATGTCACAAAAAACAAAACCACAGCTAAATGCAGCACTAACCTTTGATGATCTTCATCAGATGACAACCCTATGACATTATGTTATACAATGCATCATATGCATTTCTCCATGTCTTTGCCATGAGGGTGACAAAATGACTACCGTAATCAGAATGATGGGAAGTTTGAGAGCGCTCGATTTAATCTAAACAGTAAACAAAAAAGTTGTTTGACCTTAACCTGTTCGGCAATTTCATTGGTCTAATGAAAGCTTCATGCCGGCAAAAAACTGAGCACGTCACAGAATGTGTTTTTTTGGAGAGAAAAAAATTTGAAAGCGGGAAAAATCCATATATTAGCCGCGTCATTGTTTAAGCCGCGAGGTTCAAAGCGTGGGAAAAAAGTTGCGGCTTATAGTGCGGAAATTACGGTAGTCTATTGGTCAGCTTGTCGAGAAAGAAATGGCCTATTCCAAAACAGACTCTGGGACAGCTGAGGGACGACAGATCCTTAATACATACAACCAGGCTCCATAAAACAAATAAAAAAACATTAACAAGCAATGAGTCTGATGCAACAGATGACAACTTTTAGCTTAAAATGTTGATTAACTATTATTTCTTCACATTATAAGCGCAGCAATGCACACAAGGCAGTAGGCTAAGCGCTAACGTTTGTTCCATAATGCAATTAGCGGGAAAACAATGATGTCAAAAGCGTGAGTGGTTTCATATGACAGACATGTAGAAAGACAGAATATCTAATATGCAAAAACTAGCTTCGGTTATTAATATGACTAGGATTGTGCCTTTGGCTACTTGACAATGAAACAAAGTTAAACAATAATATGGTTTCATATTGCCTAGGCTACTTTGAAGCAAGGTAAGACATTCCTCAATATGTAGTACAATGTTCCGTATTCAAACAATTAAGAATGTTTTCAAAAATGCATACTGCCTCCAGTTTACTACAACGTTGTATGACGAACTCATGAAGCCTTCCTTCCTTTGCCTATGCATTTGCTGTTTACGATGCTGTAGCAGCAGCTCTCACGCTGTCTGACAGATTTTCCGCTCAAAGGCTCTGTATGCTGTATGTATGTGATAAGGTACATAACGAATATACTGTACACGAGCCAATTTAATTCAACTAAATTATGCAAATTAACCAATAGACTGATAAGCATGACCAGACAAATGTATTTACATCGACTTATTTACATCAATGAATGGCTAGCATTAGTTCGCAATGGGATTTTTTCTTCATCTCCTAGATAAATTGCCAGGGACAATTTTCTGTATTATCTTTTCTATTTATTTTATCGGCCAAAAGCCGGCTATTACCAACGAACAGAAATCCTGGTATAGACGCAATTATAATGTACCTTGATTTAACACTAGACAAGGAATAACTTGAATACCAACGCCAGAGGATAGCAGAGGGGGGAGCTTTAAATCAAGGAAATAGTTCAGGCTACAGTCTGTGCATGTTTGCCTTTTCCACCCCGTGCATGCTGGCAGTCGACAATGCGTAATGTTTCTCAATGAGATACAGGCTCTAAAAATGGCTTCTCCAACAGCTGCTTCAACTCCCCTCCTAAATCCAGCCCCACCTTCTGCCCGTGCTTCTTATTTTCTGAGCCATAATATTTTTTAAGATTAGTTAATGTTCTTAGTGAGAGGGGGTGGGGGGCTTAATGCTGGAAGAGACAGAGTATTATCATATTCTAATAGCCGGTACCAATGCCTGTAACAATACACATAATTGATCACGCTGACATCTCTATTGAAATATTGCGGGTGTTGCAATCGCCTCAAGGCAGACGTACACTGCTCAAATGACTGCATGGCAGGGATTCTTGCTTTGAATATGGCAGGGAATACATTTACATTTACATTTACGTAATTTAGCAGACGCTCTTATCCAGAGCGACTTACAAATTACACGTCAACTACTACAGCGACTGAAATGACTACAACAATTAACAAAGAGCTACAGTTAGTTTCAGAATGGTTGGCAAGGAATAAGTTAGTCCTAAACATTTCAAAAACTAAAAACATTGTATTTGGGACAAATCATTCACTAAACCCTAAGCCTCCGCTACATCTCGTAATGAATAATGTGGAATTTGAGCAAGTTGAGGTGACTAAACTGCTTGGAGTAACCCTGGATTGTAAAATGTCATGGTCAAAACATATTGAGACAACAGTAGCTAAGATGGGGAGAAGTCTGTCCATAATAAAGTGCTGCTCTGCCTTCTTGACAGCACTATCAACAAGGAAGATCCTACATGTCCTAGTTTTGTAGCAACTGGACTACTGTTCAGTCATGTGGTCAGGTGCCACAAAGACGGAAATTGCAACTGGCTTAGAACAGGGCAGCATGGCTGGTCCTTAAAAGTACATAGAGAGCTAACGTGACAAAACTGCACATTTTAGAGTGGCCTATTATTTTCCCCAGCACAAGGTGCACCTGTGTAATGATCATGCTGTTTAATCAGATTATTGATATGCCACACCTGTCAGGTGGATGGATTATCTTGGCCACGGAGAAATGTTCACTAACAGGGATATAAACAAATTTGTTCACAACATTTTGGAGAAATATTATTTTGCATATGGAGCAGTTCTGGGATCTTTTATTTCAGCTCATGAAACATGGGACCAACACTTTACATGTTGTGTTCATATATTTGTTCAGTATATTTCTGGAGTAAGATAAATATTTCTCTGATATAATTCTAATGTTGAAATTGTGTTTTGAGGGTGAGTGCAAATTAAATGGCTAGCTAGTTTGCTTGGCTAACCCAGAATCTGACAATGTTTAATCTCCTCTTTTTAGCTCCCCATATGATCACTGCTTTTTGGCGAAGTTAACTAGCCATCTTAGCATAAAGAGTGAACAGATTAATCAGATGCGTGTGAAAATAGCTACCTAGCTAGCTATCAAATTAGGTTGCCATTAGATAAACTGGCTAAGCTAGCTGATGTGTAAACCATGTAGCTACCTAGCTAAGTAACGTTAGCTAGATCAACTGGTCAGCCGAGCGCAGAATCCTCCCACTCCACTGCTCTCTCTCACTGTGGGTGCATTACTCTCTTTCACTGTGTGTGTGTGTGTGTGTGTGTGTGTGTGTGTGTGTGTGTGTGTGTGTGTGTGTGTGTCTAAATGTCATTCTGTTTTCATGACAAGGTCTACAGTGCATTAGGAAAGTATTCAGACCCATTGACTTTTTCCTCATTTTGTTACAGCCTTATTCTAAAATTGATCAAATAATTTTTTTTTATTTTTTTTCCCCCGAATTTTCGAATAGATGGAGGTAGTGTTTTCTATAGAACCCATTTTATTCCACCTTTACTTTTCAACAAAAAATAGATAAAGAATTGTGCAAGAGAGTCAGGATCTAGCTGGCAGGTAGGACGAAGCTGACTGCATACACACACCTGCAGATGCAGAACCCTGTGGCCAGGCCTGTCGCATTGTGTACCATCACACTGTGGTGGTCCAACATACACAGCGAAGGAAGAGGCATGTATTAGCTTAGAATTCTAGAGAGAGAGAGAAAGATTTATTTCCCTGATCCGAACCGGTTTAAGATGGTTTACATAATAAGGAGAACAAACGTTTAAGCTTTTGGACCGAAGGCATGTTTAGAAATTAACCCTGTCCAAAGCAGTGAGTCCTGATCCTTTTCCTCATCTGAAGACACTTCATCCAGACTGTTAAACGTTAAAATCTTCAGAGGAGCAACATTCCCTGAGAGAGGATCAAACAAACTCAAGAGCCTTAAAATGACAGATAGCTGGAGGCCTTATTTATCTGTTTGCTTGTAAAATCACTTCTCTTAGGCAGAAATAAAGTACATTGCGCGTTATATTGATGTTTGACGTATTTTCTCAGACCTGGCACCCATAATTTGTAAAGATTTATGTTCGTCTCATTCCACAAGCCATTAATGGAATGTATTTGAAAGGTGCAATATGTAACTTAAAGTGATCTGACCAAATTCACACAGAAATGTGAGGTATAGGTGTCATTCTCATGGAAAGCAAGTCCAAAATGCGGTAGATCTGTTCTATGTGCGTTATTTCTATGCTTCTCATTAGGGGATGCACGATATATTGGTGAACATATCGGAATCGGACGATATTAGCTAAAAAAAAGTCTAGTTTAACGCCCCGATGTGCAAAACCGATGTCAAAGCTGACGTGCATACCTATATATCGTAGGTACATGACGTAATGACGCCACGCAAAATGTTGCACTATACGTGCAACACAGCATTCCTAAACAAGCCCACAATGTCTGCCGTGTGGATCGAGCAGTCATTTGAAAGTGTAACAGAATTTCAGTGAGACAACTCAAAGGTGAAATCCATTAAAGCCAAGATAATGGAATTCATTGCCCTTGACAATCAACCGTCCTCTGTCGTTGGCGATGTTGGCTTTCGCAGACTGGTCGAACATTGGTACACACTACCAAGTGTGCTATTTTTCAGATGTTGCCTGACCGTATTAAACAGTAATAGCGTCACTGCTATTAACAACATACAGTTGAAGTCGGAAGTTTACATGAACGAGTTAATGACTCCAACCTAAGTGTTTGAACCACTCCAAAAATGTATTGTCAACAAACTATAGTTTTGGAAAGTCGGTTAGGACATCTACTTTGTGCGTGACACAAGTAATTTTTCCAACAGTTGTTTACAGACAGATTATTTCACTGTATCACAATTCCAGTGGGTCAGAAGTTTACATACACTAAGTTGACTGTGCCTTTAAACAGCTTGGAAAATTCCAGAAAATGATGTCATGGCTTTAGAAGCTTCTGATTGACATCATTTGAGTCATTTGGAGGTATACCCGTGGATGTATTTCAAGGCCTACCTTCAAACTCAGTGCCTCTTTGCTTGACATCATGGGAAAATCAAAAGAAATCAGCCAAGACATCATTAAAAAAAAAATGGTAGACCTCCACAAGTCTGGTTCATTCTTGGGAGCAATTTCCAAATGCCTGAAGGTACCACGTTCATCTGTACAAACAATAGTACGCAAGTATAAACACCATGGAACCACGCAGCCGTCATACCGCCCAGGAAGGAGACGGGTTCTGTCTCCTGGAGATTAACGTACTTTCATGTGAAAAGTGCAAATCAATCCCAGAACAGCAGCAAAGGACCTTGTGAAGATGCTGGAGGAAACTGGTACAAAAGTATCTATATCCACAGTAAAACGAGTCCTATATTGACATAACCTGAAAGGCCGCTCAGCCAGGAAGAAGCCACTGCCCCAAAACAGCCATAAAAAGCCAGACTACGGTTTGCAACTGCACATGGGGACAAAGATCGTACTTTTTGGAGAAATGTCCTCTGGTCTGATGAAACAAAAATAGAACTGTTTGGCCATAATCACCATCGTTATGTTTGGAGGAAAAGAGGGACGCTTGCAAGTCGAAGAACACCATCCCTACCGTGAAGCACGGGGGTGGCAGCATCATGTTGTGGGGGTGCTTTGCTGCAGGAGGGACTGGTGCACTTCACAAAATAGAGAGCATCATGAGGATGGAACATTTTGTGAATATATTGATGCAACATCTCAAGACATCAGTCAGGAAGTTAAAGCTTGGTCGCAAATGGGTCTTCCAAATGGACAATGACCCCAAGCATACTTCCAAAGTTGTGGCAAAATGGCTTAAGGACAACAAAGTCAAGGTAATGGAGTGGCCATCACAAAGCACCGACCTCAATCCCATAGAAAATGTGTGGGTAGAACTGAAAAGGCGTGTGTGAGCAAGGAGGCCGACAAACCTGACTCAGTTACACCAGCTCTGTCAGGATGAATGGGCCAAAATTCACCCAACTTATTGTGGGAAGCTTGTGGAAGGCTACCACGAAATGTTTGACCCAAGTTAAACAATTTAAAGGCAATGCTACCAAATACTAACTGAATGTATGTAAACTTCTGACCCACTGGGAATGTGATGAAAGAACTAAAAGCTGAAATAAATCATTCTCTGCTATTTTTCTGACATTTCACTTTCTTAAAATAAAGTGGTGATCTTAACTGACCTAAGACTGGGAATTTTTACTAGGATTAAATGTCAGGAATTGTGAAAAACTTAATTTAAAATTAGTTGGCTAAGGCGTATGTAAACTTCCGACTTCAACTGTACATCCTATGGAACGTTTGGGTCTTTGCGCGTCAAAAAAGATACAGTAGCACTGTCAAGCTGTGCAAACAAGCAAATACCGGCCACGAACGATGTGTTTACAATACCGTGTTGGTAATAAATCATAATTTGTTTGACAGCAACTTCTGGGGTAGCTAGCTTTAGCTTGGTACCTAGCTAGTGCCAATACAACCAGCCTGAAAACAAATGACCAGTAGAACCTGCAGTCATTTTCATTATTCTTAGCAATGATTCAGGAATCCTTGTGAAATATTAGCTAGGTTGCCACTTGTTCGCCTATTGAAATTGAACTTAAGTTCATGAAAATAAATAGCTAGCCAGCTACTTAACCCTGTTGCCCAAAGCTAACGTTATAAGCGGCCAGCTAGTTTAATCTGGCTAGTGAGGCTCGACCGAAGCGGGTTGGGTTGTGAAGCTAGCCACAATAAGGATTAGGCACAATAGTGGATTTTACAGTTTGCCTTCAAAGTCCACTATTGTGGTTAATCCTTATTGTGCTAGCTTCACATAGATGGGTCCGACCGCCTTTAATCAAATAAGAACCGTTTTATAAATTAGGGTTATTTTAGATGACACCTAGCTAACTATAACTACTTAAACAGATGTTGTGTTACTTGACACGTCAAAGTGTTATTTGACATGTATCTTTGATACAAAGACCCAAACGGCGTTCCATAGAAAACCTGGATGAGAATGAAACGACTGAACAAATTAACAATGAAACAGAACAGCAAGTAAGTGTAAGAAATAGGTTTAGATGATATTTTACTGGTAATGGGGGACATACGTAAATGCCAACAAAATAACTTTTTGGTCAGTGTGGTGTGCGCAACCTTGATTTAACTAGGCAAGTCAGTTAAGAACAAATTCTTATTTATAATGATGGCCGGACGACACTGGGCCAATTGTGCGCCGCCCTATGATACTCCCAATCACAGCCGGATGTGATACAGCCTGGATTCGAACCGGGACTGTAGTGACACCTCTTGCACTGAGATGCAGACCACTGCGTCCGTGTGTGTGTGTTAATTATTTAACTGTACTAGAACACTTAAAAGGCCGCTAAAATTTTAAATATCGGTTATCGTTGTCAGTTTTGTTGGCAAGGAAAATATTGGATGTTGGTATCGGCCAAAAACGTCATATCGATGCATCACTACTTCTCATTCTTAAATTTCATTTTTGCATCTTTTACTTTTGTACATCAACTTCAAAACAGCTGAAAACTAAATATTTTTGGTTATGGAAAACATATTTCACAGCGGTGTAGATGCTACAGTATAGTTGCTTGTTGTGTCACAAATTTTAATTATGCGAACTATTAGAATTTTAGAAAACAGATAATGGGGGAGTGATTTCTGCATAATGCATCTTTAAGTTTCAGATCCATTGCTTAGACCGAATTTGTGAGAGAAAAAAAAAGAGACAGAGTTAAGGTTTTTAGAGACCGGCACACCAGGAGTAGCGTTAACGCAGAATTCAGTGTTTTTCACGCAGAAAAAATAAAGGAAAAAATAGATATCTTGCTGCGTTTTGTAAACGCAGATTTAAGATGCTTTTTTTTTGTCATTTCTGCTCGGCATCAGACTAATGTATAGCTAATTTTCTCCAGTGATTTTCTTGGTGTAGGCTAATTTTCTCTAGTAAAAATGTAAGATTAATTTCAAGCATAACATTAGGACATGTACAGGGATGCAAACTGGTGAGGACCCAAAAAGGTGACAGTTGTTTTTGCACCGAAACATGCAAAAAAAATCCCTGCTAGGGGGAAATGCAGGTTTTAACTAATTAAACAACAAAAGAATATGATCACATGATCAGTCTGTGTTTACAATACAAAGTGATTAATGTGAAGCTAATTCACGGCTAAAAGATGTAAAGAAAGCAATCCAATGTTATTTATTGCCTAGACTAAACCGCAAATGACACTCACGCATTGAGAAAAAACAATACACTAATATTGCAGTTAGCCATAAGTCTTTATAATAGAACGCTTGTGACCACACACACTGCACTTGTGAAAAAAACATCTTAAAAGTAGAAATAGAATGAAAAAGGCATTCTATTTTGCTCTATTATAGTGGCCACTACAGTAGACATTGATCATGTGCACAAGGCTACATGTGTGCAAAAATAACATTCATCCACTCTATTGAAAAAGTGAGAAAGAGGGAAAGTGTGTGGTGTTGCTTTCAACTCTGTGGCATTCAGTTTAAGCCAGGCCCAGCTCCAGCTACACTTGATCCCTGAATCCACTTGTTTCACAAGCAACGCCTAATTTTCACCTAATTCTTTCATTCTGAAAATTAACCACATATTGTAGAGTGCGGCAAATAGCAAATAAGTTGTCTCCTCTCTTCAGTCGCGTGCTGCATTCTGTTATGTGAACGATTGGCTGAGCCTTAGATACAGACAGTATTGCTCCAAATGCGCATCACTCGTTTGCTTACAGCCAGTAGTGTGATCCAAACACCCTTTTTTTGCAAAAAAACACCTTGCTTTTTCATTGTAAGCTCATTTCCTTGTGTGGCTGCTTGCCAAATAGTGTTGCACTTCGGATGAAAATGAAGCTATTTTCTACCGAATGTTTTGCACTAATTAATTTTCTGTGTAGAAAAACTAGCTGCGGACCTTGACTGTCAATATCAAACGCAGGTGGAATGGTTTACAATGCAAATTTTTGGATGGCCCGCGTTTTGAAAATGCAGATTTCTTAACTCTAACGCGACCTCTGGCACACTTGACCTTAGGATTCTGCCATTGACTGTAAATTCATGCTCCAAAAGAAAAAATTAAGTTATTTAATAAGAGATAAGTGGATAACAAAAGATGGCCCAAATTTGGCAAAGAAATCCCTCATTCCATGCACGATAAAGCTCCTTGGGTCCTTTAGCCTAGTCATTCATCTACAGGAGCAGGGCAGTTGTGTGATCAAACAGGTGAATTTGAAAAATTATATTTCCATCAGGGACCATTATTCCTTATTTGGGGATGAGAGCGTTGCTGGGCTGTGCGTATGTGATCATCGAGTGACCCAGTGATGGATGTGGTGGGGTGTTTATCATCTTGACAGACCTACAGCCTGATGACTGATGGGAGGGGAGAATCAGCAGCACCATGACCTTTTTTTTTTTATTATTGATGGGTTAAAACACACCACACACACACAGGGAAAATTCCATTCAATAGGGCACATCCACCAATATTTTATGGCACATCTGCATTGTAATCATTAAGCAACGAACAAACGTTTTACAACGAATACAAAAAAATGAATGTTTCTTATTGGACAAGCCCAGGTAGTCCTTCCCTGTTTCAGTCCGTTGTCTTCTGTTTGGTTCCTAATGAATACGACCCAGCATACCCTGTACCAATCCCACCTTACATATCTTTGCCACTCACAATTCACTTTATTCCCTCATTAAAACATTGAGGGGCTAGCCCAAGGATTCCAAAACTTTTTTAACTCGGGCCCCCTTTCAGCATTGGGTTACTAATAGCTCCTCTCTGGGTAGGCTAGTGCTTTGGCACTGCATCTCAGTGCTAGAGGCGGCACTACAGACCCTGGTTCGATTCCAAGCTGTATCACAACCGGCCGTGATTGGGAGTCCCATAGGGCAGCGCAAAATTATCCCAGCATCGTCCGGTTTAAGGTTTGGCCGGGGTAGGCCGTCACTGTAAATAAGAAACTGTTCTTAACTGACTTGCCTAGTTAAATAAAACTTGTGAATAAGGAATGAACTCTGAATACAGTGGCCTCACCGCCAGCCTGTAAACGGGGCTTGAAAACAAGAGCTACTATTAATCATGATCACTGGCCGTAATGGAATGCAATCGGCACGACTTAATGGTCCACTCGCTCTCCAAACCGAAAATGAAAGGATGACATTTTTAAAAAGGGAGGGGGTTAGCGAGTGTGTTTCAGGTTAGGGATCAGCGTCGTTTCGCACTCCCGGGCAGACGAGGGAACAAGTCGTCACTCAACGCAGGGCCTGTACGACTCCAGCATGTTCAAATATTTAAGGTCCGCCTGGATCTCTGAATATTCATGGGATGTCGTCCTCATCATGAGATTGTGAAGGACACAGCAGCAGCGTCCCCGGAGTGTAATCCAATTCTACATGTTCTTGCTTTATATTCCAAGGACGAAACCGGGCCTCGGGCAGAGTGAGTAAGTGGGGCCGAGCGGGCGGATGTTGGGTTGGAGGTGAAGCTCGCTGCTGCCAGAATGAGATGAGGGATGCGACTGTTGCAGCCATGTCACGAGAACTGAATTTGAAATGATGACCTCAAGCCAACACTGCCCATCTACATTGGGCCCATGCATGACAATAGCTCAGTTGAACAGTTCATGATGCCTTCTCTAATCGCTCTTGCTTTGTGTCCGTTTCTAGATAAAAGGGCCAAACTTTCCAAACAGTGAAATAAACTGATATGTTCTAGTGCAATATGGATTATCACCTGAGCAAATAAATCTCAATTTATTTCAAACAGTGTAACTGAAAACTAGGCTGACTGGCTGCCTGAAACTCCATTCTACTTTGAGATACTACAATATGATATTCTTGTTTGAGTCAAAAGGGTTGGTTTAAGATAGGACAAAAGAACCTCACCCTGGCCGTGATCAGCTAACAATAGCCTAAGACCAATTATAAACCAGGTGGTTCGAGCCCTGAATGCTGATTGGCTGAAAGCTGTGGGTATGACTAAACAAATATTTTTACTGTTCTAATTACGTTGGTAACCAGTTTATAATAGCAATAAGGCACCTCTGGGTTTTGTGGTATATGACCAATATACCACGGCTAAAGGCTGTATCCAGGCACTCCATATTGGCTATATACACCACCTCCTCCGGGCCTTATTGCTTAATTATACAACGGGTGGTTTGGAATTCCCATTGTTAGAGTCTATCCCACCCATTATATACTAGACAACATACACATGGCAACGTTCATAAAAAGTGCCATCGTTTACATCGTTACCTAGCAACGCACTACTACTTTTACAGATCAAATGCCTCATCTGCCCAGCCATGAAACTTATAAACATGAGAGCCACTGTAAAAAGCATATAGACATCTGACATTTGCAACAATGTTGCAATATTGAAATTCGGTCTCCACCTTGTCCCATAATAAAGAACATGTCGGGAGTCGGGAAGAGACAGAAGTAAGGCTTTTCTCAGTCAGTCGAAATCATAAATCAGCATAATTGTTAAGGATATATACAAAGAAATGCAGCTAGTTTGCCATCTTCCCAGCTTCAATCAGAAGTGATTGTGCTAGCTAGCAGGGGGGGACCATTTTTGTTTGCCATAGCAACCTGCAAAGTTATGGAACAATCAACCAGTGCTCGGGTAGTTTTGCTTTACCTGACAGTTAAAATGAATAGAACTAACGACCAGAGAACACCTAAAATTGCACTTGACAACCAGTGTTAGTGAATGTAGCATCCCGTTTTGTCGAAAAATTGATTGTTTGGGAAATAATTTTGCTTTTTAATGCTGGTAACTCGCGGTATAAAAGCAATAATACACTTGAGTCCATGTGTATGACTTTTTTATTATACCATGTCCACAGTCAAGATAAAGATTTCACATGGCCTCTAATGTATTATTGCTTAAGTGAACAAATAAAATAAAACATTTGTGAAAGAATTTAGTTTTCATGAGATTGAATCAAAGGAGTTATTTCAGACCCACCAATACAATAGAGAAAGGCTTCACTTCAATGAGACCCAAACCCAATCACCCTCCCAGGATCTACTTGCTTGTTTTCACAAGGTATCCTAGCAGCGAGCTTCCAGCTGGCACTGTGGAGTGCAGCATGCTTATCAGGTAACAACATCCAAGGTCTGCTGCACCCTTAGTCTCTCTGCATTTACCTTACCCTAGGTCCCCAGCTTCACTCAGCACTGACCAGTCCACAGCCAGCTCTACAGGAGACCTCATCAGGTTTCTGTGAAAATAACTGGCCAGGCCCCACAACTTAAACCAACACAGTCAAAGTGCTGACTGGCTGGAGGATGTTTACTGCCATCTGCTTATTGTAGCCAGGGCTGTGGAGAAGATATTGAGAATGTACCTCTGACAGAACAAACACAGAAAGTGCCTTAGACACAGCCTTGACACAAGCCTCGGAAAGAGGAGAATCACCTTTTACTTTGAGCTCCCTGTAAAAGCTTATTTTTACTTTGAGCTCCCTGTAAAAGCTTATTTGTTTCAGTTGGCAAAGCTAGCCTATATGAAAACTGTTACATCTCAGAAATCCAACTATAACCCTCAACACCCTTTATATTCTTGCAAATTATTTGTGAAGCACTTATGTAGGCCTAGGCCTTATAAAATAATATAATCTTCATTAAGCCTAATTTATAGGCTAGACTAGGCATACTTCATTTAAAGAAATGCCCAAAGTTGCATTGAATCCCAATTGTGAAGAGGCTGCCTATGCATCATTGTGCCATGTCAGATAAATGCCATGATAAGTCT
The DNA here is from genome assembly GCF_965601325.2 of Salmo salar. Taxonomy (NCBI): domain Eukaryota; kingdom Metazoa; phylum Chordata; class Actinopteri; order Salmoniformes; family Salmonidae; genus Salmo; species Salmo salar. The sequence goes on along the minus strand of NC_138294.1, from coordinate 60,663,035 downwards.
GGTAAAAATGCCATGCATGTCTACTCTGCTGGGACAGTGCCCCAAATGATGAGCTCATGAAGCCATTATAATGGTAATGAGCCTCTCTACTAATGTACAACAATGTACAGCATGAGCAAAAACCACATTGTTGTGATAGTATAACACCCTTAACCAGACGTTTAACACAGCAGGAGATGTGCCTGCATGTGTAAACAAAGCACTTCATTATTGCAGGGGTTTTATCTGTAACCAGTGGAGAGGAACATCATTGCTCTGACCGTGGGTCTTCGCGGTCAGAGCAATGTTTTTTTAGTTTCTTATTCAATACGCCGTCCAGCTGCTGGCGGTAATGCACCATTAACATTGGATGCCAACTGCTGTTAAACCCCATGGAAGATGATGTAGAATACAGTTTAGCAATCTGCTACGGACGCATCTTTGCCAGAAGAATAGGCTACCTGGCGACTTCATGGATCATTTTCATATTTCAGATAGGTCTAGTTTGGGTGGGTTAATTATATACCCCAGTATATAGGCCTACTGGCTATGTCTAAAGATAGCTGTAACATCGTAATGCCTTCCATACTTGTGGGATGAAGATGTAACATTGTGACAAAATAATTACGATATTTGTGAGCAAGAAAAAGGTTAGACAGATCATGCTTTCCATCCAATCCTGCAAGCGCTGCATACAGGTAGGCCGTATGATCCAGCTTTCTGTGGACTCCAGAGAAGTGACATGATATCCCTAGTTGATATTGACTGCTAACATGAATGACTAAGCTCAAAATGCAGGAGTTATACAGTTTATTTCTGTATCTTGCGTTTAGAAAATGCATCACCATTTATGGCTTTAATGGCAGGCTACATTTGTTCAGTGATTGTGCGCGAGGTCAAAAGCTTTGAACCACTTCTTCTTGGGGGTTGTGGATCAAAAAGTTTGAGAACCAACTGACCTACAGTACCATGGTTTCACTTCTGTGGTGAGAGAGGAGGATGGGCTGGTTTCAGTGGAAATTCCAGGACAGCAACAAGGACACAAATAATAAGAGTGCTAAATTACCCTCCAGCAGTGAGCTACCCACCGGCAACAATACAATCTGTATAAAAGGCATCCCTGATGAAAAATTTATTTTATAGGTAATCAATGATAACAACCCATCTGCATCGCCTGCTGATAATGAGGGTAATTTCCATCCAATCTAGATGTCATGAGAGCCAATACCCATTTCAACAGGTCCCAGAAAGTTCAAACTACATGATACCACAGTGTCTACCACGTCAAAAATCAGAGCCATCTACATGTCTCTAGGCCCAAACTTTGTTCACTACTATTGATTAGTTACAGCAGGACATTTGCACATGGTGTGTTGCTGGGGGGGGGGGGGGGGGGGGGGGGGGGGATAGTGACAAGGAGTGTGAGAAATTATTAACAGGCAGTCAGTCAGAAGAAAATGGACCTCAACAAATCACTCCTCATATCTTTACTGGTGAAGGATTGTGAATCAAAGCTAATTAGGTTCTGTTCTCTATCTATGAGGCTAAAGGAAACATTCAAATGGGCTACACTAATTGTAGGCCTAATGGTTGAAATTACACACTCACAGTAATATTAAAATATTTCAGGGACATAAATCTGGTCGATAATCAGCTAACGTGATTAATTTCTGGCTGGGCTTATTAAAAAACACATCCATGGCACTTTTCATGCCTAGCGAGGGAGGGTTATACAGTTTACATGGTATTGGCAGATGGCTGAGAGAAACTGCAGCACTTTGAAGCCCTTTACAGGTTCTAAGGCAGATCAAACTATTGTGTGTTAAAGTTAACATATGCAAAACAAAAACATCGCTTGATAGGTAGCGTTCAAAAATGCTTTGCAGAATGAGTTAGGAAACCAATTTCGCCCAAGACGTAACAGCTAGCTCAGGCACATGAATAACCCATAACTTAATAAAATAAACCATGTGTTGGAAAAATAACATTCTTAAAGTAAAAATGATTTCCAGTCAATTGAAGAATAATAGGCTCTAGTATGGAATTTCAGAATTCCAGCATGGAATTTGGGGTGATCACACATTTTGACCAGTGATGCAATTTGGAATTCTCAGTTAACGTTAGTTAGTTAGCGAAACTATGTTTAAATAGCTATTTTCAATATTCTTTCAGTGAAAACAGGAGTAACCAAATTAGTATAATCTTTGGTAAAGTTACGTCACATGTAATTCCATAGAGCAGCCTACCAGTTCGTTATTTTAGTCGCAAACATCTCAAAGTTAACTTTTTAGCATGTTGCTCGCCAGCGCAATGAGTGAGACGACCTGTGTAACGTTACTTACTCGCCACTCCATTTTCGATCGCGCTTTTGAAATTTGCGAATAAAAAAAGTACCCGGTGGAAGCAAAACTTACCTGCAATGAGAATAATTAATACAGAGCAGAGATGGGATATCGACAAATCCATTCCTTTCTGTCTATTCCAATACTTTTCCTTTAAAACTCGGTTGAAAAAATAACTTCTGCGGCGCTCCAGACAGACAGACCACTCTCCCGAAGCATCAAAACTCTCCGCTCCCTTTTCGCCTCAGCAGGTGCATTGGAGAGCAGGAGTCTAGACACGTGATTTCCGGAGGGTAGGAAAGTCGTGTACCAAGATACTTTCACGCCCCCTGCCGTATTAGGCTATTATGCCGCGTGCAAGTGCTGTCGGAAGCTCCTAGTTCCCAGTGGGAAATGTCACTTGAATGGCCCAAGTCAGAATTACAGGAGGGAAACTACTCGGAGAAAATGTTAGTCGAGTTGCTACGTTTCACCACAGACCTTTTACCCAAAAGATAAATCCGCTTTTGACAATTACAACCTTATCAATATGGATACTGTAGCTAGTCTGACCATATTGTGAATGTTTAACAAGCCAGCTAACTTTAGTATTAGCAGCAATGTTAGCAAGCTTATCAAGCTAGCTACATTCTTACTGGTTGAATAATAATAAGATTTCCAAAGGCTTGAACACAATCATGTTGGACTTACCTCTTCCCAGTTTCCTACAATATTTCCCCCGAGCACGTGAAGCCAGTAATACAACAATGAACACACCTTCCCAATAGTTAAATTGTCATTTTACTGTTCAACAATTTGAAATACTGTAAACAAGACAAGCTATAAAATAGTTTGGAAAAGCTTTAAAACGTAGCCTATGACATTGCAAACATGCTTTTGAACAGCATCAGAGACTGAATTCAACAGCTGTCAACAGCTGTCATCCATATACCTTCTTTTGATTGTGTGTACTGTAGGCCTATGGGTTGTTAAAATATAAAGTTAATTAATATTTACCTGATATGGCCTCTGATGGTGTGAAGGCAATAAGTATTAAAATTACAGAATAGTAAAATCAAAACAGCATTGAGGTAGGATTAGAAAATGTGTTTGTCTCAATTTAAGTGGTAAGCGCAATTCATAATACTAGTACACTGAATAAATAAAACAATTTCTCATTGGAACGTAACTGATGGACAGTACAGCAGGAGGTATCATACAATTAACCCATAAAAAATAAATACAGTACATATATCTTTGTATCTATAAAATACACATAAAATTCCTATATTCCTTATCCATTACAACGAATTATTTTACTCACACGATTACAAATTTTCTCAAGTGTATAGAGTTAATGTTCTTATCATAAAAATAACAAATTCCAGTGACTATCTCACTACAAAAATACATTTAAAAAATGTGGTCAGACATCTTGGTGGACTTTGTTTGCCCCTTCATTCCCATTCCCTCTAACATGTCAGTCACTTAGCAGACACTCTTCTCCAGAGCAACTTACAGGAGCAATAAGGGTTAAGTGCCTTGCTCAAGGGCACATCGACAGATGTTTTACCTAGTCGGCTCGGAGATTTAAACCAGCAACCTTTCAGTTACTGACCCAACACTCTTAACCGCTAGGCTACCTGTCACCCATGAACTATTGCTCGCTCTAGTGGTTACCCTCAACAGCTCAGGGAACCTGGAACAGGCTAATACTAACGTCAACACTTGCTACAGTGGTCCCTAACAGTAAGCCAGGCCTGGAGTGCCACCCCAGTATCCGAGCCCCCCTCTCTAGCCAGGCAGAGCCCAGCCTTTGTGTCTGAAGGGCTGAGTGGGTCTGCCTTGAGGTCTGAAGCCATAGTGAGGAGGACGTGGAGGGACGTCATATCCTTTACCAGGCCCCATCTTCTTTTGCTTGGGCACTTGACGACGCCACAAAGGAGCAGCTGGGTAGATCACCTTTGAACAATAAAACATGCGTCAATTTCAATTATATTTCCCACATTGTCAGTGCTGACCAAGGAGGTATTCTGTAAGGAAACACTACATTACTGGTTGTACCTGGTATGTGTGGTGATTTTGGGGGCAGGTAGGGGATGGACGGGTTTCCCTGAGGCCACTATCCTCATCTGAAGAAGAACCGAAGTGGTAGTCAGACGTCACCCTCTCCACAGCGCTGGTCACCTTCTCAGTCACATTCTCATCACCAAAAAAAACTGGCCACCGTGAAAGCATGGTTCTTCTCTCCATACCTGCGCGATAGTGAAAGGAAGAAGCCAACAAGACTTGTGATGCTCTATCACTGAATGTATATCAACAATTTAGTTACTTGACTGGTAAACAATGCAACAACCGAGGCTGCATACCGATTGTCTACCCATCTCCCAAAGTGTGCACTTGCAAACTCTCCTGTAATGGATTTAACGCCTTCCAGCCAATACTTACACAAACCCAATGCTTTTAAATAAGACAGACTGACCTGCAGCACACCTCCCCAGGGTCTACCCACAGAGTGAATTCTCTGGGCAGGCCAAGGTCCTTGTACTGAACCCCACTCTCCTGGCAGGCCCGCAGCAACTCTGGATCCTCCTTCTGCAACCTGTTCAGCCGAATACACCTGCGAAGTAGAGTATACAATACATTGATAACTCCAATCATACAAATCACTGCATATCAAAAACACACCTTATTCATGATGCCCTAAACTGGAGGTTCATAAAACTACTGGTATGGATGCCAAACCGTGAGAGCAAGGCAACAGACTGGGGTCAGATCAGTAGTTTAGTTACCTGAAGGCCTGTCCTTTGCTGGGGTTGTCAGGGTACCAATGCCCCCTGAACTTCTCCTGCAGGGCAACAGTAAACTGCTCCACAAACAAGTCCAGTTTCTGGGTCTCTAACTTTTCCACCTTTTTGATCAGTCTTTTCAGGAAAAACACCACTGCTGCAATCTCTTTTTTCATCATGTTTCACTGATGTGCTGTAATGATGGTCCAAATTCTGAAGATATACGAGCGTGTCTTTCGTCAGATTAGTAGCTAGTTACCACATTTGACAACAAACAATAAACTTTAGCTTAGCTATAATAGGAAGCAACATGTTACCCCCATGAGTGGTTTCATCCATCAATGAATCTCAATGTCCTTGAAGTATGTAGCAAGCAAAGCCTACCTTACAACACAAAACAGGGTGACAAGAACTCGTTGCATGTAAACATTAAGCTAATTTAGCAGGTTAACTATTGTTAAAGCCAAAGGGCATTACAGTCTGGCAGGTCTTCGTCCAGAAAGGCGCGCTGTGACGCATAAATCCCGTTAAGCCATATGACTGCCCGTGAGTCATAGCTGGCTAGCACATAACAAAACCTTTACAAATTATGTAGTTGTACATGCATTATGCATGTATTAATTGCAGACATTTTGGTGACAACTTTTCAGGTGAAGCTAGCTAAGACAAAAGTTCACAAACAGCATGATCGAAGAACTTGATTTGGGATAGCTAATTTAGCTACTAGACTAACCTTACTGTAGCTAGCTATATTATCTCGCTAAAAACTAGCAAGTTATAAATAATGTTCAAGAAATAAACTACACAGCAAAAGTTGTCAGATTTCACAAAATGACAATAAAAACCAATCATATACCGTATTTGCTGCTCATCAACATGTGGACAACTGTTGCCAACTTGACTCATGAATGTTTAAACCTCATTAGTATTCTGCCAGCGCCACAAACAATGACGTCACTTCCGTGTGGTAATGAAGAAACCTTCAAAAGAAAAGGCATTGAGTCATTTATGAAAACATTTTTTTTTTTTTTTTATAATAATTTTTAAAAAAAGACATGTTGACACTGATATGTTGAGAATATTGTGGTTTAGAGAACTTTTCTACCCGTCCCTTTTAGCGTATTTAGTGAAAAATACTCAGTAGGGCATCTACTAACCAAATACCTTGCCTTCAGAAAGTATTCACACCCCTTGACTTTTCCAAATGTTGTGTTATGGCATGAATTTAAAATGTAATACATAGAGATTGTAAGCGAGTGACAAAACACACAATAACCCATAATGTCAAGGTGGAATTATGTTTTTACACATTTATTAAAAATAAAAATCTGAACTGTATTCAACCCCTTTGTTATGGCAAGCCTAAATAAGTTCAGGAATAGAAATAAGCTTAACAAGTCACATAATAAATTGTATGGATTTACTCAGTGTGCAATTATAATGTTTAATATGATTTTTGAATGACTCATCTCTGTACCCCACACATACAATTACAGTGCATTCGGAAAATATTCAGACCCCTTCACTGCAAATGTATAAACAATTTTTTTTTTAAATACATTCTTTACATAAGTATTCAGACCATTTGCTATGAGACTTGAAATTGAGATCAGGTGCATCCTGTTTCCATTGATCATCCTTGCGCTGTTTCTACAACTACATTGGAGTCCACCTGTGCTAAATTCAATTGATTGGACATGATTTGAAAAAGGCACACACCTGTCTATATAAGGTCCCACAGTTGACAGTGCATGTCAGAGCAAAAACCTAGCCATGAGGTCGAAGGAATTGTCCATAGAGCTCCGAGATAGGATTGTGTCGAGGCACAGATCTGGGGAAGGGTGCCAAAAAATGTCTGCAGCATTGTAGGTCCCCAAGAACACAGTGGCCTCCATCATTCTTAAATGGAAGACGTTTGGAATCACCGAGACTCTTCCTAGAGCTGAGCGCCCGGCCAAACTGAGCAATCGGGGGAGAAGGGCCTTGGTCAGGGAGGTGAACAAGAACCCAATGGTCACTCTGACAGAGCTCTAGAGTTCCTCTGTGGAGATGGGAGAACCTTCCAGAAGGACAACCATCTCTGCAGCACTACACCAATCAGGTCTTTATGGTAGAGTGGCCAGACCCCTCCTCAGTAAAAGGCACATGACAGCCCGCTTGGAGTTGGCCAAAAGACACCTACACCATGAGAAACAAGATTCTCTGGTCTGATGAAACCAAGATTGAACTCTGGCCTGAATGCAAAGCGTCACGTCTGGAGGAAACCAGGCACTGCTCATCACCTGGCCAATACCATCCCTACGGTGAAGCGTGGTGGCAGCATCATGCTGTGGGGATGTTTTTCAGCGGCAGGGACTGGGAGACCGAGCAAAGTACAGAGAACCTTGATGAAAACCTGCTCCAGAGCGTTCAGGACCTCAGACTGGGATGAAGGTTCACCTTCCTACAGGACAACAACCCTAAGCATACAGCCAAGACAACGCAGAAGTGGTTTCGGGACAAGTCTCTGAATGGTGTGCCAAGCTTGTAGCGTCACACCCAAGAAGACTCGATGCTGTAATCACTGCTAAAGGTGCTTCAACAAGGTGCACCGCCAAAGGTGCTTCAACAAGGGCAAAAGCAAATAAAAAAAACAGGTTTTTAGAAATGTTTGCAAATTTTAAAAAAGAATACAGAAATATCACATTTCAGGAGTTTCTCACATTCTTCTCTGCAGATCCTCTTAAGCTCTGAAAAACATCCCCACAGCATGATGCTGCCACCACGCTTCACCATAGGGATGGTATTGGCCAGGTGATGAGCAGTGCCTGTATTCAGATACTTATGTAAATGTGATATTTCTGTATTATTTTTGCTTTGTCATTATGGGATATTGTGTGTAGATTGAGGGGAAAGACGATTTAATCATTTTCAGAATATGGCTGACATGTAACAAAATGTGGAAGTGAAGGGGTCTGAATATTTTCCAAATGCACTGTATCTGTAAGGTCCCTCATTCGAGCAGTGAATTTCAAACACCGATTCAACCACAAAGACCAGGGAGGATTTCCAATGCCTCGCAAAGAAGGGCACCTATTAGTAGACCAGCCTTTGAATATCCCTGGTGAAGTTATTAATTACACTTCGGATTGTGCATCAATACACCCAGTCACTACAAAGATACAGGCCTCCTTCCTAACTCAGTTGCCGGAGAGGAAGGAAACCGCTCAGGGATTTCACCATGAGGCCAATGCTGACTAAAACAGTTTGATTATAATGGCTGTGATAGGAGAAAACTGAGGATGAAACATTTTAGTTACTCCACAATACTAACCTAATTGACAGAGTGAAAAGAAGGAAGGCTGTAAAGAATACAAATATTCCAAAACATGAATCCTGTTTTCAACAAGGTACTAAAGTAATACTGCAAAAGAGGTGGCAAAGCAATTAACTGTTTGTCCTGAATACAAAGTGTTATGTTTGGAGCAAATCCAATACGACACATTACTGAGTATATCTCTCCATATTTTTAAGCATAGTGGTGGCTGCATCATGTTATGTGTATGCTTGTAATCGTTAAGGACTGTGGATTTTTTCAGGATAAAATGAAACGGAATGGAGCTAAGCACAAAATCCTGGTTCAGTTTTCCACCAGAAACTGGGAGATTAATTCACCTTTCAGCAGGACAATAACGTAAAACACAAGGTCAAATCTACACTAGAGTTGCTTACCAAGAAGACAGTGAATGTTCCTGAGTGGCCGAGTTACAGTGTTGATTTAAATCTACTTGAAAATCTATGGCAAGACCTGAAAATAGTTGTCTAGCAATGATCAACAATCAATTTGACAGATCTTGAAGAATTTTTAAAAGAATATTGGGCAAATGTTGCACAATCCAGGTCTTGAAAGCTCTTCGAGACTTACCCAGAAAGACTCACAGCTGTAATCATGCCAAAGATGCTTCTACAAAGTATTGACACAGGGATGTGAATACTTATGTAAATTGTAACTTTTATTTCCATCTATGTAAAAATAGCTTACATAAAGCCAACACATTAAAAACAGTGTAGCCTGCAGGTAGAAAATATACTGATAAAAATAAATATCCTTTTAATCACATTGGCTACGCATGGCCTGTCTGCAACAAACTTGAAACATTGTATCAAATATCAACTGGGTCACCCAGAAACTGGTTGTATAAAATATTCTGGGCCCTCAGAGTTTCCCGCGCCAGTGAGCTCGGAACAGCTGTAGGCTATTTGTGAAAGGAATAACAAGTAATCAGGTATTTTATGACGTTTCCACTGGATCAGAGCTTTACATTTTTCAATTTCATGCCGAATGGTTATTGAAAGGGAGAGAGCTGGAAATATTGTTCAAATACTTTGAGGAACTATTGTCATTCTCAATTGATTCTAAAAACAGACTTTGTTAACTTGCTCTTTGATGTGAAGAAAAATTACTTTGAGAAGCTCCACAGCTCATTAGTGGTGGTGAGTTAAGACAAAATACTATCACACATCCACAAATGGGCACATTTATAGGCCTACATTTGTGTGCAGGCCAGGTAGACTAGTCCTACTTCTATATGCGTAATCAGGTGCGCGTCCTTCCTTAACATTGACAGGAGCGTTTCAAACAAAAGATGAATAAATTGACAAAACTCGTAAATGGAATGAAATAAACAAACACTTATCTATTTGCAACTGCTCGACTAAAAAAAAAAAATCGAATTTTCAATACAGACTCATTTTGTCATACAGTATTCCATATAAGGCACCCAGAACTTATGAAAGTTGCACAGTATACCCATAATCTTATAATAAATAAAATCTAGTGATGTACATTTTAACATTTTAACATTTTGACCATGTTCTGTTATAATATCCACCCTGCACAGCCAGAAGAGGACTGGCCACCCCTCATAGCCTGGTTCCTCTCTAGGTTTCTTCCTAGGTTTTTGGCCTTTCTAGGGAGTTTTTCCTAGGGAGTTTTTCCTAGCCACCGTGCTTCTTTCACATGCTTTGCTTGCTGTTTGGGGTTTTAGGCTGGGTTTCGTACAGCACTTTGAGAATATCAGCTGATGTACGAAGGGCTATATAAAAATAAATTTGATTTGATTTGATTTGATTTGCATAACTTGACATTTCTGCCATCCATTGTGACATTCTGGGAGGATAACCAATCTTCCAATTAATGGCAATGCATTTCTTTGCCGCTATAAACGTTTATTCTGATAAATCTCCAGTATCAACATTTCCAAGCAAACAAAAACAGGGAGAAGGGAGAATCTGTAGACATGCTGAGATAAAATAATACTCTGACAAAATTCAGCCAGTCTTTGCAAGATCATAACATATGCAAATATGTCCAAATATGTCCCCTTTTGTGTTTCACACAGCCAGCAGAGGAATTACACTTCTGAGTGAATGATATTTAGTTTCAAAATCAAATCAAATCACATTTTACTTGTCACATGCGCCAAATACAACAGGTGTAGACCTTACAGTGAAATGCTTAGTTACAAGCCCTTCACCAACAATGCAATGGGGGGGGGGGGGGGGGGGGGGCAATGCAAATAGTCAGGGTAGCCATTTGATTAGCTGTTCAGAAGTCTTATGGCTTGAGGGTAGAAGCTGTTTAGAAGCCTCTTGGACCTAGACTTTGCGCTCCGGTACCTCTTGACGTGCGGATACTGAGAGAACAGTCTATGACTAGGGTGGCTGGAGTCTTTGACAATATTTTCAGCCTTTCTCTGACACTGCCTGGTATAGAGGTCCTGGATGGCAGGAAGCTTGGCCCCGTGATGTACTGGGCCGTACGCATTACCCTCTGTAGTACCCTGCGGTCGGAAGCTGAGCAGTTGCCATACCAGGCAGTGATTCACTGGAATATAGTATGTTTTATCTTAAACTGCAGTAATTTATGTCTGAGATTATATAAACATGACTGGGCATTCAAACATATCTATATCCATTCATCATCAATAGTGTCTCCCAGGTTTTCCCACATTCTTGTTTGACATGTTGTGTCATCGGGAAAAGCCTCTATCAATCCTTGATACAGTTTGAAAATCAACTTTGGAGGTTTGTCAGAATGCCTTAAAATAGTTTTCAGTGTTTGCTGCACAGAGAGAATAAAGTGTGGTACCTGCAAAAGTGCACCTCAATGCCGTCAAAGACTGGTCTTCCCTGGTTGCCTGAACCTGCTGAGACCCCGGTCACCATCTGATCCTGCTCAGATGAGGCATGACAAAGAATTACCTTGGTGAACTTTATACATTATCCAAGAAAATAATCAATGGTTCAATAATTGATAATAGATCACAGACTGTAGCCTACCCATCAACTCAAGATGGAACTTTGTATCCATTCACTGATTGTTAAAATATACTGCAAAATTCACCTGAGCTCCGTAAACTGGTCTTCCCTGGCTGTCTGACCCTGCTAAGACAATTATATAGGGAAACTGACAGATCAATAACGTTACATTGCTATATTGACTCTAATAAAAACTCACATTGCACTGTCAAAAAAACATTCGAATATCGGTCTGAAATCGTTTGGCCGCTGGTTTCATAATTTGATTCAGGTCTAATGTGATTGAAGTAAAAATAATAGCTAAAGTTAGTGAGCTAGCTAGCGAATGTTAGCCAACTTTTGGCTAGCTCTAATGGTACATCAACTGGTGAAAACTAGCCAAGTTAATTTACTTCTGTTGAAACAGAACAAAACATTTCAATACACACAACAACTGTTAGATGCATCTCCCTGACAGATAGCTAGAGGCTAGAGCTGAACTGACTGCGGTAGCTACTAGCTAGCTAACTAGTTAATTCTCTTCAGACATAACTTCAGTCGAGAGGGGATGAAACATTAGTTAACATTGCATGTGAGTTACACTACAAGCTCAGCACTGGGAATATTTTAATTTTTTTCTGTTAAGTCAAACAGCTGTTATCTTGACAGCTATATCAGTCAAATAAAGAGTAGCCAATTTCTGCTCTGCTTGCTTTTACAACCCAGAGAAAAGCACAACACAGAGACAGCAGCTGCAGACAGCAGCACTGTGCTGGTCCTACAATAATAGTTTTGCCTTCACACAGCCTGTCCACCCGCAATGTGGTGTCCTAGCAGGTCCTAAATCCAGCCGGCTGACACAGTCAAACAGCCTACCATACCGCTCTGAGGCGTCCGCATGATCCTAAAGCACGCCGGTGCCGTTTTTTGTATCACAGTGCAATGATAAAACCTGTGTCCCCAGTGAAAGTTGTGCCCCTGGTTCTGATGATATGGAGTCAGGAGGATGAGGGTCAGGGATCTGAATGGTCTGTATTGGAAAGACATAGGAAGAAGAGAGATCAGATCATATGATACTGAAAGCAGTGGAGCGTCAAGGTAGGAAGTAAGAGTAATAATGTGTCGGAGTGGAAAGTTGTGATTGTGTTTGATTAGACAACAGGGCTTCAATTACAAACTATCTGACTAACTAATGCTGTAGAGAAAGAGATAGGTGAAGTTAAATCAGCCTGGTTAATTGGAAATGGAAGATTGCTAATATTTTGTGTTAGCCAGGAAAAGCTTAGTGGGAAGAAGATAAAAAGCCATGTACCTGGTGCTTATGATAGGTTGAGGGGAGTATTCACTGGTGTCCCAATATCTATGTCCACAGATGATATTATTAAAGAAAATGTGAAGGGAGGCAAAGTGATTGAGGCCAAAAGGTTGATCAGTAGGAAAGTGGGTCAAAGAAGTGAAAGCTTATCAGTGATGCTGAGGTTTGAGAAAGTTTTGCCAGGAAAAGTACAGAAAGGATTCCTTAGTTTCAATGTTAGAGAATTTGTCCCATATGCACTGTGGTGTTTTAAATGCCAAAGAATGGGACATATAGCTGACAACGCTCAGTGTAAAGGAAAGAAAAGATGTGCCAAGTGTGGAGGGGACAATGATTACGGTGAGTTTGGAAGCAATGTGAAGGTTAAGTGCAATATTTGGTCGATGCCAGGTGCAGAGAGAGGCTAGAGAGGCTCAGAGATATAGGATCAGTCATGATGTATCATATGCAGAGGCTGTAAAACAGATTGGTAGAACTACAGTGCAGACTGATGGAGCTTACGTGGATCTACCTGTAGTAAGTGGACATACTGTCGGGACTGGTGCTTCTGATGGTCCTGGCATGGTTTTAAGGCCTGTTCAAAAATCTTGTGCTCATGAATGTGCGGTATCAAAGGACGCTTTTTATTGGTAAGGTTAGCAATACGACACGGGTTGTGGAAAGCAAAAATGCCAGTTTGAAGGTTATTGTGGAGACGGCAAAATAGATATTGGGGTTAACAGTTGAAATGGTTGTTGACATGCTGAACAATCCTAAGGGTGGAGTGTTTCCGCATGATATAGATCAAGTTTAATGGGGTAGGGGGGTTGGGGAGGTGTGGTAGAAGTTAGTAGGGATTTTATTTTCATGTTAGTACAGAATTGGGCACACCATGATTGATCGTACATTCCAGCACAGTAGGCATGCACTTCAAACATTTGTTTGCGGACTGCCATGATATCACAGAAGAAGAATCAAATCAAATGTATATTTGTCACATACACATGGTTAGCAGATGTTAATGCGAGTGTAGCGAAATGCTTGTTTAAATATATTTTTTTAAAGAAACAAAATGTTCTTCCCGACTGTATATAACAAAACCTAATATTTCCTGGGGTAACAACGTAAGAAATAACACATAAAAAAACGAAATACTGCATAGTTTCCTAGGAACGCGAAGCTAGACGGCCATCTGTCGGCCCCGGAAGTACAGAATTAGTAGAAGAGGAGTGATCTCTGGGCGTTCGTAAATTCAGAGCATTGTCAGATTGTCCGTTTGTAAATTCAAAGCGGTTCGCCCATCGGGCGCACACTGAACGCTCTGGCTGGGGAATAGGGTTGATCCAAGCGTTTTGACCTCACGACGGCAGTTAAGCACCCAAGCTAAAGTTGGCTAGATATAGCTACTTCCAGACACAAATGAGAGAACACCTCACTCTGACCATTTTACTCGCCCTAGCAGAGCTGGCTGTTTTCATGTTCTGGTGACTAACTGTGCTGCCGACAATTGAATTACGTTTTTTTACACGTTTACTGACACCGGTAATATTCAACGGGGTGTTGCGCGTTAGTAAATTCCTCGGTTATACTGCGCTCCGGCACACTCATAAGAGAGTGTGCTGAAATCGTATTAGATAGCCGCATTAAATTTACGAGCGCACCCAACTATGGCCAAAATCCATCTCGCTCGTTCTTCTCCGACTGCTGTCCACTAGGCTTCCTCTCTTTGGTGTGTGAGTGGATCCCGGGCTTCAGATTTATACATCCGATGAAACATCTGGCTCATTGAGCACGGTTACACGCACAAAATAATACAATTCTGTGGATAGTCAGATTAATATAATAGTTAGTTAAACACGTTTACATGCTTTGCAAGAAAGATTAACTTAATCAATCTTGTTTACATGGACACATCTGAAATTAGGCCACTAATGGGACTTTCAATAAATGCAGAACATCTCCAATCAAAATAAAAGTTCTACCACAGTGACCATGTTCCATTTTGGTCCGTACATAACGTTTGTGTGAAAACTCTTAAGATGCATTCTTTCAGTTTTCCGAATTCAATTCACTCAAAATAAGAGGGCATCACGAACAATGTACAAAACAATATACAAATATCACACATAAAAGACCCGCCAAAAAGTAAAAAGCAGGGAGACACAAAACAAGTATTACACTTTGGACAAAGTTACATGTTGACAAATACTGTATACACTTATGATAATTTGCTATTTCCGGAATTCAGATGTGAAGTCTGAGCACCATCAACTTTTTAACTACGGCGCGCGACCTGGTTCGATGTGCCTAAAAATCATCTTTAAAATTGCCGCTGTCTTGGAACTAGAATTGGGATCATGTGTATACTGTGTTAATGCCGAAACCAAAAAAATAATAAGGGAGAGCGAGCACTGTGAACCAAAATACAAAATACAGTTGCAATCTTTCTCCACAGGGCGGTGATCAACCTCCATCAACAGTGTCACTGGCATGTATGTATCAAATTAGAGTGGTAGAAACCAATCATTTATATATACACTAGATTACATTTTGGGGGTGTTGTTTTGAAGCCACCACACCTTGGCACTCCCCCGCCATTGTAAAAAATATTTTGGAAGCTGTAGAAATGCATTTGTCTACATTTGTTTACCCACGTTTACTGCTAAACATAAACTTAGCAAAAAAAAGAAACGTCCTCACTGTCAAATGCGTTTATTTTCAGCAAACTTAACATGTGTAAATATTTGTATGAACATAAGATTCTACAACTGAGACAAACTGAACAAGTTCCACAGACATGTGACTAACAGAAATGGACTAATGTGTCTCTGAACAATAAGGGGGGGGGCGGGGGGGGGGGCAAAATCAAAACTAACAGTCAGTATCTGGTGTGGCCACCAGCTGCATTAAGTACTGCAGTGCATCTCCTCCTCATGGACTGCACCAGATGTGCCAGTTGTTGCTGTGAGATGTTACCCCACTCTTCCACCAAGGCACCTGCAAGTTCCCGGACATTTCTGGGGGGGGGGGGGATGGCCCTAGCCCTCACCCTCCGATCCCAGACGTGCTCAATGGGATTGAGATCCGGGCTCTTTGCTGGCCATGGCAGAACATTGACAGTCCTGTCTTGCAGGAAATCACGCACAGAAGGAACATTATGGCTGGTGGCATTGTCATGCTGGAGGTTCATGTCAGGATGAGCCTGCAGGAAGGGTACCACATGAGGGAGGAGGATGTCTTCCCTGTAACGCACAGTGTTGAGATTGCCTGCAATGACAACAAGCTCAGTCTGATGATGCTGTGACACACCACCCCAGACCATGACGGACCCTCCACCTCCAAATCGATCCCGCTCCAGAGTACAGGCCTCGGTGTAATGCTCATTCCTTCGACGATAAACGTGAATCCGACCACCGCCCCTGATGAGACAAAACCGCGACTCGTCAGCGAAGAGCACTTTTTGCCAGTCCTGTCTGGTCCAGCGACGGTGGGTTTGTGCCCATAGGCAACGTTGTTGCAAGTGATGTCTGGTGAGGACCTGCCTTACAACAGGCCTACAAGCCCTCAGTCCAGCCTCTCTCAGCCTATTGCGGACAGTCTGAGCACTGATGGAGGGATTGTGCGTTCCTGGTGTAACTCGGGCAGTTGTTGTTGCAATCCTGTACCTGTCCCGCAGGTGTGATGTTCGGATGTACCGATCCTGTGCAGTTGTTGTTACACGCGGTCTGCCACTGGGAGGACAATCAGCTGTCCATCCTGTCTCCCTCTAGCGGTGTCTTAGGTGTCTCACAGTACAGACATTGCAATTTATTGCCCTGGCCACATCTGCAGTCCTCATGCCTCATGCAGCATGCCTAAGGCACATTCACACAGATGAGCAGGGACCCTGGGCATCTTTCTTTTCCTGTTTTTCAGAGTCAGTAGAAAGGCCTCTTTAGTGTCCCAACTGTGACCTTAATTGCCTACTGTCTGTAAACTGTTGGTGTCTTAATGACCGTTCCACAGGTGCATGTTCATTAATTGTTTATGGTTCATTGAACAAGCATGGGAAACAGTGTTTAAACCGTTTACAATGAAGATCTGTGAAGTTATTTGGATTTTTACGAATTATCTTTGTAAGACAGGGTCCTGAAAAAGGGACATTCATTTTTTTGCTGAGTTTACAAATAAAATATAATGTACTGTTACTGTCCCCAATACAAAAAAAATTAAAAATACTTAAATACATGTCATTTTGTCCTTGAAACATTCCTATGGAGGACTGCTTCTTCTGGGGAGTGCCAATATGGCCGACCGGTGGCTTTGAAGCCCCTCATTGGCCAATACATAGCATCAGCAATCCAGGGTTTATATACAGTGCCTTCGGAAAGTATTGGGACCCCTTGACTTTTTCCAAATTTTGTTAGGTTACAGCCTCATTCTAAAATGGATCACTTTTTTCCCCTCCTCAATCTACACACAATACCCCACAATGACAAAGCAAAGACAGGACTTTAGATTTTTTCCCTAATTATTAAAATTTAAAAAACTTAAATATCATATTTACATAAGTATTCAGACCCTTTTCTCAGTACTTTCTTCTAGCACCTTCGCAGCGATTACAGCCTCAAGTCTTCTTGGGTATGACGCTACAAGCTTGGCACAACTGTATTTGGGGAGTT
This sequence comes from Salmo salar, assembly GCF_965601325.2. Lineage (NCBI taxonomy): Eukaryota > Metazoa > Chordata > Actinopteri > Salmoniformes > Salmonidae > Salmo > Salmo salar. Next base: position 60,645,712 of record NC_138294.1, on the reverse strand, counting down.
TCTCCCATTCGTCTCTTCAGATCCTCTCAAGCTCTGTCAGGTTAAATGGGGAGCATTGCTGTACAGCTATTTTCAGGTCTCTCCAGAGTCTGGGCTCTGGATGGGCCACAAGGACATTCTGAGACTTCTCCCGAAGCCACTCCAGCGTTGTCTTGGCTGTGTGCTTAGGGTCGTTGTCCTGTTGGAAGGTGAACCTTCACCCCAGTCTGAAGTCCTGAGTGCTCTGGAGCAGGTTTTCATCAAGTATCTCTTTTTACTTTGCTCCATTCATCTTTTCCTCAATTCTGACTAGTCTCCAGTCCCTGCCGCTGACAAACGTCACCATAGCATGATGCTGCCACCAACATGTTTCACCATAGGGATGGTGCCAGGTTTCCTCTAGAAGTGACGCTTGGCATTCAGGCCAAATTATGAGGTATTGTGTGTAGATTGCTGAGGCTCTTTATTTATTTAAACCATTTTAGAATAAGGCTGTAACGTAACAAAATGTGAAAGAAGTCAAGGGGTCTGAATACTTTCCAAAGGCACTGTACATCATTGGTAGAAACCTTGTAGAAGACTGTACTGTACTCTAGTTTGAATTACAAATGATCAAGGGTATGGAGGGCTCTGATTAGAGACCATTAGTAAATAACTAGATTTAATAGCCCCTCCCATAAATTGTACTGTAGTCAACATCTATCATTGTCTTACCAGGCTTACATTTACTAAGACAATATGACACTAAAAGGAATAGAAAGAATAAATAATGATTTCATTTTACTGAAATATTTGAGAGAAAAAAGATGACCCTTTACTTTACACAGGCAGTAAGCTTAAACACACATTTCTACAAATAACAAAATCCACCACAGCACAAGCACAGACATAGCCTAAATGTATCAGCCCACCAAATAAAATCACAAGTCAAACTTAGCAGAAAGGGGAAATAAATATAAATGTATTTCCAGATACACACACAGCTAATGATTCACCCCAGACACATAGATCTTTCCAACCAGGGAAGCAACCATTCAGACATGTTCAGACATGCACCAAACCTACAAACCACTCAGCGGGCAAATCTGAAATGTCACCCTATTCTCTAGCATACATCGCCTTCGGAAAGTATTCAGACCCTTGGACTTTTTCCATATATTTTGTTACGTTACAGCCTTACTCTAAAATCGATTTAATGTTAATAATCCTATGCAAATCTACACACAATAACCCATAATGACAAAGCAAAAACAGGTTGAGAAATGTGTTCAAATTAATCCAAAATAAAAACAAAAATACCGTATTTACACAAGTATTCAGACCCTTTGCTATGCAACTAGAAATTGAGCTCAGGTTAATCCTGTTACCATTGAACATCCGTGAGCTATTTCTACAACTTGATTGGAGTCCACCTGTGGTAAATTCAATTGATTGAACATGATTTGGAAAGGCACACACCTGTCTATATATAAGGTCAACAGTTGACAGTGCATGTCCAAGCAAAAACCAAGCCATGAGGTCAAAGGAATTGTCCCTAGAGCTCCGAGACAGGATTGTGTTGAGGCACAGATCTGGTGAAGGGTCCCAAAATATTTCTGCAGCATTGAAGGTCCCCAAGAACACAGTGGCCTCCATCATTCTTAAATGGAAGAAGTTTGGAACCACCATGACTCTTCCTAGAGCTGACCGCCCAAGCGGTCACTTCTGGAGGAAACCTGGCACCATCCCTATGGCTAAGCATGGTGGTGTTAGCATCATGCTGTGGGGATGTTTTTCAGCGGCAGGGACAGGGAGTCTAGTCAGGATCGAGTCAAAGATGAACGGAGCAAAGTACAAAGAGATCCTTGATGAAAACCTGCTCCAGAGCACACAGGATTTCAGACTGGGGTGAAGGTTCACCGTCCAACAGGACAACAAGCCTAAGCACAGAGCCAAGACAATGCAGGAGTGGCTTCGGGACAAGTCTTTGAATGCCCTTGAGTGGCCCAGCCACAGCCTGGTCATGAAACCTATCGAAGATCTCTGGAGACCTGAAAATAGCTGTGCAGCAAAGCTCCCCATCCAACCTGACAGAGCTTGAGAGGATCTGCATAGAATTGGAGAAACTCCCCAAATACAGGTTTGCCAAGCTTGTAGCGTCAAAGGTGCTTCATCAAAGTACTGAGTAAAGGGTCTGAATACTTACAGTTGAAGTCAGAAGTTTACACACACTTATGTTGGAGTCATTAAAACTTGTTTTTCAACCACTCCACAAATGTCTTTTTAACAAACTATAGTTTTGGCAAGTCGGTTAGGACATCTACTTTGTGCATGAAACAAGTTATTTTTTCCAACAATTGTTTACAGATTATTTCACTGTATCACAATTCCTGTGAGTCAGAAGTTTATATACACTAAGTTGACTGTGCCTTTAAACAGCTTGGACAATTCCAGAAAATGATGTCATGGCTTTAGACGCTTCTGATAGGCTAATTGACATCATTTGAGTCAATTGGAGGTGTACCTATGGATGTATTTCAAGGCCTACCTTCAAACTCAGGGCCTCTTTGCTTGACATGATGGGAAAATCAGCCAAGACCTCAGGAAAAAAAATTGTAGACCTCAACAAGTCTGGTTCATCCTTGGGAGCAATTTCCAAACACCTGAAGGTACCACATTCATCTGTACAAACAATAGTACGCAAGTATAAACACCATGGGACCAGGCAGCCGTCATACCGCTCAAGAAGGAGAAGCGTTCTGTCTCCTAGAGATGAACGTACTTGTGTGAAAAGTGCAAATCAATCCCAGAACAACAGCAAAAGGACCCTGTAAAGATGCTGGAGGAAACAAGTATCTATATCCACAGTAAAACGAGTACTATTTCGACATAACCTGAAAGGCCACTCAGCAAGGAAGAAGCCACTGCTCCAAAACCGCCATAAAAAAGCCAGACTACGGTTTGCAACTGCATATGGGGTAAAAATAAAAAAACTTTCTGGAGAATTGTCCTCTGGTCTGATGAAACAAAAATAGAACTGTTTGGCCATAAAGACCATCGTTATGTTTTGAGGAAAAAGGGGGACGCTTGCAAGCTGAAGAACACCATCCCAACCGTGAAGCACAGGGGTGGCAGCATCATGTTGTGGGGGTGCTTTGCTGCAGGAGGGATTGGTGCACTTCACAAAATAGATGGCATCATGAGGTAGGAAGTTAAAGCTTGGTCGCAAATGGGTCTTCCAAATGGACAATGACCCCAAGCATACATCCAAAGTTGTGGCAAAATGGCTTAAGGACAACTAAGTCAAGGTATTGGAGTGACCATCACAAAGCCCTGACCTCAATCCCATACAAAATTTGTGGGCAGAACTGAAAAAGTGTGCGTGAGCAAAGAGGCCTACAAACCTGAATTCACCCAACTTATTGTGGGAAGCTTGTGGAAGGCTACCCAAAACGGTTGACCCAAGTTAAACAATTTAAAGGCAATGCTACCATACACTCAATTAATATATGTAAACTTCTGACCCACTGGGAATGTGATGAAATAAATAAAAGCTGAAATAAATCACTACTATTATTCTGACATTTCACATTCTTAAAATAAAGTGGTAATCCTAACTGACCTAAGACAGGGAATTTTTACTAGGATTAAATGTCAGGAATTGTGAAAAACTGATTTTAAATGTATTTGGCTGAGGTGTATGTAAACCTCCGACTTCAACTGTAAGTAAATGTCATATCAGTTATTTATTTTTAATATATTAGCAAAATGTCTAAAGTCCTATTTGTCCTTTGTCATTTTGGGGTATTGTGTGTAGATTGATGAGGGGGAAAAAATTATTTAATCAATTTTAAAATAATGCTATAACCTACCAAAATGTGGGAAAATGTCAAGGGGTCTGAATACTTTCCGAAGGCACTAAGTGCACTAAAGGATAAAGGGTTCCATTACAAACACATACGAGTCAAATCTCAAAAACCAAGAGTTAGGGGAAAATGAGAATGTGTATGATAAAATTCGTACAACATGCCAGTTGCACGAATTAGGGTGACACTAAACTCACGCTCAGAAGAATACACATTTATTAATCCAAACAAAAGCAGGATAAGATTTAAAAGCAGAGCTAAAACCTTTCTTGTAAACCCCAGAGGGGTCAAACCTGATCTCTTATAAAGAGAGTGACATTGGAAGATTCAAATACATCAACCTGACTACATTTGTTTCTTTCTTCCCAAAATATACACATTCTTGTTGGGCCAATGATAGAGGGTCCACTTCAGTGATCAGAACCTCTACAGCTGTTTCAAACCACCAGAGTATGCCTAAATTTCACATGCAGATCTAAGTATTGACCAGAGACATACTAAAATCCATTTTCTTACTACATCTGTGTCCCAAATATTCATGAAGGCTAGTTCATTTGTTGCTGGATAGGTAAAATTAAATCATTATTTGGCCTTTCCATCATATTGCTTTCTTTTCACCATGGATACATCATATTAAGAGAAAACCGGATTCGGCAGTTTATACATAATTTGAACTCCACACAGCATAGACCTGCCACCAGAAAATGATTAGCTAAAATAAAATAACAAGTAAAAACCAAAGCACACTTGAAACACGCAACCACAAAATAATAAACCAATATACGAATAATTGCTTGAATAAACTGTCACACAACCTAACATCAACTTGACAGTGAAACCAGGGGAGAACACATTTACATCATTTAGCAGTCGCTCTTTATCCAGAGCGATTTACAAGAGCAACCGGTTCCCCCGCACATGGACTCTGTACTGGTACCCCCTGTATAGACGTTTCGCTATTGTTATTTTACTGCTCCTCTTTAATTACTTGTTACTTTTATTTCTTATTTGTATGTTTTAAACTGCATTGTTGGTTAGGGGCTTGTAAGTAAGCATTTCACTCTAAGGTCTACACCTGTTGTATTCGGCGCACGTGACTAATAAAAATAGATTTGAAGTGCCTTGCTCAAGGGCACATTGACAGATTTTTCACTTAGTCGGCCCGGGGATTCAAACCAGTGACCTTTTGGTTATTGGCTCAATGCTCTTAACCGCTAGGCTACCTGCCAAATTGTGTTGAGCAGTTCATAACACAGGACATTACAGCTAAACCAATTTTATAGTTACAAGTGTATCATTGAGCCACATTTCAAGTGAATTTGGTATCAGTGTATTCTATTGCGTTCCACTATCAATTGTAGTTGGTCTAGCGAGGCCTATATTTGTAGTTCACAAGTGAAATAATAAATACTGATATTTGCTGCTTTGAAGCAAATAAAGGCTTTGGTTTGGCAAATGGACAATATAATGCTTACCGAGTTAGGCCTTTTCTACAATCAGCACACATTTCTACAATCAGCACACATTTCATGTCACTCCCTTGTTCAACTACATGACTTGTGCTCAACAGCCTTACCATAAAATACCTTACCAGTTGAAATCAAGAGGACTTAAAGTTAAGAATAGCAGAAAACAGCATTTGCAGCATGCCACTAACAAAAAACAAAACAAATAAAAATACAAACAAGACATTCAAATCAAAAACTGGAGAAATAATAAAAGCAACAAACTGTAACCTCTGGACTTAAAATCCCACCTCTTAGACGTAACAGAATTTATTCAAACCGCAAGAGTATGTTTCACTGCACTGAATACAAAATAACCTCTCTTTAAGTAACATATACCATAGCAACATCAGCAAATATTTGGTTGACTGATTGAGCGAGGAAATGGGTGTGATTAAAATAACAAAAAGAAAACAAAATGTAAAAGAGTGTGAGGAAATTCAATAAATGAAAACTGTCATTGTAAAAAGAAAACTGCAGCTAGATACAGGTAACTGCCAAAATAAAGGAAATACCAACATAAAATGTCTTAATAGGGCGTTGGGCACCACGTGCCACCAGAACAGCTTCTATGCTCCTAGGCATAGATTCTACAAGTGTCTGAAACTCTATTGGATGGATACAACACCATTCTTCCACAAGAAGTGCCATAATTTGGTGTTTTGTTGATGGTGGTGAAAAAGGCCGTCTCAGGCGCCGCTCCAGAATCTCCCATAGGTTTTCAATTGGGTTGAGATCAGAGGGGTATACTACAAAGCAGGATCAATGAGATAACTGATAAACAACGATTGATTTTCTGGTTCATTAAGACAGCTAAACTTAGATATGCGTTCTTGATTGTTGAGTCAATTAGTCAATGCCCATATCAAGCTTATCTTTCTAAAAAAGAAAGTTATTTCAGAACATTTATGCAAGTCAGCTGGCTAACTCCTTGATCATGCTTTGTAGTACACCCTTCTGGTAACTGACAGACACACCCACACACACTAAACCTCCTATGCACCTTTGACACCCCTTTTCTAGCCATGGTAGCCAAAGTAATGGCCAACTGGGCATGTTTATACATGACGGGATAGGATGTTAATTGCTTAATTAACTCAGGAACCACACGAGTGGAAGCACCTGCTTTCAGGGCTCTAAATTCAAATGTTTCATTAGTAACTTAAAGTTGGAAGCACCAAATGAAATTTAGGAGCACCAGAAAAGTTGATTGGGATTGGGCCTATATTGCTACATTTTCACAGGCAGACCAATTCTGATATTTTTTCCACCTGTTGTTCTTTTGATCAATCACATCAGATCTTTTCACATCAGATCTTTTTCAGAGCTGATCTGATTGGTCAAAAGACCAATTAGTGAAAAGAAATATCAGAATTGGGCTGCCTGTGTAAATGCTGCCTATGAATTCTAGCTACTTCTGAAGCACGTTGTGCCCAAGAAACTAATATGGAACACTGTAAACGCATTTGTTTATTATAAAAGCTAAACTGATGATACAAATACCTGTCATTGAAATTAAAGTAATTTGTGGAATATTAATGGTCTACATATTGTGTAAAAACAGCATTTTCCTATTGAGACGCATTACATAGAAAATTGTACACAGTCTCTTTAAAAACATCAGGTTTATGATGTTGACATGCAAGAGATCTGTCATTCATTCACTGCTATGATCACTGATCTGAAGAAGCTACCCCTTTTCCTTTCTTTCTGTGCCCCCAAATGCTTGGATATACTGGTAAAGTTACCAGGTTGTTAGCTAGCTAGCGAACAAGGTAACATGACTGAACAAAGTGTAAACAAATGGTTAACAACGTCGACGCATGAGTAGTTTTAGAACGGCCCACGACATGGTTTATGAATCTAAAATGCAGTCCCGGCGAGCCGCTCGGCTATAGGAAGATAAAAATGTTGTGCCGGTAAAATTGGTCAGATCTTTTGACCTGGTTGAGCTAGAAGCAAGCTGTTTTCACTGTAGTAATAGTGCAACCATGATGCTAACGAATCTGACTTTAGAGCCCTGCCTGCCTGCTTTCAATATACTTTATTTTATTTACTCAAGTGTTTCCTTTATTTTGGAAATTACCAGTATTCAAACAAGATCTCGCTCATGTCATTCTGTATCAAATCTGAATAGGTATTCTTCCAAAAATACTTTGTCTGCATAGGCAACAGGTCCACCGACAGCGAGGTTCAACAACCCATAGTTCCCATGCGGAAGTCAGTGGATCCCAAGATATTTAAATTTTATTGCCTTTCTCTGAGCCCTTCTTCAAAGTACTGCAGTCAGAAAACATTGGAGCACCAGATGAGAGGAGACCATGTCCATTCCTCACTCTTCTGAGAGAAACCACACCACGCAACAAGTATTTTACAATATAAAGGGCACGGGCCACAGTGGCCATCCTGTTTGTCTGTCTGTAGCCCTGGGAGTGAAACAGCCATCTCCCTGAGAGAGGCAGTCACCAGCCAGGTAAGTACGCCCAGACTCCCCTCACTCCACAGAGGTGTTAGTGCTGGCCTTGACCACAGACCCGGCCCGGCTGATCTGCAGCCAGGGCAGCTTGGCACAGTTCTTGAAGAGCTGCTCGATGGCGATGTGGCGAACATGCAGTTCCGATGCCAGTGAGTCTTTTTCCTGCACAGCCACTGTCAGCCCCTCAAACACCTCTGTAGAGGGGAGAGGAAACAGAGCAGAGATTAGTACAGTGCAGGGTCTCTCTCTTAGGGATGTTACAGTGACCGTATTACCGCCACACCGACGGTCACGGGTCATGCTAACAGTCAAGTTCCACGTGACCGTTTAGTCACGGTAATTAGGCTTCTCCAAGCTCTGATGCTGCTGATGGTCATTAGTAGCCTACCAAACTTGCTAACTGACTGGTACTCCGCACTCTATTGTCCCTCTAATCACTCTGACATCAATGCAAATGTATTAAAAAAAAATAAAAAATAAAACACTTCATAAAAGCCCATGAGCTTATGTTGCGCAACATTTCTATAGGCTATGCAATTGGGTGAGAAAACAGAGTTGATGGCCTGTATTAAAAAGAAGAGGATCCTATCAGCTTTCTATAGGCTATGCCTACTATATTTATTTCTCAACGTTCCTAATATTAAGCACATTGCTTCGCTTTTAACATTTTTTTAATTTAACAAGGCAAGTCAGTTAAGACCAAATTCTTATTTACAATGACGACCTACCGGGGAACAGTGGGTTAACTGCCTCGTTCAGGGGCAGAACGACAGATTTTTACCTTGTCAGCTCGGGGATTCGTTCCAGCAACCTTTTGGTTACTGGCCCACTCTAACCACTAGCCTACCTGCCGCTTTACAACAGGAGTATAGCCTACCTGGCTGGCATGAAAATTTAACCACAGGAAAAGCGTACTCCATTCGCTATTTAAGTCCATAGATTACATATTTGTTCCCCCGACCCCGTTTTCCGAGACAGGTACATGATAATGGTCCATTTTATATCTGTGAAATTAGTTATGATTTATGTAAAGACTAGATTAAATTAAGAATAGTCTGATGGGTGACACTATTAGCCTATCACTTGTGAATGATGCCCAGCGTGTGCAGTAAGGCAAGAAACAGTGCATGCCTTTTTTTTCTAATCATAGTTGCACACCTCATGTAGCCTAGCCCATATGTTTTGACAAGCTTTGTATCACAACTAAATAACTTCTTAAAATTAAGCACATTAATCCGCTTTACAACAGGTGGGTGTAGAGCCTAACTGGCATACATAGGCGGCGCATGGGTGAGCTTGAAATTTGGGGAAGATAATTTTCACCATAAAAATGAACCTTTGTAATAAAGCATTACACGCATAATTGCATTTGTGGTCACTTTTAAGAATAGTGGTTCCCAGCCGCGTGCTCATTGCTGCGCTTATAATGTGAAGAAATAGCCTAATAGTTGATCAACATTTTAAGCTAAACGTTCTGATCTGTTGCATCGGGCTCATTGCTTTTAAAACGTTTTTTTTTAATGCTAGTGGTTGTATTAATTTGGGATCTATTGCATCCCACAACTGTCCCAGACTATATTTGGAATATTTATTTATCACACAGAATAGGTCAACTTTTGTACTATGGGGAATATAAGATTGACGTAGGCTAGAGCTTTTGCTGTTTGTTAGGCCTACTCATCTTGTTGGCTGACAAAATAAATGTGTACAGTTCTTCTAACGTCTTCAATACGTGCCTCGGAATTGGATATGCACACGTGCAGGTGCGTCCCCGATGTGTCGGTCTTCACTTGCAGCCTACTTTGGAGCTGACATGCCTGTGAGAAGGTCGTGATCACGTGACGGGCATGGGCTAATAAGAATTTAGTTATGAGAGAGCCATGTGAGTGAGGTACTTCAGACGACCGCGATTAGCCGCCGGGAGAAGGGAATTATAATTATTACATTCAGCCAAGGAGCACAGCGGCCACTGGCCGCAAAAGGCATGGAGGTTGCCGCTGGGAAATTCAAGGCTTTATCAAGTTCTTGTCAAATTGTGAATAAGAGACTGATGAAGTGAGTGCAGTCTGCGCAAAAAACTAAGCAGAGCTCAGGCCTTTCATGCAACTTTTTTTCAAATCATCATTAGAGTCGCATCATGCAGCCTTAGAATGTATTAAAAATAAAAAAACATATAGCCAGATGTTTGTATCACAACTAAAGTTACATAAATAACTCTAAATGAAGCATATTATAGGACCTGTTTCTTTGTTAACTGCTCAACACAGAATAGCCGCATGTGCACTCCCTCATAAATCGCTTGGAGAATATATACTTTCTATTTTATTCAGCTATGTTCAATTGTATTCTTCATACTATACAATAAAAGAATGCTACAGAATTCTAAGCAAATCTTGTCTGCTAAATGAACTAGTGTAGCCCACAGCCACACGGCACATCCAGATCAGGGCCTAACATAAGGACAACTCAGAGGACGCTATCTGCACTTCTGAAATAGACAAAAATCTTTTCAGATCATGTTTTTTTTGACCGGTCTAAAATAAATCGTAGATTTATTGTGATGGTGGTGTAAGTTATAGTGAAGGTTATATTAAATTGATTTATACTTTTTTTAAATGTAGATGTTCCAAAGGTCTGCATCAGTGGCTTGTAGGCTATGCGTGGAAGCCAGGAGATGCTAAACATGTTTATGTTAATTTATGGTCAATTACAGTGAGACCGGCAGTTACAGTTGAAGTCAGAAGTTTACATACACCTTAGCCAAATACATTTAAACTCAGTTTATCACAATTCCTGACATGTAATCCTCGTAAAAATTCCCTCTCTTAGGTCAGTCAGGATCACCACTTCATGTTAAGAACGTGAATTGCCAGAATAATAGTAGAGAGAATGATTTATTTCAGCTTTTATTTCTTTCATCAAATTCCCAGTGAGTCAGAAGATTACATAGCTCAATTAGTGTTTGGTAGCATTGCCTTTAAATTGTTTAACATTTCAGGTAGCCTTCCACAAGCTTCCCACATAAGTTGGGTGAATTTTGGCCCATTCCTCCTGACAGAGCTGGTGTAACTGAGTCAGGTTTGTAGGCTTCCTTGCTCGCACACGCCTTTTCAGTTCTGCCCACAAATTTTCTATAGGATTGAGGTCAGGGCTTTGTGATGGCCACTCCAATACATTGACTTTGTTGTCCTTAAGCCATTTTGCCACAACTTTGGATGTATGCTTGGGGTCATTGTCCATTTGGAAGACCCATTTGCGACCAAGCTTTAACTCCCTGACTTATGTCTTGATATGTTGCTTCAATATATCCACATAATTTTCCTTCCCCATGATGCCATCTATTTTGTGAAGTGCACCAGTACCTCCTGCAGCAAAGCACCCCCACAACATGATGCTGCCACCCCCGTGCTTCACAGTTGGGATGGTATTCTTCGGGGTGCAAGCCTCCCCCTTTTTCCTCCAAACATAACCTTCCCTGTGGCTCAGTTGGTAGAGCATGGTGTTCGCAACGCCAGCATGGTGTGTGCAACGCCAGGGTTGTGGGTTCGATTCCCACGGGGGGCAGTAAAAAAAAAATGAAATTGTATGAAATGTATGCATTCACTACTGTAAGTCGCTCTGGATAAGAGCGTCTGCTAAATGACTAAACTGTAAAAATGTAAATGTAATAACGATGGTCATTATGGCCAAACAGTTCTATTTTTGTTTCATCAGACCAAAGGACATTTATCCAAAAAGTACGATCTTTGTCCCCCATGTGCAGTTGCAAACCGTAGTCTGGCTTTTTTATGGCGGTTTTGGAGCAGTGGCTTCTTCCTTGCTGAGCGGCCTTTCAGGTTATGTCGATATATGACTCGTTTTACTGTGGATATAGATACTTTTGTACCTGTTTCCTCCAGCATCTTCACAAGGTCCTTTGCTGTTGTTCTGGGATTGATTTGCACTTTTCGCACCAAAGTACGTTCATCTCTAGGAGACAGAACGTGTCTCCTTCCTGAGCGGTATGACGGCTGTGTGGTCCCATGGTGTTTATACTTGCGTACTATTGTTTGTACAGATTAATATGGTACCTTCACGCATTTGGAAATTGCTCCCAAGGATGAATCAGACTTGTGGTGGTCTACAATTTTTTTTCTGGGGTCTTGGCTGATTTCTTTTGATTTTCCCATGATGTCAAGCAAAGAGGCACTGAGTTTGAAGGTAGGCCTTGAAATACATCCACAGGTACACCTCCAATTGACTCAAATTATGTAAATTAGCCTATCAGGAGCTTCTAAAGCCATGACATCATTTTCTGGAATTTTCCAAGCTGTTTAAAGGCACAGTCAACTTAGTGTATGTAAACTCCTGACCCACTGGAATTGTGATAGTGAATTATAAGTTAAATAATATGTCTGTAAACAATTGTTGGAAAAATAACTTGTGTCATGCACACAGTAGATGTCCTAACCGACTTGCCAAAACTATAGTTTATTAACAAGAAATTTGTAGAGTGGTTGAAAAACGAGTTTTAATGACTCCAACCTAATTATATGTAAACTTCCGACTTCAACTGTATTTGCTTGACAATCACCAGCCACAGCCCTACTCTCTCACAAAAACACACACAGAGCAAAAGAGCAATGAGATCAATGAAGGCCAGGGACCACACACCCGGAAAAGAAATCAAACAGATTAAGCCGAGGGTGCAGACAGCGATGACAACGCAGTACTACCAATACATAACACCACCTCACAATCAAAGACACAACGTCACATCAAAGACACACCAGCATAGAAGAGATGCAAGAAAACACTAATGAGGCACATTCAGTTCCATCCATTTATGGACATTTACAAGCACTTCAAACAAGAGACTTAAAACCCATGCATGCTCTAAAGCACTCCTTTATAGATGATTAATGCAAAAGAATAATTTAGACATCTGTTCACAGTTAACTTCAATAGATGGCTATGAAAGTGTCTCTTACTTTGAATCTGTAGCAGCAGCTGCTCATTCAGCTGGTGGAGCTCGTCCACACTCATTTTAATCACTGGAAGATAAAACAAAGATTGGGTCACAAAACAAGAGCAACACAGCATGGCATGTTTGATCAAATAAATGAACCAACTAAAGCAACTTCCAGCACTGGGGGGGATTCCGACCCGAGTTAAGCATGCATAAATGGAACGTAATTCCCCTTTTATGCACTTTTCACTCTACACGTATTCTGAACTATTAGTTTGGGGTGGATATCAAAGAAATTAAGGAGTCGCGGAGGTGTGTTTACAGATGAACTGTATTCTGACCTTGACTTAATTCCCTCAATTCCACCTTTACGTGCAATAAAATTATGAAAAAGGTGGGGAAACCTGTTGGTTTCACATCTACTTAATTTTTTTACTGATAGAAATAACACAATTTTCCATGCACTAATTTACAAATTGATAAGACGGAGATATTTATAAGAGCTAGGTGAATGTGTGAGCCGTTTGGATAAGCGGGTTGAAAATATAAATGACAATTGTTGATCTATTTTACCTTTTGATTGCTAGCGACAAATGCGAAACCAATAATATGGCAGCAAACTGAAGCATATCAACATATCAGCTTTTTAACAGCGAAGTTTACGAAATGTTGGTATTATAACCTGAAGGGAAAGAATTTGGAGACCCAAGCTATAGAGCCTCACAGTGGAGGTGTCATAATACCCATAAAACCTAGCGGTCAAACAGGGAAATGGTTCCAATCATTTTCCCACCATACATTTTTCCCATACGGGACTTTAGAAACACTTAAAATAAGGGTTGTGTTTCGTGAAGGCTTACCCTGGCATCATGTTTTGATAACCATGTAAATCTCTCTCGGACAAGGTGACTTATCAATATATTTGGCTCCATTTACTCAGATTCAAAAATGCTAATCCCTGCAAGCTTCTGCACGTCATCTCTAGCTGGCACCTTCGCTAACAGGTATGGTGTCAAGTTCTCATAATTTTCCATTTAAAGAAATTGCCTATTTATTAATTACTACATTTAGAGAACATTAGATAGTAAATCCAGAGCTTCTTACCCTTTCTTCGATTTGGCAGTCTTATCCAGATCATCATGGCATTTGTAGTTCTTTATGATAGCCACATTAGCAGCTAATTAGCATGTCATCTTGGGGGGTTAAATTCAGGCGCATATATTGATAAAAAAAAGTCACCTTGTTCGAGAAAGATTTACATGGTTATCAAAACGTCACGCCAGGGTAAGCCTACACGAAACACAAACCTTATTTTAAGTTTCTAAAATCCCCTATGGGAAAAATGGTGGGGAAATGATTGGAACCATTTCCCTGTTTGACCACTAGGTTTTATGGGTATTATGACTTGTACTGTGGAATTCTATAGGCTTCTGTAGCCATGGCAAATGACAGTATAGCGCCAAAACTACCAAGTTGATTTATGACTTCTAGAATGGTTTAATTATACAGTTGAAGTCAGAAGTTTACATACACCTTAGCCAAATACATTTAAACTCAGTTTATCACAATTCCTGACATGTTTCTCCTAGTAACAATTCCCCGTCTTAGGTCAGTTAGGATCACCACTTTATTTTAAGAATGTGAAATGTCAAAATAATAGTAGAGAAAATGATATATTTCAGCTTTTATTTCTTTCATCACATTCCCAGTGGGTCAATTAGTATTTGGTAGCATTGCCTTTAAATTGTTTAATTTGGGTGAAACATTTTGGGTAGCCTTCTACGAGCTTCCCACAATAAGTTGGGTAAATTTTGGCCCATTTCTCCTGACAGAGCTGGTGTAACTGAGTCAGGTTTGTAGGCCTCCTTGCTCACACAGGCTTTTTCAGTTCTTCCAACAAATTTTCTATAGGATTGAGGTCAGGGCTTTGTGATGATCACTCCAATACATTGACTTTGTTGTCCTTAAGCCATTTTGCCACAACTTTGGATGTATGCTTGGGGTCATTGTCCATTTGGAAGACCCATTTACAACCAAGCTTTACCTTCCTGACTGATGTCTTGAGATGTTGCTTCAATACATCCACATAATTTTCCTCATGATGCCATCTATTTTGTGAAGTGCACCAGTCCCTCCTGCAGCAAAGCACCCACACAACATGATGCTGCCACCCCCGTGCTTCACGGTTGGGATGATGTTCTTCAATTGTAGGAAAAATTACTTGTGTCATGCACAAAGTAGATGTCCTAACAGACTTGCCAAAACTATAGTTTGTTAACATGAATTTTGTGGAGTGGTTGAAAAACGAGTTTTAAATGACTCCAACCTAAGTGTACAGTGCCTTGCGAAAGTATTCGGCCCCCTTGAACTTTTCGACCTTTTGCCACATTTCAGGCTTCAAACAAAGATATAAAACTGTAATTTTTTGTGAAGAATCAACAACAAGTGGGACACAATTATGAAGTGGAACGAAATTTATTGGATATTTCAAACTTTTTTAACAAATAAAAAACGGAAAAATTGGCCGTGCAAAATTATTCAGCCCCTTTACTTTCAGTGCAGCAAACTCTCTCCAGAAGTTCAGTGAGGATCTCTGAATGATCCAATGTTGACCTAAATGACTAATGATGATAAATAGAATCCACCTGTGTGTAATCAAGTCTCCGTATAAATGCACCTGCTCTGTGATAGTCTCAGAGGTTCGTTTAAAGCGCAGAGAGCATCATGAAGAACAAGGAACACACCAGGCAGGTCCGAGATACTGTTGTGGAGAAGTTTAAAGCCGGATTTGGATACAAAAAGATTTCCCAAGCTTTAAACATCCCAAGGAGCACTGTGCAAGCGATAATATTGAAATGGAAGGAGTATCAGACCACTGCAAATCTACGAAGACCCGGCCGTCCCTCTAAACTTTCAGCTCATACAAGGAGAAGACTGATCAGAGATGCAGCCAAGAGGCCCATGATCACTCTGGATGAACTGCAGAGATCTACAGCTGAGGTGGGAGACTCTGTCCATAGGACAACAATCAGTCGTATACTGCACAAATCTGGCCTTTATGGAAGAGTGGCAAGAAGAAAGCCATTTCTTAAAGATATCCATAAAAAGTGTCATTTAAAGTTTGCCACTAGCCACCTGGGAGACACACCAAACATGTGGAAGAAGGTGCTCTGGTCAGATGAAACCAAAATCAAACTTTTTGGCAACAATGCAAAACGTTATGTTTGGCGTAAAAGCAACACAGCTCATCACCCTGAACACACCATCCCCACTGTCAAACATGGTGGTGGCAGCATCATGGTTTGGGCCTGCTTTTCTTCAGCAGGGAAGATGGTTAAAATTGATGGGAAGATGGATGGAGCCAAATACAGGACCATTCTGGAAGAAAACCTGATGGAGTCTGCAAAAGACCTGAGACTGGGACGGAGATTTGTCTTCCAACAAGACAATGATCCAAAACATAAAGCAAAATCTACAATGGAATGGTTCACAAATAAACATACCCAGGTGTTAGAATGGCCAAGTCAAAGTCCAGACCTGAATCCAATCGAGAATCTGTAGAAAGAACTGAAAACTGCTGTTCACAAACACTCTCCATCCAACCTCACTGAGCTCGAGCTGCTTTGCAAGGAGGAATGGGCAAAAATTTCAGTCTCTCGATGTGCAAAACTGATAGAGACATACCCCAAGCAACTTACAGCTGTAATCGCAGCAAAAGGTGGCGCTACAAAGTATTAATTTAAAGGGGCTGAATAATTTTGCACGCCCAATTTTTCAGTTTTTTATTTGTTAAAAAAGTTTGAAATATCCAATAAATTTCGTTCCACTTCATAATTGTGTCCCACTTGTTGTTGATTCTTCAAAAAAATTACAGTTTTATATCTTTATGTTTGAAGCCTGAAATGTGGCAAAAGGTCGAAAAGTTCAAGGGGGCCGAATACTTTCGCAAGGCACTGTATGTAAACTTCCGACTTCAACTGTATGCCCAGACTTTTCACTGTATTTAACAAAAATGTATATTGTGTTAAATTGGGAGTCATCGTCAGTTATTCCCATATACATTTATAACTGTCACTTTAGTGTTAGTTTCCTTACATTTTGCATCATTCCATTCCATTGTTAGTTTACCTGTCTCTCCTCTCTCACGTTTGTGTGGTTGTTCCTGAGGATCGCTAGCAATAGTGGATCATATTAGGCTAACATATTACAAGTTGTGCAATAATTTGGGACATGTAGCCTATTTTAATCATTATGGAAGGCAGACCATACGTAGCAGCAAACCTGGAGCACGTTTCACGATGGCTGGACTGTTGTCATCACAGTTCCATGATTAGTGCTGATTATTCAGGTAGATTTTTAGGACTACTGATCAACCCCTATTGTACACTTCTCACCTAATATTTCATGGATTGAACAATTTATTATGGCAAACTACTATTTCTTAAGTCTGAATCGGGCCTTTGTTGCATAGCAACAACAAACTATGCAGAAACAGAGAGAGAAAAGCTAAGGGTCTGAAAGTTACTGTCATAATTTACAAAGGAAAAGAATTCTATAAACTACCTGAAAGTGTCAGCGTCCTTGAGAGAGATTCATCCTCTCTCCAAGAGGGCGTGTAGCAGACACAAACAAACTTGGTACTGTGACATGGCATGGAGAACCCAAGGACACTTTATGAGGTAGGACTAAGAATAACTTTTCTCTGGACAAATTGAGAGTGTGGTGGTGTGGGGAAAGGAAGAGTGGTGGCTGAGGAGGAATGTGTGAGGATACACTAAAAACTGGGCCCTGGCCTGCGTCACTACATTGTCTTGTCCACCATTAATAAGTAGGGGAAATGGAAGAGATAGCAGACTCCATATAACAAAGATCACAGAGACCAGATAAGAGGAGAAAAAGGGGTGCATTGCATCCCATCTGTTTTCCTCCCTCCCTTTTCAACATCCCTCCTCCCACTCAATGCCACTCTGCAGAGGCTCTAGACTCACGTGGTCATATCTCCAAAATCACGTCGTTGTCACGCCTCCCTCGGAGGCCTGGTGAACTTTGTATTGCAAAAAGGTGTTGAATGGTCCGCGGCAAGATTTTGATTGGATGTTGTCTTTCAAGAACCCTCCCCCACACGCCCGTAGAAGGGGTGCTGTGTGTTATGTGCATCACTGTTTTCCGTCCGGGTAGTTGTCTATTCTAGTTTAACCTGTTGGGGATAGGGGGCAGTATTTGCACAGCCGGATAAAAAACGTACCCGATTTAATCTGGTTACTACTCCTGCCCAGTAACTAGAATATGCATATAATTGTTTGATTTGGTAGAAAACCCCCTAAAGTTTCTAAAACTGTTTGAATGGTGTCTGAGTATAACAGAACTCATTTGGCAGGCCAAAACCTGAGAAGATTCCAAACAGGAAGCGCTCTCTCTTACTATTTCTTGGCCTTCTTGATCATCTCTAACCAAAACAGGGGATCTCTGGCATAACGTGACATTTTCTAACGCTCCCATAGGCTCTCAGAAGGCGCCAGAACGATGAATGGTGACTTTGCAGGCCATGGCTGAAAAACAGTAGCGCATTTGGATAGTGGTCGATCTGAGAACAATGAGACTGAGGCGCGTGCACGAGCCGACACCATGTTTTTATTGATTGGTCTTTGAACGAAAACAGGGTTTCCCGGTCGGAATATTATCGCTTTTTTACGAGAAAAATCGCATAAAAATTGATTTTAAACAGCGTTTGACATGCGTCGAAGTACGGTAATGGAATATTTTGAAATGTTTTGTCACGAAACGCGTCGGGCGCGTCACCCTTCTTTACCCTTCGGATAGTGTCTTGAACGTACGAACAAAACGCCGCTATTTGGATATAACTATGGATTATTTGGAACCAAACCAACATTTGTTATTGAAGTAGAAGTCCTGGGAGTGCATTCTGACGAAGAACAGCAAAGGTAATAACATTTTTCTAATAGTAATTCTGAGTTTGGTGAGTACCACACTTGGTGGGTGTCAAAATAGCTAGCCATGATGGCCGGGCTATCTACTCAGAATATTGCAAAATGTGCTTTCACCGAAAAGCTATTTTAAAATCGGACATAGCGATTGCATAAAGGAGTTCTGTATCTATAATTCTTTAAATAATTGTTATGTTTTTTGTGAACGTTTATCGTGAGTAATTTAGTAAATTCACGGGAAGTGTTCGGTGGGAATGCTAGTCACATGCTAATGTAAAAAGCTGGTTTTTGATATAAATATGAACTTGATTGAACAAAACATGCATGTATTGTATAACATAATGTCCTAGGAGTGTCATCTGATGAAGATCATCGAAGGTTAGTGCTGCATTTAGCTGTGGTTTTGGGTTTTGTGACATTACATGCTAGCTTGAAAAATGGGTGTCTGATTATTTCTGGCTGGGTACTCTGCTGACATAATCTAATGTTTTGCTTTCGTTGTAAAGCCTTTTTGAAATCGGACAGTGTGGTTAGATTAACGAGAGTCTTGTCTTTAAAATGGTGTAAAATAGTCATATGTTTGAGAAATTGAAGTAATAGCATTTCTAAGGTATTTGAATATCGCGCCACGGGATTCCACTGGCTGTTGAGGTGGGACGCAAGCGTTCTAAGCCACTCTGGTGACAAACACTTGTCCATTCGTCTGAATTTGTTCTGTTCACATGGCTGCGCTTTGCTGACACTGAAAATATCTTGAAGATTGCCCATTATTTAGATTTTGTAAGGACCCAAAAAACAAGGCAGTGGCAGTACCTATTCAAATAAGTAAATAAGTACATTTTGAAAATGTTAAACTATTCATTATTAGCTAGATAGCTGGCTACAATAGGTCACTTTGTAGGCTAAATGTCTTCAGCTAGCTAACTTCATATTAGCTATCTATCTTGATGTAATCATTGTAAATTAAAAACAATCTCCAAATGCATTTGTAGATAACAGTTAAAGAAGTAGTGTTGTCACAACACCAGAATTTTGACTTCGATACCGCTACCAGGTTTAGTATCACAATACTCAATACCGTCACAATACTCAATACCGTCACAATACTCAATACCAAAACGATACCACGGCAAAAGAATAAGGCACAACATGGCAATTGGTCCAGACCGATAAACTCAGCTATTGCTCTGTTCAACTGTCTTGCATCTTTTGAGTTCAATATCATTACTTTAAAAAAAAATTCAGAGACAGTCAATGACTCAATTATACAAATATACAATCAATTTGACTTTGTTTTTACCAAATCTAACTAAATTATGGTAATAATTTATTTGAATGGTAAATCTCTATTGATAAACTGGGTAAATCAAGATGTAGCCCAGGCTTGTGCACAATACAGATGAATGCATATTCAATAGGTGTGTGCATGCATTGAGTTATTGAGCTTGTTTTGGCTGATTTCATGGGGCTACAGATGCCAAACAAACAATATTTTTCCCTTCCAGTTGGGACTTAATTTTATTGTACTGATCAACAACATTTGCATAAAAGTAATAGATCATATTTGGGAGAGACGTGAGAGAGACTGAATAAGTGTATGAAAAGTTTTTGTGGGAAATCAACTTTGAAATCAGCATATTTTGCATTATGGTTAGCAAGCAAAGTTAGCCTACAAAGCTGGAAGCTACCAGTATCTTCTTCCATTGTAAAGTATTTTAGCCAATATAGACATTGTTTTCCGAATAGTAATTAACAGTTCCAACATTTCGACATGCCGTGTCGCATTATTCAAGACTTAACTTCTGTGCAGCATGAGGGGAGCTAACATGATGCAGCTCAGATTCCCAGTGCAGGCTAGCAATGAGTAAGTGGAGCATGCACGGTGCGAGCTATAATAAGGGGTTGACTGCTCTGATAGACAGGCTTGATCTGTGAGACACATGACACAGGAGTACCTGAAGCAACAAAAATTCTAGTACCGAACCGCTTTTCATGTTCTAGTATCAAAAGAGTAGCGAAGTTTCGGTATACCGTGCAACACTACATGAAAGAGGGTGAAACTGCAGCTCCAGCTACAGTAAAGGGAGAGTGTAGGCTACTGGACAGGACAGTGTAGGCTACTGGATATGGCAGGTCATTTTGTGGGAGGATATTATGAAAAGATTGTCCAGTTCCAGTCCCTAGAGGGGAAAACTTTGAGGACAGAGAGATAATAGCAACATCATATTCAGTGGTGTCTAATTTAAATATAATGAAGCCTGTTTCTTTGTGATGTTTCTGTCCTCAGACATGGAAAGCTGTAAAAGCCTTTTTGCATATGAAGAGAGGTCCCAATGAATATCACAACAAACTTAGGGTATATCCTATATGCCATGGGTTATATGTGTAGGCCTATGTTAGCAAATGTTGTATATAAAAAAATATAGTGAAACATCACACACACACACACACAATGTATAAACCTATTGGAGTTGGAGCAGGACAACCCTGCTGGAGGTCTGCTGGGTGTAGCAGGGTTCTGTTTCAGCCCAGCATTAACACACCAGGATTCAACTTATCAAATCTAAAGAGTTCATAATCAAGTGTGCCATTGCTGGGCTGGAATAGAAGTTTGCTCACCCAGTAGATCAGGGACCAGTGGAGCAAGGTTGGCTACCGCTGGTATGGAGTTTTTTTGGTTCACCTGAAATTATGCTTTAGTAATAATAGCTTACATGTTACTACTCAATGATCTATTGTTATTTAGACTAAGATGTCTAATCTTTACATACAAGTTCACTTATATGTACATTCTGAAGTGATGAAGTGTTGATTCTTTGAAGTGAAGCGAGTGTTTGAACTTGTTTTAATTGTTCAACTATTATTCAAAATTAACTAATGTCAATGTTGATTAACCACATCACAATCCTGCAATAAAGAGGGGAAAGGGTTCTGTCTCTAACGTGTCAGTGTTGTATTCTAAAATTAGTCCAGTTGTATGATCCTTTTTGTCTAGTTGTAAGATTTCCAATCTGTTTTATTTGATTGTCACTCTCTCTCAGTATATCAGCTCTGTGAATCCAATCTGCAGCTTATCATATGGCATGCATCGCCAATGCAGCCATAAGCCTACAGTATGGTGACATTACTGGCCTTATTGGCATCTGAAGCAGAGAATAGCTAAACTCACACATTGTTTACAAGTTAAACTATATGCTCTCAATTTCAACTGATACCATAACAATAGACAATGTATAGGAGGCCAACCATATACCAGACTCTGTACATGCCTTTTAAGCGCTGACATATAACATTCAGTGCAAATCCAACCCTTGTAATTTAGTTACAGTATATGAAAATAAGGAGATGACAA
Organism: Salmo salar; assembly: GCF_965601325.2. Lineage (NCBI taxonomy): Eukaryota > Metazoa > Chordata > Actinopteri > Salmoniformes > Salmonidae > Salmo > Salmo salar. The sequence continues at coordinate 60,623,662 of NC_138294.1, read as the reverse complement.
TTAGGCTACTGGAGATCAGCATTACAGGTAACATTTAATGAGGTTCATTTAATTTCCTTCATTTGAGCAAAATTATTGCAGTTCCCATAGAAACAGACACAGTACATGGTTGCTCTATGTATCACTGACCCTGGAAAGCTAGCAACTGGGCTAACACAGCTAACCTTTCAGATCAATAATATGCTGTTTTTATTCACATTTTGTTGGCTATATAGTAGCTAGCTAGCTAGTTATACCTAGTAGTTTACAAAGTTGGTTGACTTTTCTCAAAACGAACCTCATTATGGCTAGCTACTTGTCCCTCATGCTAGCCTATACAGCCAAATATCACTTCAGAAACGTCAAAATATTGATATGGCCAGCATTGTAGACCATTTCTCCCCTCTTGTTGCAGCTTTAGCTCATCTCGAAATAACAGTGAAATGCTGTCAAAACCAGTGTGCTGCAAAAACGTTCTAAAATGTTTTGTCACCCGTGCTTGTTTTGTTGAAATGTTTAGTCCTCACACACTGTTGCACCTACAGCACTAATCTGGTGAGCACCTTTGGAGCACCACCCAAACAAGACATTTGATTGGTTTGAAGTGTTGCGAGGCGTCACAGATTTACAGCGGGTTCTGACCCCTCTTTAGAGGATTTCTTCCATGGAACTTCCCCAGGCTTCCCATTTTAGGGAAGCCTAGTTCACGAGGAGCCTATAGAGGCTCAGAAACCAGCTAAATAACACTCTGGCTACAGTCTGACTTATCTACCCTTCTCCTAAAATGGTGCACTCTTTCCGCGAGGCTCCATCTAGCCACGCTTATGCTACACCAATACAATGCTTTGAATCAATGGGGGGAGTGAACGAGATCACACTTCTGGAGAATAGAGGGGTAGAGAGAATCTGACCACAACCAGTGTGGTGTTTTAGGAATGGAGGAAGGCTAGTTACTGTTTGTGGTGTAAAGTAAATGAGGCTGACTGTGAACTCACACTCGTCTCTGCTGTGACCATTGTTTGAATGCAGTGTCTGGTGGTCTCCTCCAGAAGACTGGCTGTGGCTGCGGTGAAGAAGGCCCCTCCTCCCTGTGACCCCCCACAGGGCCCCGAGGCCGCGCCTGTCCTCCAGTAGCCCCAGCTCCTCGGCCGAGTGGCACTCCAGCATGCCCGTGGCGTAGTCCGGCAGCCCTTCTGCCCCCATCCCCTGGTTCCAGCGTGGGGTGTAGCGGGGTACCTGGGCGTCCAACTGGGGCAGTAGTTTACGGTCTCCATTCTGGCTGTAGCAGAGGAGCTGGTGCTTGCCCCCCCGGCAGCCAGGACTCCCCTCTGAGCTGACAGAGTCTTTGTTCTGGGCGTACTGCACGATGCGGCTGATCTTCTGGCTAAGGGCCAGCTTCATGCCCTCGTAGGGACTGCGGGAGACCTTGGAGCGGGACAGCTTCTGGTTGGCAATGAGGTGGTACTTCTCAAAACACTCCCGGTGGCCCCGTAGGGATTTGGTGTGCAGGAGGGTGGCATGAGAGACACCTGGAGGGAGCAATCAGTTAAAGAAGACAATTAGTTACATGTTCTATTTAGCAATCAATGCTATATGTATATCAAAGCATTGGATACATTTCTATGAAACAGAGGTCTAAGAACTGAAATGAGGTGCTGTTGGCTTTGCTCTTTTTTCAAAGTCAAGCCACTAAAGATATATTTTTTGTCTTCTTTTTTTGTTGTAATTTTTACCCCCTTTATCACCCCAATTTCGTGATTATGATCTTGTCTCATTGCTGCAACTCCCCAACGGGCCTGGGAGAGGCGAAGGTCGAGTCATGCACCATCCGAAACATGACCCGCCAAGCCGCACTTCTTAGCACTGAAGCCAGCTGCACCAATGTATCGGTGGAAACACCGTTGAGCTAACAACCGAAAGTCAGCCTGCAGGCGCCCGGCCCACCACAAGGAGTCGCTAGAATGCGATGAGCCAAGTAAAGTCCCCCTGGCCAAACCCTCTCCTAACCCGGACGATGCTGGACCAATTGTGTGCCACCTTATGAGACTCCCAGTCACGGCCGGTTGTTACACAGCCTGGGATCGAACCCCAGGCTGTAGTGACGCCACAACACTGCGTCGCAGTGCCTTAGACCGCTGCGCCACTCGGGAGGCACCACTGCATATTTCAATGACTTCCTGCTCTAGATGCTTTTCTCAAAGGACCTAAAACTATAAAACGGTATTACAGTACTAACCTATTATTTATTTTTTAGAATGTACCTACTGAAAGCAGCCTAAAAGGCAGATTTAAGTATTTTAATGTCTAGAGCAGGGCTGCCCAACCCTCTTCCTGGAGATCTACTGTCCTGTGGGTTTTCAGTCCAACCCTAATTTAAACACACCTGATTCTACTAATTAGCTGCTCAACAAGACCTTAACTAGCTGAATCAGATATGCTAAATTATGGTTGGACCGAAAACCTACAGGACAGTAGATCTCCAGGAAGAGGGCTGGGCAGCCCTGGTCTAGGGGATAGTGGGCTTCTGAACCAGGGAGAGAGCAGAGATGGGAGAGATTTACCCATCTTAAATGGACAGATACCCACTAGGCTGAATTTTGTCTCACCTCAATATCTAAAATGGCTTTTCAAAGATAGGCCAACACTGCATTTTAGGTTCACAGAATTTGTAAAAGAAGAACAGAGTCAAGTAGGCTACCATCTTTGCAAAGATAAAAGCTTTGACCCTCCTTTTTAAGGACATTACTTAAATCCTTCTGAAGAATCTCATTGAGTAACTATTTAAGAGAAGTTGCAAGAGAAGTTGCTCTGCTGTGGTGTGTACGCTCCAGAGAGTGAGGGTATTTGAGTCATAATAACAGAGCCTCCAGCTTCCTCAGAAGGAGAGGTTTACCACAACATTTCCTCAACTCAGACTGCAAGAGGCCATTCACTCTCTAACCCACTTAACACAGAAGAAATGCGGGAGAATTTACCACATATACCACACCCAAATTCAAAAATCACCTTAAAGTAACCTGGGGGCAGTGTTGTGGATTGGCAATGGTGTAAACACTGAATGCAGTGTGTGAGAACAAGTTAGCAAGCAAGCTAGTGGGTGTGTTGTACAAGCATTGTCTTCAGTCTTTTTCCTCCTGGCCTACATTTCTATCACGCAGACAGACATGCTGGAACATGAAACTAGGGGATTAGTCAACGTCAAGACACAGTGAGAGGCAGTAAAGCGGATGCTTGTTAGGTAAGTTCACCGCAAACACACCTCTAGGAAAGAGAGGAGATGTAAGAAGGCATACGGCCACCAAATGACTAGCCTATTGCACTAGGCCTATACAATAACTATAAATATGCAAAGTCAGAATTCAGTCCATATCAGTCATCAGAAAGCATTAGCCTCAACTTTAAGAAAAAGGATTTAAAAAAGTGAGAGATCAAACTAAATCAGGTCAACATGATCAGGCCATTTCCTAGTGTGTTACATTAATGGTCAGGGCCAACAACAGGAAGACACACTTAACTATAGCCATATCCCAGACAAAGAGGAAGACCTTCAGCCAACCTAGTTCACTCGCACGCACAGCGAGCAGCTTGGCTGCCTGTAACAGAATACAGAGAAAAGCAAACAGGAAAGCATCAAGTTGTTCAACGCTGTAGGATTTAAGACACAATAACCGACTTGCTTGTGTTAACCAACCCCATGACACACAAGGTAAAGTAAAAAAAATAAACGCAGTATTCTTGTTTAAGAACAATTTGGCCTATACAATCATTGTGTGAGTGAGTGAGTGAGTGAGTGAGTGAGTGAGTGAGTGAGTGAGTGAGTGAGTGAGTGAGTGAGTGAGTGAGTGAGAGAGTGTGTGTGCCCTGAGAGACAGCTCTGTGGTGGATTAGTCTTATATACTTGAGGCTTGGAAAGCTGGCCTGGGACAGTGTTGTGTCTGTGTCGCTGGCTACAGAAGATTCCCTAAATACCCAACCTGCTCAGCAGTTACCAGGGTCTCCATAAGCCGCCCAGCCAAGAGCAATGCCTTAAGCCCGATCAGATAAATCAGGCATCGACTACTGACGCGTCTGTCCCATTTAAAATACAAATAAAATACATTTAAAAAACAGTCCCAACGGTCAAATCACAGGCCCACAAACAGAGCAGTGTACCAGCCCAGAGCCAAGCAGCTTAGCAGCTATGGATATTGGCTAGCAATACTCTTTCTGTCACACAAACAAACACCATTCAGCGGTGAGTAAACGTCTCAGACAGTGGCAGTCAACTCGTCAGGGAAATAAGTAGCAGCATAACACTGCAGCTAATGAGCAACAGGCTTGTGTGAACACAGAACACTGGCCTGTGAATCATCCTTCTGTTAGCTTTAGCACATCTCCGGTTCAAGCAGTTTACCTGGCCTTCAGAGAAACAAAGCCACAGAGCAGCCTCATCATCCAAGCATTGTGCAAAACATTCACCATGCCGACAGAGTCAGACTCATGTTTGAATGGTGTCTGAGTAAAAGCAAAGGGAGCATAGATAGCAGAGGAACGATCAGTGAGTAACTCCTGTTTGGATTGAACGCTGTCTAAGTAAAAGCATATATAGGGCAGGTAAATATTACATGAGGAATGATCTGTCATCATGCTATATGGTGAGTAAGTAACTCCAACCCGAAACGCTACAGCTAATCCCAGAGGCTAAGGAAGCAGAGAGACATGATCCATTCAGAATGCAGAATTCTGCATTTTTCCCACACTGGATTTATTATTTATTTCCTTTTTACACAGGAAAAAAATGTGTGTTGCATTCTGAAAAACGCAGGTATACTGACCATGACACTCAATGTTGATATTTAAATAGACTCGCTGTGATTATCCGAAAAGTGTCATCCAAAACACACGCTTTGTCTCTGCGGCAGTGTGGGACGGGTGTGTGTGGCGGAAGATGTAGTCAGTGGCATTTTCGTTGCTAGGTACTGCATGTATAAACCGCTGGAATTTTGAAGAAAAGCTTGAATAAATTGGAATGGCTAGCCAACAAACAATGACAAGTCAATTAACACAACAAAAAAACTATAAAAAAGGTTCTTTAACCCCTCCGCAAATTGAAATGAAAGTGAGACAGAGAGGAGACAGACGGAGACCGAGAAAGGGACAGAGATCGCTGCAACAGAAACAGCTAGGGTAGAAGAGAATGCTGTACCTAATGCTAATCTCCCACAGAAATGGCTTCACATGAAGGAAAAAGTAGTACATGGTGTGTCAGGGAAACATATTGTATGTTTATGTGAGAAGTGTGGGAAAAAATAATTCCTTCACCACAGGCTGCGCAACCTATTAGAAAATTGCATAAAAACGCCATGCAGATCGACCACGGGGATGCAGTATTGCTTCAGACTGTAAATGTTTTGTAGAAACATTGGAAGAAGCAGAAAAGTAAACAGACGACTCAAACTGTGGAACTGCGGATTGTATACTGTATGGCAAAAGAGGAAATAGCAGACAGCAAGTTTCCAGTGTTGATAGAGCTACAAAAATAAAAGCTTCTACCCTGCCATTCAGTCGGGTACCACCTACACATATCACTCCAGCATTGCGCAAATGCAAAACACCATCGGTCAAACTTACTGAGAAGGGCATTCAGGAAATAGAACAGAGTCCGTATGTTGGAATAATCAGAGTTAAAATCTGTGACAGTTGCAGTCAAGAAGAAACTTGTGATGTTTGTGAGGTATGTGCATGAGGGCCAGGCGAAGACTGTTCTTAGCAAATGTAATGATACCGCATGGAGATGCCAAAACAATCACAAATGCCATCCTAGCAACATTCTAATCAAAGGTTATCAATTTTAAAAATGTGGTGGGACTGGACAGCGACGGGTCAAGTGTCATGACTGGAAAAGGCACAGGGGTGGGTCAGAGACTGCAGGAGAGAAACCTGTACCAGCTCAAAGTGCACATCAACTTGTGTCCTCCAACACATCAAAAGGCCTGACAGCTTCACAGCAATAACCCATTTCTTGCTGGATTTGCTTCCAATCATGGACATACTGAACCTGTTTTTCCAGAAATAAAATGTCTCTTGCACACATCAAGCCGATGGTTGCGGCAACCAGGACCACCCTACAATATATCTCAGACAACATGGGCGTGTATCAGCAACAGCTCATAGATGAGACCGCTGCCAACCCCGGTTACTACAAAAGCCACAAACTCCTCTTCAGCGGGGATGGCAAAGTGTGCACACACAGACTTCCTCTCGCACCTGATCCAGGGCCTTAATGACAGATTCGCAGAAGATGATCTGAGACATCTCTCTTGCATGGAAAAACGTCTAAATCCTGCCAATCTACCCGACAATGACCGAGACCTTACCCAGCACGGAGCTCCTGAACTCGACTCGTCTATGCAATATCTACAAATATATTCTACCAATGTCCTGTGGCAGGAATTTACCCAGGTCAAATGTGTTTATGCTAAAATGTCTTTGTTAAAAAGGAAATTCATAATTAATATTGCGATGAATACAGTTTTGTGCATTCTCTGTTCTTTTTCCCCCATGCGCCTCACTCACTCACAGCCTCCATCCCCTCCCATTGGAGCAGTTTCCACAATTCCCGCTGTAATTGTTACATCAACATATAGCTATAAAATATTTTTGTTTAATAGGCAATGCTTAATAATATTATGATGAATTCATGTTTAATATATGGTTTTGTGCACTCTGTCTAATTTCTTTCCCCTACGTCACACACAGCCACCATCCCCTCCCATTGGAACAGTTTCCACAATTGTTACATCAACATTTACAAAATGCAGAGATGGTCTCCTGCAATAACTACTCCTTTTTCTTCCCCAGGTAAGACATCTATTAAAACACCAGGGCTATAAAACCATGGCAGAAGCATGCATGGCTCTTATTCAAGAGTTCCCCGACATGTTCCCAGTGCACGCTCAGCTGGTCCTTGCCTTGTCCAGTGTTGCTACTGAAAGGGGATTCAGCTGCCAGAACCAAATTCTGGCGAAGAAACGGTCCCGCAGTGATCCCCTAGAGGCATTAATGACCATTTTGATAGGGGCACCGGTGTCCTGAAAATGTTATTTTGCTGGGGCACGCACCATTTTTTACCAGGATGACAAAAGGAGAAAATAGAGATAAAAAATAGAAAGCAACTGAGGGAGATTTGCACACATTTGTGCAAAATGTACACCGAACAAAAATAAATGCAACATGTTTCATGAGCAGAAATAAAAGATCCCAGAATTGCACAAAAAGCTTATTTCTCTCAAATTTTGTGCACAAATGTGTTTACATCCCTGTTAGTGAGCATTTTTCCTTTGCCAAGATAATCCATCCACCTGACAGGTGTGGCATATCAAGAAGCTGATTAAAGAGCATGATCACAACACAGGTGCACCTTGTGCTGGGGACAATAAAAAGTCACACTAAAAAGCAGTTGTCACACAAGTTGAGGGAATGTGCAATTGGCATGCTGACTGCAAGAAATGTCTACCAGAGCGGTTCGCAGAGAATTACATTTTCATTTCTCTACGATAAGCTGTCTCCAACGTTGTTTTAGAGAATTTGGCAGAGGGTGCTGGGGAGTATTTCTGTCGGTAATAAAGCCCTTGTGGGGAAAAAAACTAAATTAGATTGCCTGAGCCTTCCAAGTGGGTGGGTCTATCCGGTCATGTGAAATTAGGGCCTAATGAGTTTATTTGAATTGACCGAGTTCCTTACATGAACTATAACTCAGTAAAATCTTTGAAATTGCTGCATGTAGCATTTATATTTTTGTTCGGTATAATTAGTGGAACATACAGTATCTGACAACATTAAGTTTAACTGTAGCCAACTTTAAAATGAATACATTACAAGGTAATTATTTACAACTGATTAACAAGTATGGCGAGCTGCTATCTTACATTTGTGAATGTGACGACATTAAAAGCAGTGTGCATTGCTACCGGGTTTTAGAGCTTGCTCTCATGTCAAATTACCATAACAACAATAGCAACAACCGGGTCAAAGTTGAATGTCTCTTGCACAGTTGCAGCTTGCTATATTGTGGATAAAGAGTTACCTGTCTAACAGAACAGAGAGTCTTCTTTAATGGAAGCCTCTCCAACATAATCCAGGTAGAATAAGGAATTCCCCAGGGCAGCTGTCTAGGCCCCTTACTTTTTTCAATCTTTACTAAGGACATGCCACTGGCTTTGACTAAGGCCAGTATGTCTATGTATGCAGATGACTCAACACTATATACATCAACTACTACAGCGACTGAAATGACTGCAACATTTAACAAAGAGCTGCAGTTAGTTTCAGAGTGGGTGGCAAGGAATAAGTTAGTCCTCCATTTTTCTAAAACTAAAATCATTGTATTTGGGACAAATCATTCACTAAACCTCAACTAAATCTTGTAATAAATAATGTAGAAATTGAGCAAGTTGAGGTGAATAAACTGCTTGTAGTAACCCAGGATTGTAAACTGTCATGGTCAAAACATATTGAGACAACAGTAGCTAAGATGGGGAGAAGTCTGTTGTTACGTTCCCCAGTTTCTGTGTTGTAGTTTGTGTTTCAGGTAATGGCTTCCTGAAGTTCTCCAAGCAGCTGATTGGTCGGCCCCATTGCTGATTGGAGAGCTGACCCCGCCCCCTCGTCAGGACGCAGCTGTCTCCAATTAACAACCCCACCTAAAGCTATATAAGCCAGACAGAGAGATGATTGCAGAGAGATATTTGCTGAGAGACACACAGATGATGGCCGAGAGATATTTGCTGTGAGACACAGATAATGGCTGAGAGTTATAGCATGTTGGTTGTTTCTCAGAAAGAGAATTTGGTATGTACTTAGTTGTTGCTGAGAAACCTTATTATGTTCTGTGTTAGTTTGTTGCTCAGAGAGAGAGCTTCTTTAATGTCCTGAGTTCTCAGTTTAGTTGTGAAATTGTTTGTTATTCTGTTTCCTTTGTTCCCAGAGGGGAAGGGGAAGGCACCTAGGGAGTGCTTAGGCAAGAGGCCCGCGGGCATACATATACCCGTAGTAGTTTACTGTCTATGCACACTAGGAAAGACCTGGGCGGACCATCCCATGTATTTTGGTTAGTGCACCAGGTGGTGCTAGTTAGGTAAGTAGTGGGTAGGCAGGTAAGGTAGGAGAGGGTTTTGATATTTACTTTCTTTGCTTTGGTTCCGTCCAGCCCCTTTTTCCCAAACTTATCGTGTGAAGGATTAAAATTCCCTGTAAACGGTATATTCTGCCTATTTGTCATCCTTGCTCACACCTACACTTCCATACCTCTTTCACACCACGGAGAATTAAGTTGTAGCAGGGTGTTGCGTCCCCTCTTTCTAGAGGCGTGCGTAACATCTGTCCATAATAAATCGCTACTCTACCTTCTTAACAGCACTATCAACAAGGCAGGTCCTACAGGCTCTAGTTGTCGCACCTGCACTACTGTTCAGTTGTGATGTCAATCTGTAGAGATCGACTTCATCACTACGTGTATTTGTGAGAGGTACAGACATCTTGAAAGCACCAACCTGTCTGTTTAAATGACTAGCACACAGCTCAGACACCCATTCATACCCCACAATACATGCCACCAGAGGTCTCTTCACAGTCCACAACAGACTATGGGAGGTGCACAGTACTAGATAGAACCATGACTACATTGAACTTTATTCCACATCAGGTAACTGATGCGAGCAGTAGAATCATTTTAAAGACACACACACACTGTGTTGTACATACAGTTGAAGTCGGAAATTTACATACACCTTGGCCAAATACATTTAATCCTCGTAAAAATTCCATGTCTTAGGTCAGTTAGGATCACCACTTTAATTTAAGAATGTGAATTGTCAGAATAATATGAGGTGATTTATTTCAGCTTTTATTTCTTTCATCACATTCCCACATTCCCAGTGGGTCAGAAGTTTACATACACTCAATTAGTATTTGGTAGCATTGCCTTTAAATTGTTTAATTTGGGTCAACTGTTTGGGTAGCCTTCCACAAGCTTCCCACAATAAGTTGGGTGAATTTTGGCCCATTCCTCCTGACAGAGACGGTGTAACTGAGTCAGGTTTGTAGGCCTCTTTGCTCGCACACGCCTTTTCAGTTCTGCCCACAAATTTTGTATGAGATTGAGGTCAGGGCTTTGTGATGGTCACTCCAATACCTTGACTTTGTTGTCCTTAAGCCATTTTGGATGTATGCTTGGGGCCATTGTCCATTTGGAAGACCCATTTGCGACCAAGCTTTAACTTCCTAACTGATGTCTTGAGATGTTGCTTCAATATACCCACATAATTTTCCTCATTAAACCAGAGGACATTTCTCCAAAAAGTACGATTTTTGTCCCCATGTGCAGTTGCAAACCGTAGTCTGGCTTTTCTATGACGGTTTTGGAGCAGTGGCTTCTTTCTTGCTGAGCGGCCTTTCAGGTTATGTCGATATAGGACTCGTTTTACTGTGGATATAGATACTTTTGTACCGGTTTCCTCCAGCATCTTCACAAGGTCCTTTACTGTCGTTCTGGGATTGATTTGCACCTTTCGCACCAAAGTACGTTCATCTCTAGGAGACAGAACACATCTTCCTGAGCGGTATGACGGCTGCGTGATACCATGGTGTTTATGCTTGCCTACTATTGTTTGTACAGGTGAACGTGGTACCTTCAGGCGTTTGGAAATTGCTCCCAAGGAAGAGCCAGACTTGTGGAGGTCTACAATGTTTTTTCTGAGGTCTTGGCTGATTTCTTTTGATTTTCCCCATGATGTCAAGCAAAGAGGCTCTGAGTTTGAAGGTAGGCCTTGAAATACATCCACAGGTACACCTCCAATTGACTCAAATGATGTCAATTAGCCTATCAAAAGCAATGACATAATTGTCTGGAATTTTCCAAGCTGTTTAAAGGCACAGTCAACTTAGTGTATGTAAACTTCTGACCCACTGGAATTGTGATACAGTGAATTACAAGTGAAATAATCTGTCTGTAAACAATTGTTGGAAAAATTACTAAGTAGATGTCCTAACCGACTTGCCAAAAATAGAGTTTGTTAACAAAAAAAAGTGTGTAGTGGTTGAAAAACTAGTTTTAATGACTCCAACCTAAGTGTATGTAAACCTCCGACTTCAACTGTATGTGGTAGTGGAGTAGGAGCCTGAGGGCCCCAGGAAGAGTAGCTGCTGCCTTGGCAGCAGTTAATGGGGATCCAAAATAAGACAATTATAATAAGGCAAATGCCAACAAGAATGTGGTAAAAAATTTGGCTGTTTGAAAGGGGACCATATAAACATTTCCCAATTCCTTTTTCAGGCAACATACCGCATATCCTATGTGAATTAGGTATTAGTAATACACTCCCTTGGTCCCAAAGAACCAGACTATGCCTCAGTATGCCCATAATGACAAGCTATAGGTAACTGCTTTCCTTTCTGCATATTGTTTCACTCAACCCTGTTTGTGTCTGTGTGTAGGCCTACATTAGGCAAGGACATTCAATCCTTGACACAGATTCGGAGTCGTCGAGGTAGGAGGTTGGTAGTGAAAAATGGTGCAGGGGTCATGGTGATATCATGTCTAAATAGAGCTTGGCACGGCTGTCAACAACTGCAGAGCTAAACCTGGAGAACAGACAGAACTCACGTGTCTACAGTACACCATACATACTGGTCACACTTTAGTCCTGCTGCTACACTACGGAGTGGTGGAGGGGGAAGATGAGGGACTTTTAACCAGTAGGGGTGAACAGAAACTAGGGGTTAATACAGTGAGTTAAGCAGTTATTACCTTTTTAAATACTGTTACATTGCCTTCATATAGACTGAGTATACAAAACATGCTCTTTCCATGAAATAGACTGACCAGGTGAAACTATGATCCCTTATTGATATCACTTGTGGTGATAAGGTTAAATCGACAGGTTAACCTTTCTGGCGCAGGCGTTCCACTAGCGACCCACCACGACAACATCCGGTGAAATGGCACATTCATAAAAAATACAAGTATGTCAAGAACTGTAACGCTGCTGGGTTTTTTTACACTCAGTGTATCAAGAATGGTCCACCACCCAACTTGACACAACTGTGGCAAGAAATGGAGTCAACACGGGCCAGCATCCCTGTGGAATGCTTTCGACATCTTGTAGAGTTCATACCCGGATGAACTGAGGCTGTTCTGAGGGCAAAAGGGGATGCAACTCAATATTCTTAAGGTGTTCCTGACATTTGGTATACTCAGTGTATATGATTATGTATTTAGGCAGGTCAATCTAGATAGAGCTGAACAGCATATGGTGCAAATTATTAATGAATTAGCCTAAATATTACTGTATTCCCAAAACATAGGCCTATTAATGAAATTGATAAAGGCCTTTTGTCCAAAACTGGAATTAGCGCTGAAAGCCGTAGATTACTCGACCACTCCAAAATAAATACCCCAAATGCCAAAACTGAAAGCCATTTGTGCTCAATGGGGGGTGGAATAGTGGCTCTGGGATCAGCTATAGCAAAGTCAGCACGTTTCTCTATCGGCCACACGGAGCTGCCAGGCTGCCACAGCCCTTAACATAATCAGAGCTGTTTGCATCTCGAGGTGAGGAGTTCAGCCACAATGAGCAGGCCGTTTAGACCAGAGAGCAGCACAATGACCCCTAACAGCAGCACAGTGGCAGCATCAGCTTCATCATTCCACTGCATTGTGTCTGACTCAGATCTGCTGAGCCCCTCTTCGTTCTCTGGAATTTCCCCCTGCCCTTTTTCATTCTCATGATGCCAGCTGTGTGTGAGTGTGTAACGTCACTAGCCTCAGCAAAAATTCCATCTCCGTTATGTAACGGGATGAAGAGGAAGGAATGCTGCGGTTTGCCTTGGACTGAATCCTGCTGCTGCTCATCTGAACTGCGGTCTGCTTTCTATAGTCTGTGAGATTAGAGACTGAGGTCACATCACACCTGTGTGATAGACAGGAGGACAGGACACATAACAGCCCTCAGGTTAGAGGGGGGGCTCTGAGGTGGTTACTCTGTCTCAACAGCCTGAGGCCCGTCAGCTCCGGGGAAAAACAATCTCTGGTGTGAAACTGATGTATTCTGACTAAGAGCATCAGGTTAATTAAATCTTCAAAGAATATTGGATACGTTTAGCCGTTTTTTTGCTTTAGAGTGATCAGGGGAGTGCAACTATAGTTTTCCTTCACAGAAAATACATTAGTACAACACATTCGGCAGAAAATAACACAGATGACAACAGAACTGCAACGCTATTTGGCTAGCAGCCACACAAGTATATTTCCTAATGTTTGCTTGAAGTTAAATCGAGCATTTTACCAGAGAAAAGTAAGCTACATAGAGAAATGTACAGGCGAAAAGTAGCTACACATCAGTCAGAGCTAGGGCTCGAAATGAAGGGTGTGCTGTCGTCAAAACAGAATTTGGGACAGTTGAGGGACGATAAGTGGCTGATGAAACAGATCGCAACATTTAGCTTAAACGTTGATAAACTATGATTAACTCACATTACAAGCGCAGCAATGTGTTCACTCGTCTCAGCCATATGCGTGAATATTACAAAATGCTATTACAGGAGAACACCATTTCTAAAACGCGCACCTGATGCGAGCAGTTTTTATAATGCAACAGAGACGGATATACAGCCTAATGGTAGAAACTTAAAACGAGTGCATATCTGAAGATGCAACAATAGGATTGTGCCTTAAACCAGAATGCATTATTCTACTGTCCAAAAGCTTTCAATGGCATATCAGGAAATCTTAAAGAATTTGCATTTTTGTTTATTTTGATCAGCTTTTTTTCTATTTTGGCTGTAGGCTATTAAAAGCAAGATAAACTACGTAAAACATCCAGGTTTCAAACAATGATATGGCTGACTAGGCATCACACATGTAATTATTTAGGTTATGGAAATGTATAATATTAGAATATCATTCCAATGTTGGGGAAATAGGCCTAGTAAAATGTGCATTCTAATATCTCCCAGCCTGTCTGCGAGCTGAGGTTGCGTGTGCCTGGAGTTGCTGTGGTATTTGCATTGTCTGTAGGCTATGGCTAGTTACTATGGTATTCTAGAGAATATGGTTGTCTCTCCCTGGCCACGAACCGAATGCACACTAAAATGTATAAAGTATTTTGGCCCCCCCGCTGCAACACTGCCTGGCTGGGGCAGTGCGTACACACGTGAAGAGCTGAGTGACAGATTCATTTTTAGAAGGCATGAAAGTTCGTTTCAAGTAAATTAAACTAAAGTCTACTGAAGTGAGACCTTGTTTTGTTCACAAGTTAGGTTGTTTTTTTAATGTTTGAGTTTCAACTGCTAGGGAAGAGAAGCAACTTGGATACTAGTCAGACTCAATCTCACAGGCACAAACATGACTCGTGTCGCGTTACCACGCTAACCTACCAATTTGTCTCATCTGTAATATTTTGATTAAAAGACAAAAAATGAAATTAAACAATATACCACATTACTTCTTACTTGTAATTAGGGATGCACAATATATCGGTTAACATATAGGAATCGGCCGATATTAGCGAAAAATGAGTTGGTACATGACGTAATGACGCCACGTAGCATTCCTAACCTAGCCCACAATGTCTGCTGTGTGGATCGAGCAGTCAACAAGTTGAGCAGTCATTTGAAAGAGTAAGAAAATTTCAGCGAGACAGCTCAAAAGGTTAAAGCCAAGATAACGGAATTCATTGCCATTGACAATCAACCGTTTTCTGTCGTGGGTGATGTTGGCTTTCGCCGACTGGTCGAGCACCGGTACACACTACCAAGTGCGCTATTTTTCAGATGTTGCCCTACTGGAGTTACACAGTAATAGCGTCACTACTATTAACTTCACGACGTACATACTAAGGAACGTTTGGGTTTTTGCGTGTCAAAAAAATACAGTAGCACTGTCAACGCTGTACAAAAAGTCTGCAAACAAGCAAACACCGGCCACAAACTATGTGCTTACAATACTGCGTTGGTAATAAAGCATAATTTGTTCGCCAGCAACTTCTGGGGTAGCTAGCTTTAGCTTGGTACCTAGCTAGCACCAATACAACCAGCCTGAAAACAATGACCAGTTGAACCTGCAGTCATTTTCATTATTCTTAGCAATGATTTAGGAATCCTTGTGAGTAAGTATTAGCTAGGTTGTCACTTGTCGTTCGCCTATTGAAATTGAACTTCATGAAAATAAATAACTAGCCAGCTACTTAACCCTGTTGCCCAAAGCTAATGTTATAAGCAGCCAGCTAGCTTCTTCTGGCTAGTGAAGCTCGACCGGACCAGGTTGCGAAGCTAGCCACAATAAGGATTAGGCACAATAGTGGAATTTGTGGGTTTACCTTCAAAATAAAAGTATGTAATTGACAGTGATGCAAATGAATACAAATAGTAGAACTATGCCATACTTTTATTTTGAAGGCTAACAGCAAAGTCCACAATTGTGGCTAATCCTTATTTGGCTAGCGTCACAGATGGGTCCAACCACCATTAATCAAATAAGAACCGTCTTCTAAATTAGGGTTATTTTAGATGATGACACCTAGCTATATAGTTAACTACCGTAATTTCCAGACTATAAACCGCAACTTTTTTCCCAGGCTTTGAACGTCGCGGCTAATATATGGATTTTTCCCCACTTAAAAAAAAAAATTCTCAAAAAAAAAAAAAACACATTCTGTGACGTGCTCAGTTTTTTGGCGGCATGAAGCTTTTATTAGACCAATGAAATTGCCGAACGGGTTAAGGTCAAACAACTTTTTTGTTTACTGTTTAGATTAAATCGAGCGCTCTCAAACTTCCCATCATTCTGATTACGGTAGTCATTTTGTCACCCGGATTCCTGGGGGCACAACAAAGTATTTGCAGCCACTCGACATCAGTGTAAATCGTGCATTTAAGGTGGCGCTCCGTGTTCAGCGGGAGGCTTGGATGACAAGTGGGGAGAAATCCTTCACTAAAACGGGCCGCATGCGAAGAACAACTTATGGTCAAATCTGCAAGTGGGTCCTGACAGTGTGGAGCATTGTCAAAAAAATCCACTATCATCAACGGGTTTCGAAAGGCTGGACTGCTGCATGTTGAAGAGGGCTCAGCGGGGGATTTGCCTCCGGATGAAAGTGACGAGAGCGACAATGAAAACGATCCAATATCGGATGAAGCAATTCAGAGGCTATTCAACTCCGACACCGAAGGAGATGGTTTCAGTGCACAGGAGAAGGAAGATGGTGACCAATGACTTTCTTGGTAGGCTACTGTTTACTGCAAATGTTTTATTTTTGTTACAAGCCGTGCTTCGTTAAAGCCTGTGTAAACTTCATTTGTTTCAATGTACCGGTAGGCACCTGCGGCTTATAGACATGTGTGGCTTATTTATGTTCAAAATAATAATGTTTTACAAATTCAGTGGGTGCGGCTTATATTCAGGTGCGCTTAATAGTCCGGAAATTACGGTAGCTAACTATAGCTACTGAAACAGATGTGTCGTTTTGCTATGTTTTGGGGGAAGAACATTGTTTGCATCCATGAGCTTGCTAGCTTTATTTTATGACCAGCACTGTAGGTGCGTGAGAAAACTTTACCAGCATCCTAGCACACGTGTCGATGAATCGTTGTGGCATATGAAATACGAGTGAGTGTAACCAATGTGTAATAACTACGTAAAAAATGTATGAACGCGTTAAATTATGTGACGTGCAGTCATATTCAGGTCCTGATTGGTCAAATAGTGTTATTTGATGGGAATCTTTTTTGACAAGCAAGGACCCACGTGTCCTTCTTTGGACACTGTGTTAACTAACCTCCAGATGAGCTTCAATGCCATACAACTCTCCTTCCGTGGCCTCCAACTGCTCTTAACCTGTTTAGGATAGGGGGCAGTATTGACACGGCTGGATAAAAAACATACCCGATTTAATCTGGTTACCACTCCTACCCAGTAACTAGAATATGCATATACTTATTACATATGGATAGAAAACACCCTAAATTTTCTAAAACTGTTTGAATGGTGTCTGAGTATAACAGAACTCAAATGGCAGGTCAAAACCTGAGAGATTCCTTTACAGGAAGTGGCCTGTCTGACCATTTCTTGAACTTGTTTTCCATCTCTATCATTTACTAAGGATCTCTGCTCTAACGTGACACTTCCCACGTCGTCCATAGGCGCTCAGAGCCCGGGAAAAAACAGAATGTCGTCATTCCAGCCCCAGGCTGAAACACATTATCGCCTTTCTCAAGTGGCCGATCAAGGGACACTGGCTTATGCGCGTGACCCCGACCGCCCCCGCCTTTGGGATTTTTTCCTCTGTTTGCCGAAAAGGAGATTCCCTGTCGGAATATTATCGCTTTTCTACGAGAAAAATGTCGTAAAAATTGATTTTAAACAGCGGTTGACATGCTTCGAAGTACGGTAATGGAATACTTAGAATTTTATTGTCACGAATTGCGCCATGCGCGCGACACTTCTTTACTATTTCGGATAGTGTCTGGAACGCACGAACAAAACGCCGCTATTCGGATATAACGATGGATTATTTTGGACCAAACCAACATTTGTTATTGAAGTAGCAGTCCTGGGTGTGTATTCTGACGAAGACAACAAAAGGTAATCAAACTTTTATTATAGTAAATATGATTATGGTGAGTGCTAAACTTGCCGGGTGTCTAAATAGCGAGCCCGTGATGCCTGGGCTATGTACTTAGAATATTGCAAAATGTGCTTTCACCAAAAAGCTATTTTAAAATCGGACATATCGAGTGCATAGAGGAGGTCTGTATCTATAATTCTTAAAATAATTGTTATGCTTTTTGTGAACGTTTATCGTGAGTAATTTAGTAAAATGTTAGCGAATTCCCCGGAAGTTTGCGGGCGGTATGCTAGTTCTGAACGTCACATGCTAATGTAAAAAGCTGGTTTTTGATATAAATATGAACTTGATTGAACAAAACATGCATGTATTGTATAACATAATGTCCTAGGGTTGTCATCTGATGAAGATCAAAGGTGAGTGCTGCATTTAGCTGTCTTCTGGGTTTTGGTGACATTATATGCTGGCTTGAAAAATGGGTGTCTGATTATTTCTGGCTTGGTACTCTGCTGACATAATCTAATGTTTTGCTTTCGTTGTAAAGCCTTTTTGAAATCGGACAGTGTGGTTAGATTAACGAGAGTCTTGTCTTTAAATGGCTGTAAAATAGTCATATGTTTGAGAAATTGAAGTAATAGGATTTTTAAGGTTTTGAAAATCGCGCCACAGGATAGCAGTGGCTGTTACGTAGGTGGGACGAATTCGTCCCGCCTAGCCTAGAGAGGATAAATGCAAGTAAAACTAAATGCATGCTCTTCAACCGATCGCTGCCCACACCTGCCCACCCGCCCAGCATCACTGCTATGTACGGTTCTGACTTAGGTATTTGTAATTGTCCACATATTCTAGGTGTCTGGTTAGACTGTAAACTCTCCTTCCAGGCTCACATTAAGCATCTCCATTCCAAAATTAAATCTAGAATCAGCTTCCTATTTCGCAACAAAGCATCCTTCACTCATGCTGCCAAACATACCCTCGTAAAACTGACTATCCTATCGATCCTTGACTTCGGCGATGTCATTTACAAAATAGCCTCCAACACTCTACTCAGCAAATTGGATGCAGTCTATCACAGTGCCATCCGCTTTGTCACCAAAGCCCCATATACTACCCACCATTGCGACCTGTATGCTCTCGTTGGCTGGCCCTCGCTTCATATTCGTCGCCAAACCCACTGGCTCCAGGTCATCTAAGTCTTTGCTAGGTAAAGCCCCACCTTATCTCAGCTCACTGGTCAACCTTGGCAGCACCCACCCGTAGCACTCGCTTCAGCAGGTATATTTCACTGGTCACCCCCAAAGCAAATTCCTCCTTCAGCCACCTTTCCTTCCAGTTCTCTGCTGCCAATGACTGGAACGAACTGCAAAAAAAAAAAAAAATTCACTGAAGCTGGAGACTCATATCTCCCTCACTAGCTTCAAGCACCAGCTGTCAGAGCAGCTCATAGATCACTGCACCTGTACATAACCCATCTGTAATTAGCCCATCCGTAATTAGCCCATCCAACTACCTCATCCCCATACTGTTTTCTATTTTATTTATTTTGCTCCTTTGCACCCCAGTATCTACTTGTATACTCATCTACTGCACATCTATCATTCCAGTGTTTAATTGCTATATTGTAATTATTTCGCCACTATTGCCTATTTATTGCCTTACCTCCGTTATCCTACCTCATTTGCACACACTGTATATAGACTTTCTATTGTATTATTGACTATGTTTGTTTATTCCATGTGTAACTCTGTTGTTTGTGTTGCACTGCTTTGCTTTATCTTGGCCAGGTCACAGTTGTAAATGAGAACTTGTTTAACTAGCCTACCTGGTTAAATAAAGGTGAAATAAAAAAATAAAAACATGAATTCCATAGAAATCCTGGTTGAGAATGAAACGACTGAACAAATGAACAAAACAGCACAGCAAGTAAGTGAAAGAAATGTAAAACTTTTTATTTAACTAGGCAAGTCAGATAAGAACAAATTCTTATTTACTATGATGGCCTACCCCGGCCAAACCTGGACTACGCTGAGCCAATTGTGCACCACCCTATGTGACTCCCAATCACGGCCGTTTGTGATACAGCCTGGAATCGAACCAGGGTCTGTGGTGACGCTTCTAGCACTGAGATGGAGTGCCTTAGACCACTGCAGTTTATTCAGTAACCAGTTCACAATAACATTGTTCTCTCTTAGATATATTGTATACATGTGGTTAACATGTTCAATTAATCAATTATAATTATTAATAATGTTTGTCTGTTTTAAATTTTGGGACAGCTCAGACATGGTATAATTAAGCAATAATACAAGGCCATTTTTGTCATGGCTGTGACATGGTCATAGCCGAGGCCTAGATCACCACAGCCATGATAAACAAAACGCCAAAACACATGGACTCAAGTGTATTATTGCTTTCATACAACTTGTTACAAGCATTAAATAGCACAATTCTTTCCCAAACAATACATTTTTCAACAAAACGTGATGCTACATTCACTAACACTTGTCAAGTGCAATTTTAGGCGTTTACAGGTCATTAGTCCGATTCATATTGACTGCCATGTAAAGCAAAACTACCCAAGTGCTGGTTGAGTTGCAAGTTGCTATTGCAAACAAAAAAGTATGACAAACATAAATGGTTGCTATGGAGGCTTTCCCCCCCTTGCTAGCTAGCCAACTACACAGCTAATACAATCACTTCCGACTGAAGCTGGAATGACAGAAAACTGGCAACATTTTACTTGTTTTTCTATTGACATTTCTCATCCTGATGGCACTTTTAGAATATGGCCATGTGTATGTTGTCTAGTATATCATGGGAAGGATAGGCTCTAACAATTCCAAACCGCCCGTTGTATAACAGAGGTTGTTCTTCCTATCCTTCCTTCACACTGAAGGGGCCTGGCAGGCTGCACAGTTCTCTCTCTCCCCATTCAAAACAACAGACTGCTACTGGTCCTACAGGACCTGCCCTGTTGTCTATGGAGTTTGGACAATCAACAATAGAATTGTCACAACAACAACAAAAATCACAGCAGTTTCTGTCAACGTCAGCCTTTTTTCTTTTTTTTTTTAGGTGATATGCCTGAATATCCACGCCTCATGTTAACCTTGGGCTACGTTAGGGAGAAGCTCTGAGTGTGGAGCTGAAAGTGGTTAGGGACACAGAAACAGCCTTATATGCATGCCCTCCACAGCAACAGTGCACTGCTGCGCTATATGCCTACACTCTGAACTAGGGGCAAACTGAGTCTGTCTGAGAATGAAGGCCTGGATAACATCTCAGTCTTGAACTACTGAGTGTAGCCTAGTAGAGAAAATGTGTTGTGTGGCTCCTCTTAAATATTCAGAGAGCAGTGTCGCGTTGATGAATATTCAGCAGTGCTAATTCACCCATGAGGAACAGTGATAGAGAGAGAGCAAAGAAGCAGAGAGAGAGAGCAAAGAGGCAGAGAGAGAGAGCAAGACTTCTGCATGGTCTACTCTGAGCAGTGTGGACAGAGAGCAGTTGAAGTCAGGCAGAATCAGATAAGCCGTGGGCATTAGCCTAGATGATCAGTGGGCATGTAACGTAGCCTGGCCACGGAGGGATTCGACTGTAAGCAGGGCCTGGAGATACTTGGCTCCCTCCCATATATCACTAATAATGTCTCACACACACACACACACACACACACACACACACACACACACACACACAGGGGTTGACATTTAGCGCTCAGACACTTGCCCATACAGCAAGAACAGTTCTTGTTTTACTTCAAAATCAAATTTTATTGGTCACCTACACGTTTAGCAGATGTTATTGCGGGTGTAGCTTAATGTTTGCCTTAAGGTCAAAGGTACTTGGCCCAAAAATGTAAATGGTCCATTGCACACACAAATGGTTAACATTTCTAGTAGCATACCTTTAAATTTTAACGTTGTTTGAATGCGTTAGCATAATTATGACAATATTCTAACCCCCTTTCTTTACATTACTTGCATGTTAATTCTGTAAGGCCTTTCCTTATTCAGCCGGACATCAGTTGAAAAGGGTTAAAGTGTTATAGTTATAAGTATGAAACAAGTAATGATCACAGATGTGAAACATTGAAGTTCTCTAGTTAAAATGTTATGTAAACATCAACATAGTACGCTGTATCATATAAATAATTAACAACCGTTTTATTCCCCATCAATAGGGAGGGGTATCGAAATTCAGATCCTTAATGGCACTGACCAAATCTTCTACCAGACCAAAAGTAGTAAATGTCGATGCCAAGTTTCAGTTCCAACGGGTCATTGCTGTACAACCTTTGGATTGTCAAAAAGTTATTAGATAAAGAATCATGATTGAAGGATTCACAGCGAGAATAAACTACTAAAGGACACTGCAGTATGACACACACACACACACACACAAACAAGTTCCTTCAACCTCATGGCCTGGTTTTTGCTCTGACAAATGTGGGACCTTATATAGACAGGTGTGTCTTTCCAAATCATGTCCAATCAATTGAATTTACCACAGGTGGACTCCAATCAAGTTGTAGAAACATCAAGGATGATCAATGGAAACAGGATGCACCTGAGCTCAAGTAATCTGCTTTTATTTTTAATACATTTGCAAAAATGTCTAAAAACCTGTTTTTGCTTTTGTCATTATGTAGTGTGTAGATTGAGGATTACATTTAAAAAAAAATCCATTTTAGATAAGGCTGTAACGTAACAAAATGTGGAAAAAGTCAAGGGATCGGGATGCTTTCCGAAGGCACTGTAAATGTCACCTGCCCATAAAGTCAGCCACAAAGCACATTCCACCTGCCCAACTGTTCTGCTTACTTCATGGACAGTGGCCACACAGGCTGTATCACAATCTCTGCAACAATAGCCGAAATAGGCTAGGCTTATCTAGACACAAAGACACAGTGGAGCAACAATGACAGCGGTAACACAGACTGGGGCATCTGTCCATTCCACTCACAATCATGCTCTTTCTGGGAAACTCACAATAAATCCCTGCTGCAGTACAATAAACAACTCAGCCTGGAACAAACAGGATATATTATTACCATTCCTCAGTCAGGATATATTCCCTTAGTTCCAGGATTCGATAACTGCTCAATGCATGCACAGCACATAAATCCTTGATGCATATGAATTTCCCTTCCTGTCAGAATTACATAATACTATACTCAAATTATTCAGTGATGTATCATTGGGCTCCTGAATGGCACAGCGGTCTAAAGGTGTCACTGTAGACCCTCATTCGAGTCTAGGCTGTATCACAACCACCCGTGATTGGGAGTCCCATAGGCCGGCGCATAATTGGCCCAGTGTCGTCTGGGTTTGGCTGGGGTAGGCCGTCATTGTAAATAAGAATTTGTTCTTAACTGACTTGCCTAGTTAAATATATATATTTTTAAATGTAGTCTGCTCTGCTATCAGCTGCTGCTGCTTCAATAGGATGACTCTCTCCTTTCATGTGGAGATAAATGCACGGCTCTCCCTCACAAAAGAGGGGCCCGTGTACAGTGGCTCTGTCTGTCCATGAGATGAGACAAACGCTGAGAGCCACATCAAGTCCCCTCGGAGGTAGCGTTCTCTTTCATTCAAAATAGGCCAATCATTAACTAAAAATGGAAAAAGGCACTTCAAAACACATTGCTGCACCTCGTATTGGAGTGGCAAAGCATGAGGAGGCTGAGCAGCAGTCTGTCTACTGTGTTCTAACGAAAGGATTGGGGGTGAATGAATGGATGCTCAGCTCGCCTCTTATGGGCCCTTCAGACCCATTCTGTCCACTGCATGGGGAAATTGCATACTGTCCATGATGAAGACAAGGGCAGAGCTTGAATAGACACCAAAACATACCCTCTCAAAGGACGCACATCATCAATCTGGATAACATCAAGCTTCCATTAGGGCTTTCACCTAGAAACAGGGAACAGATTCACTGGGACAGGTGGTGGGAGGGAGGTGATTCAAGCCATTACACCCCCACCTGAACCTGCCGGGCCCACAGCTTACACACACACAGAACACAAACCACACTGTGGTTAACTTACCGTGCAGACTTTTCTCCTATAAGCCAAAGCTGTTGGAAAATTATACTGGCAAGGCCTTATGCCCAGGGTTGAAAATTAACAACCACCACCTGCCAAATGCGGGTAGATTTTGTCACTTGTGGGTAAGCATGTCTATTTCAATCACAAGCAAGCGCCCAAGTCACCACGGTAACAGTTTGTCCCTTAAAAAGGGGCAGCTGAAAATGTTTCTCACCTAATGATTGTGCTTGATTGAGGATGGATCACTCCTAAAAACTTTTATTCATTAACTGAGTAATTTCGCATCAATAAAACATTCAAATAACTTTTCTCCGAGATTTATTTGTGTGCTTCAACATTTGTTCATTGGGGCACATCATGTACTCCTTGTAAAACATGTCAGCAGGGCCTGAAACAAACTTTTGTAAACCAGCCACTGTGCCAGATACACAACAAAAAAAACAATACCAGCCACTCCAATTTTTCACCAGCAAAAACATTTTCGGGGCTATAATTACGCCACCAAAAAAACTGATGAGCATGCTTAGTAAAGTCTCTAAAACAAGAAATGTATTACTAGTAGATGTAATGGCGCCGGACGGGATGACTGCCATTTTAAGGGCTATTAACCAACCGTGGTATTTTGTTTGTTTTTTCACATTGTTTGTAACTTATTTTGTACATAATGTTGCTGCTACCGTCTCTTAACACCGAAAAGAGCTTCTGGACATCAGAACAGGGATTAGTCACCTTGAGCTGGATGAACAATTTTTCTTGAATGAGTCGGACGAGAGGGATTTACTCCAGACACCCGACGAGGCCCTCATCCCCGTCATTTGCAGGAGAAAAAGACGGAGATATCGCGGAAGGAGATCGGGGTGCCCTGTAAGGATACGGTGACGAGTGGCTAATCTGCCTTTGTCATCGGTACTATTGGCCAACTTACAATTGCTGGATAATAAAGTGGAAGAACTACAATCACGTATATCCTACCAACGGGACATTAAAACTGTAATATCTTATGTTTCACCGAGTTGTGGCTGAACGGCGGCATGAATAACATACAGCTGGCGGGTTACACACTGTATCAGCAGGATAGAACAGCAGCCTCTGGTAAGAAAAGGGGTGAGGGTCTATGTATATATTTTTTTAAAACAGCTGGTGCACAATATCTAAGGAAGTCTCGAGGTTTTGCTCGCCGGAGGTAGAGTATCTCATGACAAGCTGTAGACCACACTATCTACCAAGAGAGTTTTGACATATATTCTTCGTACCTGTCTATTTAACACCACAAACCGATGCTGGCACTAGGACCACACTCAATGATCTGTATACGGCCAGATGCAAACAGGAAAACGCTCGTCCAGAAGGCGGCGCTCCTAGTGGCCAGGGACGTTAATTCAGGCAAACTTAAATCCGTTTTACCTAATTTCTACCAGCATGTTAAATGTGCAACCAGAGAGGAAAAAAATTCGACCACCTTTACTCCACTCACAAAGCTCTTCCTCGCCCTCCATTTGACCATAATTCTATCCTCCGGATTCTTGCTTACAAGCAAAAACTAAAGCAGGAAGCACCAGTGACTCGGTCAATAAAAAAAAGTGGTCAGATGAAGCAGATGCTAAGCTACAGGACTGTTTTGCTAGCAGACTGGAAAATGTTCCGGGATTCTTCTGATGGTATTGAGGAGTACACCACATCAGTCACTGGCTTCATCAATAAGTGCATCGATGACGTCATCCCCACAGTGACTGTACGTGCATACAGTACATTGTAGAGAAATTAACATTCAATTCTCTGGCAACAGCTCTGGTGAACATTCCTGCAGAAGCATGCCAATTGTATGCTCCCTCCAAACTTGAGACATCTGTGGCATTGTGTTGTGTGACAAAACTGCACATTTAAGAGTGGACTTTTATTGTCCCCAGGACAAGGTGCATCTGTGTAATGATCATGCCATTTAATCAGCTTCTTGATATGCCACACCTGTAAAGTGGATGGATTATCTTGGCAAAGAATAAATGCTCACCAACAGGGATGTAAACAAATGTGCACAACATTTTAGACAAAAGCTTTGTGCGTATGGAAAAAACAATCTCATGAAACATGGGACCAACACTTTACATGTTGCGTTTATATTTTTATTCAGTATAAATAGCCAAGAAACACGAGGACAATGTCTCACTTTAGTAGACTTGAGTAAATTAGACCACAGTTTATGCCTGTACCCATTGCATTTAAAAACAAATCTTTCAGCACTTCACTCAGTGCTCACAGCCCTCCAGACAGGCAGTATTGATGTGCAAGGTGGGATACGTTAACGTTATGATTAAGATTTTTGTGCATTACCAGTTATAAAACAAAATGGCAGAAATACTTTGAAAAACAGCATGTATTTTGCTATAAATCACAACTTGCACTGGTGCCCATACTTGAGTTTTTATGAAATGCTTGCCATGAGTGTGACCAGCCGCCAACGTGGCTGGTGAATTAGACATTCTTACAGGCTAACTACACCGCTCGCGTCGTGTGCGCGAGTGTTGCAAAATAAATGTAGAAATGTATATTATTCAATTATTGCACCCACACC
Source organism: Salmo salar (assembly GCF_965601325.2). Lineage (NCBI taxonomy): Eukaryota > Metazoa > Chordata > Actinopteri > Salmoniformes > Salmonidae > Salmo > Salmo salar. Next base: position 60,597,465 of record NC_138294.1, on the reverse strand, counting down.
GCTTGCGCGCGTCTGCGTTGCCAAGGGCTAAAATAGAAGTCAGTTCTATTTGTGACGCAGATCGCGCTGCAAGTCTTGCCTACCCCATCTCCTCATTGGTTTATAGAAGCAGGTACCCACGTCCCATCTCCTCATTGGTTATACCCCCGTGGGTGATTGAAAGACGAACGAGGTCAGTGGCAGTAATGCACCTAATTTATGAGAAGTTGCCAATCGCAATATAACGTCATGAGAAGAAAAAGCCTAGAAGGAGGAGAGATGACTAGAAACGATTCGGTTGACCGTTTTATGTGTGGATTAATTGTCGGAGTAGAGGACCTTGTGCATTTCAGGTAAAATAACTCAATATTTATATCTAAGGACAAATTAGCTAGCAACAGCAAGCCAGCTAAATAGGACAAATTAGCTAGCAAGTGCAAGCTAGCTAAATTGCCATAAATGTTTAATGCTTTTCGACCTGTCCCCAAATTAACGTAATTGGTTCAGAGTTTGTTTTGATATTTTAACCTGCGTGTTGTGATCGCGTTTGGTGTGGGGGACAAAATACATGAATGCACGATGGCACACGCGCAGCCGGTTTGGATTCCGTGTTATTTATAATAAAAGGGTTACATTGAGAAAATCGGATCTCTGAAATTAAATGGATGGCCCTCCCTACACCGTCCCTGAATGCTTAAAAAAAGACCAGAGAACACTTATTGGACAGACTAGAGCCTTAGATATGCAGGTTTAGAAACTGTTCATCCAGTAAGCATTACATGACAACACAGGAATTTTTACAGAGCACAGGGCTGTGGGCCAGAAGGTTGTGTGTTCGCAGACCACCGTGAACAAGAGTAAGGGTGAAAAGATCGCCTTTATAGTACAAGCATTGCCTACATCTACCATAGTATTTGCAGGTCTGAGAAAAAACAGCCTTTCATAAACATTTTGTGCAAGTCTACGTAGTTTTTTTTAATACCACACAAATTACAGGCTAAGAATGGACATAGGTCTGTGCTCATCTTATCATATTTCTCCAATGCCAAATCAGTGTCTTGTTTGCAATGAAACTCTACCTGTGGAACAATAATTCAATCTGAGAAGTCATTAGGAATCTGAACATGGTACTTTCAAAAGTTTGGCCAACCTTTCCACCACAGACAGAGTAGGCCTACCAACACAGAAAAATTGAAGCTTTAATTGTTGGCTACTCTCTTCCGTGGCTTAACCCAACAAGAGAAGGTCACAAGTATTTTCTTAAAAGCTGTCTGGGTTTAAACATTTTCTATAGTACAGAAAGTGAACAGCTTAATCAATTGAGTGACAGATTACTACCCAAGAAACGTCCATGTTTTTGTCTCCTCGTCTATAGAATGTTGTAGCTCAGCCTCAGAATGTCAAAGAAACGAAACAATGATATTATTATATGTATCGGAGTCACGTCTTTGACGGGTATTTCACAGCTTGTTTCTAGCATAAAGCATAACAGACCACAGCGCTGTATAGATCACTTTACATCAAATCGGATCCAGTGGCTTAGTTACAGTTGACAAAAAAAATATATAGATGCTTGAAAATGTATGGCAAGACTTGAAAATGGCTGTCTAGCAATGTTCAACAACCAACTTGATAGAGCTTTTAGAATTTAAAAAAGAAAAAAATGTGCAGAGGCTTACCCAGAAACATTCACAGCTGCAATCGCTGCCAAAAGGTAATTCTAACATTTACTGAATCAGGTTGTGAATACTTCCGTAAATGAGATCTGCATTTCATTTGCTAATATTCCAAAAAACATGTTTTCACTTGGTCATTATGGAGTATTGTGTGTAGATGAGTGAGAGAAAAAAAGCAATTTAATACATTTTGAATTCAGGTGGTAACACATGAAAATATGGAATAAGCCAAGTGGTATGAATACTTTCTGAAGGCACTATATAGCCTAACAATTAACTAATTCTAAAACACTGACAAATATTTAAATCATTAACATGACCCTCCCCTGGACTAGGTAACTATTACGTATATTTCGATCCACCCCTTACCCGCCAATGCCAAAATAAACCCGTATTTGGAAGGTGGCGGGTGTTAATTTTAGACCCTGGTGGAACCCTGAACTATAATAATAAATAAGCCATATCACTAAGCCTTTTGTGGGAGGGTAGGCACTTTGTTGATTCTTGATGTTCTGTTGTAGAACTGTTTACAGTGCATTTGGAAAGTATTCAGAACCCTTCCCTTTTTCCCCATTGTTACGTTACAGTCTTATTCTAAAATGGATTTTTAAAAAATAAGTGACAACGCGAAAACTGATTTATTCAAAATAAAAAACAAATACCTTCTTTTCATAAGTATTCAGACCATTTGCTATGAGACTAGAAATTGAGCTCAGGTGAATCCTGTTTCCATTGATCATCCTTGAGATGTTTCTTCAACTTGATTGGAGTCCACCTGTGGTAAATTCATTTGACTGGACAATGTTTGGAAAAGACACACATAAGGTGCCACAGTTGACACAACATGTCATTGCAAAAACCAAGCCATGAGGTCGAAGGAATTGTCAGTAGAGCTCTGAGACAGGATTGTGTCGAGGCACAGATCTGGGGAAGGGTACCAAAAAAAAGGTCTGCAGCATTGAAGGTCCCCAAGAACACAGTGGCCTCCATAATTCTTAAATGGAAGACATTTGGAACCACCACGACTCCTCCTAGAGCTGGCTGCCCAGCCAAAATGAGAAATCGGGAGATAAGGGCCTTGGTCAGGGAGGTGACCAAGAACCTGATGGTCACTGACAGAGCTCCTCTTTGGAGATGGGAGAACCTTCCAGAAGGAAAACCATCTCTGTCAGAGATGACAGAGCTTGACAAGATCAGCAGAGAAGAACGGGGAAAAAAACTCCCCAAATACAGGTGTGCTAAGCTTATAGCGTCATACCCAAGAAGACTCGAGGCTGTAATCACTGCCAAAAGTGCTTCAACAAAGTACTGAGTAAAGGGTCTGAATACTTAAGTAAATGTGATTTCAGGTTTTTATTTTTAATCAATTAGCAAAAATGTCTAGAAACCTGTTTTTGCTTTGTCATTATGGGGTATTGTGTGTTGATTGATGAGGGTAAAAAAAACTATTTAATCCATTTTAGAATAAGGCTGTAACTTAACAAAATTTGGAAAAAGTCAAGGGGTCTGAATACTTTCCGAATGCACTGTATCCGTTTCTACTATTGTATCTAAAATGTTCATTTTAACATACATTGGTTAAAAGACCAGTCACAAAAATGTAATTAAGCAATATACCCCATTACCCCTTACTAGTAATACATTTATTGTTTTAGAAAAACCGAAAGCACGGGCATCCGTTTATTGGTTTTATTTTTGTTGTGCAATTATGGGAAAAAACTATTTTGGTTTGTAAAAACATCTCAGTGGATGGTAGATTATTATTTCTTTCTACCTACCTGCCACAGTGGACCAAAAAGTGAATTTCAAACCCTGATAAGCCTCCTTCACATTCCAATTGTGCTGCGCCGGAAGTCATTCATTTCAATTGGGACAATCCGCACCAGAGTGGCATTGCAGTGCCCCCTTGCGTCCAAGGCTCTGTTGCGAGACGCATACTTTGCATCATCTTCACTCCGACCAGAGTCCGTCAATAGAACAGGAAGGTATAAAAACCACAGAACAAATATGTCGTTTTCCACAATGGCTTCATGGGATAGCTAGCAAATTGGAAACAATGAGTACTATTTTAATAGTAATGTTGAATAATACATTGGCTGTTAAGCCAATTATGACTGTAGCCTCCCATTTTAATTCCGAAAATGTTCTTGATGGTATTCATTACATTTTTTTATGATGATAATTATTAGGCATTGGGTTAGTTGGCTACATTCAACCTAGCTTTTAGCTAGCTGTGTAAGCTAGCTTGACAGAAAGTAAACGAAACAAGTTGAGGAAAAAGTAAATAAAATAAACATGTCTTATCACCTGAAACAATACGTTTCTCCTGTCTTGAAAGTAAAGGTCATATTTTGCAATCTTCCAAAATAAATGCGACCTCTGACGAGAGACCCTTCCATCTTGCGTTATGACACTACACCTGTCCGACCAGTAGTGGAGCAAGACTGTGTTTAAAGGACGTACGACCAACGGAATTAAATACATTTTTGAACAAGGCGTTATTGTGCTGTTGTGTCTTGACTACATTTTTTATCAAGTAACACCAGTACTGTTCTAGGCCACGGTTCTTCCCAGGCAGCAGACGGCCAATAAGAGTTGTATGAAAAATGTGTTATCTGATATCCTCCCCCCCACTTCACTCTCTCACCTTCGATGCTGAGCTCAAAGCAGACGTGACAGAAGGACATGGTCCCCGTGTCGGTCTCTAGCTTGCAGACACTGCAGATGTTGTCGTCGTTTAGGTCGATGTTGACAAACTGCTCCTCTTTGTCCATACTATCTCTGAGGGAGAAACACAAAACACAGAGATAAGAGGACATGAAAGGAAATGAGACTAGCACAACATCCATTGACCTCTAAGAGTTCTCCCTCATTCTTGAACAGAAAAACTCTTTCAAATGTTCATCTTGGCTTGTACTAGTCAGACGGAACGGGAGACTTTCTGATGAAAATTGCTCATCATGAATGAGACGGTCATTACCATGCTGAGAGGTACGGTTTGTTCAAGGCGGTGCACTCAAAGCATGTCTAATGAAATATCAAACAGCGCAGAAGATAGAGATCCCCCTTCTTGAGAAAGGAGAGGGATGACCTGATTTTCAAAATGATGGAACATCTTTTAAAAAGCTTATGAAAAAGCCATGTACAGTGAGGGAAAAACGTATTTGAACCCCTGCTGATTTTGTACGTTTGCCCACTGACAAAGAAATTATCAGTCTATAATTTTAATGGTAGGTTTATTTGAACAGTGAGAGACAGAATAACAACAAAATCCAGAAAAACACATGTCAAAAATGTTATAAATTGATTTGCATTTTAATGAGGGAAATAAGTATTTGACCCCCTCTCAATCAGAAAGATCTGGCTCCATGGTGTCTTTTATACAGGTAACGAGCTGAGATTAGGAGCACACTCTTGAAGGGAGTGCTCCTCATCTCAGCTTGTTACCTGTATAAAAGACACCTGTCCACAGAAGCAATCAATCAGATTCCAACTCTCCACCATGGCCAAGACCAAAGAGCTCTCCAAGGATGTCAGGGACAAGATTGTAGACCTACACAAGGCTGGAATGGGCTACAAGACCATCCCCAAGCAGCTTGGTGAGAAAGTGACAACATTTGGTGCGATTATTCGCAAATGGAAGAAACACAAAAGAACTGTGAATATCCCTCGGCCTGGGGCTCCATGCAAGATCTCACCTCGTGGAGTTGCAATGATCATGAGAACGGTGAGGAATCAGCCCAGAACTACACGGGAGGATCTTGTCAATGATCTCAAGGCAGCTGGGACCATAGTCACCAAGAAAACAATTGGTAACACACTACGCCGTGAAGGACTGAAATCCTGCAGCGCCCGCAAGGTCCCCGTGCTCAAGAAAGCACATATACATGCCCGTCTGAAGTTTGAATCATTCAGATGTTCATTGGCAGAGGACAACTGGGTGAAAGTGTTGTGGTCAGATGAGACCAAAATGGAGCTCTTTGGCATCAACTCAACTCGCCGTGTTTGGAGGAGGAGGAATGCTGCCTATGTCCCTAAGAACACCATCCCAACCGTCAAACCTGGAGGTGGAAACATTATGCTTTGGGGGTGTTTTTCTGCTAAGGGGACAGGACAACTTCACCGCATCAAAGGGACGATGGACGGGGCCATGTACCGTCAAATCTTGGGTGAGAACCTCCTTCCCTCAGCCAGGGCATTGAAAATGGGTCGTGGATGGGTATTCCTGCATTACAATGACCCAAAACACACGGCCAAGGCAACAAAGGAGTGGCTCAAGAAGAAGCACATTAAGGTCCTGGAGTGGCCTAGCCAGTCTCCAGACCTTAATCCCATAGAAAATCTGTGGAGGGAGCTGAAGGTTCCAGTTGCCAAACGTCAGCCTCGAAACCTTAATGACTTGGAGAAGATCTGCAAAGAGGAGTGGGACAAAATCCCTCCTGAGATGTGCGCAAACCTGGTGGCCAACTACAAGAAATGTCTGACCTCTGTGATTGCCAACAAGGGTTTTGCCACTATGTACTAAGTCATGTTTTGCAGAGGGGTCAAATATTTATTTCCCTCATTAAAATGCAAATCAATTTATAACATTTTTGACGTGCTTTTTTTCTGGATTTTTTTGTTGTTATTCTGTCTCTCACTGTTCAAATAAACCCGCCACTAAAATTATAGACTGATAATTTCTTTGTCAGTGGGCAAACGTACAAAATCAGCAGGGGATCAAATACTTTTCCCCCCTCACTGTAAACTAGGACCCAACAGTGATCTCACAGAGAACAGAAGCCGTGTGTCTGGTGAGCCATGTTTACTCTTGGTAAATTAATTTACCCCGGCTTACATAGGTGACCATTTTGGAATGTGAGAACCAAGCAGGTAATTTCATTATAACGTGAAAATAATTGTCTCTCTCCCTCTCCCCCAGGACCCTTTTCTTCCTTTCGTTTATCTAAAGAATTACATATCTAAACTGCACAATGAGATTAAAAATGAATGAGTAGGCACACATATTCAAGGTTCTCATTCTTCTTTTATACTGTTCCTAAATATTGCATATATTGACATTTGAAATACAACTCCTGGTAAAAGCACAAATAAAAATAAAATGTGCAATATGACAAACCAAGTGGAAAGACAACCATTTGTTTAAATCCAAGGCCCCTGTCCCTGCAGGAAGCCTTTTGGTATGCCTTCATTGTAAATAAGAATGTGTTCTTAACTGACTTGCCTTGTTAAATAAAACAAGACAGGAGAGCATAAAGCTAGATAGCTAATGTTGTCAAAACTCTTTAGGTACTTAATTTTTTTTTTTTTAAACATTGTTTACGAAGCATGAGACAAATAACAGGTTTAGACTAACAGTGAAATGCTTACTGTAATTTCCGGACTATTAAGCGCACCTGAATATAAGCCGCACCCACTGAATTTTTTTAATTTGAACATAAATAAGCCGCACATGTCTATAAGCCGCAGGTGCCTACCGGTACATTGAAACAAATGAACTTACGCAGGCTTTAACGAAACATGGCTTGTCATCGACTCATTAAGACCAAGCTCCCGTGCAGCAGCTCTATTTCCTTTTCCAACAGCCAGATCAATCGCCTTCAACTTGAAAGCTGCATCATTTGCATTTCTCCATGTCTTTGCCATGATGAGGGTGACAAAATGACTACCGTAATCAGAATGATGGGAAGTTTGAGAGCGTTCGATTTAATCTAAACAGTAAACAAAATTGTTGTTTGACCTTAACCCGTTCGGCAATTTCATTGGTCTAATGAAAGCTTCATGCCGCCAAAAAAACTGAGCATGTCACAGAACGTGTTTTTTTGGAGAAAAAAAATTGAAAGCGGGAAAAATCCATATATTAGCCGCGTCATTGTTTAAGCCGCGAGGTTCAAAGCCTGGGAAAAAAGTTGCGGCTTATAGTCCGGAATTTACGGTACTTATGGGCCCTTCACAACATTGTAGAGAAAGAAAAGAGAAATAAAAGAAAAGTAATAACACAAAAGTAATAATAAATACACTCACCAAAATAAGGAGTTTCGCAGAACAACCATCCTCATTACTGCCGTTACGGTATGTACTTACAATAAAAACAATTACATTGTTTTGACCAAGTGCGAATGCACCAAATCCACCTTCGGCAAATCCAATAAAATCAGTCATCCAGCAGCAGTACAGTATCCCGAAAGATTGAAAATAAAATATTTTAGACCTTTTTCATAAGTACATAGCATGCGTAGCAGCAGTAATGACAAAACAATTTAAATCACTCAAATTAGGCTACATATGCAGATATTACAGTAACAGCACATCAAGTGTTTTAGACAGTATTGCCAACTGCAGTATTCTAAGTCCATTTTTGTACTAATACTGTGCCCGTCAAGCGATAGATCCACTTGACTGGCTGGCAGAGTGTGTACCCATGGGAGAGAATGAGAGGTTTTTTTGTATGCATGTGTCAGAGAGTAAGAGAGATATGAAAGAGGCCTAGGGTAGGCCAGATGTTAGGGTATTGTGTTACCAGCTCACCTACTCATAATTGACTAGTTAAAATGGGATACATTGATTGTTAATAATTGTAATTCTTAGAATGCTAAATAGTTACAATTGTTTATACAGCTCAGTCAAATATACTGAAGAAAAATATAAAAAGGCAACATGTAAGTGTTGGTCCCATGTTTCATGAGCTGAAATAAAATGTCTGGGATATTCTTTTCATATGTACAAAAATAGTATTTCTAAAACAAAAACAAAACAAACTTGGCTCACAAATGAGGTTACATCCCTTTTAGTGAGCATTTCTCTTTTGCCAAGACAATCCATCCACCTGACAAGTGTGGCATATCAAGAAACTGATTAAACAGCATGATCATTACACAGGTGCACCCTGTGCTGGGGACAAAAAAAAGACCACTCTAAAAATGTGCAGTTTTGTCACAACACAATGCCTCAAGTTGAGGGAGCATGCAATTGGCATGCTGACTGCAGTAATGTCCACCAGAGCTGTTGCCAGTGAATTGAATGTTCATTTCTGTACCATAAGCTGCCTCCAACGTTGTTTTAGAGAATTTGGCAGTACGTCCAACCAGCCTCGCAACCGCAGACCACGTGTAACCACGCTAGCCCAGGACCTCCACATCCGGCTTCTTCACCGGCAGGATTGTCTGAGACAAGCCACCGGACAGGTGATGAAACGGTGGGTTTGCACAACTGAATAATTTCTGCACACTGTTTGACAGTCTCGGGGAAGCTCATCTGCGTGCTCGTCGTCCTCACCAAGGTCTCGATCTGACTGAAGTTGGGCTTCGTAACCGACTTCAGTGGGCAAATGCTCACCTTTGATGGCCACTGGCACGCTGGAGATTTGTGCTCTTCACAGATGAATCCCGGCATCAACTGTACCGGGCAGATGCCGTGTATGGCGTTGTGTGGGCGAGCGGGTTGCTGATGTCAACATTGTGAACAGAGTGCCCCATGATGGCGGTGGGGTTATAGTATGGTCAGGCATAAGCTACGGACAACGAACACAACTGCATTTTATCGATGGCAATTTCAATGCAGAGATACCGTGACGAGATCTGGAGGCCAATTGTCATGCCATTCATCCACCACCATCACGTCATATTTCAGCATGATAATGCACGATCCCATGTCGCAAGGGTCTGTACACAATACCAAGAAGCTAAAAATGTCCCAGTTCTTCCATGGCCTGCATACTCACCAGACATCACCCATTGAACATGTTTGGGATGCCCCCACCAATATCCAGAAACTTTGCACAGCCATTGAAGAGGAATAGACAGCATTCCACAGGCCAAAATCAACAGCCCGATCAACTTTATGTGAAGGAGATGTGTCTCACTGCAGGAGGTAAATGGTGTTCCCACCAGATCCTGACTGGGTTTCTGATCCTCTCACCTACCTTTTTCTTTTTAAGCTGTATTCCCAGTCATGTGTCATCCATAGATTAGGAACTAATGAATTTATTTAAATGGCATTTTAGACTTATATTCAATGTTAATGTAAATTCATCCCATTTTTATCCACAGGTCCTGTGGTGTCTATATTAATCACACAATACGCACACACACGTACTACCTACACACACAAACTCAAACTTTGTGCTGTTAAAAAAAAAAGTTTGATGTGTCTTCCTTAAGGTGTAAGAGCAGAAGCTTTTAAAATGTTTCCCATTGAAGTGAATGGAACGTTGCAATTCTACAACTAATTAGCATAATTCATCAAAACAAATATATGAATTATTTGTTATTGCTTTATTAAATAGTTACAACCTCCCAGTTCTGCATAAAACATCAATATATGTTAACAATATGACCACCTTTCTATAAATGAATGAGCTGAATGTGTGGAATTTGACATGCTGTACATACTAATTAGCATATTGTACGAGACCTTCAGTTTCTTGGCAATTTCTCGCATGGAATTGCCTTCATTTCTCAGAACAAGAATAGACTGACAAGTTTCAGAAGAGTTCTTTGTTTCTGGCCATTTTGAGCCTGTAATCAAACCCACAAATGCTGATGCTCCAGATACTCAACTAGTCTGAAGGCCAGCTATACTTATTTTTCAGCTGTGCTAACATAACTGAAAAAGGGTTTTCAAATGATCAATTAGCCTTTTAAAATGATACACTTGGATTAGCTAACAACGTGCCATTGGAACACAGGAGTGATGGTTGCTGATAATGGGCCTCTGTACCCCTATGTAGATATTCCATGAAAAATCAGCCGTTCCCAGCTACAATATTCATTTACAACATAAAAAATGTCTACAGTGTATTTCTGATCAATCTGATGTTATTTGAATGGACAAAAAGTGCTTTTCTTTCAAAAACATGGACATTGCTAAGTGATCCCAAACTTTTGAACGGTAGTGTATGTTTGTTCTTATATCAACACTTAGAGCTAAATATAAGCAAGTGCAAGCACACGAGCTGAAACATGGTAGGCCTAATCGTTCAACTTTTAAAATGGAATTAAATGAATTAATGCCAAAATATCATGCAAAACAGGCCAAAAAAAAAGTTTTTAAGCTAAAGAGGTGGAGATTAAAGCAGGTGGGGCTCCACCTGCCCTGAATGACAGGTCACCACTGTTTGGTGCCATTATTGACTAGGGATTAACACTGACCAGTCCGCAACCTTTTTCTATCATATCATAAGATATCCTCATCATAAAGTGTTCTGTGTTCCTGAGAAGATTCTCTATAACATGGAATACAGTATTCCCCAAGTATAACACCAAAACCACAGTTTCATTTGGAACCTTAACACCCTACTGGATAATTATGTGGATGTATTTAAGTCTAGATGAAACCTTAGTTAAGTGTGGTCTCAGATGGCAATAATTGTACATTTTATTGCAACAGCTTTCAGTGAATTTGTTGCCACCTGATGCTTATGGTAGGGACAACTAGAAAACAACTGCTGTTCCCTAACTTATCTTTTTTTTGTCTGACTAGCTAGCTAGGTTTAACACTAGGAGGAAAGGACAATTGACAGTAACATCTTCACAACAACGTGGATTTGAAAAAACATGAAAAATCGGAAGTTAGCTAGCTAGTCGTAAGTTAGGCTAACTACCAACACATACAACTAACTAGTTAGCTAGCTACATTGGCATGCATCTGAAATGAGTGGCTAACTAGTTAACTAAACGACTGACATTATGTTAGCTTACTGCTAGCAAAACCTATAACACTTGCTGCTAGCTAGCCAACATACGCTTGCTATCTAACGTTACGTTAATCGTGACCCGTTATCTGGTCGTCAAGATTAATCATTTCCAGCAGGAGCCCAACAAAATGATAGCTACTAATACTATCTAAACGATAAAACAGGGTAATGACATATGATGTATTTCTTCTGTCTAACAGACGTTTACCTTGTAGCTAGCTAATCCTTTGTCAAATCGTCAAGGGAATTCACGGGTGTTTGAGTTCCCTTCACCTCGGTCCTCGAGCGCCTGCGGGGCAGTAAAGTATTGTTGATGGTGGCTTGCAGACTAGCACATTTCTTTGAGCGGAGGGGAAAACCACCCACCTTTCGGGAACGAACCACTTGTAAATCAGGGGGTGGGTTATTATATCAATATAAATTCAATACAAATCGTTCTGCATATATAATAAATTACACACTTTTGAAACAAAGCACAGCGTATATATCGACGTGTTACCTCGAATCATCATTATTCGAGCTCTAGATTCCCTTTTTAAATTAATTTGTCATAATTTAACCCCTTACACTTTGGTATGGGTATATTGAAGAAACATCAACAAAACAGTGGAACACATGGAAGAGTTGGAACATCATGTATGATCAAAAATAATTATATAGGGTGCGAGAGCAGGTGTCCACATACACATGTAGTGTATGTAGAACATGGGCCTGTTGGAAACTAGAACCCACTACTATATGCACAGTTCGGGCGTGATCAGATTTAGCTCTAGAAAAACTGCGCATTAAGCTCAGGAAAAAAAACAGAATTAAATGGAATTCAAATAATTTAACCGATGTCTGTCGTCAATTAGTTACCAATTTGTTTTATAATAATCTGTTAATCGCTCAGCACTATTGGTCCCAGATAGTTTGTGCCGTTTTGTCAACTCCTGTGGTCAGTTCCCACTGGGCACAAACTGGTTGAATCAACGTTGATTCAACGTATTGTGACCTGGAATCTACATGGAAAATACATTTCATTTGAAAAATGCATCAATTACAGTATGCTGTTGTTTTGAGGGTGAAATTTCAACCACATGATTACGTCATCGTGGTAAACAATTTAACATAGACACACCTTGTATAAAATATTTGTAATGACCTCAATAGATCATAAATGAGAGAATGTCCACAACAGTTCTCGAGTTCTCAAATTTAACGGTGTATTGACCCAGAACTCACACAGGCTACTGTCTGGCCGTAACCTACGCCAAATAAATCTGATAACAATAACAGGTAGCTATCCCGCGGGCCACCAACAACGCCTGACCCCGAAACATTTCAGGCATTCCTTTGATTGGCCTCGAGCAGGGTGATTGGTATGCTGGATGCAGAGAAACCCCTGAGTAACTGGTAAACGTGCCTTGATAACCATACAACAGAACGTCAGATCACATAACTGAAAGTAAAAAAGTAACAAAAGTATAAATAAATATATCATTGGTTTGTATTTGTGGGGCTTTAGCTAATGATTGTTCTTTAAAGAGTCAAGTATATTTGTCCAGGCCTCTATTGTTCCTTGATTAGCACCATTCATTCTCACTGTTGATAATTCTAATGTTATAACTTCTAATAGTAACTGTATCTACTGGTTAAATGGGAGAGAGTGCGGTGGTTTCCATCTTAGAGTCAACATTTTTTTCACAGCAGTGCTGACTGCCAGCAGTAATCTTTTCAGACAAATTCAAATCAAATCAAATTGTATTTGTCACATATAGGCGTTTAGCAGATGTTATTGTGGGTGTAGCGAAATGCTTGTGTTCCTAGCTCCAACAGTGCAGTAATATCTAACAAGTAATATTTAACAATTTCACAACAATACACATGAATCTAAAGTAAAGGAATGGAATTAAGAATATATAAATATTTGGAGAGCAATGTCAGAGCGGCATAGACTAAGATAGCCCCTTGAATATCTATTATACTCTATCATCGTTAAGTAACAAAGTAGATGGAAAGCGTTCAACATTTAAATTCATGCACTTCAAAATTAATTTTGTAACTTTGCCCAAGAAGCATTTAACTGCACGGCACTCCCACATCATATAAAGGCAGGTGCCTACTTGGTTTAGGGGACTCAGTGAACACTTCGGAGTTGGGGCCAATTTCATTGTAAAATGTTTCGTTGGTGTTAATTATACTCTGTGAACAAACTTAAAATGCATAAATTGATGGTTTGGATTACGGGATGCCAAGGTTATATTTTCGATATTATGTTGCAGTTAAAGCGTGGTTCAGATTCAATTAGATCTGTGGACCATACTTTTTTTAATGGCTAGCTCAGAATATGACCTTTCCAAAAGTTTATATATTATAGAGATCAGTCCTTTCGGGCGAACAGATCATGTATTTATAAATCCCATCATTGGATGTTTTGGTAGTAGGGTTTCCCAAAGTACTCCATAGCTGACCTAAATTGTATATCGAAAAAAGTTTCAGAAAAAAGTTTATTTCAAATCTTGGAATGTTATCAAACCCTTACTGTCCATGATATCGGTAAGGGTACGGATTCAACATGTGGACCATTGGGGGGTGCAAAAGGCCATCCTCCAGAGGCATTATTGTGAAATATTGGAGTATGGCCGTGCCATTTTGATTCCCAGTTACATTGTTTAAAAATATAAATTGTGTGAAAAGAATTGTGTGAGCAATAATAGGACCAAAGCGTAACTTACTACATTGTTTAAGGCATATATCAGTGAAGACCACCTCTTCCAGGGCAATAGGAGATACCATATTTTTCTCTATACTCAGCCAGAGGGCAAAATAATCATGTCTAAACCAATTTAGGATGGGACGAAATGCTAGAGCCTGGAAATACAATTTAAAGTTTGGTACAGATAGTCCTCCTACACCTTTATCCGGAATAATTTACCTTTCCAAATAATGGTTGAAACGCACAATGAATTTTATCCCAATAGCCAGAAGGGGGAGCCATGGGAAGCACTGAACGCCTTGGCAATATATTCAATTTGACAATAGATATTCTGCTGGTTAAAGCAATTGGGATATTATTCCATCAACTGATGTCGGATTTAATTGATTTCAGCGTTCTGTTAAAGGTTCTGGCAATGGTTTTATTTAGATAAGGAAATATATCTACTCCCAAATATTTAAAATGGGAAACGATTGGGATTCCATAAGTAGAGATGGAGTCCTCCATCAGGGCCTTGAGAGGCAGTAGGGCTGATTTGGTTAGATACATTTTCTAACTTGAAATTAAGTTGAATTTATTGATGATCTTCAATGCATTTAGGAGCGATTGAGATACATTGTCTAGATATAGTAAAATATAATCTGCATATAATGATATGAAATTATCAGTAGATTTGAGTGAAATTGGTGTTATTTCTTTCAATGTATTAATTGTCTGGGCCAGATGTTCCATGGATCATAAGAATAGCAGAGGCCAGACTGGATCTCCTTGTCTGCTGCGTCTAGTGATTCTGAATGGAGCAGAGCTGATATTGCCTGTTACAAGTATGGCTGAGGGATTGACATATAGTATTTTAATCATATTAATTAAATTGAAGCCAATTCCCATATCTTCCAAGAGCAGACTAGAGATATGACCATTGTAGTCTATCAAAAGCGTTTTTTGCGTCGAGAGATAATACAGCCCAAGGAGCTGTTGTTTCTGATGAAGTGTCTAAGATACACAATATATACAAAAGTATGTGGACAAACCCTTCAAATTAGTGGATTCGGCTATTTCATCTACACCTATTGCTGACAGGTGTATAAAATCGAGCACACAGCCATGCAATCTCCATACACAAACATTGGCAGTAGAATGGCCTTACTGAAGAGCTCAGTGACTTTCAACGTGGCATCGTCATAGGATACCACTTTTACAATAAGTCAGTTTGTCAAATTTCTGCCCTGCTAGAGCTGCCTCGGTCAACTGTAAGTGCTGTTATTGTGAAGTGGAAACGTCTAGGAGCAACAACGGCTCAGCCGCGAAGCGATAGGCTACACAAGCTCATAACAGGACCACCAAATGCTGAAGCGCGTAGTGCGTACAAATGTACTGTCCTCGGTTGCAACACTCACTACTGAGTTCCAAACTGCCTTTAGAAGCAACATCAGCACAAGAACTGCTCTTCTTATCCATGGCTGAGCAGCCCGAACACAAGCCTAAGATCACCATGAGTAATGCCAAGCGTCGGCTGGAGTGGTGTAAAGCTCGCTTCCATTGGACTCTGGAGCAGTGGAAACACATTCTCTTGAGTGATGAATCATGCTTCACCATCTGGCAGTCCGACAGACAAATCTGGGTTTGGGGGATGCCAAGAGAAAGCTAACTGCCACAATGCATAGTGCCAACTATAAAGTTCGGTGGAGGAGGAATAATGGTCAGCGTGACATTGCCCCCGTGCACAAAGCAAGGTCTGTCCAGAAATGGTTTGTCGAGATCAGTGTGGAAGAACTTGACTGGCCTACACAGAGCTCTGAACTCAACCAAATTAGTGCTGTGTTCACGTCTCCCAAATTAACCTTTGTGAATGGCTCTATGAATCATTTAGAGCAATATAGACCTAATTTATTCAAACATTTTAAACAGGAGGAATATCATCCTACCCAGGTCATTTGCCTTTATTCATGTTATCCAATGCCCTTTTGAGTTAATTGAGATTTGGGCTTCCAGCAAGGTAGCTTCCTTTGTTGAGAGAAGAAGAGTTGTTAATAATTTTAGAAAGGACAGTCTGGGTTGGTGTGGATTTACAATCCATAATGCATGTTTCTCCAACTCCCGCTTGGCAAACATCTCCATTTACGACCCTACAATGACATGCAATTACACTTGTATCAGCCCACAGCACTGCATCAGGAAATACTGAAGACAAAGAGCTGCATAACATAAGTAGTATATAAAAGAGAGCCTTGTGTTCCATTATGGAGTGGTGCTGTGAATTTATGATCACATTTTTTATAATTTATTTAACTAAACAAGTCAGTTAAGAACAAACTCTTATTTTCAATGACAGCCTAGGAATGGGGGGTTTAACTGCCTGTTCAGGGGTAGAACGACAGATTTGTACCTTGTCAGCTCGGGGATTTGAACTTGCAACCTTTCGATTACTAGTCCAACACTCTAACCACTAGGCTAGCCTGCCTTCGCTGTTAGGCCTCCCACTACACCTTGGCCTCCTCTGTTAGGCCTCCCACTATACCTTGGCCTCCTCTGTTAGGCCTCCTACTATACCCTGGCCTCCTCTGTTAGGCCTCCCACTATACCTGGCCTCCTCTGTTAGGCCTCCCACTATACCTTGGCCTCCTCTGTTAGGCCTCCTACTATACCCTGGCCTCCTCTGTTAGGCCTCCCACTATACCCTGGCCTCCTCTGTTAGGCCTCCCACTATACCCTGGCCTCCTCTATTAGGCCTCCTACCATACCCTGGCCTCCTCTATTAGGCCTCCCACTATACCCTGGCCTCATTTGTTAGGCCTCCGAATATACCCTGGCCTCCTCTGTTAGGCCTCCGAATATACCCTGGCCTCCTCTGTTAGGCCTCCCACTACACCCTGGCCTCCTCTGCTAGGCCTCCTACTATACCCTGGCCTCCTCTGTTAGGCCTCCTACTATACCCTGGCCTCATTTGTTAGGCCTCCTACAATACCCTGGCCTCCTCTGTTAGGCCTCCAAATATACCCTGGCCTTCTCTGTTAGGCCTCCCACTATACCCTGGCCTCCTCTGTTAGGCCTCCCACTACACCCTGGCCTCCTCTGCTAGGCCTCCTACTATACCCTGGCCTCCTCTGTTAGGCCTCCTACTATACCCTGGCCTCCTCTGTTAGGCTTCCTAATATACCCTGGCCTTCTCTGTTAGGCCTCCCACTATACCCTGGCCTCCTCTGTTAGGCCTCCCACTATACCCTGGCCTCCTCTGCTAGGCCTCCTACTATACCCTGGCCTCATCTGTTAGGCCTCCTACTATACCCTGGCCTCCTCTGTTAGGTCTCCTACTACACCCTGGCCTCCTCTGTTAGGCCTCCTACTATACCCTGGCCTTCTCTGTTAGGCCTCCTACTATACCCTGGCCTCCTCTGTTAGGCCTCCCACTATACCTTGGCCTCCTCTGTTAGGCCTCCTACTATACCCTGGCCTCCTCTGTTAGGCCTCCCACTATACCCTGGCCTCCTCTGTTAGGCCTCCCACTATACCCTGGCCTCCTCTATTAGGCCTCCTACCATACCCTGGCCTCCTCTATTAGGCCTCCCACTATACCCTGGCTTCATTTGTTAGGCCTCCGAATATACCCTGGCCTCCTCTGTTAGGCCTCCGAATATACCCTGGCCTCCTCTGTTAGGCCTCCCACTATACCCTGGCCTCCTCTGCTAGGCCTCCTACTATACCCTGGCCTCCTCTGTTAGGCCTCCTACTATACCCTGGCCTCATTTGTTAGGCCTCCTACAATAACCTGGCCTCCTCTGTTAGGCCTCCAAATATACCCTGGCCTTCTCTGTTAGGCCTCCCACTATACCCTGGCCTCCTCTGTTAGGCCTCCCACTACACCCTGGCCTCCTCTGCTAGGCCTCCTACTATACCCTGGCCTCCTCTGTTAGGCCTCCTACTATACCCTGGCCTCCTCTGTTAGGCTTCCTAATATACCCTGGCCTTCTCTGTTAGGACTCCCACTATACCCTGGCCTCCTCTGTTAGGCCTCCCACTATACCCTGGCCTCCTCTGCTAGGCCTCCTACTATACCCTGGCCTCCTCTGTTAGGCCTCCTACTATACCCTGGCCTCCTCTGTTAGGCCTCCTCCTACACCCTGGCCTCCTCTGTTAGGCCTCCTACTATACCCTGGCCTCCTCTGTTAGGTCTCCTACTATACCCTGGCCTCCTCTGTTAGGCCTCCTAATATACCCTGGCCTTCTCTGTTAGGCCTCCCACTATACCCTGGCCTTCTTTGTTAGGCCTCCCACTACATCCTGGCCTCCTCTGCTAGGCCTCCTACTATACCCTGGCCTCCTCTGTTAGGCCTCCTACTATACCCTGGTCTTCTCTGTCAGGCTACCTAATATACCCTGCCATTGGTGATCTCTGTTCATCCTGAACATGAAGCCATGACAATATTTATGACCTACTACGCCTCATCAAGGCTATTATAGCCACATTACCACACAATGGTATCAATGTCATTAGCCCCCATGAGGTGGAGTATATAATGGGAATTACTACAGGTGCGTCACCTGAATGTATTCCTAAGCAGTTTTCATTTGACTAATTGACTCAAGTCTAATGGCAAAACACATGGACCTTCATATGCAGAGATCCACTGCAGTTCAATGATTGAACGTGGCTTAATGGCTAATCAGGTCCACAGAGACGAGTTTTTCCCAGTAGAAAATTGTTTACATATTTTTCCTCTAAAACAAAGCAACCAATGTTGATTCACTGCAGCCTGCAACTGTGTATATTTCAGGGCATGTTGACAATGGTCATTAAAACGTGACATGCACCAGCTTGTTCTAGTGTTTCATCTCATGCCTGCATCATGGAAACAAACAGCTCCTCCAATTTGGCACCAGAATAAAGAGCCGTTTGTCTGAATGATTCTGCTTGATCAAAACAGATCTGTGCCTTCCCCATTAAAATCAAATAAAATCAGGTTAATGTTGAATTGCTTGTTCAGTAACTATCACCTTTACCTTTATAATAGGGACTAAAACATAAATAGCTGTAGCTTCAGAGAACGGGTGTAATCAGGTAGGTTTTCAACCATAACAAATGTACCATTATGCTAATGTTCTCCCTATAAATAATATATTAAGACATACACATGAACAACACATTTTAAAGATAGGGTAACAGAGCCCCCTCGTGGTCAGAGAAAGTGCTACAGGTACACAATCTGAACAAAGTCTCTTATGACCTCAATAACGTGGGGTAAACTGGACATTTAGATTTTCTTCTCAACAGGCCTATTAGGGGGTAAAGTTAAGGGAAAAGACTTGTCATGTAACCAGCTCACCAAATGGATCTCATTCACTATGAAGAAGCATTTGTTTTGGAAGAGGATTAACAACTCAAATGACTTATGCAGACATACAGTGCCTTCAGAAAGTATTCAGTCCCCATGACTTTTTCCACAGTGTTACTTTACAGCCTTATTCTAAAATGGATAAAATAAAAAAGAATCCTCAGCAATCTACACACAGTGCAAGTCCCTGAATGTCCTTGAGTGGCCCAGCCAGAGCTCGAACATCTCTGTAGAGACCTGAAAATAGCCGTGTAGCAACGCTCCCCATTCAACCTGAAAGAGCTTGAGAGGATCTGCAGAGAGGAATGGGAGAAACTCCCCAAATACAGGTGTGCCAAGCTTGTAGCGTTATACCCAAGAAGACTCTATGCTGTAATAGCTGTCAAAGACGCTTCAACAAAGTACTGAGTAAAGGGTCTGAATACTTATGTAAATGTGATATTTCCATTTTTTTTTTTTAATACACATGCAAAAATGTAAAAAAAAATGTTTTTGCATTATGGGGTAGTGTAGGATTGATGAGGGAGAAAAAAAAACGATTTAATCCATTTTAGAATAAGGCTGTAACGTAACAAAATGTGGAAAAAGTAAAGGGGTCTAAATACTTTCCGAATGCACTGTACATCAAATGTGAGCATACAACTACAGAAGCAAAATATTGTACTATTTTAGTCTGTAAATAATGTTAAACTGATTGAAAATATGTACATCAATAATAAGATACACAGTAACATGTTTGTTTAACCACCGCGGGAAAGAAATAACCATTAAATGTTTATCTTTCCAATTCACTGGACATGAACCCCCTTCTCTTTCTGCCTCTCAACTCTGTCAATTAGTAACTTATCATGAGTTCAACACGGCGCTTTTAACGTCTACATATTCAGCCATTAATCTCTAGGAATTCATCATCACTGCTTCAGTGCACCCACATTGTAACCCCAAGGCGATCTCTAGTCTACAGGTTGCTGCTTGTTCACAACCAGAGACACCAGCTCAGATCTGGTTAGACAAGTTCTGTCAGGTTAAAAAAGCTTTCAGTGATCATGTGATCGTTTTAGCTCTGAGCAGCCAGCTTGTGAGTTTGTAAAGATGTTAGGCTACTGTTATGTTACCGCTGTTTAAAATTATTGCTTTCTGAAATCACTCTTTATTTGGTATATTTTCATTCAGATGCGGTTCAGTCTACTGTATATCAGCAATGTTAGTATTAATAACAATCTTCAGTGTAACAAACTGACAAGAGTTTGTATTGGGATTTATTATGGATCCCCATTATCTGATGCCAAGGCAGCAGCTACTCTTCCTGGGGTCCAGCAGAATTAAGGTAGTAATACAATTCAGAAAGCATTACAATACATTCACAGATTTCATCAGAGTTATGTCTAATGATATTACAAATACGGGGCTTGCGTCATTTCAGCCGTTCGACTCAGTGAAGTGTTTGGGGATGGGTCTCCTGCCATTGAGGTATGACTCCTCACAAAAAGGCCCTGTTGTAGCATCCAGGTGAGCACAACCTGTACTAGCGTCTTCCAGGGAGGAAGTCCCATGACCCTTAAGACAGACCTTTACAGGAAAAGGCCAGGCTAGCCAGATGACTACACAGAGAGGGCAGACAATAACTGTCTTGTTTCCAATTAAATACAGTATAGTATTCATTTTAGGATGGATCAGACTACTATTAGAGATTATATGACTCATAATGAAACACATTTAGTCTTACCATTTTTTTTTACCTTTATTTAACTAGGCAAGTCAGTAAAGAACAAATTCTTATTTTCAACGACTGCCTAGGAACAGTGGGTTAACTGCCTTGTTCAGGGGCAGAACGACAGATTTTTACCTTGTCAGCTCGGGGATTTGATCTTGCAACCTTTCGGTTACTAGTCCAACACTCTACCTGCTACCCTCTATTTAAATTATTTTTCCCTTATCAGAATAACGGACCTCCAGGTGAGACCTAGCTATCTCTTGAACCTAATTGGTAGTAATTCAAGTGAAAGTAACTTGCTTGGTAAAAAAAATGTGATGCAAATTCAGGGAGAACCTTTGTTGGCATTCCATATTCGTCGCGGTCTAGTATTTAACATGAGACAAATGAGCTCCTCAGCCATGCTGGACACCACTAATCATGCAGATGCAGGCTCCATACATGTGGCCTCAGCAGACCAAGGAGATATGGCTCCACAGTCCTCCCTAGGTGTACTACCCACAGACAGGGACAGGGAGGACCTAGGGCCAACCTGGCCACCGATCTCATTCTGGCACCCAGGCCCAGCAGGTGTCTGTGCAGTACATGCGCAGTGCTACTTACTGGCTGCCTCAGCACCAGCTACACCAAGACCAGCGTGCTGCACAGTGGAGGCCTGAGTCCTATAGGATGGCCTAATAGGCTGGGGTCACCTGGTCCTACACAGGAGGATCCATGGATGCTAGGATGTATCCTATTTTCTCCACAGCGCCCCAACAAGCCCCACTGGCCTCAGGCTGGAGCAGGTCCCTTCCAGGTAGACTCCAGCAGCCCTCTGTCACAGCTTCAGAGCCATAGCCTCAGAGTTGCAAAAGTCTCCTAGGGCCCTCTGACCCAGGTCACCGGCCCCAGCAGGGGTTAGGGGACATTTCCCTGCCTGCAGTCACCTCCCTGGAAGAGGCTAAGAAGATCTTCCACTGAGCTGGAGGCTGAACCCAGCCAGCAGGCTGGGGCTGAGTGTTCCGGTGCCACAGGGGATGTTGTCCAGCCCAGCCCAGCAAGGTTCAGGCAGGGGTCAGTTTCCCTCCACCCTGGATCACTCTCTGGACCAGGAGGACCTAGAGGCCTGCATGCAGTGACTGCTGGAGGCCCAGGGATCAGAAGGAACATTTTCTGCACATTAACATGATATGAATCATCTTGACACAATCAAAAGATGAAGTAGAGATGAGCGTCACTAAGAGGGAGCAATGAGTCAAAGCAGTGTTTGTTATTCCCATGAGAGGTTTAAAGAGTCACATACATTTAAATAATGTTCTCTACTTACTTTTTCATCAAACACTATAAGGGTGGGCACAGTGCAAGTAGAGGGAGTGTACTTGCATAACAAGCTACTGTGTACAGTATGTAGAAAGTGTACAGTGAAGGAATGACATGATAATTGAGGGAAGATTGAGTAATGGTAGCACATGATCTTCCACACCACTAAGGATCACTTGGCAACAGGTGAGACAGACACACACACACAAAACAAGGCCTCTGATCACACAAACTCACCAGTCAAATTTCAGGGACACCGGGGTGGCAGGGTAGCCTAGTGGTTAGAGTGTTGGACTAGTAACTGAAAGGTTGCAAGTTCGAATCCCTGAGCTGACAAGGTACAAATCTGTTCTGCCCCTGAACAGGCAGTTAACCCACTGTTCCTAGGCTGTCATTGAAAATAAGAATTTGTTTTTAACTGACTTGCCTAGTTAAATAAAGGTAAAATAAAATAAAAACATGAGCTGTAAAAACAGGGCAATGCCAGGGCTCAACTCAGGAGGGCTTCAGACTCAGGTTACGACTCTTCAACCAGCCCTGCAAGCGTCAACAATGGCATGTTGGTTAAGGAGAGTGAGGTTTAAGTGGTCTGTGGAATGAGCCAACAGCCTGGAAAGGCAGGCATGTTCCCCCCTCTTCACTCCTCCCACCTGGCCTGTGATCCCCCCCTGAGGGCAGTTCCCATGGCTGGTGCCAAGTTGAGCATGCTCTGTGGGGTCTGGGGGATAGGCAGGAGGCACAGATAAGAACATAGCTGGCTGCAGATAGAGACATGCCCATTTTGCCCGGCATTGAAGATGTCATTTGCACATGGGTACACACACACACACACACACTTGTATTGACACTTGTTTTATTAGAGAATATAACTTATGAACATGATAAACATACCAGCTAGAGTAAGTAGATGGGAAATGAAAATACAAATGAGCATTCCACAGATGTCAACATTCTCTTTCTGTACGGACGGCAATGAATGTATGAATGTGCATATGCAAAGTATAAAAGTTACACTATTAAGGGGAAAAACGTGACATTGAGTGTATATTTAACATGAAGGGAAAAAAGTAAATGATGATCCAAATGAGCTCATGGTTCTATATACAGTGTATTTACATTAAAGCATTCCTTCCCTGATAAGATACCCAAGTAAGATAACAGGGGCTTTGAGAGGCCCAAAGCACCAAATAATCATAACATCTGGCAATGAATGATCAACGACTGACATAATAATAACACACAATCAATAAAAAATACTATGTACAAACAAAACAAAAAAAAATCACAATACAACAGCTGGTCTCTTTAGCTTGGACACTTCTCCCATCACATCAATGGGGAAGGGAATAGAAGAGATCCCTGACTGTTTTCAATTCAAGGACAGTTCTGTACAATCCAGTCACCGGGTGACTCCCTCCTCTCAGCGGAGGGCCGAGGCTCACAGTGCACCAGCGGACTCTGGACATTCGTTACCCTCACGCTCCGTCAGTTTCAAGATTACAACCTTCCTCTGGAGCCGCAAGGCCAACTGGCTAGGCCTACGAGCCAGGAGCTTTGGGCAGTCCTCTGCTGTTGGATGCAGGGTGTCCTGGGGGATGGAGTCCTGTGGTACATCCTGTGGCAGGGATATGGAGTCCTGTTGTACCTCTTGTGTATGCTGGGAGATGGAGTCCTGTGGTACTTCCGGTGATAGTTCCACCCCCTGGGCCAGCAGCATGCTGGTGATATCTGTATAGCCTCCCCTCACAGCCAGGTGCATAGGGGTGAGGCCCTGTTCGTCTGATAGACTAACAGCCTCAGGGCAGTGGACCAGAAGCTCTTTGAAGACCTCACAGTGGCCCCCTTCTGCCGCCAGGTGGCAGGGGGTACGCAGGGTCTGATTGGTGCAGTAGGGGTCTGCCCCTTCCTCCATCAGCATCTTCACTGTGGGCAAGTGGCCGCGTTGGGCAGCGAGGTGGAGGGCGGTAAGACCCTTGTCAGTCCGGGCCTGGATGTCTGCATTGTGCTTGACCAGGAGGCGGGAGGTGCTGGTGTGGCCTGTCTCAGCCGCCACGTGCAGGGGGGTGTGGAGGCCCATGGAGGTCACGTGGACGTCTGCCCCCAGCTCTATCAGGATCCTTGCCACCCTGTACTGCCCCCTTTGGGAGGCCAGGTGCAGCGGTGTGCGCCCGTCAGTGGTCTGCCCGTCTACGTCCGCTCCAGCCTGCTTCACCAGCAGTTTGGCAATGCCTAGGTGGCCCTGCCAGGCAGCCAGGTGAAGTGCCGTCCAGTCATCTCTGCCCTTCACGTGGACGTCTGCGCCTCGGCTCAGCAGCACCCTGACCACGTTCTCTTGGCCATGCTGGCAGGCGATGTGTGCAGGCGTGCGGCCCTGGGCGTCCGTCTCATTGATTGAGGCGCCGCGGTCCAGCAGCAGGCGGGTGATGGCCTCGTCTCCGTTCTGAGCAGCACAGTGCAGGGCCGTGTATTGGTCCTCATCCCGGGCGTTGGCGTTGGTGCTCCGACGGCCCAGCAGCAGCTCGGCCAGGCCCTTCAGGTGCATCTCGGTGGCCAGGTGGAGGGGGGTGGAGCCGCGAGCGTTGGCCAGGTTGGTGTTGGCGTGGTTGAGGAGCAGGAACTTGATGGCCTCCTCGTTGGCCTGCGTGACAGCGTGGTGGAGCAGGCTGCAGCCGCCCTCCAATAAGAGGTCCACGTCCTGAGGCTGCAGGATCTTCATCAGCTTGGACATGTCTTTGGTACGGATGGCGTCGCTCAGCTTCCTCCTCTGCACCTCCCCTGAGTCTAAACAACAAGGAGATAGAAGATACAGTATAGACTCAGGGCCAAAACGACAAAGAACCTATCTGAAAGTTAAAGAGACACTCCACATGCTCCAGAAGTCATTCAGGACTGTATTGCATGTAGGATATATGACCCTGATAAATAAGAATTCCTGTCATCTGTTAAAGAAAACCATGGACAATGCCACAATGTATTGACTACAATCACCATATCAGCCAGTCTTACCACAAGTATTCTCTTTCTCAAAGGAGAGGGTGATGGAGTCTTGAGAGGAGAAGGCAGAGTCTACAGAGGAGATCCCTGACAGTCTCTTGCTGGTGTTGTCTTTGCTGGGACAGCAGTCCTCCGTCACACGGTCAAAGCTCCGAGATATCCCAGAGTCCACCTGGCTCAGCAGCTCTGATAGGCTGTAGTCTTTCTCTGGCAGCATGGCCGATTTGGGCCTGACCGGTTTCTGCATTATCATAATTTTCACAATTTCACAGCATTATTCCAACCTCATAGTGTGGAAGTATATGTAAAACACACAGGGAAATCACATTTTTGACTGCACTGGGCCTTTCAATAGTTTTTCTCAAACCCAGTCTTCATGCCTTTCTCTGACTGTTTATCATCTTCACCAATATATCATCTTCACACATTGCACAATAACACCTGTAAATTCTGTCATATTTTGTAAACGGGTGTCGGTCAGTTTGTCACGTACATCGAGCACCAAACATTCAGAATGTGTCGCAACAGAGTTAACCAAGTTAAACAATGCTGCTGGACAGCATTCTTATTTGATGAGGAAACTGTTTGTCAGGATCAAATATTGACTGTGTATGTATTATGGAAACAATAACAGGTCCAGTACACAGGAAAGCAATCTCAAAAATAGGCACTCAGACCTTCTGACATACCAGAGGGTTTTCTAATTACATTACAGAAGAACACCAAAGAAGACTGACAGAATACTATATAGTCTGGCATGTCAGGGAGAAGAAGAGGATAGAAATACATAGAAAAAACAGAGGGAGAAGGCAGGGGAATAGAAGTGTGAAGGTTATACCTTCTCAGTGGTTAGCCCATGGCAGTGGTTATTCTCGAGCTCAGGAGTTTGGGTCTTGGACTCCTCTTGGGGTTTAGAGCACAGCTCCTCAGTTTCTGATGTGAT
This sequence comes from Salmo salar, assembly GCF_965601325.2. Classification (NCBI taxonomy): domain Eukaryota; kingdom Metazoa; phylum Chordata; class Actinopteri; order Salmoniformes; family Salmonidae; genus Salmo; species Salmo salar. The sequence goes on along the minus strand of NC_138294.1, from coordinate 60,571,138 downwards.
TTCTGCAGACAGAAAACAACAAAGGTCAGGTTTGGTCAGGTGTACAGAATAGCATCCCTTGGTTTGATTTTCACCTTTTCAGAAAGCTATGCACAGTACATCATGATGTCGTGTAACCCAGTTAAATTGGGTTCTTACTGCTTTAAGATACACACAAACACCCACCCTTTAGAGACATAGGCCCCATTGGGTCTGTACTCACCCTGGAAGCTGGGTCTGGTGTCAGGTGAGGAGGCCCAGCAGCGTTGCATGAGGCACAGGAACCCCGTGCAGGCCTGGGGTCGACTCCAGGGCACAACATTGAGGTCAGGGCGCACCCCTCTCACCACCTTCACCATAATCTGCAGGATGTTGTTCTCCCCTGGAGGGAATAGAGGACATATGGTTCCAGTCAACACAAGACACATTGATACACTTCCTTCAATTCTCATATGATACCTCAGTCCATAAGGTCTACTGAGGTCACATTATTCTAAATACAAATTAAATCCTTGATCATATCAATGAATTATGTCTTGATCGTGTTCTGTTGAAGGTATGGAGAAGCAACATAAACTAATTTGGGTAAGACTGACACTAGTATGTACAGTTCATTATTATCATTATTATCATTCATGTACGCTTAGATAAGGAAGGTGTATAGATGTTTTGTTTGTTTCCCACACCAGGCCTGAAAAAATCTCTTAGATTTCCTTCTGTTAACGGTCTCTTTGTTATCAGGTGTTGGGACCAGCCAGTCAGCCAGTCAGTCAATAATTCAAAGCAAACAGAGGCAGTGGACTTAAACTCAGATCACCCTGGCTTCTTTGGTATCTCCGAGAGAGATTTACATGGTTATCAAAAGTCACGCCAGAGTAAGCCCACATGAAACACAGCCCTTATTTTAAGTGTTTCTAAAATCCCTTATGAGAAAAACAATTAGAATAATTTCCCTGTTTGACCGCTAGGTTTTATGGGTATTATGACACCTCCCCTGTGGGGCTCTATTGCAGTCCTGGAACTTTGAGTTTAAGAAATACTAGGAGTGCATTTTATAAGACAAACCCTGAAGGACTACAAGGTGTCTTTACATGGGAACAGAATCTCCATACGTTTCCTCAACATGTCTCACCTTGGTAAGGTTTCTTTTGAGTAAGAATTCCCCAGATGACTATGGAAAAGCTGTAACAGGAAGGGAATAACAACAGTTCAGTATCAAGTCATACTGTCTAAAGTGATAAATGATTGAATGACTGACTCACTATGGGTTTTCCAGGCATAACTTATAACTGATCAATATACACAGTGTACAAAACATTAGGAACACTTTCCTAATATTGCGTTGCACCCCCTTTTGCCCTCGGAAGTGCCTCAATTTGTCAGGGCATGGACTCTACAAGGCGTTGAAAGTGTTCCACAGGAATTCTAGCCCATGTTGACTCCAATGCTTCCCATAGTTGTGTCAAGTTGGCTGGATGTCCTTTGGATGGTGGACCATTCTTGATACACACAGAAAACTGTTGAGCATGAAAAACCCAGCAGCGGTGCAGTTCTTGACACACTCAAACCGGTGCGCCTGGCACCTACTACCGTACCCTGTTCAAAGAGACTTCAATATTTTGTCTTGCCCATTAACCCTCTGAAAGGTACACATACACAATCCATGTCTCAGTTATCTCAAGGCTTAAAAATCATTCTTTAACCCGTCTCCTCCCCTTCATCTTTACTGATTGTAGTGGATTTAACAAGTGACATCAATAAGGGATGATAGCTTTCACCTGGATTCACCTGGTCAGTCTGTCATGGAAAGAGCAGGTATTCTTAATGTTTTGTAAACTCAGTGTAAATCCAATTCAGATTCATATTGATTAAAACAAATATTGTAAAACAAACAATGGAGGGAGGAAGTGAAAAAACAAACATCATGACTAAGCATTAAACAGACAACGTTCCACCCCTCTGGCAGACAAGGACAGAGAGAAGTGAAGGTGAAGACACTCACCTGTAGACGTCATGCTTGGTTTCTGACACCCTGTCCTTCTCAATGATGCTCTCCGGCGGCAGGTAGGCAATGGTGCCACAGAACCCGTCACGGCTGATTTCATCAACCCTGGATAGGCCGTTCCATCGTGCCAGACCAAAATCTGATATCTGAAGGGGGAGATGGGAGATACAGAACACAGCTTGTTAGGACAAGACCAACATCCGATTTCTAAGGGGGAAGATGAGGATATACAGAACATATCTTATTAAGACAAGAACCCACTGGAACTCTCAGCCTTTCCCATTGTTCTTATGGTTATGGCTACCTTTACCCTCAAGCTGATGGCTGAGCCCTCATTGTATTCTATGCATTCAGAGCCATGATGAGGTCAGAGGCAGCCACGTCCTGTCCTAGCCTGAGGGTGCCTCCCAGTCACGTCCTGTCCTAGCCTGAGGGTGCCTCCCAGCCACGTCCTGTCCTAGCCTGAGGGTGCCTCCCAGTCACGTCCTGTCCTAGCCTGACGGTGCCTCCCAGCCACGTCCTGTCCTAGCCTGACGGTGCCTCCCAGCCACGTCCTGTCCTAGCCTGACGGTGCCTCCCAGCCACGTCCTGTCCTAGCCTGAGGGTGCCTCCCAGCCACGTCCTGTCCTAGCCTGACGGTGCCTCCCAGCCACGTCCTGTCCTAGCCTGAGGGTGCCTCCCAGCCACGTCCTGTCCTAGCCTGAGGGTGCCTCCCAGCCACGTCCTGTCCTAGCCTGAGGGTGCCTCTCAGCCACGTCCTGTCCTAGCCTGAGGGTGCCTCCCAGCCACGTCCTGTCCTAGCCTGACGGTGCCTCCCAGCCACGTCCTGTCCTAGCCTGACGGTGCCTCCCAGCCACGTCCTGTCCTAGCCTGACAATGCCTCCCAGCCACGTCCTGTCCTAGCCTGACGGTGCCTCCAAGCCATGTCCTGTCCTAGCCTGTGGGTGCTTTCCTTACCCCTCATGTCAGAAGTTGAGACCCTGTTTGACTGAGTTACATGTGTGGGCGAGTAGCCGAACACAAACTCAGTCAGTGTTGGCAGAGTACCTCAGCCTGTTAAGACAGGCCCAGGTTACGTGTTTACATGGAGGTATTAAAACAGACAGGTTGAAGGAAGGTTCCCACCCATTTCTCTTCCACCTCCAACCATTAGTCATGCAGGGGGAGGTTGGAGATCAGGTGGGATGAAGGCTGGGCGGGAGACACCTTTCTGCCCATAGCATGTGTGTCCAACAGGACGGCCATTTAAAGCAAAATATCCATACCTGTCAGCTGAAATGCATCCTTGACCAAATCCTATTAAAAAGGACTTGAAGTTATTGGGTTTGGGCTGTTGTTTTAAAGAGTCATGCTACATCATTTGGGGGAAGGTTTACTAAATACTCACTATAAGGTCAAATCTGACTTTTCTAACATTAGACAGTGTAATGATTTGACATATTTGGGTCGTTCCATGAAATAAGTGCCTTTTGTGTCTCTTTGATATTTTTAGTAGAAAGTGTGCGCCAATATTGAAATGTAAAATCCTGTTATATTAAAGGAAGTGCCCTTTAGTATAGATCACATGGAAAATTCAATAAATCAGATGTTTTATATACAGTAAAGACTTGCGGAAGTGCCTAAATTCAGACGTTTAAACCCAACAAGTTTTCACCATCATTGTAAAGCCCTAGTTATTTTGTTGCTTTGACAAAGTCATTTCTGAAGATTATTATTTTTTAATGTGATTAGTGATTCATTTTAAGGTACATTTTTTAAAATAAAAACTGTCCCACATTTTAAGGTAAATCCTGTTACGTGAACTAAACTGTCATTTTAATATGGTGAAACTATTCCTTTTAAAATATTTTTTTCCCAGAAAACATTGAACATCTAATAGTCAAATCATAGTGTAAAAGCAGATGAGCTGGTTCTACTATTTTTGGCCATTTTCTGTGTACCACCAATCTTCTGAACCAGTAGCAGTAGTAACAGTAACAAAAGCAGTAGCAATACTGTAGGAGTGTTTGGTTGAGTTCACCCGCCGCCCCAGGGAGGCAGAATCCCAATTTAGGACCAATGCAATGTGTATTTCAGGAACAATTGTCTCAAATGTGCAAGCTCTTCCCACACAGCGCCCTGTGCGAACTCTAATGAACAAACCAAGTAAGTCGTCTCTCACCTTGACGTGGTAGTGTGCGTCCAGTAGGATGTTGGCAGGTTTTAGGTCCAGGTGCAGGAGGGGTGGGCTCATGCAGTGCAGGAAGTTCATGCCCACCGCCGTCTCGTGGATGATCCTGAAGCGCAGCTCCCAGGGCAGAGGCTCAGCAGCCAGCAGGGTCTCCAGGGAGCCTGTCTCCATGTACTCCATCACCAGGCCCTGGGGGTCCCCACAGATCCCATACACTGGCAGGATGTAGCGGAACTTAGCCGCCTCCATCTTCTTAGCCTCTTCCAGCAGCTCTGCTCGCTCCCTACAGAGGACATAGCGGTCTGTTAACTTACTTACCTACTTAGCCTTCATTGCGCCAAGTGGTGCATAAAGGCCTTGTATACCTGTCTGTTCAGATTGAACTACATACTGTAACTCATACTGTACAGAGTAAAGGGAATTTAGGTTTAGCTGTCCTATAAACCTGCCCATCCATCTACATCCCTCGATCCACACCAAATTCGTAAAATGCTGTTCTCTTATCTTACTAACACAGGTATTCTAAGCCTTGTTAAAACAGCACCATCTGGAATACCTTTTACCATTGACCCAAACTCAAACTTCGTTACACAGTAGAATACAAGGAGACAACAAACTGAGATGCATGAGATTCTCCATGCATTAACTGGTCTCTCTGACAGTGCAGTAAATCAGTGAACCCAATAAGACATGACACATTTGAAGCTAGGCCTTAATGACATTCCTCAGAGAGGGCCAGGCCAAAGCATCGAGGTCTGTGTGGAGTTGTGAACACAACAAACCTCTTGTTCTCTGTGCTCGTTGCTCAACCTTTGCACAATTTCCTATTACCTTTATCAGTGTTAGCCCGGCTAGGCTAGCAGATGCAAACAGAGCAGTGTAGCCTATCACCACTGACCTCAATAGAGAGATCTCAAGGAGAGGTCCCTTTGAAAACAAACTCAGATAAACTGCTTAATCATCATGAATAATGTGTGTGTACGGGAGTGACTTCACTACAAATGAGCAACGACTTGGGTTTACAAAGGATTCATTCATGTCAAAACAGCATGGTGATGAGAACACCTTAAAAAGTAGTAGAAGCAGATAAAATGATGAAGTATAGTCAGCCATTCTAAGGCAGCCATGTTTGGAGGGGTCAATTATGAAATCATTCAAGTTCAATAAAAGTGTAAGCTTTCTCATCATATAAATCTGACAAGCATTAAAAATCAGTGCAAATGTGTGGATTTAGGAGATTTGGGGGAGAAAGAGAGGGGCTGACAGTCGTAATCACCTGGCATCACCCAGAAAACTCCTCAGCTCAGAAACCTTTCAAAACCAAACAATGACCCTTTTTATAAGGGAGAGGAGCCCAGCAAGACCGGTTCTGCAACTTCTCTTATTGTTTCCACCAAACATCGTCTGTATAGAAGGGAGTTGGGATCCAGTCAGACAAAGCTGGCTTTGAGTCAGAGAAGTGTGTGGAGGCAGGGTGCAGGCAGGCAAATTACAGTTCATGTACTTTTCAGATGTTCAGAGCAGATAGCATCTTTAGTTCAGGTTTAGTGGGTGCCATGAGTCTAGCTACCACGGATTGGAGATGGATGACAATGCTTGTCATTGGTGAAGCTGAAGAACTTCCTCCTTGTGCTGTGTATCTGACATTTTCCTTTATAGGCAGAGTTGCAAAGACAAAGCAATATCTCCGACTGGCCAATAAAAAGACAAGATTAAGATGGGCAAAAGACGACAGACACTGGACAGAGGAACTCTGCCTAGAAGGCCAGCATCCCAGGGTCGCCTCTTCACTGTTGACGTTGAGACTGGTGTTTTGTGGATACTATATAATAAAGCTGACAGTTGAGGACTTGTGAGGTGTCTGGTTCTCAAACTAGACACTCTAATGTACTTGCCCTCTTGCTCAGTTGTGCACCGGGGCCTCCTACTCCTCTTTCTATTCTGGTTAGAGCCAGTTTGCGCTGTTTTGTGAAGGGAGTAGTACACAGCGTTGTATGAGATCTTCAATTTCTTGGCAACTTCTCGCATGGAATAGCCTTCATTTCTCAGAACAAAAAGAGACTGACGAGTTTCAGAAGAAAGTTCTTTGTTTCTGGCCATTTTGAGCCTGTAATCGAACCCACAAATGCTGATGCTCCAGATACTCAACTAGTCTGAAGGCCAGTTTAATGCTTCTTTTTCAGCTGTGCTAACATAACTGAGAAAGGGTTTTCTAATGATCAATTAGCCTTTTAAAATGATAAACTTGAATTACCTAACACAACGTGCCATTGAAACACAGGAGTGATGGTTGCTGATAATGGGCCTCTGTACCCTTATGTAGATATTCCATGAAAAATCTGCCATTTCCAGCTACAATAGTCAATCACAACATTAACAATGTCTACGCTGTATTTCTGATTGATTTGATGTTATTTTAATGGACAAAAAAGTTGCATTTCTGAGTGACCCCAAACAGTTGAAGTCGGAAGTTTACATACACCTTAGCCAAATACATTTAAACTCAGTTTTTTACAATTCCTGACATTTAATCATAGTAAAAATGCCCTATCTTAGATCAGTTAGGATCACCACTTTATTTTAAGAACGTGAAATGTCAGAATAATTGTAGAGAATTATTTATTTCAGCTTTTATTTCTTTTATCACATTCCCAGTGGGTCAGAAGTTAACATACACTCAATTAGTATTTGGTAGCATTGCCTTTAAATTGTTTAACTTGGGTCAAATGTTTTGGGTAGCCTTCCACAAGCTTCCCACAATAAGTTGGGTGAATTTTGGACCATTCCTCCTGACAGAGCTAGTGTAACTGAATCAGGTTTGTAGGCCTCCTTGCTTGCACACGCTTTTTCAGTTCTGCCCACACATTTTCTACAGGATTGAGGTCAGGGCTTTGTGATGGCCACTCCAATACCTTGACTTTGTTGTCCTTATGCCATTTTGCCACAACTTTGGGAGCATGCTTGGGGTCATTGTCCATTTGGAAGACAGATTTTTGACCAAGCTTTAACTTCCTGACTGATCTCTGGAGATATTACTTCAATATATCCACATCATTTTCGTTCCTGATGATGCCATCTATTTTGTGAAGTGCATCAGTCCCTCCTGTTTTCTCCAGCATCTTCACAAGGTCCTTTGCTGTTGTTCTGGGATTGATTTGCACTTTTCGCACCAAAGTACATTCATTTCTAGGAGACAGAACACGTCTCCTTCCTGAGCGGTATTATTGCTGCGTGGTCCCATGGTGTTTATACTTGCGTACTATTGTTTGTACAGATGTCTACAATTTTTTTTCTGAGGTCTTGGCTGATTTCTTGTGATTTTCCCATGATGTCAAGCAAAGAGGCACTGAGTTTGTAGGTAGGCCTTGAAATACATCCACAGGTACACCTCCAATTGACTCAAATGATGTAAATTAGCCTATCAGAAGCTTCATTTTCTGGATTTTTCCAAGCTGTTTAAAGGCACAGTCAACTTAGTGTATGTAAACTTCTGACCAACTGGAATTGTGATACAGTGAATTATAAGTGAAATAATCTGTCTGTAAACAATTGTTGGAAAAATTACTTGTGTCCTGCACAAAGTAAATGTCCTAACCGACTTGCCACAACTATAGTTTGTTAACAAGAAATTATGGAGTGGTTGAAAAAAAAGTTTTAATGACTCCAACCTAAGTGTATGTAAACTTCCGACTTCAACTGTATATGTATGACAAAAAAAATACGTATTAGGGTATGGTGCATGGCTTGTATACTATTCAGGCTACGTGTAATTATGCAATACTAAGGTACTATACCTTTCGTTGACACTTCAAAAACATTCCAAGTGGCATGTGTTATGATTGATTTTTATCAAGAAATCTAAGATTTGAATGTGTATTTCAGACTAATATCCATAACAGAAGGTGTAACATCTAAAACAGTTGTTTTTACACTAAAAAGTAATAATGTACATTTCAATATGTAAAAAAAGTTTTAGTATGTGTTCAGCCATGCTTTTCCTTCAAAAAAGCAATCCATGTTTTGACCTAAGACTTACAAACTCAGACTTTTGCTAATACAGTACGTTCAGTCTCCCCAAAAAGCTTGTCCATTTCACGTAACATCCATAACGCTTCTTATGCGTTTTATTTCGCCAAAATGTCAATATTTATAAGTCTGCTTTTTTGGGTATACACTCCCCCCAAGGAGTACTGTAGACACACATCAAAAGTTTAATTTATATTTATTCCATTCTGTGAGACATTTAAGTTCTGATTGTGTGTGCAAATGTAATGTCAATAACACTGTAATCACCTTAAATTACTAAAATGTAATTTAAAAGTGTCTGTGACAGTGAATAAATCCTTCAACAAGTTCTCAACAGCAGAAAGTTCCGCATTCGGTCTGTGGATATATAGCCTCAAGTGAAATTAAGTTTACGCACAACCTGATCCAATCATTGTCTTCAAAGCTGTAAAAGCTCTCAAATGACAGATGGTCACAATGGTTAAAGTGTTCTACATTATAAGCCTCTTGAATAATGTTCCCAACCTCTTACACCTTTAGAAACATTAACTTGATATGACACCAAAAATGTTCAAATGCACTAACGTTCTCCACTGCTGATGAATGTAAAGTCACCATTTCATAAGTAACACCTTTTGTGCCAAAGGAATGAAAGGACATTGTACAGATTTTTTAAACACATCCACTCTGGTTAATTTTTTTAATCAAGTAGAAAGTAGGAAACTAATAATGAGAGTAAAAGAATAGCTGATAGTCCTCTTTGAGGCTCCAGGGGGGGCTCAGGTGTATACTACATTCGTTAAGAAGAGGGTAGGGTAGGGTGACAGGTTGTTCTTCTGACGGAGACAGCTGAGCTAGGCCTTTCGTGTTTCCTCCTGCTGTTGGCATACATGAGAAAGGTCAGGGGCACCCACGCAAGAGGGCATGCCTTCAAAGCAGCCTCAATTTGTTTGGGGGCATGGATTACATGGTGTTGAAAGCATTCCCCAGGGATGCTGGCCCATGTTGACTACAATGCTTCACACAGTTTTTTTGTTGTTGTTTTATTTAAGTTTTTTTTTTTTTACATTATTGAAACATTCTGTATTTGTGGCCTTCTAAACCATGACAAAAACTACTGGCAGCGAATCTGGACCCTCGTCCAATCAGAGGGTAGTAAGGGCAACCTGATGGAAGGTGGACCAAAGGAGAGAAGTGTGGTGTTGACATAATTTGCACATTTCTAGATACATTTTCTAGGTTGTACACTCAAGCTTTTTAAGTGCAATGACAAGAACTGCTTGTGAGAGACGTTAGCTACGCTTAGTATACCAAATATTAATTACACCTTCCTAATATTGAGTTGCCCCCCCTTTTGCCCTCAGAAGTGCCTCAAGTCATTGGGACATGGACTCTGCAAGGTGTCGAAAGCATTCCACAGGGATGCAGGCCCATGTTGACTCCAATGCTTCCCACAGTTGTCAAGTTGGCTGGATGTCCATTGTGTGGTGGACCATTTTTGATACAAATGGGAAACTGTTGAGCGTGAAGAACCCAGCAGCGTCACAGTTCTTTACACAAACCGGTGCGCATGGCACCTACTACCATACTCCGTTCAAAGGCACTTCAATCTTTTGCCTTTCCCATTTACCCTCTGAATGGCACACATACACAATCCATGTCTATTGTTTCAAGGCTTAAAAATCCTTCTTTAACCTGTCTCCTCCCCTTCATCTTCACTAATTTAAGTGGATTTAACAAGTGACATCAATAAGGGATCATAGCTTTTACCTCGTCAGTCTGTCATGGAAGGAGCAGGTGTTCTTAATGTTTTGTACACTCAGTGTATTTTCACCATCCACGAGTCCGTGACATAAGGCTGAATAAGCATGCTGCCCAGTTCACACCCTTAGATAGAGGATCAAACTCATAATCACATAGAACTACAACTTTCTACTCTGAAGCCCACAGAGGATATCAAACAGATATCATGGAGTCTAGGCTTAAATACTTGAAACAACATTCTTCATACCCCACACACAATGAATCCCAGAATAATAGCTGACCCACTCACTTGTCATCTACATGAAGGCAGGGAGGGCACTTGATAGCCAGCCATGTTTTCCACTGTACATGCCGGACTTTGTATACTTGTCCAAATCCGCCAGAGCCTATCTTCTCCCAGCTCCCAAACTCAGAGGAGTCAAAGGTTCTCAGCAGCCCCATATTCCCATGGGAAGGGTCCGGAACATCCATATCCATCTTTAGAAAGGCTTTAATAGTGTTGAAATGCCCAAATCCTTATTTTTTCCTCTAACACACATTCAGAAGAACTTAACACACACACACATGCCTACTGAAAGCTTCCTTCCTTGTTTTTTTCCACCCTCTTGCCTGACTCAGTCTGGCCCCTCCTTCTTTTCAGGTGAAAGCAGGGGAAGGGCCAGTAGATGTGACATCATATCCTGGGTCTGGCCAGACAGACCAAACAACAGCCTTTCCAGGGAGCATTCAACACTGAACCTGTTTGTCAAAGTGCTCGAGTCCCAACTCTCCTATTTCTGCCCAGAAAAAAAATAAGCATCATATTTGTAAATAAGATGGAATTCAAGAACAGTGGAATGTTGGCATATCACCCAACACCTTTCTCCCTCTAATAACCATAACATAGCAAAGACCCTGTAAATATCCTGAGGAGACATGGGAAATATACTTTGAAAAAATGTGTTACATGATATATGATATGGCTCTGGTTTTGAATGTGTGGGTTCATATGAGAAGTATACTAACCTATTCATGAGGTATCCAAAACCACAAGCCTTGTCATAAACCTGCCTGATTCCTTTCCTGTCCACACTGTGTGAGACATGCCAGTGATTCAGCAGGTGTCATATACAGTACCAGTGAAAAGCTTGGACACCCCTACTCATTGTAAGATTTTTCTTTATTTTTACTATCTTCTATATTGCAAATTAATAGAGATTACATCAAAACTAGGAAATAACACATTTGGAATCATGTAGTAACCAACAAAGTCGTTTTATTTTTAGATTTTAGATTCTTCAAAGTAGCTACCCTTTGCCTTGATGACACCTTTGCACATTCTTGGCATTCTCTCAACCAGCTTCACCTGGAATGCTTTTCTAACAGTCTTGAAGTAGTTCCCACATGTGCTGATCACTTGTTGGCTGCTTTTCCTTCAATCTGCTGTCAAACTCATCCCAAAGAATCTCAAATAGGTTGAGGACGGGTGATTGTGGAGGCCAGGTCATCTGATGCAGCATTCCAATACTCTTCTTCTTGGTGAAATAGCCCTTACACAGCCTGGAGGTGTGTTGGGTCATTGTCCTGTTGAAAAAAAAATTATAGTCCCACTAAGCCCAAACCAAATGGGATGACGTATCGCTGCAGAATGCTGTGGTAGCCAGGCTGGTTAAGTGTGCCTTGAATTCTAAATAAATCACAGACAGTGTCACCAGCAAAGCACCCCCACACCATCACACCTCCTCCTCCATGCTTCACGGTGGGAACCACACACGCGGAGATCATCCGTTCACCTACTCTGCGTCTCACAAATACAAGGCAGTTGGAACCAAAAATCACAAATTTGTCTCATCAGACCAAAGGACAGATTTCCGCCGGTCTAATGTCCATTGCTCGTGTTTCTTGGCCCAAGCAAGTCTCTTCTTATTATTGGTGTCCTTTAGTAGTGGTTTCTTCGCACCAATTCGACCATGAAGGTATGCATCACGCGGTCTGCATCACGCAGTATCCCTTTTCAATCCGAGTTTCCAACGACCCCCTCGATCGACAGAACAACTTCTTATCCTGATTTCTATTAACATAGAGGGGTGACCAGATGTAAATGGGCCATGTGGGAAATAATAATGAGATCTTAGTAATTTATGAGGGACCCTACTTCACACCACAGTGATGCACATCACCACAGAGTGATATTTTTTTGGGGGGATGGCAGGGTAACCTAGTGGTTAGAGCATTGTGCTAGTAACCAAAAGGTTGCAAGTTCAAATCCCCGAGCTGACAAGGTACAGATCTGTCGTTCTGCCCCTGAACAAGGCAGTCAACCCACTGTTCCTAGGCCACCATTGAACATAAGAATTTGTTCTTAACTGACTTGCTTAGAAAGGTAAGAGACAGATTGTTTAATGTTTGGGGCTAATAGACACAACAAACGCTTCACATATCTCATATGTGAAGGGTTCACACCTTCAACATTTGAATGTGTGAACCCTGTGAATGAGGGTCGTTTCAGATGATGGTCCATCTAGTCCACACCTCATGTTAAGTCTGGATGTTTAGCCTTATTGTGGGTTTTGACACACCTTGGTCCATAACTGTGGAAAGAGACAATAGCAAGATCCATACAGACTGAAGCCCTATGCTCCTTTAAACACCTTTCTTAGACAGAATATCTTTGCATAATCTAATGCTGATGTCAAGCGCTCTGTTCGGGGTCTCTCAGATAAATCACATTTGTGAAGATAGCGCTCCCTTCTGGTTGATCCAGGTTCTGACTCCTGGTGGGAAGCTATAGGTGTAAAACAGGTGGAAAGACTGACTGGTTCTTTTGATATACATACAGTTCCAGTCAGAAGTTTGGACACACCAACTAATTCAAGTGTTTTTCTTAATTTTTTGCTATTTTCTACATTGTAGAACAGTAGTGAATACATCAAAACAATGACATAACACATATGGAATCATGTGGTAACCAAAAAAGTGTTAAACAAATGAAAATATATATTCGATTTTAGATTCTTCAAAGTAGCTACCCTTTGCCTTGATGACAGCTTTGCACACTCTTGGAATTCTCTCAACTATCTTCACCTGGAATGCTTTTCCAACAGTCTTGAAGGAGTTCCCACATATGCTGAGCACTTGTTGGCTGCTTTTCCTTCACTCTGCGGTCCAACTCATCCCAAACCATCTCAATTGGGTTGACGTCAGGTGATTGTGGACACCAAGTCATCTGATGCAGCACTCCATCACTCTCCTTCTTGGTCAAATAGGCCTTACACAGCCTGGAGGTGTTTTGGATCATTGTCCTGTTGAAAAACAAATGATAGTCCCACTAAGTGCAAACCAGATGGGATGGCGCATCACAGCAGGATGCTGTGGTAGCCATGCTGGTTAAGTGTGCCTTGAATTCTAAATAAATCACAGACAGTGTCACCAGCAAAGCACCCCACACCATCACACCTCCTATTCCTCCGTGGGAACCATACATGCGGAGATCATCCGTTCACCTACTCTGTGTCTGACAAAGACAAAGTGTTTGGAACCAAAAATCACAAATGTGCACTCATCAGACCAAAGGACAGATTTACACAGGGTCTAATGTCCATTGCTCGTGTTTCTTGGCCCAAGCAAGTCTCTTCTTATTATTGGTGTCCTTTAGTAGTGGTTTCTCTGCACCAATTCGACCACGAAGGCCTGATTCACGAAGTCTCCTCTGAACAGTTGATGTTGAGATGTGTCTGTTACTTGAAATCTGTGAAGCATTTATTTGGGCTGCAATTTGAGGCTGGTAACTCCAATGAACTTATCCTCTGCAGCAGAGGTAACTCTAGGTCTTCCTATCCTGTGGCGGTCCTCATGGGAGTAGTCATCATAGTTCTTGATGGTTTTTGCGACTGCACTTGAAGAAACTTTCAAAGTTATCAACATCTTCCGGATAGACTGACCTTCGTGTCATAAAGTAATGATGGACTGTCGTATCTCTTTGCTTATTTCAGCTGTTCTTGCCATAATATGGACTTGGTCTTTCACCAAATAGGGTTATCTTCTGTATACCAACCCTAACTTGTCACAACACAACTGATTGGCTCAAATGCATTAAAGAAGGAAAGAAAGTCCACAAATTAACTTTTAACAAGGCAGACCTGTTAATTGAAATGCATTCCAGGCAGTGGTGGAAAAAGTACTCAATTGTCATACTTGAGTAAAAGTAAAGATACCTTAATAGAAAATGACTCAAGTAAAAGTGAAAGTCACCCAGGAAAATACTACTTGAGTAAAAGTCTAAAAGTATTTGGTTTTAAATATACTTAAGTATGAAAAGTAAATGGAATTGCTAAAATGTACTTAAGTATCAAAAGTAAAAGTATATAAACCATTTCAAATTCCTTATATTAAGCAAATCAGACAGCACAACTCATAATTTTTTTTGACGGATAGCCAGGGGTACACTCCAGCACTCAGACATAATTTACAAACAAAGCATTTGTGTTTGGTGAGTCCGCCAGATCAGAGGCAGCAGGAATGACCAGGGATGTTCTCTTGATAAGTGTGTGAATTGGACCATTTTCCTGTCAAAATGTAATGAGTACTTTTGGGTGTCAGGGAAAATGTATGGAGTAAAAAGTACATTATTTTCTTTAGGAATGTGTGAAGTAAAAGTTGGAAAAAATATAAATAGTAAAGTACAGATACCCCAAAAAGCTACTTAAGTAGTATTTTACACAACTGATTCCAGGTGACTACCTCATGGAGCTGGTTAAGAGAATGCCAAGAGTGTGCAAAGCTGTCATCAAGGCAAAGGGTGGCTACTTCGAAGAATCTCAAATACAAAATATATTTTGATTTGTTTAAGACTTTCTTGGTTACTATATGATTCGATATGTGTTATTTAATAGTTTTAATGTCTTCACTATTATTCCACAATGTAGAAAATAGTAAAAATAAAGAAAAACCCTTGATTGGGTAGGTGTGTCCAAACTTTTTACTGGTACTGTACATTACAGATATCTGAGATGAAGGGAGTTATTGGAGCCTTGGGCAGTGCTGTGGGAAGATGACCCCCATTCGGCAAGCGGACAAACACATCAATCTGATTACAATGACACCAGCCAGCCAGCCGAGTTTGCCAGTTCGGTAAATCAGAACCCAGGCTAGAAATAGTCTAGAAAACAAGTACGTTTGCAGTGCACTATATTTTCACATTTATACTCTATCTAAACATTGATATTTAGACAGAAATTAGCTAAACACATATTTCCTTTTTGAGACATTTCATTGAAAAACTGCTATAAAAAGGCTTCCAGTATTTCTTCGACAATTTCTCAAAAACAATCTGACGCTTCAATGCTTTCAGATACATTTTTTTTTTTACATCTGATTATCTCTACTCTTTAAATGCTCTGTGTCTTGGCTGCTCTACACTCATGATCTATTCATAAAGAACGCTTAGACTCTATCATCTAATTGTCTTCTTTAAACCTGTTGTGCAAGGCATTCAAAGTTATGTGCCAAAATAATTTCATATTCTTCTTTTAACCCCCAATGAGTGAATCAGAGAATTCCTAAAAGTCATACACTTTTTTTCCCTTTCAATAACTGAAATAATTATGTAATATACTATGTGATCAAACGTATGTGGACACCTCCATTAATATGGAGTTGGGCCCCCTTTGCTGCTATAACAGCCTCCACTCCTCTGGGAAGGCTTTCCATTAGATGTTGGAACATTGCTGCCGGGACTTGCTTCCATTCAGCCACAAGACCATTAGTGAGGTTGGACACTGATGTCGGGCAATTAGGCCTGGCTCGCAGTCGGTGTTCGATGGGGTTGAGGTCAGGGCTCTGTGTAGGCCAGTCAAGTCCTTCCACACCGATGTCAACAAACCATTTCTGTATGGACCTTGTTTTGTGCACAGGGGCATTGTCATGCTGAAACAGGAAAGGGCCTTCTCCAAACTGTTGCCACAAAGTTGGAAGCACAGAATCGTCTAGAATGTCATTGTATACTGTCGCGTTAAGATTTCCCTTCACTGGAACTAAGGGGCCTAGCCCGATCCATGAAAAACAGCCCCACACCATTATTCCTCCTCCACCAAACTTTACACTTGGCACGGCAGGTAGCCTCTCCTGGCATCTGCCAAACCCAGATTTGTCCATGGACTGGCATATGGTGAAGCGTGATTCATCACTCCAGGGAATGAATTTCCACTACTTGAGAGTCCAATTGCGGCGAGCTTTACACCACTCCAGCCGATGCTTGGTATTGTGCATGGTGATCTTAGGCGTGGTGCGGCTGCTTGGCCATAGAAACCCATTTCATTAAGCTCCTGAAGAACAGTTCTTGTGCTGACGTAGCTTCCAGAGGCAGTTTGGAACTCATTAGTGAGTGTTGCAACCGAGAAAGGACGATTTTTATGTGCTCTGCGCTTAAGCACTCGACGGTTACGTTCTGGGAGTTTGTGTGGCCTACCACTTCCCAGCTGAGCTGTTGTTGCTCCTAGATGTTTCCACTTCACAATAACAGCACTTACAGTTGACCAGTGAAGCTCTGGCAGGGCAAAATTTGGTGGCATCCTATGACGGTGCCACTTTGAAAGTCACTGAGCTCTTTAGTGAAGCCATTCTACTGTCAATGTTAGGCTATGGAGATTGCATGGCTGTGTGCTCAATTTGATACACCTGTCAGCAAAGGGTGTGACTGAAATAGCTGAATCCACCAATTTGAAGGGGTGTCCACATACTTTTGTATATATAGTATGTTAATATTGTTAGACATGCATGTTTCAAATTTACAAAATATTCAATAGCTTACTTTTGTTTATGTTGATAAGTCAACCTGTGCAGTTTTGACCAAAGAAACAATGCAGCAAAATCCTTTTAACTATACATCCATCTCTGTAAACAGCTTCCTCTGTGTTTTTCTTTTTTTTTTACAATAAAAGAAAGGAACAACTAATGTTGACGTAAGACAAAGTGGCTCTTGGTTCTTGTAAATGCAATCATCCTCCATCAATGTTCTCTTGTTCCAGGGATGTATTTTGGGGAGAATGTAACATAGGCATTTTGGAGACAGCATTCAAGGTCTCTAGTCCACATAGGCCTTCATAATAGGAATCGGTATTCCATGTGTGTAGACTATCCACTATCCTTCACCAGGACTGTGAGGTGACCAGCATCTCCCTTCTCCAGTCTAGCAGCTGAACATATGTTGTGTTGTGTTGGCCTGCTGCACTGCCTGGGCTTGTCTAGCCTGCTCTGGGGTTTGGGTCTCAGAGTCCTGGGCATCACCTGGAGCCCCCTCCACCACAGGGGTGACCCGGAACCCCTCCGCCTGCGTGACGGGCCTCCAGGCCAAGGTGGGGGCCTCCAGGAGTTGGCCCTGGATTGGGTTGACGAAGGTGGTCAGGTTGATGAAGTGGGCGACCGACTGTGGCCCAGTTCCGTCACCACCTGGCTCCACCGTCTCGGCTGTGAGCTCGGTGGGCCGGTTGTGGAGCATTGCGGAGCCAGTGACTGCGTCAAAGGTGACAGTGAGGATGGAGCTGTCTAGGGTGAGGGGCCGGTGGTCACTAGCCATCAGGTGGCCCAGGGATACGGGCTGCAGGCTGGTGAACTGGGAAGGGGCATGGGAGGTGATGGGGGTCACTGTGATGCTGGTGGAGGAGGCTGAGGACGTGTTGGGGTTGGCTTGCACCACCACCTACAACAACAGCACCAGTCACATTGGGTCAGATCATACAGTATGATAGACTCACACAATCTACACATGATGTTGTGGATAACATGGAAAACTCAAAAACTCCACTTATCCATTACCAAAATACTATTTAAGACATTTATCACAGACAGGTGGACCCAATTGTAATGAGTAGAATCTCTAACCTCATATAACTTCTAACATTGATGATCAGACTAACACATGTCCAGTGTGGCACACCCACCTGTTGGATACTCTGCACAGCAGAGCTGGTCTCATCTCCCACTATGGTGGTGGTGTACTCTACTCCATTGCCTGTGAAGTCAGCGTACTCGTCAGAGTCTGGCAGCTCCAGCTCCTCCAGCTGTTTCTGCTTCTTCCTGGGCAGCCGGGGGGTCCGCTGGGGCCTCTCCCCAGAAAGTGCCTCCTTCTCTGGGGTTAGACTGGGCTGCAAAGGAGGGTATGAGAACCAAAAATATTGAAGGTTCAATGCAGCCGCTTG
Source organism: Salmo salar (assembly GCF_965601325.2). NCBI lineage: Eukaryota > Metazoa > Chordata > Actinopteri > Salmoniformes > Salmonidae > Salmo > Salmo salar. Next base: position 60,553,041 of record NC_138294.1, on the reverse strand, counting down.
TATCTCAATGTCAAATCATTACTGGGTAACAATAAAGTACCTTACTGTGATTGTTTTCAACTAAAAGTGTCAAAGGGGGGTAGATCAGCTTTAATAGTGCAGATAGATTGTAGTTTCCATCAATGTAATTGTCTGCATCATTTCCAATCTCGATATATTTTTTAAACAAAGAAATAAAATAAAAAACATCTATATCTATATCTATTATATATATATATATATACATACAGTTGAAGTCGGAAGTTTATATACACTTAGGTTGGAGTCATTAAAACTCGTTTTTCAACCACTCCACAAATTTCTTGTTAACAAACTATAGTTTTGGCAAGTCGGTTAGGACATCTACTTTGTGCATGACACAAGTAATTTTCCCAACAATTGTTTACAGACAGATTACTTCACTTATAATTAATTCACTGTATCACAATTCCAGTGGGTCAGAAGTTTACATACACTAATTTGACTGTGCCTTTAAACAGCTTGGAAAAATCCAGAAAATGATGTCATGGCTTTAGAAGCTTCTGATAGGCTAATTGACATCATTTGAGTCAATTGGAGGTGTACCTGTGGATGTATTTCAGGGCCTACCTTCAAACTCAGTGCCTCTTTGCTTGACATCATGGGAAAATCAAAAGAAATCAGCCAAGAAACCCCAGAAAAAAAATTGTAGACCTCCACAAGTCTGGTTCATCCTTGGGAGCAATTTCCAAATGCGTGGAGGTACCACATTCATCTGTACAAACAATAGTACGCAAGTATAAACACCATGGGACCACGCAGCCGTCATACCGCTCAGGAAGGAGACGCGTTCTGTCTCCTAGAGATGAGCGTACTTTGGTGTGAAAAGTGCAAATCAATCCCAGAACAACAGCAAAGGACCTTGTGAAGATGCTGGAGGAAACAGTTACAAAGGTATCTATATCCACAGTAAAACGAGTCCTATATCGACATAACCTGAAAGGCCGCTCAGCAAGGAAGAAGCCACTGCTCCAAAACCGCCATAAAAAAGCCAGATTACGGTTTGCAACTGCACATGGGGACAAAGATCGTACTTTTTGGAGAAATGTCCTCTGGTCTGATGAAACAAAAATAGAACTGTTTGGCCATAATGACCAACATTATGTTTGGAGTAAAAAGGGGGAGGCTTGCAAGCCGAAGAACACCATCCCAACCGCGAAGCACGGGGGTGGCAGCATCATGTTGTGGGGTTTCTTTGCTGCAGGAGGGACTGGTGCACTTCACAAAATAGATGGCATCATGAGGAACGAAAATTATGTGGATATATTGAAGCAACATCTCAAGACATCAGTCAGGAAGTTAAAGCTTGGTCGCAAATGGGTCTTCGAAATTGAAAATGACCCCAAGCATACTTCCAAAGTTGTGGCAAAATGGCTTAAAGACAACAAAGTCAAGGTATTGGAGTGGCCATCACAAAGTCCTGACCTCAATCCTATAGAAAATGTGTGGGCAGAACTGAAAAGGCATGTGTAAGCAAGGAGGCCTACAAACCTGATTCAGTTACACAAGCTCTGTCAGGAGGAATGGGCCAAAATTCACCCAACTTATTGTGGGAAGCTTGTGGAAAGCTACCCAAAACGTTTGACCCAAGTTACACAATTTAAAGGCAATGCTCCCAAATACTAATTGAGTGTTTGTAAACTTCTGACCCACTGGGAATGTGATGAAAGAAATAAAAGCTGAAATAAATCATTCTCTCTACTATTATTCTGACATTTCACATTCTTAAAATAAAGTGGTGATCCTAACTGACCTAAGACAGGGAATTTTTACTTGGATTAAATGTCAGGAATTGTGAAAAACTGAGCTTAAATGTATTTGGCTAAGGTGTATGTAAACTTCCGACTTCAACTATATATATATATATATAAATATATATATATACACACAAATACACACTACCGTTCAAAAGTTTGGGGTCACTTACAAAAAAAGAAACATTTTTTGTCCATTAAAATAACATCAAATTGATCAGAAATGCAGTGTATCAATCAATCAAATGTATTTATAAAGCCCTTCTTACATCAGCTGATGTCACAAAGTGCTGTGCAGAAACCCAGCCTAAAACCCCAAACAGCAAGCAACGCAGGTGTAGAAGCACGGTGGCTAGGAAAAACTCCCTAGAAAGGCCAGAACCTAGGAAGAATTCCAGAGAGGAACCAGGCTATGAGGGGTGGCCAGTTCTCTTCTGGCTGTGCCAGGTGAAGATTATAATAGAACATGGCCAAGATGTTCATAGATGACCAGCAGGGTCAAATAATAATAAGTGGTTGTAGAGGGTGCAACAGGTCAGCACCTCAGGAGTAAATGTCAGTTGGCTTTTCATAGTGTAGACATTGTTAATTTTGTAAATGACTAATGTAGCTGGAAACGGCAGATTTTTTTATGGAATATCTACATAGGCGTACAGAGGCCCATTATCAGCAACCATCACTCCTGTGTTCCAATGGCACGTTGTGTTAGCTAATCCAAGTTTATCATTTTAAAAGGCTAATTGATCATTAGAAAACCCTTTTGCAATTATGTTAGCACAGCTTAAAACTGTTGTTCTCATTAAAGAAGCAATAAAACTGGCCTTCTTTAGACTAGTTGAGTATCTGGAGCATCAGCAATTGTGGGTTCGATTACAGACTCAAAATGGCCAGAAACAAATAACTTTCTTCTGAAACCTGTCAGTCTATTCTTGTTCTGAGTTATTAGGGCTATTCCATGCGAGAAATTGCCAAGAAACTGAAGATCTCGTACAACGCTGTGTACTACTCCCTTAACAGAACAGCGCAAACTGTCTCGAACCAGAATAGAAAGAGGAGTGGGAGGCCTCGGTACACAACTGAGCAAGAGGACAAGTACGTTAGAGTGTCTAGTTTGAGAAACAGACGCCTCGCAAGTCCTCAACTGGCAGCATCATTAAATAGTACCCACAAAATACCAGTCTCAACGGTGAAGAGGTGACTCTGGGATGCTGGCCTTCTAGGCAGAGTTCCTCTGTCCAGTGTCTGTGTTCTTTTGCCCATCTTAATCTTTTATTTTTATTGGCCAGTCTGAGATATGGCTTTTTCTTTGCAACTCTGCCTAGAAGGCCAGGTGCATCCTGTTTCCATTGATCATCCTTGAGATGTTTCTACAACTTGATTGGAGTCCACCTGTGGTAAATTCAATTGGAAAGGCATACACCTGTCTAAGGTCTCACAGTCAAAACATTCGAAACCAAGAAAACATTCGTTACAATAAATGCGGCCTCAGGATACGCGGTTTCCAGTTTGCACAAATTCCAGTGTAGTTCCTTGAGAGCCGTCGCAGTGTTGGATTAAGGGGGAATATACACGGCTGCGGCGATGATGGAAGACAATTCTCTCGGGAGGTAACGCTTTTGGCATTTGATGGTGAGGTATTCCAGATTGGGAGAACAAAATGACTTGAATTCCTGTACGTTTCCACAATCACACCATGAGTAGTTAATCATGAAACACAGGACAATCACGTTTTGACTGCATTGGGCTTTTAAAATAGTTTCATCTGTGCATATATGCTACTTAGCTCACCACCATAGGCTTTGTATGGATCTACGTACCTGCACAATGCAGATGCTTGACTCATCGATGTTTGAGTCTTCTTGGAGCTCGTCAAACTCATCTATTCTTACAGTGACCACCTGGGGTTGGAGGTAAGATCAGAAGCACACAGGTTTAAATAAAACTGAGACTTCACTATCACAGACAGGTGGGATAGAAAATTATGTTTAAAACAGAGATGGCCCACTCTGCATTAGGTCTGGAGAACAAGGCTGTTTCAGCTGATACTCTAAGAATTCCATTTAAGTTGTGATAGATCTCATGCATATATGGTTTAACCCCTACTGTCCCAGCTCACCTCGGGGTGTTTATATGGTTTAATCCTTACTGTCCCAGCTCACCTCGGGGTGTTTATATGGTTTAATCCTTACTGTCCCAGCTCACCTCGGGGTGTTTATATGGTTTAATCCTTACTGTCCCAGCTCACCTCGGGGTGTTTATATGGTTTAACCCTTACTGTCCCAGCTCACCTCGGGGTGTTTATATGGTTTAATCCTTACTGTCCCAGCTCACCTCGGGGTGTTTATATGGTTTAATCCTTACTGTCCCAGCTCACCTCGGGGTGTTTATATGGTTTAACCCTTACTGTCCCAGCTCACCTCGGGGTGTTTATATGGTTTAACCCTTACTGTCCCAGCTCACCTCGGGGTGTTTATATGGTTTAACCCTTACTGTCCCAGCTCACCTCGGGGTGTTTATATGGTTTAACCCTTACTGTCCCAGCACACCTCGGGGTGTTTGCGCCTCATGTGGCGGTTCATGGAGGCTCGGGTGGACACCTTGGTGCCACACAGGTGACAGCTATGGGCCTCCACCTTCTCATGGGTCAGCTGCACATGCTTCTGGAGCATGTATTCTGTCACATACTTCTTATCACACACTGCACATGACCACGTCTTCCCCACTGGGGAGCGAGAGAGAGAAAGGGAGAGAGACAGCTCTAATAACAGCTCTCAAAAGATAAAGAAACTTTGAGAAGGTATTCATGGAGTTGTCAAAACACACCATATATGAAACTATGAGTATTCATCCAGGAACTTACCTGTGTGAATGAGCTTGTGTGTCTCCATGGTATTCCTCTCACTGAAGGTCTTCCCACACAACTCACACATGAAGTCCTTTATTCCTGTAGGAGTAGAAACAGTACATCTGTCAGTGTAAGCCTTAACCCAATGAGCCCTTTGTACAGACACTTGTAACTTACATGCTTCATTAGCGTTGCTGTATCTGTAAGATTTGACAAATGTTTGGTCATGTACAGTATGTTAGCTTAAAGTGCCCAGCCCATGTTTACAAATGAAAGTGGCCTCTTTTTTCATTCCTCTGGGTTGTTTTGTATTGTTGTTGCTGGGTCCATCTCACCTGTGTGTCTCTTGTAGTGTTTCAGCATGTTGACCTTCTGGGCAAACTTACGTTTGCACTCCTTACACTCGTACTCTTTGATGCCCTTATGCAGCTTCATATGGTGCCTCAGCGCATGCTTGGTCTTCATCCCTGCAGAGAACACATTGGCTTAATTTCTTAGCTTTACCTTCATATATGTTTTTACTCAAAAAAGGTACAGTGAGGGAAAAAAGTATTTGATCCCCTGCTGATTTTGTATGTTTGCCCACTGACAAAGAAATGATCAGTCTATAATTTTAATGGTTGGCTTATTTGAACAGTGAGACAGAATAACAACAAAAAAATCCAGAAAAACGCATGTCAAAAATGTTATAAATTGATTTGCATTTTAATGAGGGAAATAAGTATTTGACCCCTCTGCAAAACATGACTTAGTACTGTGGTTACCACCTGCAGAACCACTTCTTTATTGGGGGTGTCTTGCTAATTGCCTATAATTTCCACCTGTTGTCTATTCCATTTGCACAACAGCATGTGACATTTATTGTCAATCAGTGTTGCTTCCTAAGTGGACAGTTTGATTTCACAGAAGTGTGATTGACTTGGAGTTACATTGTGTTGTTTAAGTGTTCCCTTTATTTTTTTGAGCAGTATATTTGACCCCTGTGCAAAACATGACTTAGTACTTGGTGGCAAAACCCTTGTTGGCAATCACAGAGGTCAGTCGTTTCTTGTAGTTGGCCACCAGGTTTGCACACATCTCAGGAGGGATTTTGTCCCACTCCTCTTTGCAGATCTTCTCCAAGTCATTAAGGTTTCGAGGCTGACGTTTGGCAACTGGAACCTTCAGCTCCCTCCACAGATTTTCTCTGGGATTAAGGTCTGGAGACTGGCTAGGCCACTCCAGGACCTTAATGTGCTTCTTCTTGAGCCACTCCTTTGTTGCCTTGGCCGTGTGTTTTGGGTCATTGTCATGCTGGAATACCCATCCACGACCCATTTTCAATGCCCTGGCTGAGGGAAGGAGGTTCTCACCCAAGATTTGACGGTACATGGCCCCATCCATTATCCCTTTGATGTGGTGAAGTTGTCCTGTCCCCTTAGCAGAAAAACACCCCCAAAGCATAATGTTTCCACCTCCATGTTTGACGGTGGAGATGGTGTTCTTGGGGTCATAGGCAGCATTCCTCCTCCTCCAAACACGGCGAGTTGAGTTGATGCCAAAGAGCTCCATTTTGGTCTCATCTGACCACAACACTTTCACCCAGTTGTCCTCTGCCAATGAACATCTGAATGATTCAAACTTCAGACGGGCATGTATATGTATTCTTGAGCAGGGGGACCTTGCGGGCGCTGCAGGATTTCAGTCCTACGGCGTAGTGTGTTACCAATTGTTTTCTTGGTGACTATGGTCCCAGCTGCCTTGAGATCATTGACAAGATCCTCCCGTGTAGTTCTGGGCTGATTCCTCACCGTTCTCATGATCATTGCAACTCCACGAGGTGAGATCATGCATGGAGCCCCAGGCCGAGGGATATTGACAGTTCTTTTGTGTTTCTTCCATTTGTGAATAATTGCACCAAATGTTGTCACCTTCTCACCAAGCTGCTTGGCGATGGTCTTGTAGCCCATTCCAGCCTTGTGTAGGTCTACAATCTTGTCCCTGACATCCTTGGAGAGCTCTTTGGTCTTGGCCATGGTGGAGAGTTTGGAATCTGATTGATTGCTTGTGTGGACAGGTGTCTTTTATACAGGTAACAAACTGAGATTAGGAGCACTCCCTTTAAGAGTGTGCTCCTAATCTCAGCTCGTTACCTGTATAAAAGACACCTGGGAGCCAGAATTCTTTCTGATTGAGAGGGGGTCAAATACTTATTTCCCTCATTAAAATGCAAATCAATTTATTACATTTTTGACATGCGTTTTTCTGAATTTTTTTGTTGTTATTCTGTCTCTCACTGTTCAAATAAACCTACCATTAAAATTATAGACTGATAATTTCTTTGTCAGTGGGCAAACGTACAAAATCAGCAGGGGGATCAAATACTTTTTTCCCTCACTGTATATACAGCACATGCTTAATCAGAACACTTTTCCAATTCATAAAGTGGCATATTTCTTGTTTTTGTCAGTCAAGGTAAAAGGCTTGGCCAAGGAGCATTTGGAAATTCCACCACCAATGTAGGTCAATTTGGTCTCCATTTCTAGTCTATTAGCCAAACCCCTTTACCCCCAAACTACCGTATGTGACAAGCATAGTTGTCATGGTGATGGCCTCACCTTTCCCACACTCGGCACAGAGGAAGTCTCTGATGTTGTCATGGACCCTCAGGTGTTCCTTTAGCATGTCCTTCCTGGCAAATGACCTCCCACACTGGTCACAACCGTGGCTCTTCACCCCTGGGTGGACAACATTACAGAGGAGACAGCAAAAGAAAAGTTTAATAAGCCCATAAAAATCAGATGTAAGGAACAATATTCTTTATATCTTCATCATGCCTTCAATACAAATATTGTGTGAATAATCATAGTGCCAAAATCGGTGATTGATGCGTGTTAAAGTACAGAATGTAATGTGGTCCAGTATCCAGAAAGTATATTGGTTGAGATGAAGGCTTCAGTTCATACCTGTGTGGATGACCTTGTGTCTCTCCAAGTTGCCGATGCTGTTGAAGATTCGGCCACACATTTCACAGGGATGGATGTACCTTTTGAGCAAAATGAAAAGTGTAACAGATAGGGTTATAGTCTGAGTGCTAGTAACTAGCCAATAGTGAGACTGTACAACAGTGCACCTGTTCTATATCTCTGTGTCCCTGTACCATTTTTTCACACTCCCCGGTCCCCACCGGTTTTCTACCCATCTCTCTCCATCCCTGTCCCATATCCCTGTGTCTCATCTCTCTCCACCCCTGACCCATGCCCCTGTCTCTCATCTCTATGTCCCCCGTCTCACCTCTGCACTGCAGGGTCTGGGAGCTGTTCTCTGTGGATGACCAGGTGGGCATGGTATGTGGCTTTTAGAGCAAAGCGCCGGTTACAGATGATGCAGCCATAACCCCTCTCTTTGTGGAAGTCCATGATGTGCTTCAGGTAGTCTCTGCCCTTGAAGAACGTCACCTACAAATACAAAGACATCAGGGTCTAACATGAAGAGTGTGAGTGTGTCTGTTTGACTACCACAGTGGTGAAGGTTTGTTTGTGTGACAGAATGTGTGTCGGGATGTGGAATTTGTGTGAATATGTGTGTGTGTCAAATCAAAGTTTATTCGTCACATACACAGTTCACAGCAGGTATAAACGATGCAGCGAAATACTTACTTGCAAGCTCACTCAACAGTGCAGTAGAAATATCAATATAATCGAAAGTGAAATAAAAATGTAAAAGTTGTGGGAGAAATTAGTATGCATAATAATAGTAAACATAGTAATATAACTGATATACACAGTAGGATATACAGTATGAATGATGAATGTGCTATGTAAAGTAACTATCTACAAATATAAATTGGAGAGTATTTTGGTCGTGCAGTTGAATAAAATAGTATATAAATAGAACAGCAGCAGTGTGTGTGTGTGTGTGTGTGTGTGTGTGTAATTGTGTGGTGTGTGTGTGTGTGTGTGTGTGTGTGTGTGTGTGTGTGTGTGTGTGTGTGTGTAAGCGTTGGATGTGTGGAGGGTCAGTGCAAATAGTCTCTAAGGTACAGGTCTGAGTAATTAGACAGCTTGAATTAGCTGTTCAGCAGTCTGGTGGCCTTGTGGTTGAAGCTGTCTCGGAGCCTGTTGGTCCGAGACCCGATACTCTGATACCGCTTGCCAGATGGTAGCGGAGTGAGCAGTCTGTGGCTCGGGTGACTGGAGTCCTTGACGATCTTCCGGGCCTTCCTCAGACACCGCCTGGTGTAAATGTCCTGGAGAGCAGAGAACTCGCCCCCAGTTACAGTTGAAGTCGGAAGTTTACATACACTTAGGTTGGAGTCATTAAAACTCGTTTTTCAACCACTCCACAAATTTCTTGTTAATCAACTATAGTTTTGGCAAGTCGGTTAGGACATCTACTTTGTGCATGACACAAGTCATTATTCCAACAATTGTTTACAGACAGATTACTTCACTTATAATTCACTGTCTCACAGTTCCAGTGGGTCAGAAGTTTACATAGACTAATTTGACTGTGCCTTTAAACAGCTTGGAAAATTCCAGAAAATGATGTCATGGCTTTAGAAGCTTCTGAAAGGCTAATTGACATCTGTGTACCTGTGGATGTATTCAAGACCTACCTACCTTTCAACTCAGTGCCTCTTTGCTTGACATCATGGGAAAATCAAAAGAAACTAGCCAAGACCCCAGAAAAATATTTGTAGACCTCCACAAGTCTGGTTCATCCTTGGGAGCAATTTCCAAACGCTGAAGGTACCATGTTCATCTGTACAAACAATAGTACGCAAGTTTAAACACCATGGGAGCACGCAGCCGTCATACCGCTTAGGAAGGAGACGCGTTCTGTCTCCTAGAGATGAACGTACTTTGGTGTGAAAAGTGCAAATCAATCCCAGAACAACAGCAAAGGACCTTGTGAAGATGCTGGAGGAAACAGGTACAAAGGTATCTATATCCACAGTAAAATGAGTCCTATTTCGACATAACCTGAAAGGCCGCTCAGCAAGGAAGAAGCCACTGCTCCAAAACTGCCATAAAAAAGCCAGACTACGGTTTGCAACTGCACATGGGGACTAAGATCGTACTTTTTGGAGAAATGTTCTCTGGTCTAATGAAACAAAAATAGAACTGTTTGGCCATAATGACCATTACTATGTTTGGAGGAAAAAGGGGGAGGCTTGCAAGCCGAAGAATACCATCCCAACTGTGAAGCACGGGGGTGGCAGCATCATGTTGTGGGGGTGCTTTGCTGCAGGAGGGACTGGTGCACTTCACAAAATAGATGGCATCATAAGGAATTAAAATTATGTGGATATATTGAAGCAACATCTCAAGACATCAGTCGGGAAGTTAAAGCTTGGTCGCAAACGGGTCTTCCAAAGTCAAGGTATTGGAGTGGCCATCACAAAGCCCTGACCTCAAACAAATAGAAAATGTATGGGCAGAACTGAAAAAGCATGTGCGAGCCATGAGGCCTACAAACCTGACTCAGTTACACCATCTCTGTCAGGAGGAATGGGCCAAAATTCACCCAACTTATTGTGGGAAGCTTGTGGAAGGGCACCCGAAACATTTGACGCAAGTTAAACGATTTAAAGGCAAAGCTACCAAATACTAATTGAGTGTATGTAAACTTAAAATAAAAGCTGAAATAAATCATTCTTTCTACTATTATTCTGACATTTCACATTCTTAAAATAAAGTTTTGATCCTAACTGAACCAAGACAGGGAATTTTTACTAGGATTAAATGTCAGGAATTGTGAAAAACTCAGTTTAAATGTATTTGGCTAAGGTGTATGTAAACTTCCGACTTCAACTGTATGTATTGGTTCGTCTGCACCACCCTCTGTAGAGCCTTGCGGTTGAGGGTGGTGCAGTTGCCATACCAGGCGGTGATGCAGCCAGACAATAATTTTTCAATGGTGCATCTATAGAATTTCATGAGGATCCGAGAGGCCATGCCAAATTTCATCAGTCACCTGAGGTTGAAGTCTGTGTGTTGGGACCATGTCAGGTCCTCTGTGATGTGCACGCCGATGAACTTGAAGCTTTTGACCTTCTCCACCGCAGTCCCATCGATGCGGATGGGGGTGTGCTCCCTCCCGTTTCCTGTAGTCCACATTCAGCTCCTTGGTCTTACTGACATTGAGGGAGAGGTTGTTGTCCTGGCACCACTCTGCCAGGTCTCTAACGTCCTCCACGTAGTTTTGTCAGTGTCTGTGATCAGGTCTACCACCGTTGTGTCGTCTGCAAACTTAATGATGGTGTTGGAGTCGTGGGTGAACAGGTAGTACAGGTGGCTGAGCACACACCTCTGAGGGGCCCCCTGAGCTTAATGATGTGCTTGGAGGAGACTATGGTGTTGAAAGCTGAGCTGTGAACAGCATTCTCACAAAGGTATTCCTCTTGTCCAGATTGGATAGGGCAGTGTGCTGTGCAATGGCGATTGTGTCATCCGTGAATCTGTTGGGGCGGTATGCAAATTGTAGTGGGTCCGGGTTGTCAAGTAAGGTGGAGCTCAAAGCAATAGTCAGGTTACCTTTGCTTGCTTGGGTACAGGAACAGTGGTGGACACCTTGAAGCATGTGGAGATTATAGACTGGGACAGGGAGTGGTTGAGTATGTCCATAAAAGTCTTACTCACATCGGCCAGAGATATGGAGTATATGTCTGTGTGTGTGTGACTGACCTGACACTTCTTGCAGCTGTATTTGTGGGTCTCTTGGTCATCGTCTTCATCCTCATCATCAGTGTTGTCACTGCTGTCCACTGAGATGCCAATCTTCCTGGTGAACTCCTCCCTCTCCTGCTCGTCCATCAGGGCTATGTCCTTCGGAACACACAACCACAAGAAGTTGAACAACGACACCAATATGGACCTAGTGTCAATCTCTATCTCATTCTGTCATTTTTGAGAGTTTGCCAAATATTTCGTAATGTCGAAGGTCAAAAGAAGCATGAACTAAACGTTTTATTGCAAAATCAACCTAATCTCTCTCACCTTAAAGTGCACGTGAATATGGTCCCTCAGGACGTCCACTCTGAAGAACTTGCGTCCGCAGATCTCACAGGTGTACTTCTTATCCCCGTGAGTCAGCAGATGCTTGTTCATGTTGCTCCTGCAGGAAAACACCTGGATACACACAGTCAGGGTAAATATCTTCTTTCAAATATTATTTGATATATTTTCAGGTATCTGTGTCATCTCACCTTGCCACAGATAGGACACTCTGAAGGCTCCTTCCTGTATTTGCTCCCTTCCTCCCCATTGGCCTCCAGCTCCTCACTCTTCAGGTCTTTTGGGTTTGCTGAGACATACAATAACAGTACAGCTGAGCACTAAGGTGCTGAGAGAAGTGTTGATTGATGCTTTGGGATATAACACGTCATGATCCAGCCACTTGTAAAAGCTCTGCTGTGTTGATGTATACAATCAAGTACATCATATACTAGAACATACTTCAAACGTATAATAACCGCCAGAGTATCAATACAATAGTAATAAAGAAAGATCACGCCCTCCTGGTCCCTCTGCCAGTACTGACCCGCAGTATGTCTCCTCTGGTGGTCCTGCATAACGTCCTTGCGGTAGAACATCTTGCTGCAGATCTCACAGGTGTAAAGCTTCTCTCTATGCTTCTTCTTGTGCTTAGAGAGGTTACTGTTGGTGGAGAAGAACCTCGAGCAGATCTCACACTGGAATGTCTTGTCATCTGCCACCACAGGACCAAGAACAAACAATCAAACTAGTCATTAAATTAAATACATAATGATGGATAGGATGATGAAACAGTACAGTACAACAAGGGACACAACTGTGCAGTAACATCAGAAGTCTTTCAAAAGGTGGAAAAAGATTGCCGACACCCCAACAAATGGTCTGCAACTAAATTATGTTTCCAATTCATGGTGAACTTACCTGTCCTACAGTTGTGGAACTTCAATGCATTCTCCACACGGAAGGCTTTGTCGCATGTGTTACATTTGTACCTGTACTCTACGTCGAGCTGGAGGGGGAGACACACAAGTGATACATGAGTGATACACACAATGTACAGTGAATCAAGGAGCTATCCACTGCAACAGAAAAAATGACTATCCTGGGGAAAAGCTGTAAAGGCCAAAAGCATTGATCTTGGTGTGCCTACCTCGTTTTTGCTGTGCTTGTATGAGATGTGCTGTTTCAAGCTCTCCTTGCGGCTGAACATCTTGTCACAGTCATCACATTTAAACAGCTTATCACCTAAGAGAGCACAGGCAAACAAACAAAACATACCGTATGTATTATTGTGTATATGTGTATGTCTGTATGATACAGAGCATTCGGAAAGTATTCAGACCTCTTGACTTTTTCCACATTTTGTTACGTTAAAGCCTTATTCTAAAATTGATTAAAATGTTATTCCCCCCTCATAAATTGACACACAACACCCCATACTGGTCCCGTGTGGCTCAGTTTGTAGAGCATGGTGTTTGCAACGCCAGGGTTGTGGGTTCGATTCCCACGGGGGACCAGTATGGAAAAAAATGTATGCATTCACTACAGTAAGTCGTTCTGGATAAGAGCGTCTGCTAAATGACTAAAATGTAAAAATGTAAATAAATACAAATCAAAACTGTTTTTTTTTTAATGTTTTATTTGCAAATGTATATAAAAAAAGATCATATTTACATAAGTATTCAGACCCTTTACTCAGTACTTTGTTGAAGCACCTGGCAGCGATTATAGTCTTGAGTGTTCTTGGGTATGCCGCTACAAGCTTGGCACACCTGTATTTGGGGAGTTTTTCCCATTCTTCTCTGCAGATCTTCTCAAGCTCTGTCAGGGAGCGTAGCTGCACAGCTATTTTCAGGTCTCTCTAGAGATGTTCAATCGGGTTCAAGTGTGGGCTCTGGCTGGGCCCCTCAAGGACATTCAGAGATATGTCCCGAAGCCACTCCTGCGTTGTCTTGGCTGTGTGCTTAGGGTTGTTGTCCTGTTGGAAGGTGAACCTGTGGTCTTGAGCTCTCTGGAGCAGGTTTACTTCAAGGATCTCTCTGTACTTTGCTCTGTTCATGTTTCCCTCGATCCTGACTAGTCTCCCAGTCCCTGAAAAACATCCCCACAGCAAGTTGCTGCCACCAACATGCTTTACCGAAGGGAATGTGCCAGGTTTCCTCCAGACGTGATGCTTGGCATTCAGGCCAAATAGTTCAATCTTTGTTTCATCAGACCAGAGAATTTTGTTTCTCATGGTTCAGAGAGTCTTTAGGTGCCTTTTGGCAAACTCCAAGAGGGCTGCCATGTGCCTTTTACTGAAGAGTGGCTTCCATCTGGCAACTATACCATAAAGGCCTGATTGGTGGAGTGCTGCAGACATGGTTGTCCTTCTGGAAGGTTCTCCAATCTCCACAGAGGAACTCTGGAGCTCTGTCAGAGTGACCATCGGGTTCTTGGTCACCTGACCAAGACCCTTCTCCCCAGATCCGCTCCCCCGATTGCTCAGCTCTAGGAAGAGTCTTGGTGGTTCCAAATGTCTTCCATTTAAGAATGATGGAGGCCACTGTGTTCTTGGGGACCTTCTTCGCTGCATAATTTTTTTGGTAGCCTTCCCCAGATCTGTGCTTCGACACAATCATGTCTCGGAGAACTACGGACAATTCCTTCAACCTCATGGCTTGGTTTTTGCTCTGACATGCACTGTCAACTGTGGGACCTTATATAGACAGGCATGTGCCTTTCCAAATCATGTGCAATCAATTGAAATTACCACAGGTGGACTCCAATCAAGTTGCAGAAACATCTCAAGGATGATCAATGGAAACAGGATGCACCTGAGCTCAATTTCGAGTCTCATAGAAAAGGGTTTGAATCCATGTGTAAATAAGGTATTTCAGTTTTTTTAATAAATTGCACAAATTTCTAAAAACCTGTTTTTTCTTTGTCATTATGGGGTATTGTGTGTAGATTGATGATTAGTAATCACAGTGATCTCCACGGATGCTGCTCTTCAGAGAGAAGTCCTGGCACAAAAAACACAGGGACAAAAAAAGGAGGGAGTAGAGGCGGGAGCATTACCGTGGGAGCGGATGTGTCTGTTGAGGTTGCTGCTGTTCTGAAAGACCTTGTTGCAGAGGGTGCACTTGTAAACCCTCTTATGGTCTACTCCCTGCCTCAGGAACCTCTTCCTCGACTCAGGCCTGGGAAGAAGAAACAAGGGCAAGATAGTAGAAAGAGTGAGAGAGAAGAGAGAGGGACAAGACAGTGTGGAGAGAGTGAGAGAGAGGAGAGAAGGACAAGACAGTGTGGAGAGAGTGAGAGAGAGGAGAGAGGGACAAGACAGTGTGGAGAGAGTGAGAGAGTGAGAGAGAGGAGAGAGGGACAAGACAGTGTGGAGAGTGATTGAAAGCAAGCCTGGCATCTTCCAAAGTCTATGGAAGAACTGATTGATGACGTTTATTGTCCATATGTGTACAGTAAAGTAAGAATATGATGAAAGTTTAACTGTAGTTGAAAGATAGCGATGAAAAATTAGGACTCTACTTAGAGACATTTACTTTGGCAATGTAAGTCATGACAGTATAGTGGAAAGGGTGTTGATCCTTACTTCCCAGCGGAGAGGAGGGTGCGGGTAAGCCTGGGCATGGTGACAGCCACCTCATCAGGGCCAATCTCCAGGTCATTGTCATCCGGCATGGCCTCTCCTCCGTCTGTAGGGCCCGTGTTGAGGGCTTTTTCTACTGGCTCTAATGACGCTGCAACTAAAAGCAGGAAGGTATAAATGAAAATCACATTTTGAAGAGAGAATATGGTGGAAATTGAACAGTGCATGTGATGGGGTAGTCAATAATGTAACAACGAAAAAGAGGTGGAACCGGTCTCACTTTTCTTCTGTGCCGCTATAGTTGCAGCACTAGGTTTCCGTCCTCCTTTGGCCCTCTTCCCCGTACTTCTCTTAAGAGATGGCAGAGGGGGAGGAGCAGGGATGGGCTCAGCACTGAGGCAGTCGTCAGGGGTTACTAGTTCTGCTTCCTCCAGCTGCTGAGGCTGGTTGTCAGGGGTTACTAGTTCTGCTTCCTCCAGCTGCTGAGGCTGGTTGTCAGGGGTTACTAGTTCTGCTTCCTCCAGCTGCTGAGGCTGGTTGTCAGGGGTTACTAGTTCTGCTTCCTCCAGCTGCTGAGGCTGGTTGTCAGGGGGCAGGGCTACAGCCTTCAGTTCCTGGAGGTGGCTTAGCAGGTGATCTGGCAACAAGTTTTTCATGTAAACACAGAAGAGCATCTCTTCCTCTTAAATATTGTCCTGATTAATATGAGCAATTCAGCCGCCTGTCTTAACCCAACTCTGAAGCCCTCAACCATCATGGAAGCCTTCTATATAATGGATGTGCTGGTATATTAAGGAAGGAAAGGTTATATATATTTTATATTTGAGATTCTTCAAAGTAGCCATCCTTTGCCTTGATGACTGCTTTGCACACACTTGGCATTCTCTCAACCAGTTTCATGAGATTGTCACCTGGAACGCATTTTAATTAACAGGTGAGCCTTGTTAAGTTTGGGATAGGCGTCCCGCTAGCGGGACAACTTCCGGTTTAACTGGAGGGCACGCAATTCAAATAAATAATCATACAAATTATAGATATTAAACATTTAGGTACATATAAGTGTCTTATATCGGTTGAAAGCTTAAATTCTTGTTAATCTAACTGCACTGTCCAATTTACAGTAGCTATTACAGCGAAAACATGCCATGCGATTGTTTGAGGACGGAGCCCCACATCAAAATATTTTTCCACCAGCTCAGGTTTCATACATTCACAAATAACGATTAAATATTCACTTACTTTTTGAAAATCTTCCTCTGATTTGTCATCCAAAGGGTCCCAGCTATAACATGTAGTGTTGTTTTATTAGATAAAATCCTTCTTTGTATCTCAAAAAGTCAGTTTAGTTGGTGCCCCCGATTTAAGTAATCCACTCGTTCAACATGCAGAGAAAGAAATCCGAAAATCTACAACTAAACTTTGTTTCAACAAGTCAAAATACATTTCAATTTACTCCTCAGATACCCTAAAATGTAATCAAACTATAATATTTCTTACGGAAAGAAGTATGTTCAATAGGAAACTGATTTTAACAGGTGCGTCCTGTCTTCATGGCGTGCGCAAACACGAATTTCCAAGACTGTGTCCAATAGGAAACAGATTTTAGCAGGTGCGTCCTGTCTTCATGGCGTGCTCAAACACGAATTTCAAAGACTGTGTCCCTGTACTAAAACTGATTTTTCTTACTCGTTTTTGAAGTTACAAGCCTGAAACCTTGACCATAGACTGCTGACACCCTGTGCTAGCCATAGGAATTGCATCCAGGGAGCTAATTTTCAATATGACCTTTTACTTGCCATTCTAAGAGGACGGTCTCTCTCTCAAAAATAATTCAGGCTGTTTTTCTTTGGATTTTCTCCTACCATATCTATTGTGTTATATTCTCCTACATTATTTTTATATTTCTACAAACTTCAAAGTGTTTTCTTTCAGTCAATCAGTTGTATTGTGACAAGGTAGGGGTGGTATACAGAAGATAGCCATATTTGATCAAATACCAAGTCCATATTATGGCAAGAACAGCTCAAATAAGCAAAGAGAAACTACAGTCCATCCTTACTTTAAGACATGAAGGTCAGTCAATACGGAAAATTTCAATAACTTTGAAAGTTTCTTCAAGTGCAGTCGCAAAAACCATCAAGTGCTATGACAAAACTGGCTCTCATGAGGACCGCCACAGGAAAGGAAGACCCAGAGTTAATAAATGCTTCACAGAGTTAAAGTAACAGACACATCTCAACATCAAATGTTCAGAGGAGACTGAGTGAATCAGGCCTTCATGGTCGAATTGCTGCAAAGAAACCACTACTAAAGGACACCAAAAAGAAGAACAGACTTGCTTGGGCCAAGAAACATGAGCAATGGACATTAGACTGGTGGAAATCTGTCCTTTGGTCTGATGAGTCCAAATTTGAGATTTTGGTTACAACCGCCGTGTCTTTGTAAGACGCAGAGTAAGTGAACGGATGATCTCCGCATGAATGGTTCCCACCGTGAAGCATGGAGGAGGAGGTGTGATGGTGCTTTGCTGGTGACACAGTCAGTGATTTATTTAGAATTCAAGGCACACTTAACCAGCATGGCTACCACAGAAATCTGCAGCGATACACCATCCCATCTGGTTTGCGCTTAGTCCCACTATCATTTGTTTTTCAACAGGACAATGACCCAACACACATCCAGGCCGTGTAAGGGCTCTTTGACCAAGAAGGAGAGTGATGGAGTGCTGCATCAGATGACCTGCCCTCCACAATCACCCGACCTCAACCCAAATGAGTTGGACAGCAGAGTGAAGGAAAAGCAGCCAACAAGTACTCAGTATATGGGAACTCCTTCAAGACTGTTGGAAAAGCTTTCCAGGTGAAGCTGGTTGAGGGATTTTTTTTTTTTACCAGGTAAGTTGACTGAGAACACGTTCTCATTTACAGCAACGACCTGGGGAATAGTTACAGGAGAGAGGAGGGGGATGAAAGAGCCAATTGTAAACTGGGGATTATTAGGTGACCGTGATGGTTTGAAGGCCAGATTGGGAATTTAGCCAGGACACCGGGGTTAACACCCCTACTCTTACGATAAGTGCCATGGGATCTTTAATGACCTCAGAGAGTCAGGACACCCGTTTAACGTCCCATCCAAAAGACGGCACCCTACACAGGGCAGTGTGAAGGGTGTCCTGGGACATTGGGATATTTTTTAGACCTGAGGAAAGAGTGCCTCCTACTGGCCCTCCAACACCACTTCCAGCAGCATCTGGTCCATCCAGGGACCAACCAGGACAACCCTGCTTAGCTTCAGAAGCAAGCCAGCAGTGGTATGCAGGGTGGAATGCCAAGAGTGTGCAAAGCTGTCATCAAGGTAAAGAGTAGCTACTTTGAAGAATCTAAAATCTAAAATATATGTTGATTTGTTGAACACTTTTTTGGTTACTACATAATTCCATGTTATTTCATAGTTTTGATGTCTTCACTATTATTCTACAATGTAGACAATAGTAAAAAAGAAAGAAAAACCCTTGAATGAGTAGGTGTGTCCAAACTTTTGACTGGTACTGTATGTCCGCAAAGTATTTGTGGCATCTCTGGAAGTGAACTCACCTGCATCCTTCTCTCCCACCACAAGGGGCAGTGATGGTCCAGCTTTACCCAAAGTCCCCTCTGGCTTGGTACAGGCAGTATGCACAACTGAAGGAAAAACAATAGTACAACAATGTCACATATTTCACATTCATTATGAGTTTAGCATCAGAACACTTAATCGATCTGCGTTAAGAGTAGGGTGAAAGCTACAGTACACCAGTTTGCATCTCAGGGGACAATGATGCAGAATCCAGTGGAGCTCCATACCTGCTGGAGGTGGAGGGACTGGGGCTTTCAGCATGGGCCTCTCCATCTTCTTGGCATAGAAGGCCCCATACCAAACCCTCAGCTCAGACCCTGGCAGGACATCCTGGGGAAAAGACAGAGGGTTACAATATAAAAGTAGAGTGAATCATCTCCGTGTCTGAGATCTCTCTTCCAGTTATTAGTGATGTATTGCCCATGGACACCAAATAGTACGCTAGTGTGGATATTGGGACCTATCCACTACAGAATGGACAAAACTGTTCTCAGTTGCTTTGGTTGGGAGTATTAGTATATGATATATGATACCTGTGAGGTGTTGAAGTAGACCTCATCGTCGTGCTGGTAAGCAGTCATGTTCTGGTGCTGATGGTCAGTGGCGGGCCGAACCAGCATCATCCAGTTACAGTCATCCTCATTGGCTGCATCAAAACAGACTACCTGGTTATCTCTCTGGAAGATCTGTCAAGGCCACCAACAAAACAAAGACACAGAGAATACAGAGTGGGATATTAGCACCATTGCAAACAACAGTTGAAGTCAGAAGTTTACACCTTAGCCAAATACATTTAACCTGTTTAGGATAGGTTTGCAGTATTTTCACGTCCGGATAAAAAAACGTACCCGATTTAATCTGGTTATTACTCCTGCCCAGAAACTAGAATATGCATATAATTATTTGATTTGGATAGAAAACACCCTAAAGTTTCTAAAACTGTTTGAATGGTGTCTGTGAGTATAACAGAACTCATATGGCAGGCCAAAACCTGAGAAGATTCTATATGGGAAGTGCCCTGTCTGACAATTTCTTGGTCTTCTGTAGCCTCTTTATCAAAAATAGAGGATCTCTGCTGTAACGTGACATTTTCTAAGAGTCCCATATGCTCTCAGAAGGCGCCAGAACGTTGAATGATAACTCTGCAGTCCCTGGGCGAAAAACAGTGGGGGTTTTGGAAAGTGGTCGTTCTGAGAACAATGACACTGGCGCACGCGTGCATGTGCAGACTCCATTTTCTATTTTCAGTGTTTGAACGAAAACAAGGTCTCCCGGTTGGAATATTATCGCTATTTTACGAGAAAAATCGCATAAAAATTGATTTTAAACAGCGTTTGACATGCTTCGAAGTACGGTAATGGAATATTTTGAATTTTTTTGTCACGATACGCGCCGGCACGTCACCCTTCGGATAGTGTCTTGAACGCAAGAACAAAACGCAGCTATTTGGATATAACTATGGATTATTTGGAACCAAAACAACATTGGGTGTTGAAGTAGAAGTCCTGGGAGTGCATTTTGACGAAGAACAGCAAAGGTAATCCAATTTTTCTTATAGTAAATCTGAGTTTGGTGAGTGCCAAACTTGGTGGGTGTCAAAATAGCGAGCCATGATGGCTGGGCTATCTACTCAGAATATTGCAAAATGTGCTTTCACCGAAAAGCTATTTTAAAATCGGACACCGCGATTGCATAAAGGAGTTCTGTATCTATAATTCTTAAAATAATTGTTATGTTTTTTGTGAACGTTTATCGTGAGTAATTTAGTAAATTCACCGGAAGTTTTCGATGGGTATGCTAGTTCTGAACGTCACATGCTAATGTAAAAAGCTGGTTTTTGATATAAATATGAACTTGATTGAACAAAACATGCATGTATTGTATAACATAATGTCCTAGGTGTGTCATCTGATGAAGATCATCAAAGGTTAGTGCTGCATTTAGCTGTGGTTTTGTTTTTTGTGACATTATATGCTAGCTTGAAAAATGGGTGTCCGATTATTTCTGGCTGGGTACTCTCCTGACATAATCTAATGTTTTGCTTTCGTTGTAAAGCCTTTTTGAAATAGGACAATGTGGTTAGATAAAGGAGAGTCTTGTCTTTAAAATGGTGTAAAATAGTCATATGTTTGAAAAATTGAAGTTTTAGGATTTTTGAGGTGTTTGTAATTCGCGCCACGCTCTATCATTGGATATTGGCGAGGCGTTCCGCTAGCGGAACATCTAGATGTAAGAGGTTTTAAGCTCAGTTTTCACAATTCCTGACATTTAATCATAGTAAAAATTATCTGTCTTAGATCAGTTAGGATCACCACTTTATTTTAAGAATGTGAAATGTCAGAATAATAGTAGAGAGAATGATTTATTTAAGCTTTTATTTCTTTCATCACATTCCCAGTGGGTCAGAAGTTTACATACACTCAGTTAGTATTTGGTAGCATTGCCTTTAAATTATTTAACTTGGGACAAATGTTTCAGGTAGCCTTCCATAAGCTTCCCACAATAAGTTGGGTGAATTTTGTCCCATTCCTCCTGACAGAGATGGTGTAACTGAGTCAGGTTTGTAGGCCTCCTTGCTCGCACAGGCTTTTTCAGTTCTTCCCACAAATTTTCTATAGGATTGAGGTCAGGGCTTTGTGATGGCCACTCCAAAACCTTGACTTTGTTGTCCTTAAGCCATTTTGCCACAACTTTGGAAGTATGCTTGGGGTCATTTTCCATTTGGAAGACCCATTTGTGACCAAGCTTTAACTTCCTGACTGATGTCTTGAGATGTTGCTTCAATATATCCACATCATTTTCATTCCTCATGATGCCATCTATTTTGTGAAGTGCACCAGTCCCTCCTGCAGCAAAGCACCCTCACAACATGATGCTGCCACCCTCGTGCTTCACGGTTGGGATGGTGTTCTTCGGCTTGCAAGCCTCCCCCTTTTTCCTCCAAACATAACATGGTCATTATGGCCAAACAGTTCTATTTTTGTTTCATCAGACCAGAGGACAATTCTCCAAAAAAGTGTGATCTTTGTCCCCATGTGCAGTTGCAAACCATAGTCTGGATTTTTTATGGCGGTTTTGGAGCAGTGGCTTCTTCCTTGCTGAGCGGCCTTTCAGGTTATGTCGATATAGGACTCGTTTTACTGTGGATATAGATACTTTTGTACCCGTTTCCTCCAGCATCTTCACAAGGTCCTTTGCTGTTGTACTGGGATTGATTTGCACTTTTCGCACCAAAGTACATTCATCTCTAGGAGAGCGGTATGATGGCTGCGTGGTCCCATGGTGTTTAAACATGCGTACTATTGTTTGTACAGATGAACGTGGTACCTTCAGGTGTTTGGAAATTGCTCCCAAGGATGAACCTTGGGAATGATGAATGCACAAAGTAGATGTCCTAACCGACTTGCCAAAACTATAGTTTGTTAACAAGAAATCTGTGGAGTGGTTGAAAAATGAGTTTTAATAACTCCAACCTAAGTGTATGTAAACTTCCGACTTCAACTGTATAAGACATACACATCTTCTCCATAAAATTAGCACCCTATGTTGAGAAAGCACCTTCAGAGGAAACAGGCCTTCTTTGTCCAGGTGGGACACCCTCTTAGCCTCAAACGGTCCAAACCTGGTCCTATTGACCAACCGTCGGAGGACAAACACTCCCTCCTTTCCATCTGGCACCTGTCTGATCTCCAGATTTTCCGGCAGAGAAGACCTGACCAATGACAAACACAAACAATACAACATCTACCAATACATTGCCTCCTCCATTTCTGTTCCTCAGATATCAGGTTAAATATTGCCATCTTTAAAGACACCATTTGTAAGATTTTAAGCTAAGCTAGAAACCCTCTCCATGCTGGAGTCAACTCAGTAACCCTCTCATTGTGTATTTTGCATGGTGGACTTTTACTCACCGAGCTCTGCTGAGAACGAATGAGTCCTGTACAGTCACTACTGGTCCCAGCTCTGGACACTCAGAGTCATGATACTGCCCACAGTCCTCACACCCTGAGAGGTACCATCAAAAAGTCACTTATCAGATACCACATATCCAACTTGGTCTCAGATCATTTCGAATTATACTGTATATAAATGTGGGACACTCCATTTAGTATGACATGTTACATTTCGTATGGTATGTATTCATTTGTGGCTGTCCATCACCCATTTCGTATGATATCTTACTTATTACAATTCATATTATATGTTACGAATTTGCAAAACGTATGATATGTTACTAATTCTAGCTAGGTGGCTAACGTTAGCTAGCTCGCTAAAATTTGCTAGGCTAGTGGTTAAGGTTAAGTTTAGGAGTTTGGTTAAAGGGCTATGGTTAGGGTTAGCTAAAAGGGTTACGATTAGGGGTAGGGATAGTTAACATGCTAAGTAGTTGCAAAGTAGCTAAAAAGTAGTAAGTAGTTGAAAAGTTGCTAATTAGCTAAAATGCTAAAGTTGTCTGTGATGAGATTCGAACTTGCAATCTTTGGGTTGCTAGACGTTCACGTTATACGCCCACTTCGACCAACCACCCTCCTTTCGTTTTTGCCTTAAAGTAACCATCTGTCTTATGTAACCATACCAAACATAACATATAGTATTTTTTTTATTTATTTGTATTTATTTTTTAGGGGGTAGATCAGCTTTAACCCATTTTACTATACATGACTTTAACCCATTTTATAAGAGATCGTCCAAAATGTAAATGTTCCAGGCATTTATCTATAAACTCCTGTCGTACTTTATCAAAAGCCTTTTCAAACTCAGCTATGAATAGCAGGCCTGGTTTCCCAGATGTTCATAGTGTTCTATTGTTTCCAGTACTTGTCTTATATTATCTCCAATGTATCATCCATGTAAAAAACCTGTCTGATTAGAAAGAGTAATATCCGACAATACCTTTTTAATTCTATGCGATACACATTTTGCTATAATTTTTTAAGTGTAAGGGGCCTCGACTTTTTTTCATGGACTGGATCTTTAGATTTACCACTTGTATCCTGTTTCAGTAAAATTAAATCAGACCTTCTTGTTGAATGTCCGATAATCTACCATTTACATAGGAGTGGTTAAAACATGCTAATAACGATCCTCTGAGTATATCATAAAATACACCTCAATTGGTATGCCATCCAGCGCTGGAGTTTTCCCGGCCTTAAAGGCTTTAATTCCATCAATTATATAATTTGGTGAATCAAGGGTGTCATTTGTAACACGTTTCAGTAAATAATTTTTGGTAGCATTTCTATGTTGAAGATTAAAAAAGTATTTGGTGCATTTTTCCCCATATTCCATCCAGTTTGCTTTATTTTTATAATATATTACACTTGATCTTTCTTGAATAAGTTCCTCCATTTCTTTTTGTTTTTCCTCTAACGTGTTCTGTGCATTTTTGGTACAGTTTTTATTGCCATCTGTACTGTTAGTCCCTCTATTTCCTATGTTAATATGAACTCTTTTGACCTACATTGCTTTCGCTTTAGAGCTGAGTACTGACCTCTAAAGGCACATTTAAAAGTGTCCCATACAATAAGAGAATCTGGATCCTCGCCCATAAGGATATTCAGTAAGAGTTATGTATATGCCAATTATCTGATGGTCCGACCGCATTTTGTCCCCTATCAACACTTTTTAAACGTTTGGTGCCAACGACAAATATATAACTAGCTTGACTGAGCCTCCACCATGTATATCTCCCTAGGTCAGGATATTAAACCTCCTCCATGTATATCTCACTAGGTCAGGATATTTAAGTCTCCATATATCCACTAGTTCCAATATATCCATGACATTCATGATTTCCTTAAGAGCATGAGGGTGATAGTTTGTAGTGTGATTTCCTTTATGGTCCATTGAGGTATTTAAAACAGTATTATAATCCCCCACCGTAATAATAGAGTTGTGTATTGCTTGTAGGGTTGATAATTGATTATATATATTTTCAAATAAATTATTTGGTCCGTAAAGGTTAATGAGCCATATCTGTTTATGGTCCAATAACATATTTAAAAGAATCCATCTACCTTGCAGATCTGTTTGAACAATTTGCACATTCAGATCAAAATTACTGTTAATTAATATCATCACCCCTTTTTAGTTTCTTTGCCCATGGGAGAAGTATATTTCACTCCCCCAGTCCTTTTTCTACACAACTTCAACTAAAATGGTTGAATGAGTTTCCTGTAAACAATAGATATTATATTCCTTCTCTTTTAGCCAGGCAAATATTATTTGTCTTTTCTTATTATCTGCTAAGCCATTACAATTAGAACTGTCTATACTTATTTCACCAATTACCATAATGAGATACAAGTTTCAAATCTATTTATCATAATATATATTTGTAAATTTACCATTACAAAGTACCATAGTGATTGAGTATCCATATAACTATACCATGATATTTGTATTGCTACTAAGTAACCCTCCAATTGTTCTCCACTATTCCACCTGTTAAAGCCCCTCCAAATCACATATTGGGTAGTCATCCCAGTGACTGACCGGCCACCCCCATCCCCCCGGATCCCTAGGCCCCACAAGAGGCCAGGATCCATCCTTTGAAAAGAGCACACAGTGCCACCCACAAACTGAAGCAGATTTCCGCTAAAAGCATTTCCATTGCTCTTACCTCAATTTGCTGTATACATAGCTCTTTAAAAAAACGATACGCAAGATTTTTGAAAATGTATCTCAATTCCCATCATTAACAATAAATATGCATAATAATGTTGACAGTTCAGTTCAAGCAATTATTATTATAGAAAACAATTATTGTGATTCATCCTATATTGACCGTCACATCCTTACCCCCTAGCAACAGATGTGGGATACATACACACACACACTCTTACACACTCAACCCCTTTTCGGCACAATCAACCATAAGCTCAGATGCTCAACGGTTGTTACATCACAGAGCCCAACTCAAGAAAAGACTTGATTTACAAATGCATATCCAGTTACAGCTGTTTGAGAAAGCATGCAAGATTGAGCAGAATTGGCAAAAATGGGGAGATTTGATTAACCAATGTTTAGTCCTAGGTGATGGAGATCAGATACACACACACACTGGTCCCCCGTTGTGACCATTTTCCTAAGCCTCTTTGTGCAGTCAGACCTTTGATTATATTATTGTGACCCCACCAGGGTCACAATAATATGCCCCCTCTCTGATTGTCCGATTGTGACCCCCTCCCCATGGGTTACTGCAGCCAGTGTTGCCAGCCCTGCCACTACCTGGTTGGGGGTACCACACCGGCTAGGTACAAGGTCATCAAGGTTCTCATTAGCAGCTTTGAGAATGTCCTTGTATATTATGCTCTCCCATCAGGGGGCGCTGGCTTTGTAGGACCAACCCTGCCAGGCAGGCTCAGAATCTTGAGGGGGTTGTGCTGCTCTAGTAGGTCTCTGTCCACATTCCTCTTTCTGTTTAGGCTGCATATAGCCAACTTACAGCAGGCATACAGTATTATCCTAAATGGAGTGGGGCAATTTACGTACAGAATAATACGAAATGCTCTGAGACGAGGTTGACATATCACATACCCTTCCCAATGGGCACACACTGGTTGAATCAACCTTGTTTCCATGTAATTTCAATGAAATTATGTTGAATCGACGTCTGTGCCCAGTGGGTTATGTCTAAATAGGCACAGGCATGCACAATGTGAAATACACACATATGCACCTGTAGGGCGCCACACACACGCATGTGCAGACCAAGTGAGAGCTACAATAGAATGGCAATGCGCACTTTGCCATTTCAAGGCATTGAAGTTTTCAGTATACTCACAGATAAACTCATCTGGTGTTTGCTCCGTCATTATGACAATCTACAATTTTTTTAAAAAGGAGAAAGGGATGGTGTTACAAACCTTTGTAACATGTGTATCATTTGCTTTATTGAAATCAAAACTTTCAAGAGTTTAAAGGGTCATGGAAGATAAGGAACCAATCTATTTACAAGATCAGTAGGCTACCTATTTTTACTTAGAGATTATCATTACATTATTACAACATGATCATTATAGAGATAGGCTGTTGGTTGCAAGAGAAATACATTTATAAATCCCAAATAGGTTGGTCAACTTAATTAATTCTGAAGAATGTATGCAATCCTCTGAAGTAGACCAAAGGAGTGGCTAATGTAAGGCCTACAC
Organism: Salmo salar; assembly: GCF_965601325.2. Classification (NCBI taxonomy): domain Eukaryota; kingdom Metazoa; phylum Chordata; class Actinopteri; order Salmoniformes; family Salmonidae; genus Salmo; species Salmo salar. Next base: position 60,526,090 of record NC_138294.1, on the reverse strand, counting down.
TTCTTGATTCATGTGGATAAATCAACCTGGAGCTATATTCTGGACAAAAGCAGTGGTGTGGTAAATGTATGGAGACTTCACTAAAGCAAAGGCCATAACGTTACACTTCTCCAGTATGAAAATAACGCTATACATTTTACGCTAATCACAATTCACCAGGGGAGTAGCTACACAATAAGAATAGGATCCCGGTTTTCACCGGTTTCCGAACTCTAGCCGGGTTTTAACTCAGATCTCAGACTCGTATTTTGCGGCAATGTAAATGTAACAAAGAACAATCGGCATGGCGGATGGAATGGAGACGCAAACCCCATCTGGAGCCAGTACATTTCAACGTCAGAACGGCGTTATTCTGACCCCTCCGGGACTTTCCGTGTGCACCATGCAAATTAAAAATAGTGTGTTCTGCACGGTGGCACAATTGTTGTTTGTTCAAACTGCAGAAATAAACACGTTACCTGCTATCCAACAACTACACATTTACAGAATCCTGACTCCGGGTTCCAATCCGCTCCAGAAACCGCGCAGGACCGGAAATGCAGTGAAGTGTAGTCTGGGAATCGTAGTTTTGCTCAATCGCTCGCGTTATCAAATGGTCAATTAAACACGTTTTTAAAATAACATCTTATTCATTACAAATTTGCTTTACACAACCAGATCACCTATTTCAATGCAATATATCTATATTTTCACATGAACAATAGGCTATTGAAAACCAAACTGCACTCATTCAGTCCACACTTTGAATAGGCAAATAACCATGGCCCTCTAATGAGTGTAAACAGAAAGGAAGGAGAAAAAAAACAATTGCTATTTTGATACATGAGGCCTTGTTTGATATAATAGAAGTTTCGTTGTACTTGGGTTGTTACGAGTGTACTGATATAACTGTGATGCACGTGACTTCCCAGCAACTTTGAGGAAAACGCTTAATATCAGAATTGCCCCCACAGAAATTCGAGACGGTCTATGCATATTCATTAGGCTAGCGTAGCATCTCACTCTACATTGAAAACAGGCAGTTGACGTTAACTCCCTCATAAAAAAAATCATGAGATGTATCCACCAATCCAAAGACAGGAATAAGCGGGAGCTTGACAGCCAACCATTCAACTCTGCGAACAAGGAATCCTATTGTTAGGGCGGATCAGAGCCATATATTTAGTTACGCTAACTTTTACAATTTTGAATGTTATTCTAATTCTGGACATTCAGTTAAATATCATTGATTAAATATTCCCCACGTAATGTTAATGGGGAGCTAACACGGCTGCCATACAATGTTGAAGTGTAAAGTAAATGCATCATATAGCAGAACCTGCATTGGCTAAATACATGGCTGTGGGGCGGATATACAGTGCATTCTGAAATGATTCAGACCCCTAGACTTTTTCCACATTTTGTTATGTTACAGCGTTATTCTAAAATGGATTACACTTACATTTACATTTTAGTCATTTAGCAGACGCTCTTATTCAGAGCGACTTACAGAAGTGAATGCATACATTTCATATTTTTATTTTTTTTCCGTACTGGTCCCGTATTACATTGTCATTATGAGGTATTGTGTGTAGATTGAGGGGGGGAAAACAAAGCAAAAACGTATATATATCATATTTACCTAAGTTGAGACCCTTTACTCAGTAGTTTTTAGAAGCACCTTCGGCAGCTATTGCAGCCTCGAATCTTCTTGGATATAACACTACAACCTTGGCACACCTGTATTTGTGGAGTTTCTCCCATTCTTCTCTGCAGATCCTCTCAAGCTCTGTCCGGTTGGATGGGGAGCGTTGCTGCACAGCTATTTTCAGGTCTCTCCAGACATCTTCGATCGGGTTCAAGTCCGGGCTCTGGCTGGGCCACTCATGGACATTCAGAGATTTGCCCCGAAGCAACTCCTGCGTTGTCTTGGCTATGTGCTTAGGATCGTTGTCCTGTTGGAAGTTGAACCTTCACCCCCGTCTGAGGTCCTAAGTGCTCTGGAGCAGGTTTTCTTCAAGGATCTCTCTGTACTTCACTCCTTTCATCTTTCCCTCGATCCTAACTTGTCTCCCAGTCCCTGCCGCTGAAAAACATCCCCACAGCATGATGCTGCCACCACCACCACCATACTTAACAATAGCGATGTTGCCAGGTTTCCTCCAGGCGCAAAGCTTGGCATTCAGGCCAAAGAGCTCAATATTGGTTTCATCAGACCAGACTATCTTGTTTCTCATGGTGTGAGAGTCCTTTAGGTGCCTTTTGGCAAATTCCAAGCGGGCTGTCATGTGCCTTTTACTGAGGAGTGGCTTGTCTGGCCACTTTACCATAAAGGCCTGATTGGTGGAGTGCTAGGCCCTTCTCCCCCGATTGCTGTTTGGCCAGGCGGTCAGCTCTAGGAAGAGTCTTGGTGGTTCCAAACTTCTTCCATTTAAGAATGATGGAGGCCACTGTGTTCTTGGGGACCTTCAATGCTGCAGACATTTTTGGTACCCTTCCCAAGAAGATTTAATCAATTTCAGAATAAGGCTGTAATGTAACAAAATGTGGAAAAAGTCAAGGGGTCTGAATACTTTCCGAATGCAGTCATTGGCAGAGACACAAGCATCTCGTCATTATATCCAGAGTCTCTGGTGTACAGTTGAAGTCGGACATTTACATACACTAAGATTAGAGTCATTAAAACTTGTTTCAAACGCTCCACAAATTTCTTGATAACAAACTACAGTTTTGGCAAGTCAGTTAGGACATCCACTTTGTGCATGACAAGTAATTTTTCCAACAATTGTATACAGACAGATTATTTCACTTATAATGCACTGTATCACAATTCCAGTGGGTCAGAAGTTTACATACACTAAGTTGACTGTGCCTTTAAACAGCTTGGAAAATTCCAGAAAATTATGTCATGGCTTTAGAAGCTTCTGGCTAAGTGACATCATTTGAGTCAGAAGAGGTGTTCCTGTGGATGTATTTCAAGGCCTACCTACAAACTCAGTGCCTCTTTGCTTGACATCATGGGAAAATCAAAAGAAATCAGCCAAGACCTCCGTAAAAACATTGTAGACCTCCGCAAGTCTGGTTCATCCTTGGGAGCAATTTCCAAACGCTGAAGGTACCACGTTCATCTGTACAAACAATTCTGTCTCCTAGAGATGAACGTACTTTGGTGCGAAAAGTGAAAATCAATCCCAGAAGAACAGCAAGACCTTGTGAAGATGCTGGAGGAAACAGGTACAAAATTATCTATATCCACAGTAAAATGAGTCTATCGACATAACCTGAAAGGCCGCTCAGCAAGGAAGAAGCCACTGCTCCAAAACCGCCATAAAAAAGCCAGACTATGGTTTGCAACTGCACATGGGGACAAAGATCGTACTTTTTGGATAAATGTCCTCTGGTCTGATGAAACAAAAATATGATTATTTGGCCATAATGACCATCGTTATGTTTGGAGGAAAAAGGGGGTTGGCTTGCAAGCCGAAGAACACCATCCCAACCGTGAAGCACGGGGGTGCAGCATCATGTTGTGGGGGTGCTTTGCTGCAGGAGGGACTGGTGCACTTCATAAAATAGACAGCATCATGAGGATGGAAAATTATGTGGATATATTGAAGCAACATCTCAAGACATCTGTCAGGAAGTTAAAGCTAGGTCGCAAATGGGTCTTCCAAATGGACAATGACCCCAAACATACTTCCAAAGTTGTGGCAAAATGGCTTAAAGACAACAAAGTCAAGGTATTGGAGTGGCCATCACAAAGCCCTGACCTCAATCCTATAGAACATTTGTGGGCAGAACTGAAAAGCGTGTGCGAGCAAGGAGGCCTTGAAACCTGACCCAGTGACACCAGCTCTGTCAGGAAGGGGCCAAAATTCCCCCAACTTATTGTGGGAAGCTTGTGGAAGAACACCCGAAACGTTTGACCCAAGTTAAACAATTTAAAGGCAATGCTACCAAATACTAATTGAGTGTATGTAAACTTCTGACCCACTGGGAATGTGATGAAAGAAATAAAAGCTGAAATGAATCACTCTACAATTATTCTGACATTTCACATTCTTAAAATAAAGTGGTGATCCTAACTGACCTAAGACAGGGAAGTTTTACTAGGATTAAATGTCAGGAATTGTGAAAAACTGAGTTTAAATGTATTTGGCTAAGGTGTATGTAAACTTCCGACTTGTACTGTAGACGTGATCTCCATATGAACACTGCATTACATAAACATTTAATTGCATAAAATAGGTGTGGCCTCAAAACTTTAATACATAGCCCTATTATATTAGAAAAGGGAAACAAGCATTTTTTCACAGCTTGAAAGAACAGCACACTTCAGTGGTTATTCAGACAATATTTATTGCTCAAGATGATAAACCTGATGTCAATAATTAATTAGTCATAATCCCTGCATGGCATTGACTGACATTCAATATAAGCAGTCAACCAGGTTCTGTGCATTTCAGAGCCAATGCCAATATTAAATGTCAGGAAGCAGTTAGATCAAATACAGGCCCACTGCCTATTGAAATGCATAATCTTGCACTTGTCAGTAGCCATGTTAAAGCCTGAGAAACAAGTTAGCATGGTTAAAACTTCCCACATTCTTTTTACATGGTTTTTAGATGACTTCGGGTGTCAGCATATGCCTCAATCTGCAATATGGCTCTAAAAGGGATCTTATTTACTAAAACAGGGAGCAGTCAGGCCATTGGAAACTCTACCAGCAGCCCATGTCAATATTTGACCCACAACTTTTCAAACAGCAAGAGATCAGTACCAGGCATTTAACACACCAGCCCACTTTGTTCAATGCCCCCATCCTGGCAAATTTCTCTCCTCAAGGCCTTCATTACTAGCCAAATAACAATTTTGCACTACATTTTAACAGGCCCAATTGGCCAAAAATGGACCAGGTCATCTGGCATTTGCCCAAACTGCCCTACGGCCAGCCCACCACTTCAAATATAACCCATACAGTATATGCAGGAGATAACTTCATTAATGCGGTTGTTCTAGATCAACACAAATGGCATGCATTTTTTTCTTCCAGCAACGATACCCCAGTGTGATCAGTCAGTCATACCTGGATATGATAAAAAGCAGGGCTCCTTGATTATACAGTTTTCATATGGGTTGTTGAGAGGGGGAAATTGAACTGGCCCCTCTCTCATCTCAAAGCCTTTCAAGCCATATAGCAACATTCACAAGTCCTCTGAAAACACCATCTGATAGGCATAGAAAGCACAGTCAGGGATAGCAAGGCCATGGTCACACAGACCCCAGGTCATTCTAAGACTGTTCATACCTGAAAAATTGATGATTTCCAAGAGGTAATCCCTAACACTACAATTTGTCACTACTACACTGGTAGAAGAACTGTTCTCCAGTCTTTTCAAAAGTATTGCAAACAGTAGGGCATCTGACTACTACATCCATCTTGAGTACTGCCATCATGTCCATAAGAGTATAGCAGTCCTCTCAGGAGGTTCATTTTCTGAGAAGAAAAGCAGTAGTTAACACAAAGGGAAATCATATCGAAGACAACATTCATTTAATTTACCGGTTTATGAAAAATAACAGTACAATCATTAGCTAGGTAAAAGCCCAAAGCAGTGAAACCATTCAGATTTCCCAAACTTTCCTTATCACCCTTTCAGTTAAGATGTTTAAAGCTCCGATACATTTCATTTTTAAAACAAAAAAACAGCAAAAACACAAGTAATTCAGTGGAAATGCATGTGCGCATCAACACTGCATTTTTAGTGAACACTGCAATAAGTATGCCTTGGGGTAGTATCACTTTCCCTCTCTCAGCATATGAGATCATTGGGGTTCTAGTTACCACTTCACCAACCCCAGACAGAGTTGTAGTGTAAAGAGGGCATCTTTAGGTCAGAAGACGACAAGAAATTGCATATAATTTTAAAAACACTGCAATAGCTTATAAAAGAAAAGTGATAATACAAAAAACATTCAAAAATGTTAATATATAAAAAATAAATTCATCTTCTCCATGATGTCACTGCACTGTTTTGAAATAGTGTTTATAGTGGACAATACAAAACGCAATGAATTATATATTAAAAACTAATTTTGGTCTTTCCAAAATGGTTTCAGTGTCAGGTAACGGATGAATGACATTTACCTCTTTAGATGTGTTATTTACAATACTGTCATAACTTAACTGAAATGTTTAGTCTAGCATATGATTTTCACAGTAGCTTTGAGGTTTGCATGTGAATTTATTTTAGATAAGATGTCTTGTATTACAATGTTAGGCTTTATCATCTCCCACTAGTATCAACCTTAGTGGAACAGACTGGTTCCCTTGACAACACATCAAACACCTATCTCAATCACATAGGGCCTACAGTACATAAGCTGCTTGCTATTTCTATACACTGACTGAAGAAACACTAAGAACTTTTGCTCTTTCCATGACAGACTGACCAGGTGAATCCAGTTGAAAGCTATGATCCCTTATTTATATCACTTGTTAAATCAAATTCAAATCAGTGTAGATGAAGAAGCAGAGACGGGTTAAAGAATGATTTTTAAGCTTTGAGGGAATTGAGACATGCATTGTGTATGTGTGCTATTCTGAAGGTGAATGGGCAAGAAAAAACATTTAAGTGCCTTTGAACGGGGTATCGTAGTAGGTGCCATACGCACCGGTTTGTGTCAAGAACTGCAACGCTGCTGGGTGTTTCTTTTTCAAAAGTTTCCTGTGTGTATCAAGAATGCTCAACCACCCAAAGGACATCCAGCCAACTTGACAACTGTGGGAAGCAATGGAGTCAACATAGGCCAGCATCCCTGTGGAACGCTTTCGACACATTGCAGAGTCCATGTCCCGACGAATTGAGGCTGTTCTGAGGGCAAAAAATATGATATTAGTGGAGTTGTCAACACCATTCTTTTCTCCTCTGGTCCACCTTCCATCAGATCCCATCAGGTTGCCCTGACTACCCTCAGATTGGACGAGGGTCCAGGTTGGCCACCAGTAGTTCTTCTCATGGTTTCGAAGGCCACAAATACAGAATGTTTCAATAATGTTGCAAAAAAAAGGTCAACTTAAATCAAACGAAAAAATGATCTCATGAAATGGCATGAAGGTGAAAGTCATTCAAATTAGCATCACCCAAACAGATATACTCCCTGTCAAATATTTCTGCTTCAAAAAAAGGTGACGGTGAAGGAAGAGCAGGAGGAAGGGAGATAAAGACAATGTTTCCTCAACTAGTAGTGTATGATTCACGGATCGGGAAGTGGGATCTCTCAGTCAGTGCAAGGTGGTAGAGGTGGAGGCGGCATGGGGAGCTGGAGGACTTGAGGAGGGGAAGAAGCGGGTGGTAGGGGTGGTGGAGCGGGGGGCTGTAGAACTGGAGGAGTGGAAGAAGCGGGTGGTAGGGGTGGTGGAGTGGGGGGCTGGAGGACTAGAAGAGGGGAAAAAGCGGGTGGTAGAGTGGGGGGCTGTAGAACTGGAGGAGTGGAAGAAGCGGGTGGTAGGGGTGGTGGAGCGGGGGGCTGGAGGCCTAGAGGAGGGGAATAAGCGGGTCGTAGGGGTGGTGGAGCAGGGGGCTGGAGGACTAGAGGAGGGGAAGAAGCGGGTGGTAGGGGTGGTGGAGCGGGGGGCTGGAGGACTAGAGGAGGGGAAGAAGCGGGTGGTAGGGGTGGTGGAGCGGGGGGCTGGAGGCCTAGAGGAGGGGAAGAAGCGGGTGGTAGGGGTGGTGGAGCGGGGGGCTGGAGGCCTAGAGGAGGGGAAGAAGCGGGTGGTAGGGGTGGTGGAGCGGGGGGCTGGAGGCCTAGAGGAGGGGAAGAAGCGGGTGGTAGGGGTGGTGGAGCGGGGGGCTGGAGGCCTAGAGGGGAAGAAGCGGGTGGCAGGGGTGGTGGAGCGGGAGGCTGGAGGACTAGAGGAGAAGAAGCGGGTGGCAGGGGTGGTGGAGCGGGAGGCTGGAGGACTAGAGGAGAAGAAGCGGGTGGTAGGGGTGGTGGAGCGGGGGGCTGGAGGACTAGAGGAGGGGAAGAAGCGGGTGGTAGGGGTGGTAGAGCGGGAGGCCGGAGGACTAGAGGAGGGGAAGAAGCAGGTGGTAGGGGTGGTGGAGCGGGGGGCTGGAGGACTAGAGGAGGGGAAGAAGCGGGTGGTAGGGTGGTGGAGCGGGAGGCTGGAGGACTAGAGGAGGGGAAGAAGCGGGTGGTAGGGGTGGTGGAGCGGGGGGCTGGAGGACTAGAGGAGGGGAAGAAGCGGGTGGTAGGGGTGGTGGAGCGGGGGGCTGGAGGACTAGAGGAGGGGAAGAAGCGGGTGGTAGGGGTGGTGGAGCGGGGGGCTGGAGGACTAGAGGAGGGGAAGAAGCGGGTGGTAGGGGTGGTGGAGCGGGGGGCTGGAGGACTAGAGGAGGGGAAGAAGCGGGTGGTAGGGGTGGTGAAGCGGGAGGCTGGAGGACTAGAGGGGAAGAAGCGGGTGGTAGGGGTGGTGGAGCGGGGGGCTGGAGGACTAGAGGAGGGGAAGAAGCGGGTGGTAGGGGTGGTGGAGCGGGGGGCTGGAGGACTAGAGGAGGGGAAGAAGCGGGTGGTAGGGATGGTGGAGCGGGGGGCTGGAGGACTAGAGGAGGGGAAGAAGCGGGTGGTAGGGATGGTGGAGTGGGGGGCTGGAGGCCTAGAGGGGAAGAAGCGGGTGGTAGGGGTGGTGGAGTGGGGGGCTGGAGGCCTAGAGGAGGGGAAGAAGCGGGTGGTGGAGTGGGGGGCTGGAGGCCTAGAGGAGGGGAAGAAGCGGGTGGTAGAGTGGGGGGCTGGAGGACTAGAGGAGGGGAAGAAGCGGGTGGTAGGGGTGGTGGAGTGGGGGGCTGGAGGACTAGAGGAGGGGAAGAAGTGGGTGGTAGGGGTGGTGGAGTGGGGGTGCTGGAGGACTAGAGGAGGGGAAGAAGTGGGTGGTAGGGGTGGTGGAGTGGGGGGCTGGAGGACTAGAGGAGGGGAAGAAGTGGGTGGTAGGGGTGGTGGAGTGGGGGGCTGGAGGATTGAGGAAAGGGTTAGAGGCGGTAGGAATGGCGGCGTGGGGGGCTCCAGAACTATCGGAGGGGGAGTCAGGCTGCGTGTTGTTCCTCCAGGGTGGGAGTGGGTGTCTGGGTTGTGGAGCCGTTGGCTTTGCTCTTGCTCTTGGGCAGCAGCTTGCGGTTCAACATCCGGCTGAAAGTGGCCGTGCGTTTCTCTCGGTCCACCGTCACAGGTTGCTCCAGGTACACCAGGTCGTTGTGCGACTGGCTCATACCCGGGTCTTTGCACTGGCGGCGCCGGCGGAAGAACAGCTTGGCACTCTTTTGCAGGAAGCCGCCTCCTGGTGGGAGGAAGAGGAGAAAACAAGACGAGGTTGTCGTAAATGAATATAATTCAACAGTAACTGAAATGGTGTCCTCTACATAGCCGCAGGAAGTAGTTTGGGGATGGGGTTGCTGTGTTTGGGGTGGCAGTGGTGTCAGTTCGGCAAAACCTCAGGTATGGCAGAGTGGGGTGTAGAAATACATCCACCAGTTGAAGCTCATTTACTGTACTTCTACACAACTTTTAAAAAAAACTCTAAAATGCTATTATTTGGAGAACAGCAAAAACAAAATGTCCCCCAGACATTATCACCCCAATATGAGCTTTATATACTGCTCAAAAAAATAAAGGGAACACTAAAATAACACATCCTAGATCTGAATGAATGAAATAATCTTATTAAATACTTTTTTCTTTACATAGTTGAATGTGCTGACAACAAAATCACACAAAAATAATCAATGGAAATCCAATTTATCAACCCATGGAGGTCTGGATTTGGAGTCACACTCAAAATTAAAGTGGGAAACCACACTACAGGCTGATCCAACTCTGATGTAATGTCCTTAAAACAAGTCAAAATGAGGCTCAGTAGTGTGTGTGGCCTCCACGTGCCTGTATGACCTCCCTACAACGCCTGGGCATGCTCCTGATGAAGTGGCGGAGGGATCTCCTCCCAGACCTGGACTAAAGCATCCGCCAACTCCTGGACAGTCTGTGGTGCAACGTGGCTTTGGTGGATGGAGCGAGACATGATGTCCCAGATGTGCTCAATTGGATTCAGGTCTGGGGAACGGGCGGGCCAGTCCATAGCATCAATGCCTTCCTCTTGCAGGAACTGCTGACACACTCCAGCCACATGAGGTCTAGCATTGTCTTGCATTAGGAGGAACCCAGGGCCAACCGCACCAGCATATGGTCTCACAAGGGGTCTGAGGATCTCACCTTGGTACCTAATGGCAGTCAGGCTACCTCTGGCGAGCACATGGAGGGCTGTGCGGCCCCCCAAAGAAATGCCACCCCACACCATGACTGACCCACCGCCAAACCGGTCATGCTGGAGGATGTTGCAGGCAGCAGAACGTTCTTCACGGCGTCTCCAGACTCGGTCACATGTGCTCAGTGTGAACCTGCTTTCATCTGTGAAGAGCACAGGGCTCCAGTGGCGAATTTGCCAATCTTGGTGTTCTCTAGCAAATGCCAAAACGCCTGCACGGTGTTGGGCTGTAAGCACAACCACCACCTGTGGACGTCGGGCCCACATACCACCCTCATGGAGTCTGTGTCTGCTCAAACGGTCAGAAACATTCACATTTGTGGCCTGCTGGAGGTCATTTTGCAGGGCTCTGGCAGTGCTCCTCCTGCTCCTCCTTGCACAAATGCGAAGGTAGCGGTCCTGCTGCTGGGTTGTTGCCCTCCTACGGCCTCCTCCACGTCTCCTGATGTACTGGCCTGTCTCCTGGTAGCGCCTCCATGCTCTGGACACTACACTGACAGACACAGCAAACCTTCTTGCCACAGCTCGCATTGATGTGCCATCCTGGATGAGCTGCACTACCTGAGCCACTTGTGTGGGTTGTAGACTCCGTCTCATGCTACCACTAGAGTGAAAGCACCGCCAGCATTCAAAAGTGACCAAAACATCAGCCAGGAAGCATAGGAACTGAGAAGTGGTCTGTGGTCTCCACCTGCAGAACCACTCCTTTATTGGGGGTGTCTTGCTAATTGCCTACAATTTCCACCGGTTGTCTATTCCATTTGCACAACAACATGTGAAATTTATTGTCAATCAATGTTGGTTCCTAAGTGGACAGTTTGATTTCACAGAAGTGTGATTGACTTGGAGTTACATTGTGTTGTTTAAGTGTTCCCTTTATTTTTTTGAGCAGTGTATTTGGTTTCAAGGCCTGCGGAATGGCCTGTACAACGTACTACTCAAAACTCATCATACATACTGTAGGCTACATTGACTCATTTAGCCTACTTGTGGAGCAGTGCATACACTGCAAAATGACAGATGCAAAATACAGGCTATCGATGCCCACTTTAAATACCGACATCAATGTGAAATTAACCAGAGCATAAAACAGCTGACTGCGAATGCAAACTATGCCAGATAAATCCTATACATGCATTGAAATAAAAAGGCACACAAAGGAATGACCTAAGGCCTATAACCGGGAAGGACACAAAGACAAACAAACTCCACCAAGAAATGAAGAAAAATCGACACATTAAGGACGTGCCTGTGATTCAGCACCGCTGAATGGACAGCGCCTCGGTACAGGTAGGCATAGTGGAGCTCCATGGGGTGTGGCTGAATGGACAGCATCGCTGTCGAGTAGCCAGCTAGAATAAGGCTATTCAGTTTGTGGGCAGTTAGACATTTTCTGGACACAGTCGAGTAGCCTACAATGCTTATATGAAAATCATCAGAGCAGGCTAAAGGTAGGGATGGAGGCAGAGGATGATGATGTAGGTCTACCTCAAGAAGTAAAAAAAAAAAAATAAAAAAAAAAATTGTTAGCCCAACTAGGTAATCATTCATTATTTGCAATTCCTCAATTATCGTTCTGTCACTGCAAGACAATGCTCATTTGTTATAGCCTACAAGTGTTAATGTCTTTGAAGCCACATTTTGTTATGTTCCAGCCTTCTACTAAAATTGATTAAAATAGTTTTTTCCCCCCTTCATAAATCTACACACAATACCCCATAATGACAAAGCAAAAACAGGTTTAGACATTTTTGGAAATGTATTAAAAATAAATGTAAAATCACATTTACATAATTATTCACACCCTTTACTCAGGACGTTATTGAAGCACCTTTGGCAGCGATTACGGCCACTATTCTTCTTGAGTATGAAGCTACAAGCTTGGCACACCTGTATTTGGGGAATTTCTCCCATTTTCCTCTGCAGATCCTCTCAAGTTCTGTCAGGTTGGATGGGGAGCGTCGCTGCACAGCTATTTTCAGGTCTCTCCAGAGATGTTTGATAGGGTTCAAGTCTGGGCTCTGGCTGGGCCACTCAAGGACATTTAGAGACTTGTCCCGAATCCACTCCTGCGTGGTCTTGGCTGTGTGCTTAGGGTTGTTGTCATGTTGGAAGATGAACCTTCGTCTCAGTCTGAGGTCCTGAGCAAGTTTCCAAGGATCTCTGTACTTTGCTCTGTTCATCTTTCCCTCGATCCTGACTAGTCTCCCAGTCCCTGAAAACATCCCCACAGCAAGTTGCTGCCACCAACATGCTTCACCGTAGGGATGGTGCCACATTTCCTCCAGACGTGACGCTTGGCATTCAGGCCAAAGAGATCAATCTTGGTTACATCAGACCAAAGAATCTTGTTTTTCATGGTCTGAGTCTTTAGGTGCCTTTTGGCAAACTCTAAGCAGGCTGTCATGGGCCTTTTCCTGAGGAGTGGCTTTCGTCTGGCCACTCTACCATAAAGGCCTGATTGGTGGAGTGCTGCAGAGATGGTTGTCCTTCTGGAAGGTTCTCCCATCTCCACAGAGGAACTCTGGAGCTCTGTCAGAGGGACCATCTGGTTCTTGGCCACCTCTCTGACCAAGGCCCTTGTCCCCCGATTGCTCAGTTTGGCCGGGTGGCCAGCTCTAGGAAGAGTCTCATCGTCACTCAATGCCTAGGTTAACCTCCACTGTATTCACATCCTACCATACCCTTGTCAGTACATTAGGACATGAATCTATTCTTTCGCGCCCAGAAACCTGCTCCTTCTACTCTCTGTTCCGAACGCACTAGACAAACAGTTCTTATAGCCGAACCCTTATCCTACTCCTCCTCTGTTCCTCTGGTGATGTAGAGGTTAACCCAGGCCCTGCAGCACTTAGCTCCCCTCCCATTCCCCAGGCGCTCTCATTTGTTGACTTCTGTAACCGTAAAAGCCTTGGTTTCATGCATGTTAACATTAGAAGCCTCACTGCTTTAGCACTCTCTGCCAACCCAGATGTCCTTGCCATGTCTGAATCCTGGCTTAGGAAGGCCACCAAAAATCATGAAATTTCCATCCCTAACCATAACATTTTCCGACAAGATAGAACTGCCAAAGGGGGCGGAGTTGCAATCTACTGCAGAGATAGCCTGCAGAGTTCTGTCATACTATCCTGGTCTGTGCCAAAACAATTCAAGCTTCTACTTTAAAAAATTCACCTTTCCAGAAACAAGTCTCTCACCGTTGCTGCTTGTTAAAGACCACCTTCAGCCCCCAGCTTTGCCCTGGACACCATACGTGAATTGATAGCCCCCCATCTATCTTCAGAATTCGTACTGTTAGGTGACCAAAACTGGGACATGCTTAACACCCCGGCAGTCCTACAATCTAAGCTAGATGCCCTCAATCTCACACAAATTATCAAGGAACCTACCAGGTACAACCCTAAATCCGTAACCATGGGCACCCTCTTAGATATCATCCTGACCAACTTCCCTTCCTAATACACCTCTGCTGTCTTCAACCAGGATCATTGCCTCATTGCCTGCCTGTGTAATTGGTCCGAGGTCAAACGACCAGCTCTCATCACTGTCAAACGCTTCCTAAAACACTTCAGCGAGCAGGCCTTTCAAATCGACCTGGCCCAGGTATCCTGGAAGGATACTGACCTCATCCCGTCAGTAGAGGACGCCTGGTTGCTCTTTAAAAGTGCTTTCCTCTCCATCTTAAATAAGCATGCCACATTCAAAAAATGGAGAACTAAGAACAGATATAGCCCTTGGTTCACCCCAGACTTGACTGCCCTTGACCAGCACAAAATCATCCTGTGGTGTTCTGCATTAGCATCGAATAGCCCACGCGATATGCACATTTTCAGGGAATTCAGGAACCAATATACTCAGTCAGTTAGGAAAGCTAAGGCTAGCTTTTTCAAACAGAAATTTGCATCCTGTAGCACTAATTCCAAAAAGTTTGGGGACACAGTACAGTCCATGGAGAATAAGAGCACCTCCTCCCAGTTGCCCACTGCACTGAGAATAGGAGCACCTCCTCCCAGTTGCCCACCGATAAATCTACAATAATTGATCATTTCAATAAGCATTTTTCTATGGCTGGCCATGGCTACCCATACCCCAGCCAACATCTCAGCACCCCTGTAGCAAACTTGCTCAACCCCCCCCCCCCCCCACCCCACCCCACAGGGTTCAATTCTCTTTTCTCTGTTCTGGACGACTGTGTGATCACGATCTCCGTAGGCGACGTGAGTAGGACCTTTAACCTCTTGGGGCTAGGTGGGACGCTAGCGTGCCACCCGTGGTGCACTCCATCAACAGCAGGTGCATTTCAAGAGCGGCAAATTTGAATCCAAATAAATGTCAAAATTCAAATTTTTCAAAAATACAACTATGTTACACCATTTGAAAGATAAACATCTCCTTAATCTAACCACGTTTTACGATTTCAAAAAGGTTTTACGGCGAAAGCATAAATTTAGAGTATGTTAGGACAGTACATTTACAAGAGTTGTGTGTAATGTTTTGTCAAGTCAAAGACAGGGTCACCAAAACCATAAAACCAGCTAAAATGATGCACTAACCTTTTACAATCTCCATCAGATGACACTCCTAGGACATTATGTTAGACAATGCATGCATTTTTAGTTCTATCAAGTTCATATTTATATCCAAAAACAGCGTTTTACTATGGCATTGATGTTGAGGAAATCGTTTCCCTCCAATAACCGGCAGTCAAGTCAGCGTCAGAAATTAAATAATTAAAATTAGAAAACATTGGTAAAATATTATATTGTCATTTAAAGAATTATAGATTTACATCTCTTGAACGCAATCAACTTGCCAGATTTAAAAATAACCTTACTGGGAAATCACACTTTGCAATAATCTGAGCACTGCGCCCAGAAAAATACGCGTTGCGATACAGACTAGACGTCATGTTGGGGAGATCTAAAATCGAAAATACTATGTAAATAATCCATTACCTTTGATTCTCTTCATCAGATGTCACTTCCAGGTATCACAGGTCCATAACGAATGTAGTTTTGTTCAAAAAAGCTCATCATTTATGTCCAAAAATCTCCGTCTCGTTAGCACATGATGTAAGCCAGCCGGACTTCTCGTCATGAATGAGGGGAAAAAATATATTTCCGTTCGTTCAAACATGTCAAACGTTGTATAGCATAAATCATTAGGGCCTTTTTTAACCAGAACATGAATAATATTCAAGGTGGACGAATGCATACTCTTTTATAACGTATTGGAACGAGGGTACCCAACATGAACTAGCGCGCCAGGTGTCTAATGGGACATCACCGTTCCATGGCTCTTGTTCGGTCAGATCTCCCTCCAGAAGACTCAAAACACTTTGTAAAGGCTGGTGACATCTAGTGGAAGCAATAGGAAGTGCCAAAATATTCCTAAACCCCTGTGTTTTTCAATGGGATAGGTTTAAAGTCAATACAACACATCAGGTATCCACTTCCTGTCAGAAAATGTCTCAGGGTTTTGCCTGCCAAATGAGTTCTGTTATACTCACAGACACCATTCAAACAGTTTTAGAAACTTTAGAGTGTTTTCTATCCATATATAATAAGTATATGCATATTCTAGTTACTGGGTAGGATTAGTAACCAGATTAAATCGGGTACATTTTTTTTATCCAGACGTGCAAATGCTGCCCCCTAGACCCAACAGGTTAAAGAGTTCAACATACACAAGGCTGTGGGGCCAGACGGATTACCAGGACGTGTGCTCCGGGCATGTGCTGACCAACTGGCAGGTGTCTTCACTGACATTTTCAACATGTCCCTGATTGAGTCTGTAATACCAACATGTTTCAAGCAGACCACCATAGTCCCTGTGCCCAAGAACAAAGGCAACCTGCCTAAATGACTACAGACCCGTAGCACTCATGTAAGTAGCCATGAAGTGCTTTGAAAGGTTCGTAATGGCTCACATCAACACCATTATCCTAGAAACCCTAGACCCACTCCAATTTGCATACCGCCCAAACAGATCCACAGATGATGCATTCTCTATTGCACTCCACACTGCCCTTTCCCACCTGGACAAAAGGAACACTTATGTGAGAATTCATTGACTACAGCTCAGCGTTCAACACCATAGTACCCTCAAAGCTCATCACTAAGCTAAGGATCCTTGAGACTAAACACCTCCCTCTGGAACTGGACCCTGGACTTCCTGACGGGCCGCCCCCAGGTAGTGAGGGTAGGTAACAACATCTGCCACGCTGATCCTCAACACTGGAGCTCCCCAAGTGTGCGTGCTCAGTCCCCTCCTGTACTCCCTGTTCACCCACGACTGCATGGCCAGGCATGACTCCAACACAATCATTATGTTTGCAGGCGACACAACAGTGCCTGATCACAGACAATGACGAGACAGCCTATAGGGAGGAGGTCAGAGACCTGGCCGTGTGGTGCCAGAATAACAACCTGTCCCTCAACGTAACCAAGACTAAGGAGATGATTGTGGACTACAGGAAAAGGAGGACCGAGCACGCCCCCACTCTCATCGACGGGGCTGTAGTGGAGCAGGTTGAGAGCTTCAAGTTCCTCGGTGTCCACATCAACAACAAACTAGAATGGTTCAAACACACCAAGACAGTCGTGAAGAGGGCACGACAAAGCCCATTCCCCTCAGGAAACTAAAAAGATTTGCCATGGGTCCTGAGATCCTCAAAAGGTTCTACAGCTGCAACATCGAGAGCATGCTGAATGGTTGCATCACTGCCTGGTACGGCAATTGCTTGGCCTCTGACCGCAAGGCACTATAGAGGGTAGTGCATACGGCCCAGTACATCACTGGGGCTAAGCTGCCTGCCATCCAGGACCTCGACACCAGGCGGTGTCAGAGGAAGGCCCTAAAAAGTGTCAAAGACCCCAGCCACCCCAGTCATAGACTGTTCTCTCTACTACTGCATGGCAAGCGGTACTGGAGTGCCAAGTCTAGGACAAAAAGGCTTCTCAACAGTTTTTAACACCAATCCATAAGACTCCTGAACAGGTAATCAAATGGCTACCCGGACTATTTGCATTGTGTGCCCCCCCCCAAACCCTCTTTCTACGATGCTGCTGCTACTCTCCGTTTATCATATATGCATAGTCACTTTAACAAAACATTCATGTACATACTACCTCAATTGGGCCGACCAACCAGTGTTCCCCCACATTGGCTAACCGCGCTATCTGCTACTGCTACTCTCCGTTCATCATATATGCATAGTCACTTTAACCATATCTACATGTACATACTACCTCAATCAGCCTGACTAACCGGTGTCTGTATGTTGCCTCGCTACTGTATATAGCCTCGCTACTGTATATAGCCTGTCTTTTTATTTCTTTATTTACCTATTGTTCACCTAACACCTTTTTTGCACTATTGGTAGGAGCCTGTAAGTAAGCATTTCACTGTAAGGACTACACCTGTTGTATTCAGCGCACGTGACAAATAAACTTTGATTTGATCAATGATGTCGCTCTTGCTGCTGGTGATTCTCTGATCCACCTCTACACAGACAACACCATTCTGTATAAATCTGGCCCTTCTTTGGACACTGTGCTAACAAACCTCCAAACGAGCTTCAATGCTATACAACACTCCTTTCGAGGCCTCCAACTGCTTTTAAAACGCAAGTAAAACTAAGTGCATGCTCTTCAACCGATTGCTGCCCGCACTCTCCTGCCTGACTAGCATCACTACTCTGCACGGCTCTGACTTAGAATATGTGGACAACTACAAATACCTAGGTGTCTGGTTAGACTGTAAACTCTCCTTCCAGACTCAAACATTTCCAATCCAAAATCAAATCTAGAAGCAGCTTCCTATTTCGCAACAAAGCCTCCTTCACTCATGCTGCCAAACATACCCTCGTAAAACTGACTATCCTACCGATCCTTGACTTCGGCGATATAATTTACAAAATAGCCTCCAACACTCTACTCAACAAATTGGATGTAGTCTATCACAGTGCCATCCGTTTTGTTACTAAAGCCCCATATACTACCCACCACTGCGACCTATAAGCTCTCGTTGGCTGGCCCGCACTACATATTCGTCGCCAAACCCACTGGCTCCAGGTCATCTATAGGTCTATGCTAGGTAATGCCCCACCTTATCTCAGCTCACAGGTCACCATAGCAACACCCACCCGTAGCACGCGCTCCAGTAGGTATATTGCACTGGTCATCCCCAAAGGCAACACTTCCTTTGGCCACCTTTCCTTCCAGTTCTCTGCTGCCAATGACTGGAACGAATTGCAAAAATCTCTGAAGCTGGATTCTTATATCTCCCTCTCTAACTTTAAGCATCAGCTGTCAGAGCAGCTTACCTATCATTTTACCTGTACATAGCCAATCTGTAAATAGCACAACCAACTACCTCATCCCCATATTATTACTTACCCTCTTGCTCTTTTGCACCCCAGTATCTCTACTTGCACATCATCATCTGCACATCCATCACTCCAGTAGTAATGCTAAATTGTAATTATTTTGCCTCTATGGCCTATTTATTGCCTACCTCCCTACATTTGCACACAATGTACATACATTTTTTCTATTGTGTTATTGACTGTACGTTTGTTTGTGTATAACTCTGTTGTTTGATTTTGTCACACTGCTTTGCTTTAGCTTGGCCAGGTCGCAGTTGTAAATGAGAACTTGTTCTCAACTGGCCTACCTGGTTAAATAAAAAAATAAAAAAAGAGAAGCCGCAGAAAAGTAATTTCTTAAGCTACGTTATTAAGCGGAGAGGAGGTAGAGAGGATGGCCGCTCTAGCAAGTGGGGGAGGAGCCGTAAGTTACTGTGAGCGAGTGAAACAGGGAGCAGGGAGAGACAGCACCCAACCAAACAAGCCAACTTGCGTTATAGTAGACTAATAGCTGCCATAGCTAGGTTATTTATCATCAAATTTGATTACATTGTACCCGTCTTGACTGCATCATACCGGGAGACGCTAGTTAAGCTCTCTCGCTCTCTCTCCCCCTTTTCAACATTTTTGTTACGTTACAGCCTTATTCTAAAACTGATTAAATAAAAAAATGGTCATCAATCTACACACAATACCCCATAATGACAAAGTGAAAAAAGGATTAGAAATGTTGCTAATTTATAAAAAAAAATAAAACAGAAATACCTTATTTTCAGAAGTATTCAGACCCTTTGCTATGAGAGTCTAAATTGAGCTCAGGTGCATCCTATTACCATTAATCATCCTTGAGATGTTTCTGCAACTTGATTGGAGTCCACCTGAGGTACAATCAATTGATTGGACATGATATGGAAAGGCACACACCTGTCTATATAAGGTCCCACATGCATGTCAGAGCAAAAACCAAGCAATGAGGCCGAAGGAATTGTCCGTTGAGCTCCGAGACAGGATTGTGTCAAGGCACAGATCTGGAGAAGGGTACCAAAAATGTCTGCAGCATTGAAGGCCCCCAAGAATACAGTGGCCTCCATCATTCTTAAATGGAAGTTTGGAACAACCAAGACTCTGGCCGCCCGGCCAAACTGAGCAATCAGGGAAGAAGGGCCTTGGTCAGGGAGGTGACTAAGAACCTGATGGTCACTCTGACAGAGCGCCAGAGTTCCTCGGTGGAGATGGGAGAACCTTCCAGAAGGACAACCATCTCTGCAGCACTCCACCAATCAGGCATTTATTGTATAGTGGCCAGACGGAAGCCACTTCTCAGTAAAAGGCACATGACAGCCCGCTTGGAGTTTACCAAAAGGTACCTAAAGGACTCTCAGACCATAAGAAATAAGATTCTCTGGTCTGATGAAACCAAGGTTGCACTCTTTGGCCTGAATGTCAAGCGTCACATCTGGAGGAAATCTGGCAACCATCCATAGAGTAATGCATGGTGGTGGCAGCATCAAACTGTGGGGATCTTTTTCAGCGGCAGGAACTGGAAGACTAGTCAGGATCGAGGGAAAGATCAACAAAGCAAAGTACAGAGAGATCCTTGATGAAAACCTCAGACTGGGGCAAAGGTTCACCTTCCAACAGGACAACGATCCTAAGCACATAGCCAACACAACACAGGAGTGGCTTCGGGACAAGTCTCTGAATGTCCATGAGTGGCCCAGCCAGAGCCCGGACTTGAACCCGATCGAATATCTGACAATATCCAACCTGACAGAGTTTGAGGGGATCTGCAGAGAAGAATGGGAGTAACTCCCCAAATACAGGTTTGCCCAGCTTGTAGCGTCATACCCAAGAAGAATCGAGGCTGTATTGCTACCAAAGGTCTGAGTAAAGGGTCTGAATAATTACATAAATGTGATATTTTATTTATTTACTTTGTGTGCAAAAAAAAAAAAAAAAATGTTTGTCCGTCATTATGGGTATTGTGTGTAGATTTATGAAGGAAAAAAACGATTTAATCAATTTTAGAATAAGGCTGTAACGTAACAAAATGTGGGGAAAAAAAAATCAAGCGGTCTGAATACTTTCCGAATGCACTGTTGTTCCAAGTTGGCTAAACTTCAAATATAAAGATTAGCTGGTTACTCACTTCTACATGGGCTTGTGCTTGAAAGATTGTTTATGAAACCCGTGTTCATTTTCTGTTATGCCTGCTACAAGAAGTTAGTCATTATTAGTGAATGTGCATTATGCACGGTTCTAGTTAAATTTGTAACAAAAAACACATTTTCACTAGATTTCATAGTGATTATTGCAAAAAAGGATATCATTTCACAAACCGGAAATTCTTTAGATCATTAATAATGCAGTGTATTTGACCTTTAATTGTACAACAAAGCTTATTTAGAGAAAAAATTTTTTTTAAGTGATATATTTATTGTGAATCGTTGAGATATGATTTTTAGGCCATATTGCCCAGCCCCAACTCTGGTCTTGAAAAATAGCACCGACCTTGATAGAAATGCACCTAAAACTGCTCCTACAACTCAGCTTGGAGCTGTTGCAGCCTAAAAGATGTTATACCATCTGAAAGAAAATGTGAATGTCACATTTCATAGATGGATAGCATGCTAGTCTCTACTGTACCAAGCTACTAACAGCTGCTGTGAGGTAACTTACTCTTCAGGAAAACATTTCTGGTTAGCAATGGTATCCTCTTTAAGATGGCAAAGAATAAAGAGACAAGGGAAGGGTGGAGATAGGAGGAAGGAAAAATGAGAAATCAGATCAACAAGATGGAAAGAGAGAGAGACAGACACTAAAAATAACAGACTGGAGTGGTGACCAGGATCATAAGGACGTGAGTAGAGTAAGAGAGTTACCAAAGTGATATGCCCGGTAGAATATTTTAGGAGAGAATAAGGCTAAAAATAGACACAACAATAAGATCTTAAAGATTTGCCACAGTGCCGGCATAGGGCACCATCCGATAAACTCTCACCCCTGCTCTTTTTGGAGCCTGACTCTGAGATGCAGAGGGACATGGAGGTTTTATCTGCATCCCTGTCTGGGTCCTCGTCTGCTTGGCTCTCCCAGTCCTCCGGGGCCTGCTGGGCTTGAGCCTGGGCCACTCCACTGGGGCACTCCTGGGATTCCGACCACGCCGCCGGGGGGTTGCTACTGGCTCCTACTACTGATGCAGTTGCCACAGAAATCTCCTGAGAACCCTGCTCCGACATGGAGGCATCCATCGCAGCAGCGTAGCCCACCATCAAGGCCATCTCATCATCCTGAGAAAGAGGGGTCTAGGAAATGGAGTACAGAATAGAAAACCCACTCTTAACATTTCAAAAAGAAGAGACTCTAAGAGGTAGAAAGTAGCCTAGCGGTTAGAGCTTTGGGCCAGTAACCAAAAGGTTGCTAGTTTGAATCCCCAAGCCAACAACATGAAAAAAATGTTTGCTCTGCCCTTGAGCAAGGCACTTAACTAACTGCTCCAGGGTCGCCATCAATAATGGCTGATCCCTGATTGTGACACCAATCTTTGTGGGTGTCTCAGTGAGGGTTTGGATATGCAAAAAACATTTGCATTTCACACTTGTGCGGCTTACCCACTTGCAAATGCAGTGAAAATGGGCAAATATAAGCATCCCCCATTTGACCTTGGAGTGTACTGCCGAGCTGCTGTCGAGCTGCTCTGTATGGTATGCCTTTGAGTTCGTGTCTTAGGGTTTCAGAAAAGCCCTAACCAAATCTTACGTATTATTATGGTACCTTGGCCACTCCTGAGATGATGATGGTGCTCTTCTTGACCGGGGACTTGAGCTTCTGCTTGGCTGACTCGTGGAGCTGGCGGATGGCGGCTTCTGCCACGGGATCGGACCCATTGAGCATGAGCAGTTCTGTGTCGGAGGAGGACAGGGCCTTGCTCCCCATCGTCCCAAGCATGGATGGCTGCTCTGACACCCTCCGAGACGACAGCTTGGACTTGGTGCCGCTGGGAGGCTTCAAGGGGGTCTCTGAAAACATACAAGATCACTTGGATAAAATCCTTATCATTTTATTGACAATAATACCAGTAATTGCATTCTATACATTTGATTTAAAATAAGCTGAGCCCATCTCCTGTAAGCAACATCTCATAGTAATGCCTAGACAAGAAAGTCCAAAAGCCTGAACATGAAATCCCCAGAGAATAGTTGTCGATAGTATGTGGACAAGGAGGACTATATTACCTCCAAATTATTGCCATACATTGACATTTTAGTCTATTAGCAGACCCTCTTATCCAGAGAGACTTACAGGAGCAATTCAGGTTAAGTGACTTGCTCAAGGGCACATTAACAGATTTTCCATCTAGTTGGCTCAGGATTCGAACCAGTGACCTTTCGGTAACTGGCCCAAAGCTCTTAATCGCAAGGTTACCTGCTGTCATACTTTTGGGGTTCCATCTTAAACGTTAATTCTATTGTTAAAGACTCAATACGTACGCTGGGTTGGATTTTTGCTGAGTGCAGACAGTAGTGGTCGAGCTGGTTTACTCTTCACTGCAGTGATTGTGGTGACCACAGTACCGCAGGGCATGACCGTGCGGTCCATCTCCACTCTCTTAGTGGGGGCTGGAGTAGGGGGCTGCCACGACCGCACTTCACTAGGTTCCAAATAGGTAAACTTGGGGACGAGAGAAAGGATGGAATGACATGATTCATTGTGTAAAACGGTAAGGTATTAGATATGAATTTGATATGTATTAAGAAGTTAAAATGTCCAAAGCAAATATTTTTATTTCTACATCAAATAATTTCTGGGTAACAATTAAGTAACTTACTGTGAATCTTTTCAATAAAATGGCCAAAAAGAAACAAAAATAGCTTCTTAGCTAAGAGCAATTTGACAAGCAAGAATTTTGCTAAGACGGTCTGGGAGTGAGGAGCGGAAAACTAGCTGTTATTGGCAGAGAGGTTTGGAACTCTTTCTTATTGGTCTGTTAACCAACTTACCACCTGGGGATGTCACCAGGTAGGTCAAAACTCCATCCCACCAAAACAGGCTGACATTTCAGGTGATCTTTTCTCACAGCTCTTACAGTAAAAGGGCATTATCATAATTTTCACAGTATTATTCCTACCTCATAGTGTGAAAATATATATAAAACACACTGGGCCTTAAAAAAGGTAGTTATCTTACCTCAGCAGTAAGTGACCCAGTCACTTGGTCATTGGATATGAGGGCAAATGTTTGCTGTCCTTTGGGTTGCTTCTTCACCAGATCAAAAGGCACGAACACTTGACCCATTAAGGAGTCTGTCAGGAAGACAACACATCCGAATCAGTTTGCTATAACAAGACTTCATACATACAGTTGAAGTCGGAAGTTTACATACACTTAGGTTGGAGTCATTAAAACTCGTTTTTCAACCACTCCAAATTTCTTGTTAACAAACTATAGTTTTGGCAAGTCTGTTAGGACATCTACTTTGTGCATGAAACAAGTAATTTTTCCAACAATTGTTTACAGAGAGATTATTTCACTTATAATTCACTGTATCACAATTCCAGTGGGTCAGAAGTTTACATACACTAAGTTGACTGTACCTTTAAACAGCTTGGAAAATTCCAGAAAATGATGTCATGGCTTTAGAAGCTTCTGATAGGCTAATTGACATCATTTGAGTCAATTGGAGGTGTACCTGTGGATGTATTTCAAGGCCTACCTTCAAACTCAGTGCCTCTTTGTTTGACATCATGGGAAAATCAAAAGAAATCAGCCAAGACCTCCGTAAAAACATTGTAGACCTCCGCAAGTCTGGTTCATCCTTGGGAGCAATTTCCAAACGCTGAAGGTACCACGTTCATCTGTACAAACAATAGTACGCAAGTTTAAACACCATGGGAGCACGCAGCCGTCATAACGCTCAGGAAGGAGACGCATTCTGTTTCCTAGAGATGAATGTACTTTGGTGCGAAAAGTGAAAATCAATCCCAGAACAACGGCAAAGGACCTTGTGAAGATGCTGGAGGAAACAGGTACAAAATTATCTATATCCACAGTAAAATGAGTCTATCGACATAACCTAAAAGGCCGCTCAGCAAGGAAGAAGCCACTGCTCCAAAACCGCCATAAAAAAGCCAGACTACGGTTTGCAACTGCACATGGGGACAAATATCGTACTTTTTGGAGAAATGTCCTCTGGTCTGATGAAACAAAAATAGAACTGTTTGGCCATAATGACCATCATTATGTTTGGAGGAAAAAGGGGGAGGCTTGCAAGCCGAAGAACACCATCCCAACCGTGAAGCACGGGGTGGCAGCATCATGTTGTGGGGTTTCTTTGCTGCAGGAGGGACTGGTGCACTTCACAAAATAGATGGCATCATGAGGAACGAAAATTAAGTGGATATATTGAAGCAACATCTCCAGACATCAGTCTGGAAGTTAAAGCTTGGTCGCAAATGGGTCTTCTAAATGGACATTGACCCCAAGCATACTTCCAAAGTTGTGGCAAAATGGCTTAAGTACAACAAAGTCAAGGTATTGGAGTGGCCATCACAAAGCCCTGACCTCAATCCTATAGAACATTTGTGGGCAGAACTGAAAATGCTACCAAATACTAATTGAGCGTATGTAAACTTCTGACCCACTGGGAATGTGATGAAAGAAATAAAAGCTGAAAGAAACAATTCTCTCTACTATTATTCTGACATTTCACATTCTTAAAATTAAGTGGTGATCCTAACTGACCTAAGACAGGGAATTTTTACTAGGATTAAATGTCAGGAATTGTGAAACATTTTGTTTAAATGTATTTGGCTAAGGTGTATGTAAACTTCCGACTTCAACTGTATAATTTTGCTCACAAACAACAATAAATCACAGTATGAGTAAAATGACAACATTTTAAGACTATCAGACATGATAAAAAGCTTTAATTGTTCTTAAATTCAAATATTGTGGGTGTGTATCAGACATAGTATTAGTGTCCTTACCTCTCCCTGTGCCTAAATTTAGAGATACACAACAAATATATACTTACTCTCCTGAGGATTCCCATTATCCAGCAGCTGAATATTGAGCTCTTTTGATCGTCCATTCAGCTCACTTGGTGAGAGAAAGAGGAACATTTACAAAACTGATAACGAGCAACAGGAAGACAATGAGGGAGCGAGAGGGACTGTAGGTTGGATATTGTGCGACTGGGTGGCAAGTGTTTACTAAGAGATTGAGCTCACATGACACTATAATGTCTATTAGCTTCATTTTTGATTTCCATATAAAAATGGCTCTGTAAAGACTCTCTGGCAGCAGCAGTGGATCTCGAGTCTGGACTCACAAGATGAAGGGCTGGTCCCAGGCTGGGCTGGCTGTGTTCTGTTGGACTGAAGTGGAGAGTTTCTGTGGAGGGTCGTCTAGCTGCAGCACACACAGGGGATTCATACTGCCTGCCAAGTGCAAACAACAGAAGAGGAGTTCAACAGAAATGCACGGCCGCATACAAATCAAACATTGGGGTTGATTGGTACAGTACACTGACAACCCAAGTCATGAGCATTATGATGTTTGAACATTAGATTAAGTCTACGTTCAATTAATTGTTGGAAAACTAAATAAAATTGTAATTGACGTTGGATGTCTGAACCTACAGTATTAGAATGAGTTCATTCTATTTCTATGGTCTGAACACTTTAGTTTAGGCATAAACATATTTTTGGGGGGGCATTACTGCTATTAGCCCATAGAAATGCATTGAATAAAAGATTCACTACATGGAACATATTTTAGATTCTTCAAAGTTGCCACCCTTTGCCTTGATGACAGCTTTGCACACTCTTGGCATTCTCTAAACCAGCTTCATGAGGAATGCTTTTCCAACAGTCTTGAAGGAGTTCCCACATATGCTGAATACTTGTTGGCTGCTTTTCCTTTACTCCGCGGTCCAACTCATCCCAAATCATCTCAATTGGGTTAAGGTTGGGTGATTGTGGAGACCAGGTCATCTAATGCAGCACTCCATTACTCTCCTTGGTCAAATAGCCCTTACACACCCTGGAGGTGTGTTTTAGGTCATTGTCCTGTTGAAAAACAAATACCATCCCATCTAGTTTGTGCTTAGTGGGACTGGTGTATCGCTGCAGAATGCTGTGGTAGACATGCTGGTTAAGTGTGCCTTGAATTCTAAATAAATCACGACAGTGTCACCAGCAAAGCACCCCCAAACAATCACACCTCCTCCATGGTGGGAACCATACATGCGGAGATCATCCGTTCACCTATTCTGTATCTGACAAAGACACGGCGGTTGGGACCAAAAATCTCCAGTTTGGACTCATCAGATCAAAGGACAGATTTCCACCAGTCTAATGTCCATTGCTCGTGTTTCTTGACCCAAGCAACTCTCTTCTTACTATTGGTGTCCTTTAGTAGTGGTTTCCTTGCAGCAATTCAACCATGAAAACCTGATTCACACAGTCTCCTCTGAACAGTTGATGTTGAGATCTGTGTCTGTTACTTGAACTCTGAAGCATTTATTTGGGTTGCAATTTCTGAGGCTGGTAACTAGAATGAACCTCTGCAGCAGAGGTAACTCTGGGTCTTCCTCTCCTGTGGCGGTCCTCATGAGAGCCAGTTTCATCATAGCGCTTGATGGTTTTTGCGACTGCACTTGAAGAAACATTCAAAGTTATTGAAATATTCAGGATTGACTGACCTTCATGTCTTAAAGTAATGATGGACTGTCATTTCCCTTTGCTTATTTGAGCTGTTCTTGCCATAATATGGACTTGGTCTTTTACCAAATAGGGCTATCTTCTGTAGACCACCCCTACTGTACCTTGTCACAACCCAACTGATTGGCTCAAATGCATTAAGGAAAGAAATTCCACAAATTAACTTTTAAGGCACACCTGTTAATTGAAATGCCTTCCAGGTCACTACCTCATGAAGCGGGTTGAGAGAATGCCAAGACTGTGCAATGCTGTCATCAAGACAAAGGGTGGCTACTTTGAAGAACCTCAAATATAAAATATATTTTGATTTGTTTAACCTGTTAGGGCTAGGGGGCAGTATTGACACGGCTGGATAAAAAACATACCCGATTTAATCTGGTTACCACTCCTACCCAGTAATTAGAATATGCATATACTTATTACATATGGATAGAAAACACCCTAAAGTTTCTAAAACTGTTTGAATGGTGTCTGTGAGTATAACAGAACTCAAATGGCAGGTCAAAACCTGAGAGATTCCTTTACAGGAAGTGGCCTGTCTGACCATTTCTTGAACTTCTTTTCCATCTCTATCTTTTACTAAGGATCTCTGCTCTAACGTGACACTTCCCACGTATTCCATAGGCTCTCAGAGCCCGGGAAAAAACAGAATGTCGTCATTCCAGCCCCAGGCTGAAACACATTATCGCCTTTCTCAAGTGGCCGATCAAGGGACTCTGGGCTTATGCCCGTGACCCGACCGCCCCCGCCTTTGTGATTTTTTCCTCTGTTTGCCGAAAAGGAGATTCCCTGTCGGAATATTATCGCTTTTCTACGAGAAAAATGGCGTAAAAATTTATTTTAAACAGCGGTTGACATGCTTCGAAGTACGGTAATGGAATATTTAGAATTTTATTGTCACGAATTGCGCCATGCGCGCGACACTTCTTTACCATTTCGGATAGTGTCTGGAACGCACGAACAAAACGCCGCTATTCGGATATAACGATGGATTATTTTGGACCAAACCAACATTTGTTATTGAAGTAGACGTCCTGGGTGTGCATTCTGACGAAGACAACAAAAGGTAATCAAACTTTTATAATAGTAAATATGATTATGGTGAGTGCTAAACTTGCCGGGTGTCTAAATAGCGAGCCCGTGATGCCTGGGCTATGTACTTAGAATATTGCAAAATGTGCTTTCACCAAAAAGCTATTTTAAAATCGGACATATCGAGTGCATAGAGGAGGTCTGTATCTATAATTCTTAAAATAATTGTTATGCTTTTTGTGAACGTTTATCGTGAGTAATTTAGTAAAATGTTAGCGAATTCCCCGGAAGTTTGCGGGGGGTATGCTAGTTCTGAACGTCACATGCTAATGTAAAAAGCTGGTTTTTGATATAAATATGAACTTGATTGAACAAAACATGCATGTATTGTATAACATAATGTCCTAGGGTTGTCATCTGATGAAGATCATCAAAGGTGAGTGCTGCATTTAGCTGTCTTCTGGGTTTTGGTGACATTATTTGCTGGCTTGAAAAATGGGTGTCTGATTATTTCTGGCTTGGTACTCTGCTGACATAATCTAATGTTTTGCTTTCATTGTAAAGCCTTTTTGAAATCGGACAGTGTGGTTAGATTAACGAGAGTCTTGTCTTTAAATAGCTGTAAAATAGTCATATGTTTGAGAAATTGAAGTAATAGGATTTTTAAGGTTTTGAAAATCGCGCCACAGGCTGCAAGTGGCTGTTACGTAGGTGGGACGAATTCGTCCCGCCTAGCCCAGAGAGGTTAACACTTTTTTGGTTACATTATTATTCCATATGTGTTATTTCATAGTGTTGAGGTCTTCACTATTATTCTACAATGTAGAAAATTGTACAAAAAGAAAAACCCTTGAATGAGTAGGTGTGTCCAAACTTTTGACTGCTACAGTATATATTTTGGGACATGTATTTAACCCCTTATTTTAGGCACTAAACTATACCCATACATATACACTTCCATTCTTTTTTTAACTGGTACTTTCAGATGAGTCTTGTTCCTAGTCTTGAAAATGTCCAGAGGGTCATAATAGTTTGTAGGCCAAAACGTATGGTTTTCGTGAGAAGACCGATTTTCGGGATGTCTCATGGTCTGACAAACAGATTTAGCTCTGTCACCTTTCACCGCAGATGTGGAAGGGAGATATTGGCGGATGAGGTAGATTGAGAAGCAGCTCATGCAAAAAAAAAACAGATCTCTCTAGCTGAAACAGATGGACTAATGTTTTTTATTGTTATGTAAATTAGATTTTCGCAGGGCTGCCAGAAATTGCAGAAGGGTTAATAGCAAGATGGTTACTTGTAGTGACCAGTACGTTTACATTGAGTGTACAAAACATTAGGAACACTTGCTCTTTCCATGACAGACTGGCCAGGTGAATCCAGGTGAAAGCTGAGATATCTTATTGATGTCACTTATTAAATCCACTTCAAATCAGTATAAATTAAGAGGAGACAGGTTAAAGATGGATTTTTAAACCTGGAAACAATTGAAACATGGATTGCGTATGTGTGCCATTCAGAGGGTGAATGGGCATGACAAAATATTTAAGTGCCTTTGAACAGGGTACGGTAGCAGGTGCCAGGCAGGTTTGAGTGCGTCAAGAACTGCAACGCTGCTGGGTTTTTCCAGCCAACTTGACACAACTGTGGGTAGAATTCAAATCAACATCGGCCAGCATCCCTGTGGAACGCTTTCGACACCTTGTAGAGTCCATGCACGGACGAATTGAGGCTGTTCTAAGGAAAAAGGGGGGTGCAACTCAATATTAGAAATATCAGTATACATGTCAATGGCTGAGAAAGTCAGTCTGGCTATCAGGGTTGTAACTGAATGAATAATGTATCAACTGGTGGAGACACAAGTTGCCCTGGCTATTGCATAGCTGCTGCCTCCTTGGCTTTATGCCACACTGCACATTTAAACAATAAACCCTATCAGTAGTTGTCCTCTTAGCTTTAATGAAAAAGAAGCAACTGGGGAGAGAAGTGCTGAACACTACACATCTAACTATCAACAGTAATGTATACAGGGAGAGACGCTGTGGCTGATGATCTGCAGCTCTGACAGCCCTGCTACTGTAGGAGAGTTTGGAACCACAGTGAGTAGGCTTCAATAGGTTCAACTGATGTCAGAAAATAACAAGTCTCAGCGGCTCCTTGAGGTCCATGCTACTGTTTTCTCTGCTTGCAGCCACCTCAACATGAGGCACATGTGGCGCTGTAGCAACACTTCATTGTTTTGCCCATGTATTCATGGTTGAACCTTGTTGTGATCCAGTTGTGTCCCTCACCTGCAGCACCGTCCTCCTGCTCCTTACATGTCACCCGGATATTCTTCACCAGCAGCTTCCAGTCGTGAGCGCGGGGGGGCTTGGGCGGTGATGTCACCTGCTTATAGGCCTCCTAGAGAAGCGGACAGAGAACATGCCGATATTAGGTACTACCATATATTATATAGTGGAGAGAAGTATAGAGCTACAGGGTGTGCATGCTTTTGTTCCAGCCCAGTATTAACACACCTGACTCAGGAACGCGTGGTGTTGAGACTAAGCAACCTAACTATGTTGATATTCACCACTTCTGCATATCAGGCAATCTATCAATACAGAGGTATAGAAATGGCCAACAGGTGACAGGAGCACGATGTGCTGAGAGGGTGCATTTGTTGTTGTATGTCATCGACAGGTTGACACAGGAGGGAAAATGTATTCCAGTCCAGTCTTGTCAAAATTTTCCCGTACTGTCCTGATTCCGCAAAACTTCTATAAACCCGGAACTTTCCTGTCCCGTCCCGATAAAAATCCCTCCCATCCCGAACTTGTTCTCAACTGGCCTACCTGGTTAAATAAAGGTGAAATATATATATATTTTTTAATGGGTCTTCCAAATGGACGATGAACCCAAGCATACTTCCAAAGTTGTGGCAAAATGGCTTAAAGACAACAAAGTCAAGGTATTGGAGTGGCAATCACAAAGCCCTGACCTCAATCCCATAGAAAATTTGTGGGCAGAACTGAAAAAGCGTGTGCGAGCAAGGAGGCCTACAAACCTGACTCCGTTACATCAGCTCTGTCAGGTGGAATGGGCCAAAATTCACCCAACTTATTGTGGGAAGCTTGTGGAAGGCTACCCGAAATGTTTGACCCAAGTTAAACAATTTAAAGGCAATGCTACCAAATACTAATTGAGTGTATGTAAACTTCTGACCCACTGGGAATGTGATGAAAGAAATAAAAGCTGAAATAAATCACTCTCTACTATTATTCTGACATTTCACAATCTTAAAATAAAGTGGTGATCCTAACTGACCTAAGACAGGGAATTTTTACTAGAATTCAATGTCAGGAATTGTGAAAAACTGCGTGTAAATGTATTTGGCTAAGGTGTATGTAAACTTCCGACTTCAACTGTACATAGACATGGGACATTAGTCACTTTAATAATGTTTACTCATTTCATATACTGTATTCTATTCTACTGTATTTCAGTCAATGCCACTCCGACATTGCTGGCTACAACTGGAGTGGGTTGATGGAAGGGGAAAATGACCATATATTTTACATGTAATTTTTATTAAGTAAACTATAATCGTTTTTTCCCCCCCTTTTTCACACATTGCATATTTCTATCTCCCCCCCAAAAAACTGTTTATATAACTATTCCTGTACTGCCCGTTCCTTTGGTCTGTCGATCCTGTCCTGTCCTGACCCACGGGAGTCCTGTTCCAGTGTCAAACTATAATGTCTTCCTCTCACCTTGACCTCTGTGGCCTGAGCAGGCCTGCAACTCAGCATCACGGAGGGACGCGCAGCACACAGCAGCTGTCTCAGCACGTCCTTTACTGCAGCCACACTGGGGCCTGTGGCATTGTCCTGACAGACAGGCAAACAGATCAACACTCCACCATCACATCACTAGCAATCATCTCCATTACCGTTTGACTCGTCTGGACTGCTGATTTTTGGAAACATCATAAAAAATAAAACATGTTGAGGTTTGCAGTTTACCCTCAGGAAGTATTGAAGATCTTAGTTTAAATGTTTGCCTAATATATATTTTATACCAAAGACTGTGGGTTATGGGCCATACCTGTGTGAAGCTGGGGCTGAGCTGCAGGTCCCATGTCTCCAGATGGGACACCCCCCAGCCCACCCAGACCTCGCCTTCAGCCTCCCTCATCTGCAAGTCCAACTGGGGAACAGAGGGCATCAGAATGACCATGAGCAACAACACAGTTGTTGTATTATCCCAAACACACGCTTCACCCCTGCAGAGTGCAAGCCAACACAATGAGCTGTAATTGAGCAGTCCACCATAGAGAGAAAAAGAGAGTAAGTGAGAGAGAAGGAGAGTGAGCGAGTGTGGGAGAGAGACAGACAGAGGGCTATAGAGGGAGAGAGGACTGTGTGCTAGTGACTGGGCCATCCTATCCCAGCATGCCTAGAATCCACTGACTGTACAGCCAACTATGTTAGCAAACAAAGGCTTTTTCTGATAGCACTAAAATACAATCAATATATATATTAGGCAAAAATCAGTTAGATCAGTAAAAATAGGTTTTGGTCATACTGGAAAAAGTGTAGGCCTTAGTGTTAGATAAAGCACAGTACAAATGGAGTCAAGTAATGGTGAGTAAAGTACAGCAACCATATTTTGCCAGAAGCACTACTATTTCCATGGGAGATGTATCATCAATGTGTGGGAAAATGTTGACAACAAACACGGTGTCATTATAGTAATGGGGAATGAATATAGCCTAGTCTCTTATGGTTTAGGAAAAAATACCTGAGAACAAAAGGATTCCATTTAAAGTAGCCCATCACGTCAGTCACATGAAATGCCCCACTGCACTGAATATAGCCTAGTTGTGTTACAACTGTGTGGTTACACATGGCCAAAGTGCACTAAGCTGCAAAACCACAGAGCGTGTGAGTGAGGCAGAAAGAGAAACACACTGGCTCAATATACTGTTTAAATATATCCCTCACAATCACTCATAACAAGAACAGGGACCATTCTAGAGTCAGTCAGTCGCAATGTGGAAAAAGGATGAAAATATATCAAAAGGCCTGCCCTCAGGACTTTTCCAGACCAAACCGAAGAAGGGAGTATGAAAAAAATGTAACAATAGCCTCCCTCTACCCCTCCCAAAAACAACAACCAATCCAAAACCCTAACAAAAGGTGTCCTGACCAAACCTAGTCCTGGCTTTAGATTTTTTACCTCTCACTGGACTTGTATTTACGGCAGGATCAGGCCAACAACGAGGCAACAAGTCAAGCACCAGATTTATAAAAAAAATAGCTTTAAATCAATTGGGTTAACTTCAACAGCCACTTACTAGCCGTGCATTTGCAACCGCTTAACAACTAGCTCAATAACTTAGACAGGATGGAAGCTTATAGCTTTATGTAATATACCCACAACACACACCCCGGCTGTCTTTCTCACTTTCATGATGTTCAATATGAAACCACAAATAGTACTTGGCTACAGCAAGCAACTTAGAGGAAAAACCAGCAGAGGGAAAGGTTAGATTGCTAAATATTATGGGTGAGCCCGAGTCAGAGATTTGACTTTAAATTGTGCCCAGTTACGGGCGATGCTAATAAAATGGATGTTTAACATGAAAGAGGGAACATTTCTCAACATCACTTTTTGGGTGAGAAATTATTCTTAATTTCTCTCTTCTCCAATGACAAAAGTGGAGGTAGTAGAAAAAAAAATGGGTCACCTTTACCAAGAAGGGGCACCTATACCCCCTCCAGTATTTTACATTAGACAGACAGTGATTTAAATAAGGTATACAGGACATCTTCCAACCTCTAGGCCCTCGCCATTTAATCCGATTCTCATAGCAGCAGCAAAGCTACGCTGAAGTGTGTCATGTTCAATAAATCACAGAGCTTCCTCCATTAAGACAACACAGGGAGAGAACAAGGAGCCCTGCCCCCCCCCCCTCCCCTCTCTCCCTTTGTTTGTCTAAAGCATCGCTCCAATAGAGATGGGATGGGAAAGATGTTAGCTGCAGATGTAGTGGACATAACTGTTGTGTTCCTTTACCTGCAGTTCAAGTGGAGATATCTTCACGCTGTACCTACAGGGCTCTCCTGGAGACATGGCTGATGGTGATGCACTGAGGGAAAACTGAAGCTTATCACCGACAACCTTGCATTGTGCAGCCTAGGGGAAGACAAGACTGCATACAGTTACAATAGTACCGTACAGTAATCAAGGTTACACAAAAAAAACAATTTGAGGTAAAAAAGGTGCTTGGTGCTAAACATGCCCAACCATAACTGCGGTATTCATACATGGTTCACATTCAGACTTGCTTACCTGGGTTTCTTCCTTAATGTGTGTGTGTTTATTTTTTTAACAGTTCAGTGTGTGACAACAATCAACTTGAAAGCTCCAAACATGAAGTATCTCATCATACTGCCCATTTCTCCCAGCAGGACCCTCCTCATCATCACTTCCCTCATCTCCTTAGTGTTGATCTGTACCGGGCTGGCTATAAGGAGACAGCTACTAAGCTTCTTACTGCACACTCACTCATGCAGGCAGGTCAAGGATAAGCCTTTGTTTATCAAAGTCTCTAAAAAAAAATGAAGCAGCATCTGGATCTTGCATATTATAGAAAAACCTAAACAAAATAAATTGAGCAGGCATTTAAAGGTGCAATGTGCAGATATCACTTCGACATTTCCTGGTTGTTAAAAAATTCTAATAGCTCTCCTAATTTCAGTTTGTGACAAAACAAACAAGTGCAGAGAATCATTGTACCATCTAAACCGCTGTGAAATATATTTTCAATAACCAAAAATATTGTATTTTCAGTCGTTTGAAGCTGGTGTACAAAACCAAAAATGTAAAAGATGCAAAAACAAAACGTAACAATGGCAATCATAGAAATTGCACACATAGAACAGATCTACTGCTTTTTAGACTTGCTTTCAATGAGAAGGACAGATCTATAACTCACGCCTATGTGAATTTGGTCAGGTCGCCCAAAAAGTTACGTATTGCAGCTTAAATAACAGACAAGTCCATCTGAAAAACCCTGCTTTGCTTTCCTTTTCCATACAAAATCTGCTAATGCTCTTGGTGAAAATATTATTTATTTACTAAGAATGTATAAAAACAGTGAGAATTCTCTTCACCTTTTTAGAAGAGGCGCTGGTTATATGAGGATCCCATAACCTTGGAGCTGGAGAGGAGGTCGTAAAAATGTGCTATTGGCTCTAGACAGACAATTTAAGGCGAGGAGGAAAATGTCTGGAAGTGCCAGTGAAGCTAATAGACATTGTGTGAATCAGAATATTGGCCACTGCGGGCCTGAAATGAAGTTAAAAGGCTGCAGCACCAATAGAGCACTGCCATTTACATTGAATTACAGTGGAAGAGTCAATTGACTATAGAGGCTGGTTATGACATTAAGACACATTGATTAGGAAATGGCAACAACATAAATGCTTTCTTTACTAACTGTAGTTAATGTTTAAGAGGCCTCCACTGTCAAACTAAAAACAACTGCAAAACCATTTCAGTGGCTGTAGGCGGAGGACCACGCTGCACTGGGTTCAACAATGACCCAATTGATCCAGATTCCTCTTAGCTCAAACTTGATTTTAATCAGGAAAATAAGCATTTATAAACAACGATGAACCATATCTGGACTATACGGAATGATGTACTGAGCTTTTCATTCTGTGTGCAATTTGTTGCTAGCCATTCAATGAGAGCCAGTCTTTGACACAGGGATTTTATCTTACCTTCTGCCCAGCAGATTTTTTTAAGGTGGACACTTGGCCAACCACCAGCTCTGATGACTGAAGGCCCTCCTCTTCAAATGTTAGTTGCACTGGGCTCTGTGTGAGTTAGGAGTACCTGGGTCAGGTGGTGGTCAGCAAAAAGCTATGCTCCAACAACTAACATTATCTCAACATTACACTTCATTTTTGACAGTTTCAACTAAAGAGTCAGAGAACAGGGTTCAAATGGATCATGTTTACAATTTGCTGAGATGAAAAGGTTACAAGGTACAGTAGCAAGGTACAGGAATCAAGATTGTTGACACTGGATTCTGTGAAGGTGATTGATCTCTTGTACTACGAGGCTTACCTGTGTGCTCAGGTCTTGTTTCAGTTAATACAGATCCTGTATTCATACGTTGTTTGTTGTGATACAGTAGATTATTTCTAACGTCTGTCACTGACTTTCCTATTCATGTATTTAGCTACAGGCAACTTGTGTAAATCCATACGAATTTGGAAAGTTAAATAAACTAGTGTATGGGTCATGGGACTCACCCCAGACTTCCTCGATTCGTCATTCAACGCTCTGCACCAAGCACCTCTCCATTGACTTTTCCAGCTTTTCAGTGACAGCGCCCATCCCAACAGAGCTTCCGCTTCCCCCGAAACCGCATTGTTTTGCTCAGGCTTCTGTATCCGTAGATCGTCGTAAAAATACTGTATTAGATACAGTATCAATGTAATGCTGGAAGCAATGAACAGTGTTACCATGCAAAGCCACTGCAAGTCTCCCAAAACAGAATTTGAAAGGGGACTTTCTGAGTCAGTCATCCTCAGCAACTGACTTAAATAGCTTGCTAGCTATTTATTGAACTAATGACAATGGTCTGTTGAAAGTAAGACCCAGTACAAAACATGGTCTGATGCGCTTTTGAATTAAGTCCCCGTCATTCAAGACAATTAAGTTAGCTAACGTTTGCCATCTGAGTTATGGATCCAGCTATATTAGCAATGAGAGCGAGTCTTATGAACAAGTTCAACCACTGAACCAGTAACTCTATGCAATGTTAGCCTCTTATCGGTCAATAATATCGTGGTTACTGATGGAGACTCAACATTCAACTAAAATATCCCAAGATGAGTAACTATAGACTTCAAGGAAGTAGTTAATCCTTGCTAACGTTAGCTATCTGGTTTGAAAACCGCAGTAGAAAGCTAGGTAGCTAACAAGCAAGCAATATAAATGGTTTCCTTAAAGTTATTGCAAGTAACTTAGTATTTTGAGTAAGTTAGACCAAGCAAGTTCGAGCAAGCTCCACTCATCTCTAACGTTAGCTGCACACCATTGTATCAAATGTCTGTGTTTGCTAGCTAGCCCCTAGTATTGCTAGCCAACAACAGTAAGTTAGCCAACTACACATAACGACGAGCTTTTCATAAAAATTGGCTAGCTAGCGTCAGACCTTTCTCTCATTGAGATTACGAGTCAACGTTAGCTAATTTAGCAAATTATCTAGCTAGCTAATATCACGTAGTCCAAAATGTAATGTCAATGAATCGTTTCTGGCGTCCATGGCGTAAAGCCAAGTGAAAGTTATTCGTGGCTTCAAACGACAAAACAAATGTATTATTTTGTGAACTCCTTATCTATAAAGCCTCGTCACACGCTTGAAGACCATCTCCGATACCGTCGATGACCGAAATCGAAAAATTGCAAATGTCATGTGATGTGGCATGAACTGCTATTCCCAGACTGCATAGCGATATCTTAAAGCGCTTTCATCTATACTCTAGTGGGTTTTCCCAAGCTTTCAATTCTATCTTCAAATACATTTTCATATCTAAGGAAAATCTGCGTTTTCATGTAGAAATAACTGCAATTACATAGCTTTTATTGATCGTTTCTGATTTTTAGCTGACTTGTATCTTATACACGTGTTATTACATTGCTGGGGTATAAGAACGGATACAAGGTTCGGATTGGTCCACAGGACTTTCCGTAGTTTTCCCAACTTGTTCACAGAAGTAGCTCCTCCCCTTTTTAGTAGGACAACGAAATTGCAGTTTGTGTGTCAGCATGTTGTTATTAATAAATACTTATAAAGAACATAGCTAGCAACAACACATTTTCTACATATGTTGCAATATTCAACAAGTCAGTTTAAAAATAACGTGTTCTCTTGATAACCATCGAGCTTGTCACAGGAAACCAACGTTTAGTTAGCTACTTACAATAGATAGCAGGAACGTTAGCTAGCTAGCTTGTGTTGATGTTTAGCCCAGTTCTATGGAACGTGAACAACAGTTGAAGGGTGTCTTGGAATAGCGAGTTCCACCATATATTCCATCTGCCGCTGTAGGGAAGCAGATCACCATGAACTGCCGTTCGGAGGCTCTGGAAGTGTCGGTGGAGGGAAGACAGGTGGACGAGGCCATGTTGGCTCTGTTGCACACTATCTTACTGCATCGCAGCACTGGGAAATTTCACTACAAGAAAGAGGGCACCTACTCCATTGGTACTGTTGGCACACAGGACATTGACTGCGACTTTATTGATTTCAGTTTTGTTCGTGTTTCTTCTGATGAGCTTGACAGGGCCATCAGGAAAGCAGTAGGAGAATTCAAGGTAGTCCTATATGATGACTGATTGTTTGTTGAAATGTATAGATATTATCCACTAAAACCTATAGCTATATATTATATGAGTTATGTTATGTATAACTATACTTGTAATTTATTGGCATCCATTGACCTCTGGATCTATATTGTGCTTTACAGGATGCCATGGGCAATGGGACGGATGGAATGGGACAAATCTCACTGGAGTTCTACCAGAAAAAAAAGTCCCGCTGGCCTTTCTCTGATGAGTGTATTCCCTGGGAGGTCTGGAGCATCAAGGTCAATGTTGTCAACCTGGCCAACGAGCAGGAGAGACAGATCTGCCGGGAGAAAGTAGGCGAGAAGCTGGGTGAGAAGGTGATCAACATCGTGGAAGTGATCAACCGGCACGAGTACCTACCCAAGATGCCCACCCAGTCGGAAGTGGACAATGTGTTCGACACCAGCCTCAAAGATGTCCAGCCTTACCTGTACAAAATCACTTTTCAGATCACTGATACGCTGGGCACCTCAGTGAGCACCACCATGAGAAGGCTAATAAAAGACACCTTAGCACTGTGAGGGCACAGTGCATCTTTAAACATTGCTGTGGGTAGCCTGGTTCCAAATCGTTTGGGCTGTCTTGTCAACTCTTATGGTTGTGACCATAGGATGACCATAGAAGTTAGCAAGAAAACACAAACAGATCTGGGACCAGGCTAAATTGTGGGCTTTATTGACTATGGGATGTAATTGCTTCATTGACATGGGCATTTGCAGGCCCGTGGGTGTCTTAACTATTAGTTAGTACGCTAGAAGTACAACCACCCAATGTCTAATCAGAAAGTAAAATCAGTTTATTTTTTATTATTTGTATTTTTTTATTTTACCTTTATTTAACCAGGTAGGCTAGTTGAGAACAAGTTCTTATTTACAACTGCGACCTGGCCAAGATAAAGCAAAGCAGTGCGACACAAACAACAACACAGTTACACATGGAATAAACAAACATACAGTCAATAACACAATAGAAAAAGTCTATATACAGTGTGTGCAAATGAGGATAAGCAGTGTGTGCACATTTGTAAGCAGTCATTTTACAATCCTAGTTACCTATCCCTACACTTTCTCTAAATGCCTTTGTCAACACTGAAACATGACCTTTCACATCCGATAGTACAGAGTATAACATTGTCAAGTACCATTTTTGCTTTTATGTTTTTTGTATGAACGAAGTGCTACAAGTAACATGTCTGTCTGAAACAGGTTTTCATTTAATAACTGCTTTATGGAAGTTTTAATTATCTTTTCAAGTAATTGTAAAGTAATTTTCTGATTTATGTTTGACATTTGCTTTAAAATGATGTGAAGAAAGATGTTTCACTTTTGAAAATAAAATGTATCACCTTGAATTAATTTCACATTCCCAATTGTTATTTTAGAAAACCACCTGCTACTGTGCTTACTGATGTTAAGGACAAGACAGACCAACACGAACATCAGTCGTGCGTGGTGGGTTGCCATCCTATTGCCTCTGACCACAGAACCTCGTTAATCATTTTATGTTAATTTCCTGACTACACGTTGAATCGCCACACTTTGACACCCAGCAGGTGATTTACTGCAGACGGCCAATGTTCTTGTTGGCCTGTCTTGTCCTTTACGGGTTCAGATTTGTGCACTATACTGCATACCAATAATGCATCATCAGACAGGTCAACTTGCAAAGATGTGGAAGAAATCTTCCAATAAAGAATGAATAATTAAACAGTGAGGGCTTTTTTTAGGTTGAGAGGCCAGATGCTTTATTCAAAAGCATTCTTTGCCATTCAGCTGTATGGATGTTTTTCATCATCTGTTGCAAAGGTTTCCTCTCCAATCACATATTTTTCATTCAGAGAGTGACCTTGTACTATAATGTCACAATATCTTAAAGTTCCACATCAGTGCAGACCACAAATTCACTTCCTGATTCACAGCCAAAAAAATGTGTCACCTCTGTCCAAGTGGCTAAATAGCTTGAAAAACATCTATGTGACCCATGGCAGTGACCATCTGTCCAAGGAATAACATTGCCACCTTTTCTCTTGGTCACATTAGTTAGCGGTTTTCCATCTGTAACAGCTATTTTATCTGTAACAGCTCTGAACATGCCTTAATAATGTTGCAACTAGCGCAACCAGATTGCAGTTTCAATAGTTCCACAGTGGAAGCTAAAGCCAAGTACAGAGGCACTACTCATTTAAACACATACCAACTTCTCCTGAAAACCTTCACATGATTCAAGGGTGTTCATTTCTTATAAACGCAATCCAAACAGTATACACACTCAATACCAAGGCAGCTACTGCAATATTACTCTTTATTACAGAAAGAATTCAAGCACAAAAACTGTAGAAAAAACACAAAATGGCTGCCTTTTATGTAAAGCAACAATAATGCAACCCATACAAATATGCATTATTGCAGAAATAGCAGAATAATACTAAAGATATGTATTTTCATAAACAAACTAATTATAGATACAAAATTAAAAGGTTATACAAACACTGCCATATACACAAAATTATATTCAATTTCTTTGAACTCAATGTCTTTTTTTAAGATCTTCCACAAAAATTCAGAGCACAAATATAAATACATTGTTTTAACCTAACCACAGATGTGAAACATTAAAAAGTTACATCTTTCAAATCTGAATATCAATATCTGTGGTTATTGCGGTCTCCTCAATCAGTATACAAATGATAAAACCATTTATCATCAACAATTAAATCCTCTTTTCCAGATGTACTGTAATTAACAAGCCATCACAACCACAGCAACCCAAAAACATTGGACTGTTATAAAGGAACTATTTTCCAAATACCACTTTTTCACCCAGGGCAAGTCTTGCTTTCACGTTCTTACATTTTTTTAAACCTTTATTGGCTCTTGGTTGTAAATCATTCAAAATATCGAAGTAAAAAAAGTAGGTAATCTGCAACGATTTATTGTGCTTCGTTTTAACAGAACATTTGTCAATTGTCTCAGGATGCATATGCTAAGACCATGCTATCAATTCACACGATTACTTGTGTAATTATCATACAAACTATTTCAGACTTCATCATACTGGTATTGAGCCGTCACAGAGCAGTGATACAATACCCATGTCTTTGGTCATTCAAATTCATTCTTGTATTACTATACAAGTTTCTTTTGTATTTTTGTACCAAATTAATAATTTAAAAAACTACAACAAAATCTACCATACACCAAGCCCAGAAGGTAAACAAAACTTTCCCAATAAAGTAGATATTTTCCTTATTCTTTACACAATAATCCATTCATGATGATCTGTAATTTATTGTGTGATATCTAAAATTAAAATAGAAATAAAGATTATTTATTTTCTCAGAATCTACAAAAAGTGTCAGTTAAAATACTGCACGTTTTTACAGTTCTTATCCCCTTGCTAATCTATCTCCTCTTTGGTTTTGTTTACTAGTATAATCTACACGAAATATCACTAAGGCAATGACAAAATCTGAATAAAGAAGAATTAATATGAATAGTCAATATGAAAACCATAATTTTATGGTACAAAACAGATTATAGCTGAAATGTTAATGGGATGCAGAGGATCTAAAATAAAGATTCATATAACAATAATGAATCAATGTAATTTGACCAATATGCGCAATGTTAATAGTGAACAGAATTGCAAAGTGCATATCAATAAACATGATGCCTGAGGCCACTAATATCATATTCATATATCATATTCATAATCGTCACGCATCAATCAACACAAATTCACAATTTAAGCAAAAGCACTTAACTGATCTTGAATTGTACAGTACAGCAATTCCTAAATCAAAAGAGTTTTAATAGGTAAGGACGAGTCAAAGGGGGTTATCTGAAATATATTTACGCAGTACTAACAATGTCAAAAGCCAAGTAACATTTGTTAGGAGCTGATGACGAGGCAAATAGCAATTAATTGCACACATTCACACCTTTACACCAACACACATGGCCACTGGAAAATATAACATGAAGGAAAGCCAACTACCAACAGCAATAGATACATTCAAAATCTTTCTTGTGTAGATAGAGTTGTATTTGATATTTTACGATGCTGTGAGCATAAAGTATCATCTCAGAGGCTCAAAACAGAGCACAGGTGTCCGAGTGAGACACATTCAAATGTGGCTATGGCTCTGCTCATGGCTCCAAAGACTGAAGGCAGTCTTGAATGTCCTGTGGCAGAGCTTACACATGTACTGCCTCTTAAACGTGAGGGCAGAGAGAGTGGGAGCATGGTAAAAAAAGGTTTCTGATTCCTGAGGGGTGAGAGGATTATCCACACTATCCGTCTTGGGTAGGGGGCTACTGTATGATCTGTCCATCTCCGGCCTCTTGGTCCTGGGCATTGACGACAAGCTTACAGGCTTCTCCTCCTCCTTAGCTACCACAGATGTAGCTACCACTGGCTCTGCCTCCATTGGTTTAGGTGGAGAAACGTGTGGGGCAGGACATCCAGTTGCTTGTGTGACCGCCGGTGGTGGTGAGGGGGAGGGAGACGAAGGGCGCCTATCATCGACCTCTCTCACTCCAGGTTCATCGGAGGTGGACATGTGGGACTGGAAGTGGCTCCAAAGACGAAAGTTGGTCCTGAAGGCCTTATTGCAGATGTGACAGATGAAGGGTTTGATGTGGCACAGCAGCTCCTGGTGGCGCTCCAGGTCTTTGTGGCCACTGAAGAGCTTGCCACATTTTTCACATGGCCAAACACCTGGCTCCTCGGGCTCGATGGAGGCCCCAGACGTCATGTCCTCCCTCTCGCTCACAGCCTCCTCAATGGGCTCCTCCTTCACTGTCAGCTCGCCATGATGGTCGTTCTTATGCTGGTTAACACTCAAGTCCTCGGCCACGAATGATGAAGAATCCTCTGAGTCGAACATAGGCGGACCTGAAGAGTCACTGTAGATGATGTCCTCTCTGGAGCTCCCCGCTCCCACAGACTCCTGGGTATGGAGCGGCCTTCCGAGGTGGTCAGATACTTCTCCATTGATCTCCTCCTGATGGCTCAGCTGTTCCTTAACAGTCATAATGTTGTGGTTATGAACCTCCACCTGGTGTCTCCATATGCTAAAGGAGGACTTGAAGGTCCGCATGCACTCCAGGCATGTCAGTTTCTTGTACTTGCAGTGTGCTTCATGCTCTTTTTTAACCGCTGGGCTGGAGAATCGGAGGCCACAGTACGGGCACACGGTTGCGTGTCGACAGCCCCTCTCGTGGTCTCCCTGCTCAAAGTGAGAGGACAGCTTCTCATTGCAGAGCCTGCAGGAGTAAACCTCTGTGTCTATGTTCTCTCTCTGACCGGGCTGGTCCTGGTCCTGGTCCTTTTGGCAGAGACTGCTCTCTCTCTCAGTCTCTTGGTTGGCCCTCTCTGCAGGGTGTGTCTTCAAATGCTGCTTGAACTGAGACAGAAACAAAAACGTTTTCCCACAGTAAGGGCATATCAAATTTGACCTGGACCTCAGGCCACCTTTTTTGGCAAACACCTGAGACTGCGAACCCTGCTTATTCCTCCTCAGCTTCATGAGCAAGGCTTTCTTAATTTCTCTCTCTCGCACAATATCAATCAGCTTCCTCTGAAACTTTTCATCCAGCTGGAACGAGCTGGAGGATGAAGCAGGGTTTTGTACCACTCCGTGCTGGGTTTGGCAGTGGGTCCAGACTTTAAAGTTGGTGTGGAAGCGTTTGTGGCAGATGTCACAAGCATATGGCTTATCTGGGTTGTGATACATGTTAACATGGCGGTGCAGTCCAGCTTTGGATCTGAACAATTTTAAACAGTTCCAGCATTTAAACATCTTGCTCTGCCTGGGCTCATCGGTCCAGTCTCCATCATTGTCATCCATGTTGGAGTTGTGAGGTACAGATTCTGACATGTTATTGTCATCTTCACGTGGTAAATCATGTTTGTTCACACCTTTGGACTTCTTGAATGGGTACCTTCTGTTGTCTCTTCTCACCTTTCTCTTTCCAGGGAGATTATAAAATGGCTTAGTAGGGCCTTGGTCAAAATTAATGTCAATGTCTTTTAGGTTTA
This sequence comes from Salmo salar, assembly GCF_965601325.2. Taxonomy (NCBI): domain Eukaryota; kingdom Metazoa; phylum Chordata; class Actinopteri; order Salmoniformes; family Salmonidae; genus Salmo; species Salmo salar. The sequence goes on along the minus strand of NC_138294.1, from coordinate 60,481,215 downwards.
CTGGTAGAGAATCCCCTACTGTGATTCTAATGATCTCTGAGGGGTCAGACAGTGGGCTGCTAGGTTCTGTCTTCACATGGAACACCTCTCCCTGAGTTTCTTCTTCATCATCATACCTACTGTGGTGCCTTGATCTGAGAAGTAGCGGCGGAACCACTTTCACACTGTGTTTGTGCTCACTCTGAGTCCCTTCCTCTGTCTTTGCCACCATCTTAACAACAGACTGTTCCCGGCCTTGCAGCTTATTGAGCTCCAGTGTTGGGGAGAAGACTGGGACGGGACTGTCCATGGATAATGACCTGCGCAGCAGGCTTTTTATGAGTGGGCCACTCCTGTCAATGGTCTGGCTAGGCTCCCCTGCCGAGCCCTGAATTTTTGTGTTGGGTCTGTAGAGCCTCTGCTCCTCCTCCTCTTCTTTAGTGCTTAGATCAGACTCAGTCTGTAACATGACTGTTGGAGATTCACTGAAGGAGACTGAGGAGGTGAGCTGGGGCCTTACTGATGACCCTGTGCGTGATGATGTCTTCCCCTTTAAGATGGAGGCATATGAACTGATGGGCTTGCTATCAGAACCCTCACTAGTTGCTTCAGCTGATTTTCTGGGATTGGATGCAGTGTTCCTGGCTGATTCGTTTGGTTTCCTGTGTCCTGAGGGCTCTCCTTGATAATTTGAACTGTAGCGACTGGGGCCGGGAGAATCACCACCTCGGTTCTGGCGCATAATGACACTCCTCAGCTGGCTGTCGTTGTCATCTTCCTCTGAGAAGGACAACCTTTTTCTGGAGACGGAGTAAGACACATGCGGCCTTGTTGACATGATGTTGGTTAGAAAGGGAATTCCTAGACTGTATCCCATCTCCTGGATGGCTGCCAGGCTGCCTCTGTCCACGAAGAGGGAGGATGAGTATATGTAATTCAGCACTACCTCAAAGGCCTCAGGCTCACAGAAGTCCAACTGTATCACTTTGTGGGTGTCAGACAGCCTTCGTGTGAACAGGGATTGGAAATACTCACTGCTGGCAGCAAGCACACTCCTGTGGGCTTGGTACCTCTGATCCCCGACAACCAAGACTGTGTCACAGAGCTGCCCCTTCAGGCGCTGCTCATTGAGCATCCCCAAGACCGAGAGGCCATGGGAGGGATTACTATAGTGCACCAGACTCTCCATTCTGACTGAAAGGCAAGAAAAAAAACGAGAGGATTTTAATTTCAAGACCCTTAGTTTGACTAACATTGTTCAGTAAAAAAAAATAAGGAAGGAGTTACCTAAACATTTAGGAAATACATAAAATCAAACAAACTATGTGTCAAATAAATCTACCTAAAGAAATAAATAACATCAGAAAAGTTGCAAAAAGTAGAAGAATCTAATAACATTATGCCAAATTCTTATGACATACAGGTGTGACAATGTTTCAGAAACTTCCCCAAGTTTGTGGCAAATTTGCTGAAAACTAAATGGTGTGCCACAAAATGTTGCCAGTAGTTTGCAAATGTTTCCACCTAATGGTGAATCTGTGGCAAATCTTTGGCAGCAATAATATTTATTGCCACAAGTGGCAAAGAGTTCGCCAGAGATTTTTTTCTGGCAGACAATTCTCTCAAGCTTCAATTTGAATCTGTGGCATAACTTGTTGCAAAACGTTCCAAGACCAGTAACCGTTGATTACATAATCAGCGGGATTAGAAACATCTGTTGAAAAATGGAAACCAAGCTATCTTAGCTAGCTACCAAAGTTGTCCTGTGAGTGTCTAACTTATTAATTAAACTTCATAGTGAATAAACTTCAACATTTTATTTGGTAAATGATACCTAGTTAGCAATGTCATGTTTTATGGGATAGAGTGAAACACATTTTGTTGATACCAGTTTCAATCTCAGTGCCACGGACTGGCTAACGTTAGCTATCCTATTTTTGCACAATTAATGTGATAGGTAGCTAAGCTAGCAAACTAATGATTTGCCTAAACATTTATATTTTTGGGTGAATACGTTGCTGTCTTAATACCAATACGCTAGTGTCACAGTTCAGTAGCATGTTAGCTAGCACAACTGCTAAGGTAGCAACAATATGAGTTGATTTGACAATAATGCAACATTTATTTTTGCAGATGGATACCCTTCCCCTACCAGTGGTGTTGGAAGAGGCAGAGAGGAGGATGCATCAACACCCTGGAAATATGTTTGCGGTGCAATCACTCATAACACTTTTTTTGAGCGATAAATTAGTATTGTCAATAAGATTGATAAGGTAAGCAAATGCATGTATTCTCAAATGTAGCCCATACATTCATTCTTTGTAACAATCAGATCTTTCATTGCTTAAAACTAGTAGAAGCTAACTCATCTTGATCATGTTGTTCCTTCCCTTGTTCTAGAAACAATCAGTTACAAGGAAAAAATACAGATTGAGGCCTTCAATCAAACTGAGGACAGAGAAATATTTGTGCACCAGACAGGCCAAGACTTCTTGCATGCATGGCTTTGAGATGTAAGTTACACTTTACAAAATGCTGGGTTGTTTGGATGACCCAATTGCTGGGTTGCAGGCATTGGGTCAATAGTTGGGTTGTTTTCTGTAAAAACAGCAAGGTTGGGTCGTTTGTACTGGGTTATTAAGGTTGGGTTATGGCAGTGCTGATTTTAGCATGTAAATCTCGGTGGGGCAAACTCAACCAATTTTTTTTTAGATGCATGTCAGCTAAGCCCCTGCGCAACGCAACGCCTAAAAAAATACATTATGGATATTTGACCCAGCCAGTGGGATAAGTCCACCATAATGTGAACAAGTGTCAAGACGTGGCAACTAACAAGTCCTCTAGTGCGACTTTGTGAGTTTGAAAATGGCTAATGTTATTTAGACAAACTAAGGGTGTTTTGGCAGACTGAACTGTGATAATGGTAACTAACAAACTTTACAAATTAAGAATTTGATGGTTAAATTTGATTCAGGTTAAATAGGTTGACCTATTATAATTAGGTAGCTAGCTAACATTAGCTTGAGCATTAGCGAACGACCATTAACTAGTTAGCTAGCCATTTTCTGTGCTAATATCTCTGGCTGTGTTAAGGTTTAATAGTTAGCTAACGTTAGCCTGGCGACCATGCTCAAGACGCTAGCTTACTGGAGGGTTGTCGCAGAATATAGCTAAATGTGCGTTCATTGAATCAGATTGCTCATTCATCACAAAACCCGCTGAAAATTCCAACAACCTTAATGCTGAATGATTGTTTGGTGTTTTCTGATTGTTTCAGTACATGCATTCAACAAGCTTTGGACGAAGGACTTCCACAAGGCCGCCATCTCCAAAGTTCACTCAAAGGCAATAGTCCTGAACAGGGTATGATTTAGTTTTGTTTTAATTATTTACATTTTGTTAATGATTTTTTAAAACTTCCATTGGTTGAAATCTATTGCTCAGTTATCACTTGGCTCATGTAAATAATTCTGTAGTTGGCCCTTTAAACATGTCCCGTGTGGCTCAGTTGGTAGAGCATGGTGTTTGCAACGCCAGGGTTGTGTGTTCGATTCCCACGGGGGACCAGTACGGAGAAAAAAATGTATGCATGTACTACTGTAAGTCGCTCTGGATAAGAGTGTCTGCTAAATGACTAAAATGTAAAAAAAAAAAAAAAAAAAAAAATTCTAAGGTCAACATCCCTACCCATAGTGTTCACATTTCTCTCATGTATGTGTTGTAGCTACATAAAAATATTAAATAAACAATTTATTTGGGAAATATCTGGTCTTTGCTCTTTTTACCATGCTGATGATTTCAATATGTATTGGATTTATTTGTATCTGTTAAGACATTTAATACATGTTTATATTTAATGTTTTAGTTTTTCCCTGATCTAATTTGCATATTCATACTGAGTTTGCAGCAATCAGAAAGTTCATCACAAGTTTCCCAGAATTGATCGCCAAAAGTTCACAAATTGCCGCAAATTTACCGCAAGTCTGCCACAAAACCTGCCATATGCATGAAAAATGAGTTTGTTGCAAATTTGCGACAAATTGGCCAAAGACTTGACAAGTGTTTGCCAGAAGCCAGTTTTTTTTCGGTAAGACGTATTTTGCTATGCAGTCTGTGCCAACAATTTATTAGTGAAAATTTGCCTAGTTGGTAAATCCTTAATTTTCAATTTTAGAATACCAAAACACGTATTCTGTAAATCATGAAGAGTACTGCATTAGTCTACCCAACCTTTTTTAGCTCAGCAACTGGAAGGAGGCGACTGTATTTGTGCTATGAGCGCAAATAACATGACGCATGCGCATTTATAGGTTCCATTTCGATTACATCATGTCTTTAATCAGAAGACATGGCGGGGGGCATATTTAGAAGGAACGCAGGCAGCGTTCATTCCGTTGCACACAGAACGGTGGACACCGTTATCAATTCCACATGATTACACAAACATGTTTGGTACATTCCATACCAGAAAAGTTTAGAACGCTGCGCCCATAGAATGTGTCTGAGGAGAAGCCAGGGGAGCAAGCATTAGATAATAAGCGAGACGTGGCTAAAATTCCTGATGTCACACAAATTCAGCCGAAACTGGTTTTAGAACTCGGGCAAGTATCCTCTCCGTAATGGACTAAATAGGTAAATTACATCTAAACAATGACGCGGTATATGGTCTGTTTGTTACCGTTGCTGGTGGTGAAATCACGTAATCACTTTGTGTTAATGTTTCCGAAAGGGAAACGTAAAGAAACAGAATAAAACCACAGTGCTCGAGAAAGGAGTGTGTGGTCACTGTGTGCGCACACACCCACTACTGTATTTTCTCCCTGGTTAGTTAAAGCGCAGACGCAGCATCTACAGGAGCAGACACAGAGCAGTTACTCGTGGGGTTTAGAAAAGACGAAGAAGCCACCTCAGAGTTACGTCAGGAAAAAAAAGCTTTTCTCCAAACAAGAGTCCAATGTAGAGCACTAGCGCAAGACAATCTCAACCAAAGTAGTTTCATGGCTTTCTAAACTTACCCCTATGTATTCGTTCTGTTTCCACGCAGCACACTAAAGACTTTATATCAGAATTATGTTGAGTGTGTGGTAGTCGTGATTCCATCCATCTTGAATTTGACGTCATCCCACTCCAGGGATGAGGTCATCGCATAGAACGCTCGTCACGTGCGCTGTGAGCTGATAGGCTGCTTTATACCATGTAGGCGGGAGTGTAGGATATGACAGGCAGATTTAACCATCTTAAAGTGACAGGCCATATTTTCGTTCTTTGACATGTGAACATGCCCTTGGGAAGCAACACCAATTCACATTCAATAAAAAAACAGTCATATTGCTATCAGGTCAACATCGCTGTCTCAGTTGCAGAATATCAATATTATGTTCTTTTAAAACCATAGATGGATACTGTTAAATGATGTGGAATTACATAAATAAATGCAGAATGTATTTTTCTGTTATTGTTAATGTTATTTTTATGTTGTATCTAAATGACGACAATCAAAGCACGGGGTAATATCTGCATTTGGCATTGGTGGATGAATGCGTTTCTCTGTAACCAGATCCATTGTCCCACTGAAACTAATTAAAGACATGTGATTAAAAATGTCATTATGGCACCTCTGCTCTCTCTCATTACAGATACCCAGAGGACGCCTGTTGCTCTGTTTATCCGACCACATCCTGGAAAGTCTTCATGTAGTACCGTACCTCACAAGCGGATAATCCAAGGATGGTGTGGCCCTGCTATTGCCTCATTTTGACATGTATGTACAATCTGTGTGTATATGCGAAGACTTTAAGGTATGCAAATAAACTGGATAGAACAAGCTGCACCTGAGTGGGGGACACTATGATTGTGCTTCTGCAGTTAGGGCCAGTCCCATAATCTGTGGAACTAGGTGATGTGATGACACCTGTTAATGGTTGTTGTGTCACTCAGGTTGAGCCGCCCCTCTTCTCTGAGAGCACCCTCCCTCCCTCACCTCCCTCCAGCACAGCCTGTATGAAAAGCAGAGTTTCTGGGTGAAATTGGATCTGTTATATTCCTGTGAAATTTGAGGTGCACGGTTGTGGGTGGGAATTTACCAATGCTAATGTGCAGACTCCTGTAGAGATCCACACATCCCAGAACACTTACGTGATACAGGAATTTCTGGGATAGTAAAATCCCAATTATGCATTAGTACATTTCATGAAATTTCCAGACGGTCCACGTCACGTAAATTCTCAACTGCCACAGGCGCGTGCCTCTCTACCTTATGTGTTGCAAGAGAAGCCCAGTGAAAAGAAGCCATATCTCTGTGTCTACTTATTTATCCTGTTTTCAGGTTTGTAACAAATAGAAGCATGGTTTCTCGCTCTGAGACCTTGAAGTAGTTGTTCCCCTTGCTCTGCAAGGGCCGTGGCTTTTGTGGAGCGATGGGTAACGATGCTTCGAGGGTGGCTGTTGTCGATGTGTGCAGAGGGTCCCTGGTTCGAGCCCAGGTAGGGGCGAGGAGAGGGACGGAAGCTATACTGTTAGATTGATGCTGTTGACCCGGATCACTGGTTGCTGCGGAAAAGGAAGAGGTCAAAAGGGGGGTGAGTGTAACCGATGTGAAATGGCTAGCTAGTTAGCGGTGGTGCGCGCTAATAGCGTTTCAATCGGTGACGTCACTCGCTCTGAGACCTTGAAGTAGTTGTTCCCCTTTGTGGAGCGATTATTAACGATGCCTCAAGGGTGGCTGTTGTCGATGTGTGCAGAGGGTCCCTGATGTCTTGAAATGTTGCTTCAATATATCCACATAATTGTCGTTCCTCATGATGCCATCTATTTTGTGAAGTGCACCAGTCCCTCCTGCAGCAAAGCACCCCCACAACATGATGCTGCCACCCCCGTGCTGAACGGTTGGGGTGGTGTTCTTCGGCTTGCAAGCTTCCCCCTTTTTCCTCCAAACATAACAATGGTCATTATGGCCAAGCAGTTATATTTTTATTTCATCAGGCCAGAGGACATTTCTCCAAAAAGTACGATCTTTGTCCCCATGTGCAGTTGCAAACCGTAGTCTGGCTTTTTTATGGCGGTTTTGGACTAATGGCTTCTTCCTTGCTGAATGGCCTTTCAGGTTATTTTGATATAGGACTCGTTTTACTGTGGATATTGTTACTTTTGTACCTGTTTCCTCCAGCATCTTCACAAGGTCCTTTGCTGTTGTTCTGGGATTGTTTTGCACTTTTCGCACCAAAGTACATTCATCTCTAGGAGACAGAATGCGTCTCCTTCCTGAGTGGTGTGACAGCTGCGTGGTCCCATGGTGTTTATACTTGCGTACTATTGTTTATACTTGCGTACTATTGTAGCTAGGTAACTAGATAGTTAACTAACGAGGTTTAACCTTGGTGTGTCATACATGCACAGCTAGTAAGACATACATTTTTGCAAAGGCAATTAGCTAGTGAAGTAGATTATTCTAGAGATTGTTGAATTGAGTTGTAACATTTACACAAACGTAACACGTTTGCATTCTCTCTGACACAGATTTACCTCCCAGTACAATGTGTCTGTGCGATGTCAAAGAGCACGAACACGTCCCCAGATGTTAATGTTTTCTTTGTTCATTCAAATACTGAAAATGGTTGATACTTTTAATGGTATGCTTAATGCTGTTTTTACAAACGATAGCAATGCCCTACACCGGTGACCTGGCCACCAAAACAACATCAAATTAACCTTGCGCTTATATCCATTGCAGGCTCTTGTGCCACCTATTACAAGACTGTGAGGCAGGCGTATCTCTCAGGTTTACCTGATAACATAGGGGACACAATCTTGGAGAACCATACAAATAAGTAATTTTGGAAAAGTAGCTTCTGTGTAACACTAGGTTTATTACTCCTGGTCCTTGGAATACAAAGTGCATATATGGCCCTATTACAGGTTTCAAGTTATATATTTGAGTGTAGAAAAGTAGAATGAAAACAGACATTGAATTCCACCCACCTGGTCTAGAGTGGCTGCTCTAGCCCTCGTAGTTCCGTTAATCACTGATTGCTGTACTTTGTTGGAACAGTAATTGTTTATGCGGTGTCAGAGGAAGACCCTAAAAATTGTCAAAGACTCCAGCCACCCTAGTCATAGACTGTTCTCTCTGCTACCGCATGGCAAGCGGTACCGGAGTGCCAGGTCTTGGTCCAAGAGGCATCTAAACAGCTTCTACCCCCAAGACATAAGACTCCTGAATAGCTAATCAAATGGCTACCCAGACTATTTGCATTGCCCCCCTCCCTCCTCCTCTTCTAAGCTGCTGCTACTCTGTTATTATCCATGCATAGTCACTTTAATAACTCTACCTACATGTACACATTACCTCAATTAACTTGACTAACTGGTGCCACCGCACATTGACTCTGTACCAGTACCCCCTGTATATAGCCCTGCTATTGTTATTTACTGCTGCTCTTTAATTATTTGTTATTCTTATCTCTTACTTTTTTTGAGGTATTTTCTTAACTGCATTGTTGGTTAAGGGCTTGCAAGTAAGCATTTCACTGTAAGATCTACAGCTGTTGTATTCGGCACATGTGACAAATACATTTTGATTGGATTTGATCAGAACTGTATTGACTGTTTTACTGAAAATAACAGTAATCATGAGCTTGGTACACATTTTGGCTAACATTCTGTTTCCTACTCTAGTCCTCATGCCTGTAGCTCTGTGCACTGACAGTATCACATGCAAAACTTATATCTCATTTGATTATAATGACCTTTGGGTCGGTGTTTGTGGGTGATACATCGAGTGCATGTAGCCAAAGGCATGTGGAGCCCCTTTCAACCAAGTGGATGAAATTCAACTATTGTTATCACAAAGTCCAATAATACCAATAATCTCAGTACTTTCACAAGATATCAAAAACTGTTTTGGGGAACTACAATGAAGGTAGGTGATATGTCAAAGGTTGGAATTCCCCTTCACTAACTCTGAATCTGGGGTTAGTGGGGTAAAGTTAAGATTTTATATGAATTATATGAACATGAATGACTTGAGACTTATGCATTTGTTTACTGTGTTCTATTGGTTCTAGATGCATGGTGGAGAGTGCTTGCAGAGAATGAGAGAGACATTTGGAGTCGAGTTAATGTGGACTTGATGAACAATGAGGAGGCCTGCAAAACAGAAAACCAGTGTGGTTCGTCAAGCCCCCCTACTTGCGGAGTGAGGTGCTCACTGCCCTTAATGGAGAACTACAGAGCTGCTTGGAGAGGGACAAGAGCTACTTGACGAGCCACAGCACATGGATCATGTCTGGGGAGTTTCCATTAAGGCAACCAACAGTGCATTCGGTAAGTATTCAGACCCCTTCCCCTTTTCCACATTTTGTGACGTAACAGCCTTATTCTAAAATCAAATTAAATGTTTTCCTCATCAGTCTACACACAATACCCCATAATGACAAAGTGAAAACAGTTTTTTTTTTAAATGTAGCAAATTTCTTACAAATAAAATAACTTACTTTTATAAGTATTCAGACCCTTTGCTATGAGACTTGAAATTGAGGTCAGGTGCATCCTGCTTCCATTGATCATCCTTGATGTTTCTACAACCTGATTGGAGTCCACCTGTGGTAAATTCAATTGATTGGACATGATTTGGAAAGGCACACACCTGTCTATATAAGGTCCCACAGTTGACAGTCCATGTGAGAGAAAAACCCAAGCCATGAGGTTGAAGGAATTGTCCGTAGAGCTCTGAGACATAATTCTGGTGAGGCACAGATCTGGGGAAGGGTACAAAAAACTTTCTGCAGCATTGAAAGTCCCCAAGAACACAGTGACCTCCAAGACTCTTCCTAGAGCTGGCCGCCTGGTGAAAGCAGGTAATCGGGGGAAAAGAGCCTTGGTCAGGGAGGTGACCAAGAACCCGATGGTCACTCTGACAGAGCTCCAGAGTTCATCTGTGGAGATGGGAGAACCTTTCAGAAGGACAACCATCTTTGCAGCATTCCACCAATCAGGCCTTTATGGTAGAGTGGCCAGACGGAAGCTACTCCTCAGTAAAAGGCACATGACAACCCGTTTGGAGTTTCTCAAAAGGCACCTAAAGGACTCTCAGACCATGAGAAACAAGATTCTCTGGTCTGATGAAACCAAGATTGAACTCTTTGGCTTGAATGCCAAGCGTCACGTCTGGAGGAAACCCGGCACCATCCCTACGGTGAAGCATGGTGGTGGCAGCATCATGCTGTGGGGAAATTTTTCAGCGGCAGGGACTGGGAGATTAGTCAGGATCAAGGGAAAGATGAACAGAGCAAAGTACAGAGAGATCCTTGATGAAAACCTTTTCCAGAGCGCTCAGGACCTCAGACTGGGGCAATGGTTCACCTTCCAACAGGACAACCACCCTAACCACACAGCCAAGACAACACAGGAGTGGCTTTGGACAAGTCTCTGAATGTCCTTTCGTGGCCCAGCCAGACCCCAGACTTGAATCCAATCTACCGCTTCTGGAGAGACTGAAAATAGCTGTGCAGTGACGCTCCCCATCCAACATGACAGAGCTTGAGAGGATCTGCAGAGAAGAATGGGAGAAACTCCCCAAATACTGGTGTGCCAAGCTTGTAGCGTCATTCCCAAGAAGACTCAAGGCTTTATTCGCTGCCAAAGGTGCTTCAACAAAGTACTGAGTAAAGGGTCTGAATACTTATGGAAATGTAATATTTCAGTTTTAATGGGGTATTGTGTATAGATTGATTAGGAAATAAAACATTTTTTAAATACATTTTAGAATAAGGCTGTAACGTAACAAAATGTGGAAAAAGTCAAGTGGTCTGAATACTTTCCAAATGCACTGTATATACCACGGACCAGACAACCCTCAACACTATAGCACCCCCAATGGAGGCTCGCCCTGGGCCAAGCTGGATGACTCCTGTCAGTACTGTGCTTGATCCTTTTGAAAACACTTTTGTTAATCTTTGAATTTTGAATAGGCTCGTTCATATTCCTTCATATGAGGTATACCCTCACCCCTCTTTTTCCCATGTAAGCAAGTAAGCACCACATTTGAAATTCAATAATTAATTAAAGTGTTTTCAAAATAAGAGCGCTGAATACTGGCAGGAGTCATCCAGCTTGGCCCAGGGCTAGCCTCCATGGGTTTTACTTTAGTTTCAGGCTCTGCTTAGCCTAAATGCAGATGCTATTACCCACTTTCTCCCGCTCTACTGCAATTATTTGTCGTCCTTCAACAAGTGTATTGATAAGTTTTATTCAAGGAACTAAGACTTGTTTTAGTATAACAATGTCGTGAGGTGCTGGAAAAACCTTGATAGTGATGCTTGAATATTTGTTTCGGAAAAGGTTGATTTGTGATATTTATTATTATACAAATAATTAAGTCATTTATTAATTAATTAATTCCTAATTCACTGTAAGTCATTCATTTAATAATTCATTGTGTTTTTATTATACCCTTGACAGCCACTAAGGCAAGCTAGCAATGACTAGCATTAGCATTCAGTGGGGCGAATAAATATGTGCAACCTTGAGCAAGTGCACGACCATTTACTGACATTCATGGGAGAGACGTGGACGGACGTGGAAGGAGATGTATTGCAACTGACGTCAAAGGCGTGCACTGGAATTTCAAGATGTGTCCTGGTATGTGGGTGGACATGTGCGGTAGTTTCTGGGGATTTTACTGAACTATTTCCGGACATACTGTATACACGTCCGTGCATGTCTGCGCACAAAAGTGGTCCGTTATTTGAGATTTTTGGGATGTGTGCCGGGCCAAACACTGCTGGACAAGTGCACACAAAAATGTCCAGAAGCTATACCCTTTCGGACTTGTGCACTGGAGTGTACGGCCTGTAAATGTGCCTTTCATGCAGTGATGTGCCTCAGACTATCATAATTGATTCAGTCAAATTACTGAGGCTAGGTTTAATTGCTTAATATGTTTAATAGTTCATTTTCACACTACATTAGAATTACAAGATGTATAAGCCTTGTGTGGAAGGATGGTAATGAATGTGTTGTGATGAGTGAACCTTTAAAATTCCAGAGGTTATAGAGATCTTTTTATGGAAGGATGGAGCATGTATTTTTTATTACAGTCTTTGAGGGAAAAGTGACAATTTCTAAAGGAACTACTTTTCCTAGAGAGCTTAGTTATCAAATTAGCATTATAACCAGCAGAAAATATGAATATTTCATGAATAGCTGCTGTTACTCTCTGTTTATCATATATGCATGGTCACTTAACTATACATTCATATATACATACTACCTCAATTGGGCCGACCAACCAATGCTCCCGCACATTGGCTAACCGGGCTATCTGCATTGTGTCCCACCCGCCAACCCCTCTTTTACGCTACTGCTACTCTCTGTTCATCATATATGCATAGTCACTTTAACCATATCTACATGTACATACTACCTCATTCAGCCTGACTAACTGTCTGTATGTAGCCTCGCTACTGTTATAGCCTCACTACTGTATATAGCCTGTCTTTTTACTGTTTTTATTTCTTTACCTACCTATTGTTCACCTAATACCTTTTTTGCACTATTGGTTAGAGCCTGTAAGTAACCACTTCACTGTAAGGTCTACACCTGTTGTATTTGGCACACGTGACAAATAAACTTTGATTTAATTTGAGTCTGTTGCCCTAGGCAAGACTAGTGAAACACTAGGTAGCACAGTATTTTAGTGACTGCATTTTTACATCACCTCTCCTGATTCTCCAGCCTGCCTGCCTGAGGCAGTGGGTGAGGAGATGAGTGAGAGGATGAGAGCAAACACTTCCATGGTTACTTGAGTGGAAACCAAGTCACCTGGGACAGTCACTGCTGCTCTCTTTTCATAGCCACCATCTCTTCCCCTCTAGCATCACAAACATGTTGTTTGCCATGGCAGGTCATAACATATACTATATATACAAAAGTATGTGGACAACCCTTCAAATTAGTGGATTCACACAACCATGCAATCTCCATAGACAAACATTGGCAGTAAAATGGCTTTACTGAAGAGCTTAGTGACTTTCAACATGGCACTGTCGTAGGATGCCACCTTTCCAACAAGTCAGTTCGTCAAATTTCTGCCCTACTAGAGCTGCCCCGGTCAACTGTATGCTGTTATTGTGAAGTGGAAACGTCTTGGAACAACAACGGCTCAGCCGCAAAGTTGGTAGGCCACACAAGCTCACAGAACGGGACCGCCAAGTGCTGAAGCGTGTAGCGCGTAAACATTGTCTCTCCTCGGTCTGTCCTCGGTTACAACACTCTCTCCGAGTTCCAAACCTCATAAAATGGGTTTCCGTGGCCGAGCAGCCACACACAAGCCTAAGATCAGAATGTGCAATGCCAAGCGTCGGCTGGAGTGGTGTAAAGCTTGCCACCACTAGACTATGGAGCAGTGGAAACACGTTCTCTGGAGTAATGAATCACGCTTCACCATCTGGCAGTCCGATTGACGAATTTGGGGTTGGCGGATGCCAGGAGAACACTACCTGCCCGAATGCATAGTGCCAACTGTAAAGTTTGGTGGAGGAGGAATAATGGTCTGCGGCTGTTTTTCATGGTTCTGGCTAGGCCCCTTAGTTCCAGTAAAGGGAAATCTTGATTCTGTGCTTCCAACTTTGTGACAACAGTTTGGGGAAGGCCCTTTCCTGTTTCAGCATGACAATGCCTCTGTGCACAAAGCGAGGTCCATACAGAAATGGTTTGTCGAGATCAGTGTGGAAGAACTTGACTGGCCTGCAAAGAGCCCTGACCTCAACCCCATCGGACACCTTTGGGATGAATTGGAACGCCGACTTCGAGCCAGGCCTAATCGCCCAACATCAGTGCCCAACCTCACTAATGCTCTTGTGCGTGAATGGAAGCATGTCCCCACAGCAATGTTTCAACTAGTGGAAAGCCTTCCCAGAAGAGTGAAGGCTGTTATAGCAGCAAAGGGGGGACCAACTCCCTATTAATGCCCATGATTTTGGAATGAGATGTTCGACGAGCAGGTGTCCACATACTTTTGTTCATGTAGTGTATGTGCAAAGCCTTGTGTTTGTCCCGGCCACGCATAACTGGTTGGGATGATAAGCACACACTCAATAGTTAGGGATGCACAGTACTTTTAAATACAGGAAACATACAGGAACATAGGAACAAACAAAGGGATCGATTTGATTCCAGAAATGTCACTTCAACCAAATGTGAATGGATACACCGTCTCCATATAGCTGTATGCACTCTCCATCTAGATATTGCCATGCAGTATGTTACACTGGGGACTGTGGGAGCAAGGGTGGAGGATATCAGGGGGTGTGGACGACGAGGGAAAAGAATCTCAGAATCGTTACCAAAAGCTCAGCTCTGAAAATGGTAGTGCAGCATGGTCCTTGAATACGTGGCGTATTTCATTTATTCAAGATGAGTTGGATGTTCTCTCTCAGTCTGGCCGTGGCTCTTCTTGACCTCTGTAGGGGACACAGCACTTTGTATAAAGGTAGGACAATAAGTTATGACACAATCAATAATATGAAAATGTGTATGCTTTACTGTTTATTGCCATGTTCCATGATATCTTTGTTAATGTTTTCTTTGTACAGGTGGAGACAGGTAGCTTATATCTGCTAATCAGTTTTGATTCTGTTTCTAAAACCAGGTGCAAATCATCAAATGTTGCATACTGTACGTGCGTTTATAGTGTGGGCACTCCTTGGCCCTATATGAATGCTGGCTGTTGTGGAAATTAAAACCTTTTGTTATGTGTTCGTGTGTATATATCCTGTTATTTATGCAACATTGATATGCAAATACTTACTTTCCAATATTATGTATTTGTAGCAGTTGTTTGGAATTCCCTTCCCATTTGTCTTACATTCTGCAAACATAAAGAACAGCATTGTCTCCTTTAGATACTATATAACATAAGTATTTCTTTATTTCAGGATATGACCTGTCTATGTCCAGCTACCACCTGTGTACTGGACATGAGAGCACGGTGGTGAGTAAAGTGTGGTCCTATAAGACCTCCTACAGCGACCGGAGGTTGTGTGGAGGATGGCTACCCTGGAAGACGTGTATGGTCACTCTTTACAAAACAGCCTATTGGACTGAGTACATGAATGTCACCGAGGAGGTTATGAGGTGCTGTGACGGCTATGAACAAGTGGGCAGCTACTGTGCTTTACGTGAGTGGTCCAGCTTATATTTTAGGACTTGTTCATCATGAAAAGAAAGTATATTTAGGAGCACACAGAAGTATCTATGTGTAAAGAACATATTTAACAGTTTTCTAATTTTCACAATTTACATCAGCACCCTGCCCTACAACAATCAGGACCTGTAGTCACGGAGACCCCTTTTTATGAAGTATCTAACAAAGATCAATAGATGGGGCTGTCGACCAAGAATACAGTTCGTAGTTTGCTATTTACAGTGCTCTTTGTAAACATTTGATATGATACTCTCTCTATTTCTGTATCTCTCATTGATTAAGCTATGAACAGAAGTGGAGAGTTCACTGCCAAACCAGGCTCCTGCCCCAAGGGTGTAGTGGACGCACCCAGGAATACAGGGTGTGAATGGGACTCAGACTGCCCAGGGTGGCAAAAGTGCTGCCAGAGAGAGGGCCACTCTTTTTGCACCAACCCTCAACATACAGGTGAGTACAGATCCCAGATCAACTTTATTGTTGAAGTGATTCAAGACATATGTTTAAATTGTATAATAACTGCAATTGTGTAAACATCACGGCACATAAAATCATATTGCAAACCGTTATTCGTTATTTTTTCACTCAGGCAATAGAGGCTGTTGGTTCAACGTCACTGTGACTGTGAAGACAGATTACCAGCAGCTGATATCCATGGACGGGGGAATCATGAACCACACAAGGCTTTTGCACTCTGTGGTAGGCTACTGTATCTCTCCCTATGTTCTTCTCAATGACGGTCCATTATATTGCCCCTACATTTCTCAGTGTGTGTGCCCAGTATAGGCCTTGACCATTCTGTATTGGCTTATAGGTGACCGGAGCCCTGGACTCCTCTGACGTCTCTGTATACTACATCAGCTCCTGGCCTGTAGGACCATTTAGAACCGCTTCATCTATGCTGATTGGTTCCCCTGAAACTCTGTCCTTGTCCAACACGACCACAAAGCTGCACCTTCTTCTCAAACACATTGAAGAAGTCACCTCTGTGTCAGTTGAAGGTAAGAGGATACAGTACTGCACTGTGGGGTGTAAATACACAGGCTTTTGTAGTGTGTAACATCCAGGGCCATAAATATCTCTAGATAAGGTAAGTGAGCACCATATACAGTATTTCTGGTAACATCTGTCTGTCGACTTTGTTGGGTTTTCTGGTGGCTATGATTATGTAGTCTGTGTTGGAGTTATACTCGTGTTACTGAGAACACTGTGCTGACTCAGTAACACCACGGTGTCCCACTCTGCTTCCATTTCCCCTTCACACTCATCTGTGACATGTTTCCTCTGGAAATTAAAAAAATGTGTCATTGACACACTCAGAAAAACACACACCACACCAGTGAAAACACACAATCATACACTCACAAAAACACACACAGATGTGCACACAAGCACGCATACTCACACACATGAACACACACATGAACACGCACACGCACAATCATGCACGCGCGCACACACATTCATGAAAGGGAATATATTATATATCCTGTAGACATACACAGTGTCTACATAAACTCAGCAAAAAAAGAAACGTCCCTTTTTCAGGACCCTGTCTTTCAAAGATAATTCGTAAAAATCTGAAGAACTTAACAGATCTTCATTGTAAAGGGTTTAAACACTGTTTCCCATGCTTGTTCAATGAACCATAAACAATTAATGAACATGCACCTGTGGAACGGTCGTTAAGACACTGACAGCTTACAGACGGTAGGCAATTAAGGTCACAGTTATGAAAACTTAGAACACTAAAGAGGCCTTTCTACTGACTCTGAAAAACGCCAAAAGAAAGATGCCCAGGGTCCCTGCTCATCTGCATGAATGTGCCTTAGGCATGCTGCAAGGAGGCATGAGCACTGCAGATGTGGTCAGGGCAATAAATTGCAATGTCCGTACTGTAAGACAGTGCTACAGGGAGACAGGACGGACAGCTGATCATCCTCGCAGTGGCAGACCACATGTAACAACACCTGCACAGGATCGGTACATCCGAACATCACACCTGCGGGACAGGTCAGGATGGCAACAACAACTGCCAGAGTTACACCAGGAACGCACAATCCCTCCATCAGTGCTCAGACTGTCCGCAATAGGCTGAGAGAGGCTGGACTGAGGGCTTGTAGGCCTGTTGTAAGGCAGGTCCTCAACAGACATCACCGGCCACAACGTCGCCTATGGGCACAAACCCACCGTCGCTGGACCAGCCAGGACTGGCAAAAAGTGCTCTTCACTGACTAGTCGCGGTTTTGTCTCACCAGGGGTGATGGTCGGATTCGCGTTTATCGTCGAAGGAATGAGCATTACACCGATGCCTGTACTCTGGAGCGGGATCGATTGGTCTGGGGCGGTGTGTCACAGCATCATCGGACTGAGCTTGTTGTCATTGCAGGCAATCTCAACACTGTGCGTTACAGGGAAGACATCATCCTCCCTCATGTGGTACCCTTCCGGCAGGCTCATCCTGACATGACCCTCCAGCATGACAATGCCACCAGCCATACTGCTCATTTTGTGCGTGATTTCCTGCAAGACAGGAATGTCAGTGTTCTGCCATGGCCTGCGAAGAGCCCGGATCTCAATCCCATTGAGCACGTCTGGGACCTGTTGGATCGGAGGGTTAGGGGCTAGGGACATTCTCCCCAGAAATGTTCAGGAACTTGCAGGTGCCTTGGTGGAAGAGTGGGGTAACATCTCACAGCAACAACTGGCACATCTGGTGCAGTCCATGAGGAGGAGATGCACTGCAGTACTTAATGCAGCTGGTGGCCACACCAGATACTGACTGTTAGTTTTGATTTTGACCCCCCCCCCCCCCCCCCCCCCTTTGATTAGGGACACATGATTCCATTTCTGTTAGTTACATGTCTGTGGAACTTGTTCAGTTTATGTCTCAGTTTTTGAATCTTATGTTCATACAAATATTTACACATGTTAAGTTTGCTGAAAATAAACGCAGTTGACAGTGAAAGGACGTTTCTTTTTTTGCTGAGTTTATAACACACATTATGCTGCTGTCCTTTCAGATATAGATGAGTGTACCTATGCTGCTCTCAGCAGCTGCTCACGTCAAGCAGACTGTGCCAACACAGAGGGCTCCTACAGCTGCACCTGCCATCCTGGATTCACTGATCTGAACCCCAACAACACAGGGGTAGACTGCCAAGGTAAGAACAGGGAGTGGTGTATACTAACTCTGGGTTATATTAAATGAATGTCAAAATTAAAATGTTTAACTCACACTCTCAACCTATTTGTTCTGCTTTCAGCTGCTTACCTTGTGACCTCAGCCCTGCCCAGTAATGCCACTCATACGTTTCGGTGGGCCAATGCAACAGAGTCGCCACCCAACAGCACCAGCTATCAGTCCTGGGACTCCAGCTTTATTGATAACCTAACAGCCGTAGCTACAACCACAGACAGGGGCATGATGCTGAGCTCCACCCATGTACCTGTTACCACACATGACCTAGCTATAACCAGCTCCAACAGGTCTGAGACCAGTACAGCTCTCACATCCTGGAGTAGTCCCACCTCACTGCAGAATACCACTAACAACAACACTCCTACCCTACCCCTCTCCACCTCCATACCCCAAACCAGCATGGGACCTACTGTGGAGGACATGTATCTGAGTGTATCCTCACTACCACCATCCACATGCCGTATGTAAATCAATAACACTCTCTTTATACAGTGTATAACAGTGACAATATTTTTCTCCAATATCAGTTTCCCCCAATGACTCCCCTGCTGTTTCTCGGAGCCCTTGAGGCTGTTTGGATAATATTTTCCAAAGTGCTCCACTTTAATCTAATTGTTTTAATACATTGAACACTTAACAAAATCACAACTAATTTCAAAGCAGCTCAGATGCTGTAATATTTCAAGGTGAGATTGACTATTGATTCCCTTCTACCCTCTCCCCCAGACCCAACCCCCACCACCAACTTGCAGGCCTCCAATGTTACTGGCTTCTCTTTCTGCCTGTCCTGGACTGGCCAATCCCAGAGCGGGCTCAGCTTCCTCGTGGTGTTGAAGGAGGGGTCAGAGGTCAAGGGACGCTGGGAGACAAAGCTGTCCGTCTGGGAGGTGACAGGGCTGCAACCTGGGGTTCTCTACAATGTCACTGTCACTCCTTGTGCCTGTGGGAGACATTGGGCCAGCCTTCTGCTGCTGGTTAAAACTGGTTAGTACCATGTGCAGGATGTTCGACAGATCAACTAACTGTAATGTGCACAAACTTTAATTGTTATGAGGGTTGTGTTCTCCTAACTGATGCTGTGTACTTTATTCATTACACACTGGCACAGCAAAACACTTTCACGTAATGTTGACTCCTATAGCAGATATTAAACTTTTCTACAGTGGTGGAAAAACTACCCAAATGCCATACTTGAGTAAAAGTAAAGATACCTTAATAGAAAATGACTCAAGTAAAAGTGAAAGTCCCCCAGTAAAATACTACTTGAGTAAGAGTCTAAAGTTATTTGGTTTTAATTATACTTAAGTATCAAAAGTACATGTAATTGCTAAAACATACTTAAGTATCAAAAGTAAAAGTATAAATGATTTCAAATTGCTTATATTAAAACCTCTTACATCTAGATGTTCCGCTAGTGGAACACCGCTCCAATATCCAATGATAGGGCGTGGCGCGAATTACAAACTCCTCAAAAATCCCAAAACTTCAATTTTTCAAACATATGACTATTTTACACCATTTTAAAGACAAGACTCTCCTTTATCTAACCACATTGTCCGATTTCAAAAAGGCTTTACAACGAAAGCAAAACATTAGATTATGTCAGGAGAGTACCCAGCCAGAAATAATCACACACACATTTTTCAAGCTAGCATATAATGTCACAAAAACCAAAACCACAGCTAAATGCAGCACTAACCTTTGATGATCTTCATCAGATGACACTCCTAGGACATTATGTTATACAATACATGCATGTTTTGTTCAATCAAGTTCATATTTATATCAAAAACCAGCTTTTTACATTAGCATGTGACGTTCAGAACTAGCATACCCACCGAAAACTTCCGGTGAATTTACTAAATTACTCACGATAAACGTTCACAAAAAACATAACAATTATTTAAAGAATTATAGATACAGAACTCCTTTATGCAATCGCGGTGTCCGATTTTAAAATAGCTTTTCGGTGAAAGCACATTTTGCAATATTCTGAGTAGATAGCCCGGCCATCATGGCTAGCTATTTTGACACCCACCAAGTTTGGCACTCACCAAACTCAGATTTACTATAAGAAAAATTGGATTACCTTTACTGTTCTTCGTCAGAATGCACTCCCAGGACTTCTACGTTACACCCAATGTTGTTTTGGTTCCAAATAATCCATAGTTATATCCAAATAGCGGTGTTTTGTTCTTGCGTTCAAGACACTATCCGAAGGGGAACGCGCCGGCGCGTATCGTGACAAAAAATTTCTAAATATTTCATTACCGTACTTCGAAGCATGTCAAACGCTGTTTAAAATAAATTTTTCTGCGATTTTTCTCGTAAAATAGCGATAATATTCCGACCGGGAGACGTCGTTTTCGTTCAAAGACTGAAAATGTAAAATGGACTCTTCATGCGCGCACTCGTTTCATTGTTCTCAGATCGACCACTATCCAAATGTGCTACTGTTTTTCAGCCAGGGACTGCAGAGTCATCATTCCCCGTTCTGGCGCCTTCTGAGAGCCTATGGGAGCCTTAGAAAATGTCACGTTACAGCAGAGATCCTCTGTTTTCGATAAAGAGGCTTTAGAAGGCCAAGAAATTGTCAGAGAGGGCACTTCCTGTATAGAATCTTCTCAGGTTTTGGCCTGCCATATGAGTTCTGTTATACTGACAGACACCATTCAAACAGTTTTAGAAACTTTAGGGTCTTTTCTATCCAAATCAAACAATTATATGCATATTCTAGTTTCTGGGCAGGAGTAATAACCAGATTAAATCGGGTACGTTTTTTTATCCGGCTGTGAAAATACTGCCCCCTATCCTAAACATGTTCAGCAAACCAGACGGCACCATTGTCTTGTTTTTTAATTTACGGATAGCCAGCGTCACACTCCAACACTCAGACAGTCCGCCAGATCGTAGGCAGTAGGGATGATCAGGGATGCTCTCTTGATAGGTGTGTGAATTGGACCCTTTTCCTGTCCTGCTAAGCATTCAAAATGTAATGGGTACTTTTGGGTGTCAGGGAAAATGAATGGAGTAAAAAGTACATCATTTTCTTTTGGAATGTAGTGAAGTAAAAATAAAAGTAGTCAAAAATATTAATTGTAAAGTACAGATACCCCAAAAAACTACTTAAGTAGTACTTTAAAGTATTTTTACTGAAGTACTTTACACCATTGCTTTTCTTGTTACTGCAGTGCATTGACTGGATGAGTGTATCCCATCCACAGCTGCACAGACACTTCGAGCAACAGTTCGCCTGACCAACGTGCAGTTCACTGATGCCTTGCTGTACCCCACTAGCCAGGAGTATCAGAATCTCAGTCGTAGTATTGAGAAAGAGGTACAAGGCTATCGCACAACGAATGCTTTGATAAATGTTTTTTGAATGTTTGAATGATGTCATTGTCCTCACTAATAGTAGAAACATGGAATACATGAATGATGTAATAAAGACACCTACACATGTTTTGTAGTTCCTACATGTTGTAGTTCATACATGTTGTAATGTTGTAGTTTCTATCAAACAACACTGACACAAACACCCTGTCTCCACTAACTGTCTCATAGATCCTCCAGTCTCTCCCTCCTTATATCCTGGCCCTGGTGAACTCAGGAGATGTGAGGGTTCAGATCACAGGCCTGACTCCTGGCAGTGTAGTAGTGAACTTCATCATCATCTTCACACCCAGTCAGTCCCAGGTCATCCTGCAGGTGTCCTCTGCTCTGATGCAGGCCCTACAGAACAGCTCCATATACACTGTTGACAGCAACAACACCCGTATAGATGGTAACACTGTCTTAACCTTTTACATTTGTAAGAATACTTTGATTTTGATAAAAGGAATGTGCACAAGATAATGTGCCAGGTCTTAAATTGGCCATCTTGAAAACTATTATTTGTATCAATGGGACTTCCTGATGAAATATACTGTAGGTTAAATATGAAAGAAGGTAACTCTCTGTGAGTATTAGATGGAGGGCACATTTTGGGATACCAATCTGCATCAACTGTTAACCTGATTTTCAATGCCAGTTCTATTTTTGTTTTTGTCTCTAACAGATGATGATGAGTGCAGTACAGGGGACATGGACTGCTCCCCATGGGCCCAGTGCACTAACACCTGGGGCTCCTACAGCTGTCTCTGTCTGGACGGATTCACTGACTCCAACCCCTCCAGGCCAGGACGGGGCTGTTCAGGTAGACAATAGAGAATCCTTTCTTTCACTTTAGTTTGATAGTCTTAATTCATAGGTATTTGGAGATACTAGAGTACTTCAGGCTTCATTGCCTAATCAGTTCACTACAGTTCAACCTGTAATTTTCATATTTTTGCCTTGCAGCACCTTTGACCACAACCATACCTACAATGCCCATCACGACACCTGTCCAGACGACCACAGCTCCAGCTACAATCACAACCACAACCAACACTCTGGTTACAACCAACAATACAGTTTCAACCACTACAACCTACAATACAACCTCAATCACATCCAACAATAAAACTATAACTACAATCAACACACCAGTTACAACCAACAATGCCGTTAGAATCAACAACACTGTTTCAACCGCTACTCTAATCCTAATCACAACCATGACCCCAGTTCCAACCACAACCACCACTGACGTTCCTACAGCAATGACCACCACTGTGACTAGCGGTCTCATCACAACGAGTCTGCAGCCTAAGACTCCAACATCTTTGGCTATTCTGGTTTCTTATACGAGGGGCATCTCTGTGGAGTGCAGGGCCAGCTATATCATCGTGACAGTTGCGAGGGACTTCCTGGAGGCGAGGCACATTGGGGACTCTTCCCTCTACCTGGGGAGACAGGAGTGTGGCGTGAACGAAGCGAACAGCAGCCATGTCCAGCTGACGGTGGCTTGGGACCAGTGTAACACACAGCTCTTATATGTGAGTCAGTACATTTGTGAGTCAGTGGCTAGATGATGCTAACTATTGCCCCTTTGTGTCACAACGAGCATTGTCTCTGGTGTGTTTTGGGTAAATAAAATGCTATTCTATAATGTACAGTACATAACAGACCTGGATTTTACAGGTTTAAATGTCCTTATTTAGTCAAAACATGCAACAACAACAAAAATATGCAAAACAACATGCAGCCTGTGAACATGGTCTCTTGTAGGTGCAGATGTTTGATGACCAAACTAGATTGAACTGTCCTCATGGTCTGTTAGAAAGTAAAATAACTTTCCCATTCCCCTGTCAACTTTTGTATTTCAGAATAGCACTCATTACACTGCTCAGACGACTCTGTTCAATTCCATGGATCTCCAGAGCCTGCCCGACAGCAAAACGAGAGTTCCTACAGTACAGCTGGAGGTCCCCATCATGTGTACATTTGGGAGGAGCATCCTCATCTCTGCGGGTTATGGCCCCACAGGGTACGCTGTGCCAGGCGCCATGGTTACTCTATCTACCGTCACTATGGTCACCACCATTTTACACCCACAAATCACTGCTCAGCTAGACTGAAACTAATTACACATAACTCTACTCAATAAAGGCTTGAAATGTCTCTCTGATTAACATACAGTATATAGTAATGCATTATCTATGAACTATGACATATTCAGCATGCTGTTATTCATGACATATTTTGTTGACAGGTATGACATGATCAAAGATGCCGTCATGGGCTCAGGGACTTTCCATGTGACGGTTCAGCTCCTGAATGGAATGTCCCCTCTCCCTCAGAACTACAGCCTGTCTCCCGAGGAGGACGTTGTGGTCGAGGTCAGCGTCAACTCCACAATTGACCAGATCATAGTGGTCATCAACAAGTGCTGGGCCACCCAGAGCAGCAACCCCTTGGAACCAACAATTTACTTGTTCCTGGAAAACAGGTCTGTTCTACAATTTATTTTTATGTTGCCCTATCATAGTTAGTTTCTAGATGCTAGGTTTTCATTAAGTGGCATGGAGTAGAACAGAATAGAATGGAAATGTTCCTGAAGATTCAGATGTGTTTAGGTACTTTCTAAGATTTCTGCCAGTAATCTATCTCTCTCTGTCTCTTTTCTCATCAGCTGTCCCCTCCCCAACACATACACCACAGTCTTGGAGAACGGCAACTCCAGCAAGTCTCGCCTGTCCCTTCGCATCTTCTCCTACGTCAACCTCAATGTCATCTACTTGCACTGCCAGATTCATATCTGTGTTGAGACTGGCTCAGCCACCTGCCAGCCTGTGAGTATCTGTCCATCTTTATTCATACTGTACTACTCAAGTATACAGTATGTACATTGATGTCTAGATTTACTGTTCAACCAGGGGTTAAATTGGGAATTGGGGAAGTCCTGGCGGGTTGAATATAAGTGTTATGCCAAAATTAGGATTAGAGTTAGGCTTACTGCTTTGAGTACAATGTATTACTATTCTAGGGTTAGGGGTTTGAGTTAGGATTAATACTTTATCCTAGTCTTTTTTGAACCCGTATGGTGCTGGAGCTCAGCTCTGCATGACTCTCCCTTTAACCCAAGGTGCTGGAGCTCGGCTCTGCCTGACTATCCCTTTAACATTTTTTTTTTTTTTAACCTTTATTTAACTAGGCAAGTCAGTTAACAACAAATTCTTATTTTCAATGACGGCCTGGGAACAGTGGGTTAACTGCCTTCTTCAGGGGCAGAATGACAAATGTTTACCTTGTCAGCTCGGGGATTCGATCTTGCAACCTTTCGGTTTGGGATTCGATCTCGGGGATTCGATCTTGCAACCTTTCGGTTGGGGATTCGATCTCGGGGATTCGATCTCGGGGATTCGATCTCGGGGATTCGATCTTGCAACCTTTCGGTTACTAGTCCAACGCTCTAACCACTAGGCTACCTGCCACCCCTAATAGGTGCAGGAGTCCAGCTCCGGGTATTTCCAGTTTAATTTCAGCCACTGTGTTCAACCATTTTGGAATGGCTACCCTAGAGGCTTTTGAAAACTTCTCTACTAGGAGAAGAAGTTTAACTAGTTCAATGCTGTTCTCTTTCCATATATTTCATTTTTGTTAGGATTGTATTGAGCGGACAGAAAGATTTTCTAATCTAATGGGAACGGGAAAAGCAACCTGTGGACCATTCCTTCGATCACACCAAGGTAAATGCTCTTCAAAGTGTGACTGCATCAAAATAAGCTATACTGTGACAGCATGATGACTAGGCTACTGATAATATCCCAAATATCCAGAATGTCCTACTTATAGCCCATGATATACAGTATATGATGATGATCAGATGTACATATTGGGGAGTTAATGTATTCTGACATGTTTTCTGGCAGTGTCCGTCAAAGAGAGCTCTGTTACTCTTCGTCTGGTGGACTACATCTTACTGGGAATAGGACTGTTCCTCCTCTTCGTCGGGAGTCTCTCGTTCTTGTTCTTCTGCTACAGGAAGCGAATTGGAACCTACAGCTTCAGCCTCAAACCCAAGCAAGAGAACTTTACCTATCATGTTTTTGATGCTTAGCACTGGAACGCTTTTAGGCTAGTTTTAGGGAACTTAAAGAGATATTAAAGTTGGGATTCAAGCTGCAATGCCTGTTGTGTAGTAGTCAGTGTAATGAACGAGTCAATATAGATAGTTTAATTGAAATAAAGATATATTATTAGAAAAGTGTATCAAAGTCCACAACTCATTATTCATTTGAATAACATCAACGTTTCTTCAATTATTTCAACATCGAAACATTTAAATACGTACATACCGAATACAAGGCACCATTTACCAGATTTGTAACAGTCTAGTTAAGATCAGATTTGTATAGAAAATTGTATTTATAAAATATATATGCTACAATCACTTTATTTTATTTTAAACAGATGTTTTTCTATAACTGAGAAAATCTACCGTTTTTAATTATGGAAATAACATTTATTTTATCAGCATATCCTGAAGTCTTCTTAAGTCAATAGCTAACACGCCCTGGAATATTGACCTGATGAAATGTGAAATATGTTAATAAAAACCATAGAAATAAAAAGGAATGATTTGAATATTGGATCATTTGTAGCAGTGGAAGAGAATATTTACCCAGTCTATTTATGAGGTGAAATACAATAAGTACTTATGTTGAATTTGTGATCCAATCTTAGAAGTACTGTAATGATCCATACACTAGAGGACACTGTTGGCTCATTGCATGAAACCACTGTAAAACAAAACAACAACAAAAAACATGGCCCCTGTACATATAGGTAGGACACAGATGTGATATTACAGTGTTATGACAACATTAATTACATATGGTTACATTCATAAACCACCACTTCACAGTATCAAATCCCTTCTAGTTCAGTTCAAACCGCTGAGCCTTCTGCTAATGGGTGCTGATAATCCTGGTAGGTGAGTTGTTTGTGACACGTCTTTCTCTCTCTGAGAGGCGAGTCCTGTGGAGGGATACATGGTAACCAAGAGGCTGGTTTCTTTGAGAGGCGTACCCTGGAGACCTGGGGGGTGGGGGGGGGGGGGGTAACATCTGTGTTGAGGTGGGCTCATATAAACCCCACCCCCAATTAACCCATACAGCTGCCCGCCCTTACTGGCAACCCGTTTCCATGGAAACACCTCTGGCGCAGCCTCAGTGTGCACGGGGGTGTTTGTTACAGTTATACCGACATTGTAAGCTGAGTGAAGTGTAGATTCAGTACCCACCAGAATAACATCCTCCTTCAATAAAATTCATTGAATGATTTTCAGTGCCATAGGTTTGATTCCCAATGATCCAACTCTGCAATTTTGTTATATGGATTCTTCCCCCGATCTAATGACCTAATTAGAGATTCCTTTAGCAATGAATCTGGCTTTGTTAGGGATATCAGGACAGGTTTTCTTTTATGGTGGGCAGATGTGTTGGTTCATACATAACATTCAGAGTGAATAAGAAAACACAGAAAGCTGCACTGAATTTCCTAAGAACCCCCATTGTTAAGTACCACTATGAGTGTCTGGGGAGTCCTGTCCAAAAATATAACAGGCGGGCCGCGGAAAAGTAATGTATTTTATTTTCAACATCCAATAAACAGCATTCTAGGTCACATCCATGGAATGGCTACAATTTGATCATTCTGTCCTCCTTCCCTTCATTGTAAATAATAATTTGTTCTTAACTGACTTGCCTAGTTAAATAAAGGTCAAATTAATCAAATATACACCCCTCCTCCTCTCTTCCATCCCCAGTCCATTTATCTGAGTCTGTCCGTCTCTGTGGCAGATAGGACAGACACAGACAGCATTTATCGCCCAAGCAGTCGTTCTGTCTGTCTATGTGTTCAGTCATCTACCTGGGCTTTCAGACCAGTCCCTTCTCAGTGCTCAGACCTCACACAGATCATTACTAATTAATTTCCTCTCTTCCTCTTACTTTTAGCCCATTGTCCATTTATGTACCATAATCAGCCAGGGTTTGCTCTATGCACCTCAACTACATAATTACCGCTGAAGGTGAGGACATTCACTACTTTAAGAGGTCGTATTACCGCATGGTCCTGTATGGCTCAGTTGGTCAAGCAGAGCCTTGCACTGCCAGGGTTGTGGGATTGATTCCCGGGGCCACCCATATTTAAAATGTACACTGCGTGCACAATTATTAGGCAAGTGAGTATTCTGATCTTATCATTATTTCTATTCACAATTTCGAACTCCAAACCATATAAACTTGAATGCTTATTGGATTTAATCATTTTCAGGTGATATGTATTTGTGTAATGAAGTTGTTCTAGCAGCAAAGGGGGGACGGACTCCATATTAATGCCCATGATTTTGGAATGAGGAAAACCAGATTCAGTCTACTTTCCAACAGACACTGGGAGATGAATTCACGTTTCAGCAGGACAATAACCTTAAACACAAGGCCAAATCTACACTGGAGTTGCTTACCAAGAAGAGTAAATGTTTCCCTGTGGCTGAGTTACAGTTTTGACTTAACTCTACTTGAAAATATATGGCAAGACCTGTAAAGGATTGTCTAGCAAAGATCAACAATCAATTTGACAGAGCTTGAAGAATTTTGAAAAGAATAATGGGCAAATGTTGCACAATCCAGGTGTGGAAAGCTCTTAGAGACACACAGCTGTAATCACTGCCAAAGGTGTTTCTACAAATTATTGATTTAGGGGTGTGAATAGTTATGTAAATGAGATATTTCTGTATTTAATTTTCAATACATTTGCTAACATTTCTAAAAATATGTTTTCACTTTGTCATTAAGGGGTATTGTGTGTAGATGGGTGAGAAAAGAAAAAAAAAATATATCTCTCCTCTATCCATGTCCCTGTCATAGACAACAGCTTTCTATGGACAATTACTGAAATATCCTCTAATCGTTATAACCGACAATAACTTTGCAACAAGATTCTAGTTGGACTGTTTGTAGGCTATGATTTCCTATTAATTGTAATAGCTATGTTTACTGGTAGTAGGAGGAGACTTGTGTGTGATGAGACACAGTCTATAGGAGAAGAATCGTCCTCAGAGATACGAGTCCTCCAATCCTGATGAGCAACTCAAGTCCTTGTAGTGTCATGTGAAGATGTGAAGGCTTCACATCAAAGTCTTGTGTGCATGCTTGTGTGTTTACTCCTCTGGGTAGGCACATTGAGGAGGAGGCAGCAGAGCACATCTGTACACATCTGTACTGATTACTCTTATTATTTAATACTAACTCTTTCCTCATCTTTTACTGCATAATCAAAGAAAGAAGAGAGGGGTTCTTAATGAAGAGTAATATGAAGAGTGACAGAGAAACAGCTGCGCCAGCCAAGAGCTAAAACCCCCTTCACGCAAGAACTTATAAGCATTATCACACAAATATTCACTAGACAAGAATGAAACTCATACAGTAAATGAAAAATGTATATGTGTCCTAAAGCATTTCTGCTTCACAAAAGGGTGGCCTGAGAACCTTGATATTAATTTTGAAGTGTGTTTACACACTTCACACACCAGTAAAAATGCAACACAGATTAGCAAATCCACAAGTTATATATATTTATTTGCATTTGAATTTAGCAATATATAGTACAGTACCGTTTCATTTTTTCAATAAGCACTTTATGGTTTGGCATTTCTAATATCATGACCGATGAAACACATTATTTTCAAACATGAGCATGTCATGGAAATTCTATTTATAGCACCTTTTGCATTTGCAATTGCTCAAACAGCTATGACCATTACGCTGTTTCAAACACACTACGTGTATGTGGGTTTACCTCACTCAGAGGAGTTCTTAATGGGGTATTTCTCTTCATGAATAGAACTCAGTTGAAAATACTAGATATGCACAGTACAGAACAGATCAGGACAATAGTCCCTCCCTGTGCACCACAGGCCTACAGTGTAGATCTAGTGGATCTACTTCTACTTTACATCAGGGGAAAAGCGCACTACTCCGCCGCTCCTCCGTGGTCCGGGTCTTTCCTCCAGTGTTTCTGGTTCTCCTCCAACGGCACCCTGGGAATGATGATCACCGGGTCGGAGAACCTCGCCATTAGGCTCTCTAGGAGGTGAGGCAGCACATAGTTGAAATACAAATAAAAAGGCACAAACAAAGATACACAGGATGAGGCATTTCTCAAAGGCCAATCAAAAAGCATTCTGCTGAGTTGAGCACCCTGTGACTACTCATATCAGTGGACAACATCAGATTGATACTGTGTGGGCATGAAGCTCATTCTCAGGCAAAGCTACTCTCGGTTTCTTGTCACTAAATCTAATGTTGCTCAAAAAGACTGTGTTGGTGGACTTAAACAATTCATATTTTTTCCCCTAATCTTCATTCTGGAACAGACTGTTGGCATTTACAAAGAAAACACATACCTTCTTCAAATCCGAACAAAAGTTGGCATTGTTCTTCAATCAGAGTGAGGATTTGATCAATTTCTGTTGAGGGATTTTGTGTTACTAAATAGCCACTGCTCTCCGAGTTTGAATCCAATCTGTCACCTGATACCTTTTCAGACTAAAAGCTAGAGCGTACTAATGGGAATAATGAGAGTCTAATGAGAGGCTCAGGGTGTTCAAGGATACACAGCCACAGGACATTCAGAAATAATCTAACCTAAAATGAGCTAGAAACTTGAAGAGATTAAAACATGCACTTACAATCTTCTCTAGTAGCAGAAATTGTCTCTCTTTACAGCTAGAGTTTCAGTGCACCCACCCTATTCAAACCCATCCCAATACACATTCAATATACATTTAAGAAAATAAATCGTTATGTTATATTTAGTATCACATTTGGTACTACGGTATAACATTTGGATTGCCGATCTAACTCAAACAACATAACATCATTACATCAAATGATCAACAATGATACAACAAAAAAGTTAAGATGTATAACTATGTGTTAATATAAACATCTGTAAGGTGTCTTATCCAACATGTTTATTAATCATTTCTATATAATCAGACTGGTAACATGCGGGTAATTACAATATCAGTTTGATATAATACCAAATAATGTTATATCAAATAATACAGTGATTGCATGGTATGGCTAATCCAGTTGCTTTAAAGGATTGGCATCTCTAGTCATCTGTGTGAATCCCTTGACAGTCACGGTTTACTACACAGCCATGCAATTTGTTTAGCCTTGACCTATTTTTTATCTAACCACGAGCAATGAATGCATCTAGCATCTTCCAGTAGCTCATAGAGGGCTCCAAAGTTGGACTGGACTATAGACATTTTAATAGAACAATACAGGCCCAAGGCCTCCTTAAGAACCTTAAGGCGCCATACCTACAGTATAGGATGTGACAGCCAACTTGCGAGCACTCACTCACACAGCCAGCCAGCCAGCCCAACCGACCGACCGACCACTCACTCACTCACTCACTCACTCACTCACTCACTCACTCACCTCACTCACTCACTCACTCACCTCACTCACTCCCCTACTCTTGTTTCCATATGGAAGAGGAATCTCACCTGGTGGGAACTGTTACCTAGTACAGAGAGATTCATGGTGGGTCACTTTCAAAACAAAACCGTGCCACTATCAAATATCGAAGAAATCATGACTGAATTACATTTTATGAGCACATATGCATGATAATGAGAGATTTATGGCTGTGTGTGTTTTTAGGTTACCTTGGAATGGGTAGTGCACAGCCCCACAGGTGTTGCTTAAGCGTCTGCACCCAGCCTGTATCACGGATTGGCTGACAGAGCTGTATGTAGTGGTACTGTTTTAGCACAACCCTTCAAATGAATCAGAATGTCACTCATTAGATTTTC
Organism: Salmo salar; assembly: GCF_965601325.2. Lineage (NCBI taxonomy): Eukaryota > Metazoa > Chordata > Actinopteri > Salmoniformes > Salmonidae > Salmo > Salmo salar. The sequence goes on along the minus strand of NC_138294.1, from coordinate 60,449,580 downwards.
TAGATGTAGGATTTCACATCCTCAAAAAGCTACTCATGATACCAGATAAAGCTGAAAAATATAGTAATTACATGATTAAAATGGTTTCAGAAAATATATCCAAATGTCTCACACATTCTCACAGCCAAAAAAAGGACCTTTCATAAATCATTACATTGTGTAAATTTGTACAGTTTGTTGGCCCAGTGTATTTACATGACATCTAATTCTGTAATAATGTTCTACCCATCCTTAAATTGTACATTGCTGTATAATTTAGGCTTTGAATATATTGGGACACATGATGCAAAATAACATACTGTAGCAGCAATATTCAAGCTCTTGAAAGGATGTCAGAACTCATGCCAGAATGTCTTTGATGAGCTTTGATAAGCGCTAAAGAAAATCTGAAGAGGATTGTTTTTTTCTTCCATGTGGATTCACTCTCTAAAAATCATCTCATCTCACAAAGACACAAAAACATTTAAACAAATACCTGCAACCACTGTTCTTTCCCCCTCCTCCATACGTTTCAACACAAAGAACCAAGAACCACACTGCTTTTTCTGCTTTTGCATTTATTCATATTTCAGTAAATAGGAGCAAGCAGAGAGAAACACAAGCACGTCACAGTAAAATATATTGGCCCAACAAATAACTTCTTTGTACCATTATTACTTACAATTTTTAGCGTTTGATTCTAATGCTTGGATTCAAAATCGATAGCACCGGGTGGGTTGTGTGTCAGCACTTTACATGTATGACCCCCCAACCCCTCCTTCATGTGTTACGAGAGAAAGCATCCCCCTCCCCCATCCAAAGGCTGCAAAATGCTAATAAGATGGCCCTCGCCTTCTGCTCCGTGGGTTCATGCTCAGTCTGTGGAATACGGTGTGGTGATTCATTGTGACATACTAACCAAGACACCACCATGGCAAATGGAGAGACAACACACTCCATTACTCAACACTGAGGGGAGCGAGGGAGTCAGGGGACACTGACTAGCACAACAGATGACAACAACACAAGAAAGAGACTGGGGAGTGTGAGGAGGTGGGGGTTGACCCATGACATGACAAGTCCTGCACAATGCACTGCTCTATTGAGGCCTATCCTATCCCAGGAGTCTGAGACGCTGTTCTGGTCTTTACTACTGTCTGCTAAGACACAAGCAGACGTCTAGTAGCATACTATTACTTACAGCAAATAGAGCTCCACTGGCACTATACAGCCAATACAAAGGGGACAAGTCTAACTTGATTAATTTTGACATAATTAGGTTTTCATTTGTAATACAGATCATTTTCCTTGCTCACTCATTTTATCCCTTTCAAGAAACTGCAAACATATGCAGAAGTATAACACAAATGTAAACCAAATATAGAATTGAGTTTCGCTGCTTGTCCTAATTCAATGAAATCACAGGGGAGAAATATCAAGTTGCTCTACATTGTTAGCCTATGCCTACAATATTTAGATTGCCATGGAAGGCAGCAGAGAGAGATTGATTCGAAGTTGAATGCGTTGAATATAATCTTGTCATCTACACGTAATCTTGTCAACCTAATCAAATCCACACACTTAAACACACACCTGGTTCAGGGAAGAGGCCAGTTCATTGAGGCCTGTGTTAGACAGACACATACAGATAATAATTTGAGAAAAAGAAGCATTCCAAACGGCCAGCATTCAACTTACCATCACATCACAGACTCATTATTATTCAATAAAGAGAAGTATTAGCAGAGGTGGTAATCAATGTTTCATACCCAAACAAATAGATGAATAAATAAAACATAATAAATGACATATGATTATAAAACCATGAATCCGCTCCTACTAGTGTGGACTAATATCACATCCAGCCAGACACCACTTTAGACCTCTGGGATGTGACAGCGTTGCTGGGGTCCCATCTGCTAGTCCCATGGGGGCCTAATCACGTTGGTTACAGTCAACCATGGCTCTGTGTGTGTGTGTGTGTCTGAGAGGAGGGGAGGGGCTGTAGGCGGGGGTGTGTGAGGTTATAGGTTAGGCTGCTCTATGCAGGATTAAAAAGCGATCCTGCCACTCCACTGAGCTATATCTACACAGAGTCTGCATGGTCTGGGTGAAAGCATAGCTAACGACCACAGAGCCACAAAATCAATTTCCTATGGTGACTCAGTGACATGTAATGTAGTTATTCAAATGGCTAATGTAATTATAATTTCATGATAGTAACATTTAATTTATCTGCTGTGCAAATAACTGGTCTAGTAATGCATCATCATGTTACTGAATCCCAGATGGCTCCTGGTTTGGCAACAAGGTTGATGAAACAAGATATCCTTGTCTGCCCTTTAAAATAACTTGAACTAATTTTCCTGTGAATAGAGAGAACACTTTGAATGAGACAGTATGAGGTTTTAAATGTTTACCTGACAATTATTTTCTCAAAACCATTCCCACATCATCCACAATCAACAGTTATTAGGTTTACAAAATAAGATTTCATTCAAGAATGATGGCAAAGTTTAACAAAGCATCTTAGTAATGGCAATCTGATTACAGACAGACTTGGAGGCCCGTGTACACAGGAAGACAGCATTCAGGACCTACAGAGCAGGCATACACTCAGCCATGGATCAATACACTCTAGAAAAACCAAGCTGCACATTTATCAAAGATTTTCAGACCATAATTCTAGATGAGTATCTATCTTTGGATAAATTTAGCAAGTTACAGCTATAAAGATCAAGTCCATTCAGTGAGCCAATTTACATGGTATTCTCTTTCCCAAAAATCCTTGATAAACTCAACAAAGCAATCTTTTCAGTTGGAAGATGGAAGCCAACCACACAGGATTGCTAATCGGTGAGCTCATGCAACAATAGCACGCGGCGTTCATTGGTAGCCATGGCAACCTTGAGATGGAGACGGAGAAAGGTGGGTGGTCGGTGGCATCAGGAAGCAGAGGAAGCGGATGCACACATCCCCTCATTAGTACGGTGATCTAATGTAATGTGAGGCAGGGAAGAAACGACATGTCATGTCCCAACTCACATTTACTGTAACTACTACTAACTTAGCCAATTGGCAGAGAGAAGAGAGTGAAAGAGAGAGAGAGAGAGCAGAAAGAGGAGAGATAGAGAGCAGAGAGAGAGAGAGAGAAAAGAGAGACAAAACTTAAAAGGGGATGAGAACCTCTATTTTGCAGCCTTTGTGTTCTTTCCCTCAAAGAAGAATAAAAGGTAGAAGTAGTGCTAAATGATTTTTACTCTTTTGCCTCAGCCAGTTTGTTGTTCATCTCTTTACTTTTCTCCTTGTCCATCTCCGCAGGCCTGGACTCAGTGGGCTGGTTCTCCAAGGTCTTCTGCTTGGTGCCCCGCAGTGCTGTGCTGCCTTGCAGCTTCTGCTCTTTAGCCTTCTTCACAGGTTTGCCCCCCTGGCTTGCTAACCTGGTGCCCGCCTTTTTGGGTTTGGATCGGGGAGCACTGTTAGACCTCTCAACCTAGGCACAGGTGATGGGGAAGATTGGGATTCTTTATATATTCTATCACCCAAGAAATTAGCAACAGGAGTAAATTACTGTGAAAAAAGCTGCAGCTGTCCTCGGTTTGATATTGTGTTTGTTTCATTATTACAATTAGATGTGTTTTGCCATTACGACATACACAGTAAACAGAACAGCAAGAGAAATATTCTGTCATTCACAAGGACAGTGGGTTTGAAAATGTACTCTAGGAGGCTGTGGTTCTGAATAGGAGATTATCTCCCTAGTCAAAAAATCCTATAGGATTAGTGATTTTTCCAATATAATCCCAGAGGATTCTCACAAACCTATGGGATTATGTGGCACCTCTATTAGAATCCTATTGGACTACTTTTTTCCTATTGGAAATGAAAAGTAATCATATTGGATCCAATAGGATTCTCACAGTCCTATAGGATTTGTGTCACCTGTATCAGAATCCTATTGGAATTATATTGGACTATTTTTTTCCTATTGGACCCTATATGATTCTCACAATCCTATCAGAATCCTATTGGAATTCTATTGGACTAGTTTTTTCTTATTGGAAATCAAAAGTAATCTGATTGGATCCTATAGGTTTTTGATAAGCCTTTTTTTGTCACCCCAATCCGAATCAAATTATAACTTTTTTGATCATTACATTTATTGGTGTCAGAAGTAAAAATGTATATAAAAATTTGCCAGCTAGCTAGCTGACTACGGTGGCTAGTTAACATACGTGAGAACGGGGGTTGAAAATGCTTCGAGGGAATCCGAAAGTGAAGGTGGAGGTAGGGGACGTTTATAGCCAAGGAGGTGCGTGTGCATGGACGTCGGAGGATCTGGCTGAGGAGATCGCCAGGGCATCGGAGCACAGAGGCCGCTTGATGGAGACCGCTAGAATGATGGCGGCTGAAGCAGGTATGAGTTCTTCGTCGACTGTGCTTCGCGCGGATTCTAATGGGCGGACCAAAGGGTGACGTCAACACTGCGGGACGAGGAATCTGAGGCTCAGGATGTAAACAAACATGGCGGCGTCCAGTTCCCGATTGCGTCCGTATCTGCTAAGACCCCGAAGTACTCCGGTAAGGCGGATTGGGAAGCTTTTCATGCTCAGTTTGAAATGTTAGCTAATTTTGGGGGGTGGTCGAATGAAGATGCAGGGAGACAGACCCACTGTCCGAGCCAATGGGCAGAGCAGCCCAGAGCCGGAAAAGCCTGCATGGGTGGCTGAAATGACTGAACTAATTCGTGCTGTGTCGCTACAGGCAGCACGAAACACACGCCCTGGTCCCAGGGTCTGCTGGGGGTGTGGCCAGCCAGGCCATCTGCGCGAGGAATGCCCCATGTCTCCCAGAGCTCAGGGAAATGGCTTGGGGTCCGCATAGATGCGGTAGTGCGGACCCCTGGCTCTCTTTCCCAACCTCCACCATCTTCAGGAGGCGCCCACTGGCGCGGATGGGGGAGCAAGGCTCCATGTCCCCCAGAAGCAGACGAGGGTGCTCCCCTGAACCACCTGCTGCCCGAGGACAAGGCCTTCACTTGGATAGTGGAGTGCGAGGAGGCCTTCAGCACCCTCACAAGTGCACTGATCAAGGCCCCTGTGCTCGCCCCCCCTGACCTCACATTGCCCTTTATCCTGTACACGGACGCAAGCAATATGGGCATGGGTGGGGTGCTGGCCCAGGTGTGGCCAGAGGGGGAGAGAGTGGTGACATACTTCAGCAAAACATTCAACAAACATGAGTTCAAGTACTACCTGGGTGGCCTGCCCTTTACTGTGAGGACTGACCACTTTGCTCTCCAGTGGCTCATGTCTTTCAGAGGGGCAGGTGGGCAGGTGGCACGCTGGTTGGAGGAGCTTCAGCCGTACGACTTCACAGTGGTGCACAGGGCAGGGGCACGCCACTCCAACGCCGATGCAATGTCCCGTCAGCCCTGTACTGCAGACGGCTGCCGCCACTGTGAGCGGAGAGAGGGCCGTGAGAGAGAGCTGTGTCTCACTCGCGACCAAAGGGTTGTGGTCAAAGTTTGAGAGACTGTGGCTGGTTGATGGCGTGCTACAGCGGGCATGGAAGGAGTCAGCTACGGGAGAGCAGAGGTGGCAGGTGGTGGTCCCAAAAGCACTGCGGGAGGCTGTGCTCCAAAGCACTCATGGGGTGGTGGAGACTGGACACTTTGGGGTCACAAAAACACTCTGCGGCCTCCGTCAAGGCTTTTATTGTGGGCAGCACAAGAGTGATGTGGAGGACTTTTGCCGCCGCTGTGACAACTGCACAGCGAGAAAGGGCCCTCCAGGCCGCTCTCATGCTCAGCTCCAACAGTTCCCAGTGGGGGCTCCCATGGAGAGGGTGGGAGTTGATGTAGTTGGGCCGTTCCCCACCACAGACAGTGGAAACCGCTGGGTGCTCACAGCCATGGACTATTTCACAAAATGGCCCGAGGCCTATGCTCTGCCTTACCAGGAGGCAGAGGCCATTGTCGACTCCCTGACAGCGGGGATGTTCAGCAGGTTTGGAGCTGCGGAGTCCATCCACAACGACGAAGGCAGAAACTTTGAGTCCCGTGTGTTCGCCACCATGTGTGAGAGGCTGGGTATGCACAAGACCCGCACTACTCCTCTCCATCCTCAAAGTGATGGCCTTGTGGAGTGCTTCAACAAAACGCTTGGACAGCAGCTGGCCATCGTCTCTGCCAAACACCAGTGTGACTGGGACAAGCACCTGCCTATGGTCCTCATGGCATGCCGCTCCGCTATCCAAGCCTCCATTTCCTGCACGCCTGCCCTCCTCATGTTGGGGAGAGAGATCTGCACCCCTGCAGAGATGGCGTTTGGTCTGCCCCTGGATAGCCCTCTTGTTCCCCCAGGGCCGGAGTATGCCCGGAGACTCCAGGACCGCCTGGAGACAGCCCACACCTTCGCCAGAGAGCAGCTGGTGAATGCAGGTGTGAGGCAGCAGAGGAACTATGATCTGCACACCCGGGGAAGGCACTTTGTGGCTGGGGAGCTATTCTGGGTCTATAGCCCCCTGAGAAAGAAAGGCAGATGCCCCAAGTTGGACAGGTACTGGGTGGAGCCCTGCAGAGGGTAGGGGAGGTTGTTTACCAGGTGCAGCTTTTTTTTGTTATGGGACAAGCTAGCCCCACACAGAGGGGCCTCTTCTCCCCAAACCCCAGGGACCCCCACAATTCTCCTCTCTGGCAATGACATTCACCAGCCTACCCCCTGGCGCCGCAGACAAGGCTCCAGACAGCCCACTCCCCCAGTCTCCCTCCCTGTGTCACCGCGTGGTTCCCCGGAGCCACGGACTGTATACCCCGTTCCCTCATCCTTGTCCCCCATGTCCCTGACTTCATCCCCTGGGCCCCAGAGGGGCAGCCCCCTGCCACGGACTGAACCCCCTGTTTCACATCTGGACACTCTGCAACCATCACGGCCACGCAGGCAAAGGAGACCTCCGGGTCGCTTCAGAGACTTTGTTTATTCTGTCGGGGACGAGGGACTTTGTGGTGGGGGGGGCTGTGTAGCGACCCGCACAGACAGCTGTGTGTTATGTGTTATGCTGTTAGTTGGTTGTGTTGTACTTACCAGTACCAGTGTTCACGGGGTCTGACATGCCAATCAACCTGCTATGAGCCAATCACGGGAATGCCTGGAATGTTCTGGTTGGTGGAGTGGCGTGGAGGGGGGTTGGCAGGGGGATGGAGCATTGCATGTTTAAGACCATGTTTTAGCCATTGTTCTCTCTCTTACGTCTGGTCTTCACAAGAGAAGGTCATGGTTGTTTTATACGGGTATCTTTCATTTATTTGGCGTGGGCTACGGCCAAACAGTAGCCTGTGCGGAGCTGGGAATAAACCGTGAATTCGTAAATTCATTCCTTTGTCTGGACAATTGTTCCTTTATGATCCAGCGAGGTCATTACATATACTATTGAAAATTGATTTTGAAAGTTCCATTTATATTCCTAAAACATACATTGAAAATTATGTTGTTGCTGCTTCCCATTGACAATCACTTTTGATAAATAGCCCAATGTCAAAACACTGTTTTTAAGTGTGCAAATCAATAATTAATGAACAGTTTGTGATATATTGAAAACCTAAACATAAAATGCACTACCTACACATACATGTACCATAATAGTGATCATATTACTTAGAAACTAACTAAAAACTAACACATACTGTCCACGTACAGGAAATTAGTGCAATATAAAATAATTAAGGATGTAAAAATAAATCAACATTTCAATTTCTCACTAGCTTAACAATTTACAGAGTAAAAAAATGCTCTTCTGCACAATTTAACCGGCCTGCTGTGGAAAGAGCTCCCATAGTGACTGTGCAGTTCATTCGCCCTGCCTACTTATTATAACCTGTCAAGCCATAATATTGATATTATTCTATTCATTGTTATTTCAGATCACATTGTATGGACACTACAATTACATAAATACAGCTTTATTGGAAAATCTGGGTGGCAGTAACCGAAAGGTTGCTGGCTTGAATCCTTGAGACGACTAGGTGAGGAGAATTGTTTTTTGTCGGTGTGCCTTTGAGCAAGGCACTTAACCCTAATTGATCCTGTAAGTCACTCTGGATAAGAACGTCTGCTAAAATGTAAATCTCACAGCTAAATATGGAACAGAAACCTGAACATTTATGTTTACCTGCAATCAAGATTAAAGACCAGTAAACTGAGGAACATCATCTCTCCCGTGTCTCTGGAGCACAATCTCCATATCTTTGCCTATTCACACCACTGAAAAAATCCTGAGGTTCTCAACCTCTTCATCACACCATCACAATATGGGAGACAATCATATAGGATAGGTTCCAAAGTCTGATTGCAATTTCTATTGGAATTTGTTTTTGGGAATCCTATCAGATTTTTTTTTACTAGGGCTGCATTATGGCTGTACCATTGGTGTAGTCAATAGGACATGGGCTGCATGGTTTAAAGGAGCTTAAACATTCTCACCTTGGTCTCTTGTAGCCTTTTGTAGGGCTCATTGTACAGGCTGCGTATCCTCCTCCTGTCCACAGCCTTGTTGTCGTTGGGCTGCTGCTTGGCCTGCTCTCCCCTGTAGGTGGCGCTATAGCTGGTCTCCAGGCTGGTCTTCTCATCAGGGGGAAGGAACTGGGACTTAGCTCGGATCAGCTTCACTGGCTTCACATCCCCGTGGGCCTTGAACTCAGTCCTACGAGAATAATCAGTATCAAATACAGTCACGGAAGAAACTGGGATACAGTAGTGTGATGAAAAAAGCTCTCTTCACATTTCACCTACAATCTATTTAGGGACAGTAAAGACTAGATCTGTATTGTCCCAAAGGGCAATTTGTGTTGCAGCATGTAGGCATTTAAATACTCATAAACAATGAAGCAGTCACATACCAATAAGTACATTGACATAGAGCAGGCAGTGGTACTCAAAGTAGCCTTCTGTTTGGATATAGAAATATATTTAGTGGAATGACTGGATGTCTCCCATAGTATGGGTGAATAGGTGGGTGTATGGGAGCAGTGACTGCACCAGGCAGCTAGCGGCTCAGGTATTTAGTATAGTCCAGACACAGCAGTTCTTCAGAAGGTCAGCTCAATGGCGTTCACACAGAACAGCTTGACCTCCAGTCTCATAGAGAGGGTTCTGTACAGGACGAGCCAACCTCCAGATAATCATCAAATTGAGATCTGTTCACTATCAACTCTTTAGCAGGTCTATGAACGAACATGTTGCTAATCATTTGAGTTTTAGATTGAACTGCCTTTCATAGATCAAGTTGATTTCAAGAGTTGTAATGGATTTTGAACTCATAAAAGCGGACCTAATGTTCCAGAAATGACTACAAGATGGCCTTCTCACTGATGAGCAGCTTGAGGCTGGGACATGGCATATTAACTCTAGTATTGGGAGGTCAGGTGGAAACATATTAATTAATTAATTATCCATAACTTCGATATTCCTTTCCCACTGCTCCTTCGTACTATCTAACCAAATTCCATTGTTCATGCAACTAAGGTGGCTGTTAGACTGGGTGTGCAACTGGTCAACTGGAGTCAGGTGCAGGAGAGCAGAGATGAGTGAACAGGCACACTTTAATTGGCAGAAGCAAATCAGTCGGACGCAACAGCGTCACAACACTCCAGCCATAGGCAAAAGCGAATAGCGCACTAGTCACACAAATAATGTACAACAATACAATACCACGGGCTCAAAACAATAACCAGAAAAAAACAGCAATAAACGTAACGAACAATACCACACACAGACATGGGGGGAACAGAGGATAATATACATGTAGAGTGATGAGGGGATGTAAACCAGGTGTGCGGGAAAACAATACAAAACAAATGGAAAATGAAAGGTGGAGCGGCAATGGCTAGAAGACCGGTGACACCGAGCGACGCCCGAACAAGGAGAGGGGCCGACTTCGGTGGGAGTCGTGACAGTGGCAAACACCAAATGAAAACAGAGGACTCCCTCCCTGGTCCCTGGACAAGAAAAAACGACCTGTCAAGGCTCCCCAGTGACCCCACTCTGTGCAGCAGCAGACCCCAACCCCCAACCCCTCCCCCCACAACAGCACAATGCACACGCCTTCCCTTATAGCCACAGTGAAAAACACAGCATAGACCAACATAGAGAACAATATCACAGTGAAAAACTCAATGTTCCCGCTGTGCGCTACAGCAGTGAAGGGAAGGAGGGAGGGAGTGTATATTGATTAGGTAACACTATTACTAGCTAACACTATTACTAGCCTGAATGTAGGAGGCAGCCCAGACAGGCCAGGCAGCCCAAGCAGGCTCAAGTACTACAGGCCCATTATAACAATTAGGCTGCTGCTGAAGATCACATAAATAGACATGATGTCAATCACACTACAGCTCAACCCATGGAAACCAAGGCAGCTACTGTAGCATGGCCATGGATTGATGACGAGAAGGCTTAAGTAACTGCCATCCATTAAGTAATACACTGTCCGATGTGTGGTACAAATGTGGCCTTCATTTGAATAAAATAGAAGAATTGGCAACACTTTATTTGGATAGTCCCAAGTAGATGGTTTGTAGATGTTCAGTAGATGTTCAATAACTCCAACAACATTTCAACTAACTATCCACTAACCCTAACCCTTATCCTAACCCTAAACTTAACCCTAATCCTATCCCTTATGCTCACCTTAACCCTTACCCTAACCCATATTCTACATATAACCCTAACCTTAACCTTAGCAAGCAGTTTCTTATCACCATATAATTTGTTGATAGTATGACCATCTGTAGATCATCTACAGATAACTGCCAAAATAATGGAAACACTTGAGTAAATGAGGGATACAAAGTATATTGAAAGCAGGTGGTTCCACACAGATGTGATTCCTGAGTTAATTAAGCAATTAACATCCAATCATGCTTAGGGTCATGTATAAAAATGCTGGACAGGCCATTATTTTGGCTACCATGGCAATGCCCCCATAGGATGCCAAAGCCCCCATCCACAGGGCACGAGTGGTCACTGAATGGTTTGATGAGTATGAAAACGGTGCAAATCATATGCCATGGCCGTCTCAGTCACCAGATCTCAACCCAATTGAACACATATTGGAGATCCTGGAGAGATGCCTGAGACAGTGTTTTCCTCTACCATCAACACAACATCAAATGATGGAATTTCATAACACTTATAGAATCTATCCCAAGGTGCATTGATGCTGATCTGGCTCGTGGTGGCCCAACACCCCATTCAGACACTTTATGTTGGTGTTTCCTTTACTTAGGCAGTTACCTGTATATGGGACTATCCAAATAAAGTGTGACCCAATAGTTTGAGAATGTCATACTGAAGAAAAATCAGACTGTATATGTAGCTGGCTCTTTTCTAACTCCATCCCAGTTTGAAACAGAGCTGGATTTGTATCTCAAATATCCTCTTGTAATAGGTTGCCATGGGATAGCATGTGGCTGGAGAGAAACATAACAGAATGTGTGGTGATGAGGAGAATGCCTCAAAGAGAACATTATCTGCATTCTCTGATTCTCAGACCAATGGAACATCATCTGCTGTTAGCTCCAAAACACAACATCCAAGCTTTTATCTACATCAACTGTATCTCAGCCCTCTATCTCGATCTTTCCTATGCAGTATCTACAGTGTCACGGCCCGTCCTCTGCAGTGCAGGGGCGTTTCCTCCTGCAGGCAGAGGAGGGTCGTTAGTGATTGGAGCAACCTGGGCTCAGGGTATTTAAAACTGCTTCACTAACCACTCTCTCTCTCCCTGCTCCTCCAGGTATGATCCTGTTTTGTTTGTTTCTTTGTAGTTTTATGTAGTTTCCACTCAGTCATATTCACACACACTGATTCATGCATCCCTGCACTTTACATACACCCTACATGATGACATTTCCACACCTCATTCCTTTTTCTTTGTTTAAAGTTAATAGTTTTTGGTTTATAATAAATAACCTTTTTGATTGGCCTATACCTGTTGTTCGTGTCCCCTCATTTTTGCCACAGGCTATGAGCCGGCCTGTGACAACAGAGTAATGCTACCTTTTGTATGACATGTTTTTATGTCAAGTGTGTGATGAAGCTTGCCTTAAACTAATCTAAAAGACAGAGTGAACCGCTATCTCTGTGAGCCTCCAATCTTATTGATGTAGACTAGCGGAACACACCTCAGAAAACATTTTTGATATCCAAATTGTTCATAAATTTAAATGAACCTTTATTGGCATTAAACAATAAGATCTTATTGGGTGGCATTTAGAAAATATCTAATGTATTATGTATTACCCCACTGCAACTATACATCAACACATGGACCCAATCCAATTTGTATACCGCCCCAACAGATCCACAGATGACGCTATCTCTATTGTACTCCACACTGCCCTCTCCCAGCTGGATAAGAGGAACACCTACAGTGCATTCGGGAAGTATTCAGACCACTTGACTTTTTCCACATTTTGATATGTTACAGCCTTATTCTAAAATTGAATAAATATATTTTTCCCTTATCAATCTACACACAATGCCCCATAATGATAAAGAAAAAAACGTTTTGTTTCTGAAATAATTAACAAAAAATACTGAAAATAAAAAAACTGAAATATCACATTTACATAAGTATTGAGACCGTTTACTCTGTACTTTGTTGAATCACTTTTGGCAGCAATTACAGCCTTGAGTCTTCTTTGGTATGACGCTACAAGCTTGGCACAACTGTATTTGGGGAGTTTCTCCCATTCTTCTCTGCAGATCCTCTCAAGCTCTGTCATGTTGGATGGGGAGCGTCGCTGCACAGCTATTTTCAGGTCTCTCCAGAGATGTTCGATTGGGTTCAAGGTCAGGCTCTGGCTGGGCCACTCAAGGACATTCAGAGACTTGTCCCGAAGCCACTCCTGCGTTGTCTTGGCTGTGCGCATAGGGTCATTGTCCTGATTTCTGGTTTCTTGTTTCTCATGGTCTTTAGGTGCCTTTTGGCAAACTCCAAGCAAGCTGTCATGTGCCTTTTCTCAGGAGTGCCTTCCGTCTGGCCACTCTACCATAAAGGCCTGATGAGTGCTGCAGAGATGGTTGTCCTTCTGGAAGGTTCTCCCATCTCCACAGAGGAACTCTGGAGCCATGTCAGAGTGACCATCGGGTTCTTGGTCACCTCCCTGACCAAGGCCCTTTCCCCCGATTTTGCCGGGCAGCCAGCTCTAGGAAGTCTTGGTGGGTCCAAGCTTCTTCCATTTAAAAATGATGGAGGCCACTGTGTTCTTGGGGACCTTTAATGCTGCAGAAATGTTTTGGTACCCTTCCCCAGATCTGTGCCTCGACACAATCCTGTCCCTGAGCTCTACGGACAAGTCCTTTGACCTCATGGCTTTTTTTTGCTCTGACATGCACTGTCAACTGTTGGACCTTATATAGACAGGTGTATGCCTTTCCAAATCATGTCCAATCAATTTAATTTAACACTGGTGGACTCCAACCAAGTTGTAGTAACATCTCAAGGATAATCAATGGAAACAGGATGCACCTGAGCTCAATTTTGAGTCTCATGGGCCTCCCGAGTGGCGCAGTGGTCTAAGGCACTGCATCGCAGTGCAAGCTGTGCCACTAGAGATTCTGGGTTCGAGTCCAGACTCGGTCGCAGCCGGCTGCGACCGGGAGGCCCATGGCGCGGTGCACAAGTGGCCCAGCGCCGTCCAGGTTAGTGGAGGGTTTGGCTGGCAGGGATATCCTTGTCTCATCGCGCACTAGCGACTCCTGTGGCAGACCGGGCACAGTGCAAGTTGACATGGTCGCCAGGTGAACGGTGTTTCCTCCGACACATTGGTGCGGCTGGCTTCCAGGTTGGATGGGCATTGTGTCAAGAAGCCTTGGTTGTGTTTAGGAGGACGCATGGCTCTCGATCTTCGCCTCTCCCGAGTCCGTACGAGAGTTGCAGCGATGAGACAAGACTATAACTACTACCAGTTGGATACCACGAAATTGGGGAGAAAAAAGGAGTCAAAAATAAAACATGTATTTGAGTCTCATAGCAAACGGTTAGAATATTTATATAAATAAGGTATTTTAAAAATATATATTTTTTTATACATTTGCAAAATTTCGAAAAACCTGTTTACACTTTGTCCTTATGGGGTATTGTGTCTAGATCAATGAGAAAAAATAAATAATTTAATACATTTTAGATGAAAGTCAAGGGGTCTGAATTCTTTCTGAATGCACTGTATGTAAGAATGCTGTTCATTGACTACAGCTCAGTGTTCAACACCATAGTGCCCTTCAAGCTCATCACTAAGCTCAGGACCCTGGGACTGAACACCTTTCTCTGCAACTGCGATCTTGGACTTTCTGACGGGCCACCCGCAGGTGGTGAGAGTAGGCAACAACACATCCACCACACTGACCCTCAACACGGGGGCCCCTCAAGGATGTGTGCTTAGTCCCCTCCTGTACTCCCTGTTCACCCACGACTGCACACCATCATTATGTTTGCTGATGACATGACAGTGGTAGGCCGGATTACCGACGACGATGAGACAGGCTTTAGGGAGGAGGTCAGTGACCTGGCAGTGTGGTGCCAGGATAAAAACCTATCCCTCAACGTCAGTATGACAAAAGAGCTGATCGTGGATTACAGGAAACAGAGGGCTGAGCACGCCGCCATCCACATTGATGGGGTCGAGAGCTTCAAGTTCCATGGTGTCCACATCACTAAGGAATTAACATGGTCCACACACACCAACACAGTAGTGAAGAAGGCACGACAATACCTCTTCCCCCTCAGGAGTCTGAAAAGATTTGGCATGGGCCCTTAGATCCTCAAAAGGTTCTACAGCTGCACCATTGAGAGCATCTTGACTGGCTGCATCACATATATATATATATATATATATATATATATATATATATATATATATATATATATATATACAGTGCCTTGCGAAAGTATTCGGCCCCCTTGAACTTTTCGACCTTTTGCCACATTTCAGGCTTCAAACATAAAGATATAAAACTGTAATTTTTTGTGAAGAATCAACAACAAATGGGACACAATTATGAAGTGGAACGAAATTTATTGAATATTTCAAACTTTTTTAACAAATAAAAAACTGAAAAATTGTCAGTGCAAAATTATTCAGCCCCCTTAAGTTAATACTTTGTAGCGCCACCTTTTGCTGCGATTACAGCTGTAAGTCGCTTGGCGTATGTCTCTATCAGTTTTGCACATCGAGAGACTGAAATTTTTGCCCATTCCTCCTTGCAAAACAGCTCGAGCTCAGTGAGGTTGGATGGAGAGCGTTTGTGAACAGCAGTTTTCAGTTCTTTCCACAGATTCTCGATTGGATTCAGGTCTGGACTTTGACTTGGCCATTCTAACACCTGGATATGTTTATTTGTGAACCTTTCCATTGTAGATTTTGCTTTATGTTTTGGATCATTGTCTTGTTGGAAGACAAATCTCCGTCCCAGTCTCAGGTCTTTTGCAGACTCCATCAGGTTTTCTTCCAGAATGGTCCTGTATTTGGCTCCATCCATCTTCCCATCAATTTTAACCATCCTTCCCTGCCCCTGCTGAAGAAAAGCAGGCCCAAACCATGATGCTGCCACCACCATGTTTGACAGTGGGGATGGTGTGTTCAGGGTGATGAGCTGTGTTGCTTTTACGCCAAACATAACGTTTTGCATTGTTGCCAAAAAGTTCGATTTTGGTTTCATCTGACCAGAGCACCTTCTTCCACATGTTTGGTGTGTCTCCCAGGTGGCTAGTGGCAAACTTTAAACGACACTTTTTATGGATATCTTTAAGAAATGGCTTTCTTCTTGCCACTCTTCCATAAAGGCCAGATTTGTGCAGTATACGACTGATTGTTGTCCTATGGACAGAGTCTCCCACCTCAGCTGTAGATCTCTGCAGTTCATCCAGAGTGATCATGGGCCTCTTGGCTGCATCTCTGATCAGTCTTCTCCTTGTATGAGCTGAAAGTTTAGAGGGACGGCCGGGTCTTCGTAGATTTGCAGTGGTCTGATACTCCTTCCATTTCAATATTATCGCTTGCACAGTGCTCCTTGGGATGTTTAAAGCTTGGGAAATCATTTTGTATCCAAATCCGGCTTTAAACTTCTCCACAACAGTATCTCGGACCTGCCTGGTGTGTTCCTTGTTCTTCATGATGCTCTCTGCGCTTTAAACGAACCTCTGAGACTATCACAGAGCAGGTGCATTTATACGGAGACTTGATTACACACAGGTGGATTCTATTTATCATCATTAGTCATTTAGGTCAACATTGGATCATTCAGAGATCCTCACTGAACTTCTGGAGAGAGTTTGCTGCACTGAAAGTAAAGGGGCTGAATAATTTTGCACGCCCAATCTTTCAGTTTTTTATTTGTTAAAAAAGTTTGAAATATCCAATAAATTTCATCCACTTCATGATTGTGTCCCACTTGTTGTTGATTCTTCACAAAAAATTACAGTTTTATATCTTTATGTTTGAAACCTGAAATGTGGCAAAAGCTCGAAAAGTTCAAGGGGGCCGAATACTTTCGCAAGGCACTGTATATATATATATATGTTGTGGGTCAATGTTGTGGGTCAATTTAAATCAAATCAAATGTTATTTGTCACATGCCAAATACAACAGGTGTAAACTTTACCGTGAAATGCTTACTCAGAAAGGATCCATTAACAGAGTAGCAGCAGCATATGTGAAAAAGTGTGTGTGTGTGTGTGTGTGTGTGTGTGTGTGTGTGTGTGTGTGTGTGTGTGTGTGTGTGTGTGTGTGTGTGTGTGTGTGTGTGTGTGGGGCATCAATATGCATGCGTGTGTGTGTGTGTACTTTGTGTGTGTGAGTGTATATATATTATATATATATATACACTCACACACACAAAGCACACACACACACGCATACATATTGATGCCACACACACACACACACACACACACACACACACACACACACACACACACACACACACACACACACACACACACACACACACACACACACACACACACACACACACACACACACACACACTTTTTCACATATGCTGCTGCTACTCTGTTAATGGATCCTTTCTGATTGCCTACTCACTTTTACCCCTACCTATATGTACATATTACCTCAATTACCTCGTACCCCTGCACATTGACTCGGTACCGGTACTCCTTGTACAGCCTCGTTATTGATATCTATTGTGTTACTATTTTATTTTTGCTAATTTTCTTACTTACTCGTAAGTAAGCATTTCACTGTAAAGTCTACACCTGTTGTATTTGGCATGTGACAAATAACATTTGATTTGATTTAAATTGACCCACAACATTTGATTTTCTCATGAAGTAAACTGCCCATGATCTCTATGATGTGACATGGTGAGTAGAGTGGTGGTTAAAATAAGTACAAAGTAGATTACACAAAGACAGATTCTACAATGTCCAAGGCCAGGGGCACAGAGTGCTACCCGCAACAGGGCACTAGTGACGGAGGGTAGTGGTAGGACTGGCAGAGAGAGAGAGAGAGTCAAACACAAGTCTATACTGTACATAACTAGCTGGACAACGTCATGCTCATATGACTGGTAACAATCAAGCTAGTGTCTTTCAGGTCAGTGTGTGCTTGGTACCTACTCTCCTTCCAGCTGATCAGTGTACATTTCATTCAAAACAGGTCTTTGACAAAGACAAGTATCAAAATGTTTTATGTATGACAGGATTAGGTACATTTCTTGAAAATTCCTGCACACCTGTTACACACACTTCTAACTCTAACAACTGAACACATCTAATTTCCCTTTACTCCCTCTATTATGTGGTACTACAAATGAAACTTCCCTCCCCAAAAACAAGCTGTTATTTGATGAGGTCAAGCTAACATATGTATTTCTTACTGTGTGGCCATGTAGAAAAGCAGGTGTTGCCAAGCTAACAGACTGGCTAATGGTTCTGCCTGCTTCTTGGAGCTGACCCTGCTGACCCTGCGGGCGAGATGGGATGTCTTGTGAAAAGCTCTGTCACTATGACGATATGACACTGGCACTGACAAGGGGTGTATGTGTGTGGGGGGGCAGGGAACAACACTGCTGAGATACACACACCCACTCTTTTCTAACATGGCACAGCCAGGCAACAGTCCGGCAGAGAGGGAACATTCTGGCACTGCTCTCTTAGAGACTAATAAAGGGCAGAGAACAGGAAAAAAGGGCCATCAAAACGACACTTATAGCTTTATGGCTAGTCTAACTCTAAACAAATGTATTCCCAAGTAAAATCGTGCACTCTCCTTAAACATGCCATGTCAGTTAGGCTACATCCATTCATGAGAGAAAATGGAAGAAATCCAATTGATTGCAGCATTTACATTGGACTGTGTTTCATTCAGTGTTTTATATTAAAAATCATTGTCATCAGTTTGACTGGACAGTCAATCTATTTGACTGTAAATTTACCTTCCTATATCAAATCAAATCAAATTCTATTGGTTGCTAACCCATATTTTGCAGATGTTATCGCAGGTGCAACGAATTGCTTATGTTCCCAGCTCCAACAGTGTAGTAATACCTAACAATACACACAAATCCCCAAAATAAAAAGATAAAAACATCCCCAACATGGCACAAAGTAGGGAGGCAGCTGAACTGAGGGATCTTAACCACTGCTCTGCCTGAAGTGGCAGCAGGTTCCCTAGTCAGAGAATAGAGCTCAGGGATAGAGCTCTGCTACCCGACATGAACCCGACGATACATCAATAACTAGGGTACGGATAGGACTCGGGTATCACTAAATTGATCACTAACATTTTGAAGCAGAGCCATTCGCTTGTGCTCTGCTGCATAGTACTGTCATATCTGACTAAGATCATAACATGGTTTTGGAAGTGTTTCAACCTCGTCAAATATAACAAAATAATGAGGCCTCCCGAGTGGAGCAGTGGTCTAAGGCACTGCATCGCAGTGCTTGAGGCGGCACTACAGACACAGGATCCATCCCGGGCTGTGTCACAGCCGGCTGCGACCGGGAGACCCATGAGGCGGCGCACAATTGGCCCAGCGTTGTCCGGGTTAGGGGAGGGTTGGCCGGCCGGTATGTCCTTGTCCCATCGCGCTCTAACGACTCCTGTTTTGGGCCGGGTGCATGCATGCTAACACGATCGTCAGTTGTACTATGTTTCCTCTGACACATTGGTGCGGCTGGCTTCCGGGTTAAGTGAGCAGTGTGTCAAGAAGTCGTGCGGCTTGGCAAGGTCGTGTTTCGGAGGATGCATGGCTCTCGACCTTCGCCTCTCCTGACTCCGTACAGGAGATTCAGCGATGGGACAAGACTAACTACCAATTGGATATCACGAAAAAAGGGTAAAAAATTGTAATATTCATAATAATGAAAAAATAATAATGTTCCTTCAGTTTTGTCGGAGTTAAGAGTGACGAAAAGTAGGTAACAACTCTCATGTCTAGTCATTGAGCAGAGCAGCCCGAGCCAAGCAGAGCTGTTGTTATGGATACTCACCGAGTGCATGCAGAGCGAGCTGTCTGTGCGCAGGGAGCGAGTGACAGACAGATAGGAGCAGCTAATGGATTTACTAATAGAGGAAGTTATTTTCTGATTTCGGGTTTCGGGCACGGCCAGGCTTTAAATTTGGCAGAAGCAATCGGGTGGGTAGGGTAGGGCCTGAAATGTCGCAGAAATGCGTAGGGCTTGGGCTTAAAATCCATGCCCTTGCAGGGCTCCACCTCACACAGCTAATACAAGTCATTGAAGTCTACACAATGGTGGTGGAAGCTAGGCTTTGATGGAGACAAAGAGAGGTCCTTGATCACATCTGTCACAGTCCGCACCATCCACAGTCCAACTTGTCATGCACACACGTTATTATGAAATCAAAAGAAAAAGGTGAGAAATCAGGAATGATTGAAACCTGACATAAAACCAAGGCATTCATCATAAATGCTACTTCATGTTTTCCTATTCGATTGATAAAGAAGCTGTGAATGGCGCCGGAGGGAATGGCTGCCGTTTTAAGGGTTCCTAACCAATTGTGCTATTTTGTTCGTTTTTTTCGCATTCTTTGTAACTCTTTTTGTACATAATGTTGCTGCTACCGTCTCTTATGACCGAAAAGAGTTTCTGGACATCCGAACAGCAATTATTCACCTCAAACTGGACAAAGATTTTTATTTAATGAGTCCGACGCGAAGGATATACTGCCTTGTGGAGACAAGGCCCAAATCCTTGTCAACCGCGTGAAGAAAAGACTGAGAAAAAGGGGGAGGAGGGTGGGGTGCCTTGTAGGAATTTGTGTCTAATGTCTAATATTAAAGAAGTCTTGAGGTATTGCTTGCCTGAGGTAGAATACCTCATAATAAGCTGTAGACCACACTATCTACCAAGAGAGTTCCCATCTATATTATTCAAAGCCGTCTATTTAACACCACAAACCGATGCTGGCAATAAGACTGCACTCAACGAGCTGTATAAGACCATAGCAAACAAGAAAATGTGCATCAAGATGCAGCGATCCTAATGGCCGGGGACTTCAATGCAGGCAAACTTAAATCTGTTTTACCTCATTTCTACCAGCATGTCACATGCAACCAGAGGAAAAACACTCTAGACCACCTTTACTCCACACACAGAGACACATACAAAGCTCTCCCTTGCCCTCCATTTGGCAAATCTAACCATAATTCTATCCTTCTGTTTCCTGCTTACAAGCAAAAACTAAGCAGGAAGTACCAGTGACTCGCTTAATATGGAAGTGGTCAGATGACGTGGATGCTACAGGACTATTTTGTTAGCACAGACTGGAATATGTTCCCGGGATTCATCCAAAGGCATTAAGGAGTATCGCCTGGTTGTCAGGTATGCGTAAGTGCCTGCAAGGGAGTCAGGCGCAGGAGAGCAGGTATTTGGTAGCACACAGAGCCTTTTATTCAGGCAAACCAAAAGCACACGGCACAATGAACACGAAATACAAAATGGGTATACATAACCCTGCGCAACCAGACTAACGTGCGCATACATCAACACAGATAAACAATACCACACAAAGACATGGGGGAAACAGAGAGTTAAATACACAACACATAATGAGGGACAATGAGAACCAGGTGTGTGGAAAAACGAGACAAAACAAATGGAAAATGAAAAATGGATCGGCGATGGCTAGAAGGCCGGTGACGTCGACTGCCGAACACCGCCCGAACAAGGAGAGGCATCGACTTCGGCAGAAGTCGTGACACTGGTAAGGCAACTGCTCGGCATCTGACCGTGAGGCGCTACAGAGGGTAGTGCATACGGCCCAGTACATTACTAGGGCCAAGCTTCCTGACATCCAGGACCTATACACAAGGCGGTGTCAGAGGAAGGGCCAAAAAATTGTCAAAGACTCCAGTTACCCAAGTCATAGACTGTTCTCTCTGCTACCACACGGAAAGCTGTACTGGAGCGCCAAATCCAGGACCAAAAGGCTCAACAGCTTCTACCCCCAAGCCATAAGACTGCTGAACAATTAATCAAATGGCCACCCGGACTATTTACATTGAACCCCCCCACCTTCTGTTTTTTCACTGCTGCTACTTGCTGTTTATTATCTATGCATAGTCACTTTACAAATGACCTCGACTAACCTATACCCCCGCACATTGACTCGGTACCGGTACCCCCTGTATATAGCCTGGTTATTGTTATGTAACTTTCTTGTGTTCTTTTTTGATTATATTTTTTTTACTTTAGATTATTTTGTAAATATTTTCTTAACCCTATTTATTGAACAGCATTGTTGTTAAAGGGCTTGTAAGTAAGCATTTCACGGTAAGGTCTACGCCCGTTGTATTCAGTGCATGCGACAAATAACATTCGATTTGATTTTTTCATCTTTGGGATGCATTGTTGGGACATGCAGGCTGCACAGAATCATTTCAGATTGCCTAGATTTTAAAAGGACTGCTGCAGTCTAAGCATAGCTCTTGGTTCTGCTTCAGTACTTTTGTTTTTGTACCGTGAGGGCAGTTCTATTATCTTTACGGTGCCTTAAAAAAATCCTCTGACAGTCACTGGCTGAACACAAATAATGATGTGGTCCAGCTATCCAGTCAGGTTCCATCTGTAATTTGTAGTCAAGAAGCTTCATATCGCATTTCTAGGAGAGCTTGGATAAAAATACTGTTTTTCTCAATAGGCTTCATTTATACATTGTACATAGGTCCAGGAGGATACTTGCATTAACTGAAGCAAATATGTGTTACTTGGCTGAATTGGGAGAACCAACTACACTGCAAACCTCATTCACATCCTTCATTCTAATGAATAACACTTCCATCTCTAACCATGCAGGCATTCAGAGATAAGGTTTCGTCATACACAAATTAGAGACAGACCAGAGGCTTTAGCATCAAATGAAAGCAGGCTGAATGAAGCCGCTTTGAGCAGTACACCTTCAGCACTGTCTGTCACTCCTCAGACACCCAGCCTGGTCCCCAACAGCAAGGTCAACAACAGTGTGTGTGTGTGTGTGTGTGTGTGTGTGTGTGTGTGTGTGTGTGTGTGTGTGTGTGTGTGTGTGGTGTGTGTGTGTGTGTGTGTGTGTGTGTGTGTGTGTGTGTGTGTGTGTGTGTTGGAGATGAACCCAGAGCTGACCTGCTTCTTTCTATCTCAGGACTCCTGCTTGTCACAGTGCAGCCATTTCATGCCATGTAAGGAGGACTGAGGAGATCTCTCTCTGCCCTGGGCTGGTCCCCACTGGCTGCAGAACAATACTAACACAGCACAGCAACAGTGGACCGCACCACTATGGCCAGCTGCCAGACGTGTTGCTCTCTTCTCACACCACCTCCTCCTGTCAGGTGATGTTCAGAGAGTCTATTCTCAGCCCTAAGGGTTAGTCATGTCTGCTTTGTTAGTAAATTCAGTAAGGAAGTATTGTAATATAATTCACAGTTGTCACTGGGTGATGTTTTTTCTTCTTCTATTTACCAGACCAGAGGTACTGTGTTTTGCAGTAAGGCTTGGACATAACAACAATGGAGTGTGATCTGTTAGTCATGGGACTGTAATTTTTCTGAATTCAGCAGTGTGATGTTGCAGAGAGGACTGAAAACAGACAAGCAATAACAGTGGTACTGATGCATCTGAAACAACAAAGGCAAAACACCCTCAAGGTGTAATTCAAACACTCAAATTATCTGTGCACTCACTCCGTAAAGAACTCTAATGGGATGTGGCAAATGACTAAACAAACTACCCACCGTCTTGGTTCACAGAGCATAACTACTGAATAAACCCCCCAAAAACATTGCACTGCCTCTGCCCCAAGCCGTGTCTGTGTAAACGGCATGTCTCTGGCAGGGGCTTCCTTAGTACTCGGCTCACTGAGCCAGACAGAGACAAGGCAGGTCTCCATCATTACTCATGCACAGGTCATAACACTGGGACAGAGTAACAGATTTATTTTAACAGGGACGTTCATCCTACCTCAGCACACATTTTATATTAAACATTATGTATAAGTGTTACATTATTTCTGTGCTCAATGCCGTTATATCCATGGTACTTTATTGAGGCACATGATTCAAAGTTTTGAATAGAAAACTGGAGTTCCAGGTCTCCGGCAGCCTCTGGAACTGCCGGTCTGCAGCCAACAAGGCTGAGTTCATCTCAGCCTATGCTACCCTCCAGTCCCTAGACTTCCTGGCGCTGACGGAAACATGGATTACCACAGATAACACTGCTACTCCTACTGCTCTCTCTTCGTCTGCCCACGTGTTCTCGCATACCCCGAGAGCATCTGGCCAGCGGGGTGGTGGCACTGGAATCCTCATCTCTCCCAAGTGGACATTCTCTCTTTCTCCCCTGAACCATCTGTCTATCTCCTCATTTGAATTCCATGCTGTCACAGTTACCAGCCCTTTCAAGCTTAACATCCTTATCATTTATCGCCCTCCAGGTTCCCTTGGAGAGTTCATCAATGAGCTTGACGCCTTGATAAGTTCCTTTCCTGAGGATGGCTCACCTCTCACAGTTCTGGGTGACTTTAACCTCCCCACGTCTACCTTTGACTCATTCCTCTCTGCCTCCTTCTTTCCACTCCTCTCCTCTTTTGACCTCACCCTCTCACCTTCCCCCCCTACTCACAAGGCAGGCAATACGCTTGACCTCATCTTTACTAGATGCTGTTCTTCCACTAATCTCATTGCAACTCCCCTCCAAATCTCCGACCACTACCTTGTATCCTTTTCCCTCTTGCTCTCATCCAACACTTCTCACTCTGCCCCTACTCGGATGGTATTGCGCCGTCCCAACCCTCGCTCTCTCTCTCCCGCTACTCTCTCCTCTTCCATCCTATCATCTCTTCCCTCTGCTCAAACCTTCTCCAACCTATCTCCTGATTCTGCCTCCTCAACCCTCCTCTCCTCCCTTTCTGCATCCTTTGATTTTCTCTGTCCCCTATCCTCCAGGCCGGCTCGGTCCTCCCCTCCTGCTCCGTGGCTCGACGACTCACTACGAGCTCACAGAACAGGGCTCCGGGCAGCCGAGCGGAAATGGAGGAAAACTCGCCTCCCTGCGGACCTGGCATCCTTTCACTCACTCCTCTCTACATTCTCCTCTTCTGTCTCTGCTGCTAAAGCCACTTTCTACCACTCTAAATTCCAAGCATCTGCCTCTAACCCTAGGAAGCTCTTTGCTACCTTCTCCTCCCTCCTGAATCCTCCTCCCCCTCCCCCCCCTCTCCTCCCTCTCTGCGGATGACTTCGTCAACCATTTTGAAAAGAAGGTTGACGATATCCGATCCTCGTTTGCTAAGTCAAACGACACCGCTGGTCCTGCTCACACTGCCCTACCCTGTGCTTTGACCTCTTTCTCCCCTCTATCTCCAGATGAAATCTCGCGTCTTGTGACGGCCGGCCGCCCAACAACCTGCCCACTTGACCCTATCCCCTCCTCTCTTCTCCAGACCATTTCCGGAGACCTTCTCCCCTTCCTCACCTCGCTCATCAACTCATCCTTGACCGCTGGCTACGTCCCTTCCGTCTTCAAGAGAGCGAGAGTTGCACCCCTTCTGAAAAAACCTACACTCGATCCCTCCGATGTCAACAACTACAGACCAGTATCCCTTCTTTCTTTTCTCTCCAAAACTCTTGAACGTGCCGTCCTTGGCCAGCTCTCCTGCTATCTCTCTCAGAATGACCTTCTTGATCCTAATCAGTCAGGTTTCAAGACAGGGCATTCAACTGAGACTGCTCTTCTCTGTGTCACGGAGGCTCTCCGCACTGCTAAAGCTAACTCTCTCTCCTCTGCTCTCATCCTTCTAGACCTATCTGCTGCCTTTGATACTGTGAACCATCAGATCCTCCTCTCCACCCTCTCCGAGTTGGGCATCTCCGGCGCGGCCCACGCTTGGATTGCGTCCTACCTGACAGGTCGCTCCTACCAGGTGGCGTGGCGAGAATCTGTCTCCGCACCATGCGCTCTCACCACTGGTGTCCCCCAGGGCTCTGTTCTAGGCCCTCTCCTATTCTCGCTATACACCAAGTCACTTGGCTCTGTCATATCCTCACATGGTCTCTCCTATCATTGCTATGCAGACGACACACAATTAATCTTCTCCTTTCCCCCTTCTGATAACCAGGCGGCGAATCGCATCTCTGCATGTCTGTCAGACATATCAGTGTGGATGACGGATCACCAGCTCAAGCTGAACCTCGGCAAGACGGAGCTGCTCTTCCTCCCGGGGAAGGACTGCCCGTTCCATGATCTCGCCATCACGGTTGACAACTCCCTTGTGTCCTCCTCCCAGAGTGCTAAGAACCTTGGCGTGATCCTGGACAACACCCTGTCGTTCTCCACTAACATCAAGGCGGTGACCCGATCCTGTAGGTTCATGCTCTACAACATTCGCAGAGTACGACCCTGCCTCACACAGGAAGCGGCGCAGGTCCTAATCCAGGCACTTGTCATCTCCCGTCTGGATTACTGCAACTCGCTGTTGGCTGGGCTCCCTGCCTGTGCCATTAAACCCCTACAACTCATCCAGAACGCCGCAGCCCGTCTGGTGTTCAACCTTCCCAAGTTCTCTCACGTCACCCCGCTCCTCCGCTCTCTCCACTGGCTTCCAGTTGAAGCTCGCATCCGCTACAAGACCATGGTGATTGCCTACGGAGCTGTGAAGGGAACGGCACCTCCATACCTTCAGGCTCTGATCAGGCCCTACACCCAAACAAGGGCACTGCGTTCATCCACCACTGGCCTGCTGGCCCCCCTCTGAGGAAGCACAGTTCCCGCTCAGCCCAGTCAAAACTGTTCGCTGCTCTGGCACCCCAATGGTGGAACAAGCTCCCTCACGACGCCAGGACAGCGGAGTCAATCACCACCTTCCGGAGACACCTGAAACCCCACCTCTTTAAGGAATACCTAGGATAGGATAAAGTAATCCTTCTAACCCCCCCCCCCCTTAAAAGATTTAGATGCACTATTGTAAAGTGGTTGTTCCACTGGATATCATAAGGTGAATGCACCATTTTGTAAGTCGCTCTGGATAAGAGCATCTGCTAAATGACTTAAATGTAAATGTAAATGTAAAACAGTGGTTAGAATACCTTGGTAAGAATATATTTGATGCCTGATGATAATGAATGATAGCCTACATCAAGAATATTTTACTTACTTCTCTCATCAATATACAACTACCTTCTTACTACTACCTCCTCACAGGGGCTTTGTTTTTTTGTAAACAAATCCAAGCACAAAGATACAATTCAGTGCGTGGTAAATTTACTGTTGAAGAAAAAACATTTTATAATAAAGCCATAATAACATGTATTATGTGGTATAGACTACAGTTGAGCAGCGGCGTTTTTAGGATTTCCACACATGTCATAAATCCATACTGCAGAGCTATCCCTCTCCTCTGCCTTGATTGTATTGCTGTTGATGATATCTGGAAATATGCATGTACACCCTGACCCATCTACAGTTGCTAGCCCCAATTCTGACTTGTGCTCTGATATCTGTTTCACTGATTTCTGCTCTCGTAAAAGTCTGGGTTTTCTGCACGTTAACACAAGAAGCTTATTACCTAAAATGGATCAATTGAAAGTGTGGGTTCACAGCTCCAATCCAGATGTGTTGGTCATAACTGAGACGTGGTTAAGGAAGAGTGTTTTAAATACTGATGTTAACCTTTCTGGTTAGAACCTTTTTCGGCAAGACCGATCTTCCAAAGGTGAGGGAGTGGCAATCTTTACCAAGGATCACCTTCAGTGCTCAGTTGTCTCCTCCAAGTCTGTCCCCAAACAATTTGATTTGCTGGTTTTAAGCATTAAACTTTGAAATAGCTCTTTGTTGACTCTTTCTGGGTGTTATCGTCCTCCATCAGCACCGGCCTGTACCCTACCTGCCCTAAGCTCTCTCCTGGCCCCTTACACTAAGTCTGAATTTGTCCTACTAGGTGACCTAAACTGGAACATGCTTAAAGCACCTGACCAAGTCCTAAAGCAATGGGACTCCCTAAATCTTTCTCAGATTATCACCAATCCACAAAGTCTGACTCCAAACACCCAGAAAAGGCTACTCTCCTCGATGTTACCCTCACAAATAATCGTGATAGGTATCAGTCTGGTGTTTTCTGTAATGACCTTAGTGATCACTGTTTTACAGCCTGTGTTCCTAATGCCTGCTCAGTGAAACGACCTGTCCTGATTTGTCATAGACCCTAGCTAAAAAACTTTCATGAGCAAGCTTTCCTTCATGAACTGGCCTCTGTAAAATGGTATAGAATCAGCTTGATCCCCTCTGTTGAAGATGCTTGGACCTTCTTTTTTGATATTTTCAGTGATATTGTTAACAAACACACTACCATAAAGAAAATGAGAATTAAAAACAGGTTCAACCCCTGGTTCGACCGTGATCTTGCAGAGTTACTCCACCTCAAGAATTGCATTTGGCGAAAGGCTCGGCACAAGGCTCTCGTTCATGCAAATGAGAAATAAGTGCACTCAGGCTATCTGAAAGGCCAAAGTTAGTTACTTTAAGGAGCAGTTCTCTCTCTGTGGGTCTAACCCCAAGAAGTTCTGGAAAACGGTTAAAGACCTGGAGAATAAAGCCTCCTCCTCACAGCTGCCTGTCCCTTAAAGTTGCTGATGTGGTTGTTACTGACAAGAAGCACATGGCTGAGCTTTTTAATCACCACTTCATTAAGTCAGGATTCCTATTTGACTCAGCCATGCCTCCTTGCCCGTCCAACATTTCCTCATCTCCCACGCCTTCTAATGCGACTATCCCCGATGCTCCTTCCTCATTTTCCCGTCCCGCTACAAAGTTTCTCCCTGCAGGCGGTCACTGAGTCCGAGGTGCTAAAGGATCTCCTTAAACTTGACCCCAAAAAAACATTGGGGTCAGATGGTTTAGACCCTTTCTTCTTTAACCTGTTGAGTATAGGGGGCAGTATTTTCACGGCCGGATGAAAAACGTACCCAAATTAAACTGCCTCCTACTCAGACTCAGAAGGTAGGATATGCATATTATTAGTAGATTTGGATAGAAAACACTCTGAAGTTTCTAGAACTGTTTGAATGATGTCTGTGAGTATAACAGAACTCATATCGCAGGCAAAAACCTGAGAAAAATCCAACCAGGAAGTTTGACCTCACATGGTTGTAGTCATTTCAAATGATGTTTTATCTAAACTACAGTGTCTGTGATGTCATATTGCACTTCCTAAGGCTTCCACTAGATGTCAACCGTCATTAGAACCTTGTTTGAGGCTTCTACAATGCAATTTGATTGAATAATACCCGGAACAGTAAGTGGTCGACCTGGTGTCATTGACTTACCTCGTGCGCACTCACGCAGGGCTAGCCATTTTTATTTTTCTTCTGTAATGAATCTGCTATTGTCCGGTTGGAATATTATCGAAATTCTACATTAAAAACACCCTAAAGATTGATTGAGAACATGGTTTGACATGTTTCTACAAACGCTGAGGGAACTTTATAACTTTTTGTTGACGGTGGATAGATGCATTTTGGAATGGTGATCTGGACGCGCCATCAAAACTGATTTATTTCAACATAAATTATGGACTTTATCGAACAAATTAACATTTCTTGTGGAAGTGGGAGACCTTCCAAGTGCATTCAGCCGAAGATCAGCAAAGGTAAGATAATATTTGTAACATATTTCAGTGTTTTGTGGATGCCGTGGCTGGACGGCTAACTGAATAGCTTGGGGCTCAGTACTCAGAATATTGAACAATGCGCTTTCTCCGTAAAGTTATTTTGAAATCTGACAAAGCGTTTGCATAAAGGAATAGTTCATCTATACTTCTTTAATTAATTGTTATATATTTTGTCAACGTTTATGATGAGTATTTCTGTAAATTATGATGCACATTCACTGGAAATTTAAATATATAAATATGAACTTGATGGAACAAAGAAATGCATGTATTGTCTAACATAATGTCCTAGGAGTGTCATCTGATGAAGTTCGTCAAAGGTTAGTGCATAATTTTAGCTGGTTTTGTGCTTTTGGACGGCTACCCTTGCTTGGAAAATGGCTGTCCTTGCTAGGAAAATGGCTGTGTTGTTGTTTTTTTGCTGTGGTGGTATCCTAACATAATCTAATGTTTTGCTTTCGCTGTAAAGCCTTTTTGAAATTGGACAACGTGGTTGGATTCAGGAGAAGTGTATCTTTAAAATGGTGTAAAATAGTCGTATGTTTGAGAAAATTCAATTGTGGTATTTTAGTTGTTTTTGTATTTCGCGCCATGCGATCCCATTGGCTGTTGGCTATGGGTTCCCCTGGAGGAACGGGGTTCTGCTAGTGGAATGCCTAGATGTAAGAAGTTAAGGTTGCTGCCCCTATTATCGCCAAGCCTATTTCTGACATTTTTAACCTGTCTCTCCTCTCTGGGGAAATTCCCATTGCTTGGAAGGCCGCCACGGTTCATCCTTAATTTAAAGGGGGAGATCAAGCTGATCCTAATTGTTATAGGCCTATTTCTATTTTGCCCTGTTTAACAAAAGTGGTGGAAAAACTGGTCAATAATCAACTGACTGGCTTTCTTGATATCTATAGTGTTCTCTCTGGTATGGAATCTGGTTTCCGCTCAGGTTATGGATGTGTCACTGCAACCTTAAAGGTCCTCAATGATGCCACCACTGCCCTTAATTTTAAACAATATTGTGCTGCTATTTTTATTGACATGGCTAAAGCTTTTGGCACGGTAGACCATTCCATTCTTGTGGGCCGGCTAAGGAGTATTGGTGTCTCTGAGGGGTCTTTGGCCTGGTTTGCTAACTACCTCTCTCAAAGAGTGCAGTGTATAAAATCAGAACATCTGCCATCTCAGCCACTGCCTGTCACCAAGGGTGTACCCCAAGGCTCGATCCTAGGCCACACGCTCTTCTCAATTTACGTCAATAACATAGCTCAGGCAGTAGGATACAGAAAATAAGTTCATATTCATTTTTAAACAACACAATAGTAATGTTTTAACTTAGGAAGAGTTCAGAAATCAATATTTGGAGGAAGAACCCTGATTTTCAATCATGCCCTCCATCAGTCTTTCACATTGATGTTGGGTGACTTTATGCCACTCCTGGCGCAAAAATTTAAGCAGTTCGGCTTTGTTTGATGGCTTGTGACCATCCATCTTCCTCTTGATCACATTCCAGAGGTTTTCAATGGGGTTCAGGTTTGGAGATTGGGCTGGCCATGACAGGGTCTTGATCTGGTGGTCATCCATCCACACCTTGATTGACCTGGCTGTGTGGCATGGAGCATTGTCCTACTGGAAAAACCAATCCTCATAGTTGGGGAACATTGTCAGAGCAGAAGGAATCAAGTTTTCTTCCTGGACAACCTTGTACGTGGCTTGATTCATGCGTCCTTCACAAAGACAAATCTGCCCAATTCCAGCCTTGCTGAAGCACCCCCAGATCATCACCGATCCTCCACCAAATTTCACAGTGGGTGCGAGATACTGTGGCTTGTAGGCTTCTCCAGGTCTCGCACCCACTGTGAAAAATGGTGGAGGATCGCATGAAAGCTGTGATTGAAAATCAGGGTTATTACACCAAATATTGATTTTTGAACTCTTCCTAAGTTAAAACATTAGTATTGTGTTGTTTAAAAATTAATATGAACACTGCATCTGTCACGGTTGTCGTACGAAGGAGCGGACCAAAGTGCAGCGTGTGTGTTGTTCCACATTTTATTTTCACTGTGAAACTATGCAATACATACACATAAACTAAAGAACGAAAACAACAAACCGTGACGCAGAGTTAAAACATACACAAACTCAAAAACAATCTTCCACAAACCCAGGTGGAAAAAATTAGAGACAACAAGGACCAGCTGCCTCTAATTGGAGATCATCCCAAACAAAACCTAACATAGAAATACAAAACTAGAACATGACAACATAGAAAACGAAACTAGAAAAAACCCCTGTCACGCCCCGACCTACTCTACCATAGAAAATAACAGTACCCCCCCCCCCCCCAAAAGGTGCGGACTCTGTACGCACCTAAAAAAATAAAAAATAAAAAAACAGGGCGGGTTAGGGAGGGTGACAAATGTCTATGGCGGCTCTGGTGCAGTAAGCAGAACCTTCTCATCCCGCTGATCCTCCAACAGAGGAGGCGGCTCCGGTTCGGGGTGAAATCCCCGCTCCGCCCGCTGGTCCCTCTGCTTTTGTGCCACCGGACCCTGGATCGTCATCGGAGGAACCGGACCGTA
This sequence comes from Salmo salar, assembly GCF_965601325.2. Taxonomy (NCBI): domain Eukaryota; kingdom Metazoa; phylum Chordata; class Actinopteri; order Salmoniformes; family Salmonidae; genus Salmo; species Salmo salar. The sequence goes on along the minus strand of NC_138294.1, from coordinate 60,417,852 downwards.
GATCATCGCCGGAGGCTCTGTACTGCAGACCGCCGCCGGAGGTTCTGAACTGCAGACCGCCGGCGGAGGTTCTGGACTGCAGACGGCCGCCGGAGGTTCTGGACTGCAGACGGCCGCCGGAGGTTCTGGACTGCAGACGGCCGCCGGAGGCTCTGGACTGCAGACCGCCGCCGGAGGCTCTGGACTGCGGACCGCCGCCGGAGACTCAGGATTGCGGACCGCCGCCGGAGACCTTGGACAGCGGACCGTCACTGAAGGTTCCGGTCTGCGGACCGTCTCAGGAGGTTCCGGACTGCGGGCCGTCTCAGGGGGTTCCGGACTGCGGGCCGTCTCAGGGGGTTCCGGACTGCGGGCCGTCTCAGGAGGTTCCGGACTGCGGGCCGTCTCAGGAGGTTCCGGACTGCGGGCCGTCTCAGGAGGTTCCGGACTGCGGGTCGTCTCAGGGGGTTCCGGACTGCAGGCTCAGCGCCATGGATCCCCACTGGAGGCTTTGTGCCATGGATCATCACTACAGGCTCCGGGCCATGGATCATCACTGGAGGCATCGGACCATGGATCATCACTGGAGGCTTCTTACGTGGAGCCGGAACAGGTCTCACCGGACTAGGGAACATCACTGGAGGCTCCGGACTGGGGAACGTCGCCGGAAGCTCTGGACTGGGAACTGTCGCCGGAAGCTCTGGACTGGGAAGGCGCACTGGAGGCCTGATGCGTGGGGCTGGCAGAGGTGGCGCCAGACTGGTAACACGCACCTCAGGGCAAGTGCGAGGAGCAGGCACAGGGCGTACCAGGCTGGATAGACTCACTGGAGGCCTGGTACGTGGGGCGGGAACAGAGCGCACCGGGCTTTGAATGCGCACTGGCGATATAGTGCGTATCACCGCATAACACGGTGCTCATTCACTCGCTCCCCACTGTAAGCACGAGGAAGTTGGCTCAGGTCTCCAACCTGACTCTGCCAATCTCCCCGTGTGACCCCCCAAAAAATAATTTGGGGGCTGCCTCTCGTGCTTCCCTTGTTGCCGTGCTCTCGCTGCCTCCACCTGTTCCCATGGGAGGCGCTTTTCTCCTGCCCCTAATTCCTCCAAAGCCCTGGATATACTCCTCCTTATCTCCTCAATAGTCCACTGGTCCATACCACGCTTCTTGGTCCTTTGGTGGTGGGAGATTCTGTCACGGTTGTCGTACGAAGGAGCGGACCAAAGTGCAGCGTGTGTGTCGTTCCACATTTTATTTTCACTGTGAAACTATGCAATACATACACATAAACTAAAGAACGAAAACAACAAACCGTGACGCAGAGTTGAAACATACACAAACTCAAAAACAATCTCCCACAAATCCAGGTGGAAAAAACACCTACTTAAGTATGATCTCCAATTAGAGACAATGAGGACCAGCTGCCTCTAATTGGAGATCATCCCAAACAAAACCCAACATAGAAATACAAAACTAGAACATGACAACATAGAAAAACTAAACTAGAAAACCCCCCTGTCACGCCTCGACCTCCTCTACCATAGAAAATAACAGCTTTCTATGGTCAGGACGTGACAGCATCTTTTTTGTTATTTTGACCAGTTGACATTTTCTGCAAATAAATGCTCTAAATGACAATATTTTTGGGGGGAATTTGGTATAAATTTTGTCAGTAGTTTATAGAATAAAACAAAAATGTTCATTTTACCCAAACACATACCTATAAATAGTAAAACCAGAGAAACTGATAATTTTGTAGTGGTCTCTTAATATCTTCCAGAGCTGTATATACAGTACCAGTCAAACGTTTGGACACACCTACTCATTCCATGTTTTTTCTTAGTTTTTCTATTTTCTACATCGTAGAATAATAATGAAGACATCAAGTATATGAAATAACACATATGGAATCATGTAGTAACCAAAAATGTGTTAAACAAATAAAGTCTTAAAGTAATGATGGACTGTCGATTCTCTTTGCTTATTTGAGCTGTTCATGCCATAATATGGACTTGGTCTTTTACCAAATAGGGATATCTTCTGTATACCAACCTTGTAACAACACAACTGATTGGCTCAAATGCATTAAGAAGGAAAGAAATTCCACAAATTAACTTTTAACAAGGCACACCTGTTAATTGGAATGGATTCCACGTGACTACCTCATGAAGCTGGTTGAAAGAATGCCAAGAGTGTGCAAAGCTGTGATCAGGGCAAAGAGTGGCTACTTTGAAGAATCTCAAATATAAAATATATTTTGATTTGTTAAACCCATTTTTGGTTCTTACATGATTCCATATGTTATTTCACAGTTGTGATGTCTTCACTATTATTCTACAATGTAGACAATTGTAAAAAATAAAGAAAAACCCTTGAATGAGTAGGTGTGCCCAAACTTTTGACTGGTACTGAGATATATATTATAGGCTACACTAGGCTACTACAATAAATAAACTTTCCAGTGACACACTGACTTACTAAATGATGAAGATGAAGCCATAGGCTACTCACCGGTGATGGCCGATGTGCTCGTCGTTGATAATCTCAAGATAAACTTTGTAAAACAGTGCTGCTGCTGTTCACTCAAAATTGGGAGTTGTTGAGAATGTATTTCTCTATTGGTTCTACAGAGAGATTAGTCTTCTGTTTTCAGCAGTGGGCATTTGCTTCCAAATTATATGTTTTTATTCACAATTGTATTTAGAAATTTGCAAAAGGCGAACTGACAGCCTCAACCAACTAAAGTAAAATAATCCATAGTTCCCATTCAAGTCAGGACTGGCAGCCATCACTAGTGTACCCATTAACAGTCAAATTGACGGTAAGAGGTTCCAAAAGCCTTCTATGGATTATGTCTATGGCCACAACACATTTGGTGCACAGAGGATTACCGATAACTGACAAAATAAAGACAACACTTGAGTAAATGAGGGATACAAATGATATGTTTTGCTGTGGGGTAAATTTTCCTGGCATTGTTTAGGTCCACTTGTAGAATCTATGACAAGGCACATTGAAGCTGTTCTGGCAGGTTGGTGGCCCAACACCCTTTAAGACACTTTATGTTGGTGTTTTCTTTATTTGGGCAGTTAGGCCTACTTGTATGTGCTTGTGATAAAACATACTCTGCGGCTAAATTATGCTCTCTGGTGTACTTTGAACATTGAGAGTGGGCCCTAGTGCCTCATTATCTTAAAGTTGATCTCACTAAGTGTGCACATGATACCAGTGGTGTAAAGTACTTAAGTAAAAAATACTTTAAAGTACTACTTAAGTCGTTTTGGGGGGTATCTGTACTTCACTACTTACATTTCTGACAACTTTTACTTTTACTCCACTACATTCTTAAAGAAAATAATATACTTTTTACAACGTACATTTTCCCTGACACACAAAAGTACTCGTTACATTTTGAATGCTTAACAGGACAGGAAAATGGTCCAATTCACACACTTATCAAGAGAACATCCCTGGTCATCAATAATGTCTTGGTCATCCCTACTGCCTTGGTCATTCCTACTGCCCCTGATCTTGAGGACTCACTAAACACAAATGCTTTGTTTGTAAATTATGTCTATGGAGTGTGCCCCTGGCTGGCAGTAAAAAAAAAAAAGGTCATTGTGCCATCTGGTTTGCTTAAAATAAAGAATGTGAAATGATTTATACTTTTACTTTTGATACTAAGTATATTTTAGCAATAACATTTATTTTTAATAATTAAGTATATTTAAAACCAAATACCTTTTACACTTTTACTCAAGTAGTATTTTACTGGGTGACTCACTTTTACTTGAGTCATTTTATATTAAGGTATCTTTACTTTAACTCAAGTATTGGGTACTTTTTCCACCACTGCATGATACAATGTGTGGATTTGTGTTTCATCTGTCAATAGAATTTACAACTTACTTGTATGAGCTGCCAATTGTTACTTCCTGTTTTAACTGCCTGTTTAGCGCATCTAACGCCGCCCTGCCTCTGGCCCCTGCCGCGTCTTCTCGCTCCACTTTGATGCTAACTTTCTTTTCACCATCCTTCTCTGCAGTTTGGTTATTTGTACTCCCTCCCAGAATTTCTTTCTCTTGCACTTTGTCAGCAATTTCGCTTTTCTCCACCCCACTGTCAACTTCCGCGTGTGCATGGTAGTGTTTGGACCTATCCTGGACACAGTCACCGCCGATGGAGATGGAGGGATTGGGCCTGGCAATCCAAGGATGGTCGTCCCTTTTCGGAATGGGCCATGGCTTGAAATCCTTCTGATATTGTGTCTTGTTGTTAAAAGGGGTCTCGGGAGTGTGATATTCATTCTTAGGTTTACAGCTTGGCTCAGGGCGCACGTTCCAGTGCTTAAAGTCTTGGCGCATTACAGAACCACATGCGCGCTCCTCAGACACAGCGGTTCCCGTTGCGGGGTGCTCACAAGCCGCTACCGCCTTGTCCTCGTGAGCGGGTTGAGTTTCTATGGCGACCGCGCTTGCCTGTGCCTGGTGATGCGGTTGTTTTTGTTGGTGCTGCAGTTGAAGATGCTGCATCTCCGAGACGTCGTACCTGGTGAAAACCAATGGCACCGAAATGTCCCCCTTGTCCAGCTGGTTCCAGAAGCGGGCCATACAGCACGCCCTGGTGATGCAGGGCCACGCCATGATGTCGGCTTTAGCTCAGTTCCTGCGCCCGATACAATGGCACTCTCTGTCTCTACTAGGCTCTTGATGGGCACCAGTGTTCTGTTAAAGGAACAAAATGAGGAACAAAATGCCCGAGTTGTTGAATGGATACGATGTTTAGCGAAAATAGAGGAATTATACATCCATGATGCAAATATTACGAATACAGAGATTGGATGCTTAATTAGCGTTATTACAACCTCACCTCTCGCTGATGTTTTCCCTTTGCGCTGCTCTTAGCTCTGCTCGTTCTGTCCTGTCATGCACATTGCTCTATGATAGTGCACTGCAAGGAAAATCGGCCCCGCCTGTGCGCTCAGCATCCCCCCACGAGAGGATGCTCAGAATTGGAGCAGAGAAATATCACCTGGCATCGTCATCATCATGTAATGTCTGCAGTGGGAGGAGAGACGTTTTCATGCCTCAACCCATTCCATTATAGTTTTATGTCGCCATACTGTGTTTATGTATTGCTAGTAATTAATAAAACATGAGAGGTTGATGGTTTGCTTTATAGCATATCAAATAGGAAATCAATTGAACAGTGGCCAATACTGCAATTTGATCTAGAAAGGTTTAGAGCAGAAATCAGAAATGCAGACATATTTCATGTGTGTATGTGTCATTGTATGGAAGCTTTGGAGTAAGTGATAGGAGAGAAGTTGGCTTTGTGATCAGGGGTCTTACCTCTGTTTAACAACAGAGGACAGATGGTGATTTCTGCTCTGAAGTAGACAATGCCTACTCATTATACACAATCAAGAGTAGCGCCACACTGAGCATCTGAAAACGTTTGCACGTGAATGATGGGAAACACTAATGACTCATTCTGTATTAGTTTTCACTCTGTTATTACTGTAATTCTAGATGCATAAAACAAGTTATTTTAAGGTACAGCTACAAGATCATTCATTCATTGCCTAGCAAAAATCCTGGAATCATTGATTAATACTCAGTTTAGACCCCCCATTGATCTTATAAATATCTGGGCATCTGGATTGACGAAAAGCTATCTTTTAAAAAGCATGTTGACGAGTTAGTCAAAAAAAATTAAGTATTAAGTTGGGCTTCTTCTGTAGGAATAGGGCTTGCCTTTCATGAAATAGTAGAAAACAGATCATTCAGTCTACATTTATTCCTGTTATAGATTATGGAGATATTATATACGTGAATGTAGCTACCAGTGTTTTGAAGCCTTTGGACACAATTTATCATAGCGCACTTCGTTTTATAACGTCTGACAGTTTTGACACTCACCACTGCATCCTTTATCATTAGTTGGTTGGACCTCTCTACAAACACACAGGTCACTTCATAATTCTGTTTTTGTTATAAAGCCTTTCATAATAAACTACCAATTTACTTAACATCATTGTTGAAATATAGAAACTCGGATTACAACACTTGGTCACAGGTTTGGTTAATGCTGGAGACTCCACGTGTATCCACAGAGTTGTTAAATCTTCCTTTTCCTATCAGGCCCCTATCATGTTGAATAATCTCCAAGTAACGTTTCATTTGGATATGTTGTTGTCTCTGGGTCAGTTTAGGAGAAAGTGATTTTCATATTTATAAATGTCTTTGTTTTGTTTGATTGTTTGTGTATATAATATTTGCTGTTTATTTAATTTTGTGTTTTAAATTGTTTATCATTTTCTTTTCTTTATTGTTCCCAGGGCATATTTGCAAATGAGACCTAGCTCTCAATGCGTTTTTTCCCTGGTTAAATAAAAGTTAATACATTTTCACTTTCAGGAAATCAGATTGCATAAAATTCTTTAAATGGCTTGTGAGATCATACAATTAAAGAATGGTATTTATAGGATAGGTTATTAGTGTCACTTTAAATAGATTCCCTCGAGGTTATGATAGATGCCAGATTTCCATCTGTTTACGGCCTAGTTAGATAGCCCCAAATAATCAATATGAAGTGAAAGGGAAAAGTCACAATCAGTAATAAACAATCTAAACCAGTTAATTAACACAAAAAGATTGATAACACCAGGGTCTTATCAATCAGTATGTGTGTGTTCAGCTATACATCACCCCTATTAACTTGTTAGATTTATTTAATATATATATTTTTTTATTTAACTAGGCAAGTCAGTTAAGAACAAATTCTTATTTACAATGACAGCCTACCCCATCCAAACCCGGACGACGCTGAGTCAATTGTGCACCACCCTATGGGACTCCTAATCACAGCCAGTTGTGATACAGCCTGGAATCGAACCAGGGTCTGTAGTGACCCCTCCAATGTACGGTTTTTTACCCTTGTGACTGACGCCATCTCTGTGTTGCCGGAGTCTCCCTCAACTCCTATGGAAAGGACACGACATCATGAGGCCTCTGAAAGTGACCTGAGTTACTGCCCTAAGACAACAACAGGTAATGTTACTGCCCCATCAGCAACGTGCTGTTGGAACACAGGAGTGATGGTTGCTGATAATGGGCCTCTGTGCGCCTGTGTAGATATTCCATTGGAGATCGGCCGTTTCCAGCTACAGTGGACATTTGCAACATTAGCGGTGTCTGCACTGTATTTCTGATCAAATTGATGTTGTTTTGATGGACAGGGTGTGTGCTTTTCTTTCAAAGGCGAGCACATTTCTGAGTGAACCCAAACTTTTGAAAGGTAGTGTAGATTTAAAAAAAATATTTTCATGATACTTCAAGGGCTTAAAATTCTAAATCAAATAGCAAAAAGATCCTTGGTATGACATTCTTAAAACAATTCCATATAGCTTAGTAGAACCCCCAACCCCCCCCCCCCCCCCAACAGGGCTTAGACTGTTTAATGTGAAAAATATGGGGTTAAATACATGTTCAAAAAGAATAACAGATCTTTCTTATACTTTATCTCAGATATAGGAAAGACACTTCAGAACAAACTTAATTTAGATTTTTTGGGGGGGGACTATCTGTTTTTCCATGTAGTGAATCTGTTTGTATGGTCTAATAGCAGTGAGGCCAAATAAAAATGTTCATCAAATATATTTTTTACATATTTTTTGATACTTCAAGGGTTCCTAAAATTCAAACGCAAATAGCAAAATGATACGTGGTATGACCTTCTTAACACTCAATTTAAACATGGGATCCATGAGTTGATCTGACTCTGGGGAAATAGATAAAGGGCTTCATTGCAAAAATCCCGAAGTATCCCTTTAATATGGGTTCAAAGTCTTCAGGGGAGAAATTAGCTCCCATTAAATAGGTTTACTGTGCCAGCTGCTTTCTGTGGTGTGCCAATGTTTCCATTTCATTGATTATACTTAATTTCAGTTGGAAATTTAAAGTAAGTAAAGTAATATGCTAATAGCTTTAGTGTTATATTTATCAGTCAGCTAATATCAGCTAATATCATCCAGCTGTTTAATCCTAAGTATCCTATTTCAATTAGATTAGCAGTCAAGTATATTTGATCAGACACACATCACACACACACTTTTTGTAACAATAACTTAATAATGTTTAATCTAGTCATTTATTGATTATTTTTCATTACAAAACAAAAAAAATGCAGTTTGGGGCTGAACAGTTTCAATATTACCAAAACCGAAAAAAACATTTTTGTAAAACAATATGGACTTGTTTTGATATTGTTTAGCTATTTTAAAACTATAGCTACTAGACAGTACGTCACTGTTGAAAATCAACTCCGATAACAAATACTTGTATATTTTGAATTAGTTTTTTTTCTTGATTTGTTATTTTGATTTCCATCCATCTGTTTTGGGATAGTATTCTTAGGACTTAGGACTTTATCGAACAAAACGACCATTTGTTGTGTAGCTGGGACCCTTGGGATTGCAAACAGAGGAAGATCTTCAAAGGTAAGTGATTTATTTTATCGCTATTTCTGACTTTGTGACGCCTCTGCTGGTTTGGAAAATGTTTTTAATGGTTTTGTGTGTGGGGCACTGTCCTCAGATAATCGCATGGTATGCTTTGAAGCCTTTTTGAAGCCTTTTTGAAATCTGACAACGCGGTTGGATTATCAAGAAGTTAAGCTTTTAAATGATGTAAGACACTTGTGTGTTCATGAATGTTTAATATTACAATTTTTGTATTTTGAATTTCGCGCTCTGCAATTTCACCGGATGTTGTCGAGGTGGGATGCTAGCGCCCCACCTATCCAAAATAAGTTTTTAAGTCATCCATATTCTTGTCACATCCTGACCAGTATAGAGTATATTTGGTTATTGTAGTTTGGTCAGGACGTGGCAGAGGGTAGTTGATGTATGTATTATGGGGTTTGTCACTGGTCTATGTCTGTGTTTCTATGTCTAGTTGATTAGGGTTGGACTCTCAATTGAAGGCAGGTGTGTTGAGTTGCCTTTGATTGGGAGTCCTATATAGTAGGGTGTGTTTGTCTTTGTTTTTCGTGGGTAGTTGTTTGAGAGCACTGCTTTTTGTTGAGCCTGCTTTCACTGTTTCATGTCGCTAGTTTGTTTATTGTTTTCTTCCGTGGTGTTCGCATTATTTGATAAATAAATATGTTGAGCACGAAACCCGCTGCGCTTTGGTCCCATTCTCTCTACGACGACAAACATGACAATTCTCCAGTAATACATTCGCAGACGCTATGGTATTGGTTCTAATACAAGGTATTAAGTGCCGTGACCAATTAATTATTATCCAGGGAAGTGGGTAGCGCTACATTGGAAAATAGTTAATAGAAGGTGTGTATTATAGACGGGAGTGAAGAAATCCAAAACACCCTGAACACCGTCGGGAGAGGTTAGGGAATAATAACTATTGATATGGCGACAAACGGCCCCGATTCTCCCTGTAATATGGAGCTAGAGGATTTTAATAAAACCATGGAGGCGCTGAAAGAAGTGCACCAGCATTCTACCAATTCGGCTCTAATATTGGAAAGATTGAGCAAACTGGATAAAATTAGGCAACATTTCCCTGCTGATGGAGAATTCAAATAAAGAATTCAGGGAGGCAATTATGACTTGCAACAAAGACATAAAACCAGAATCAAAAGCTCAATACACCAACGTTTTGATGTCAGCATTCTATCAACAAAAAATGCACCACGATAAACCCGGAATGAGTACCAGTACGCAGCCACAGAAATACTGGGAGTGCATTGATAGAATTTGCATTTCTGCTTTGATGGCAGGTTTGAACCCTGTGATCAAAACAGTAATTGTGGGGGTAGTGGATGAAATACGGCAGGATGTTTTGAGAGTGGAATATAACTCCGCTCACTTTGCAGACGTGCGAGGGGTAATAGGGCCATTGGGAAAAATCACTATAGTTTCAATGGCCAAGGTAAACCAAAGAAATGTAGTGGAAAAGCAACAAAGCGTAGGGAGTCAGAGTCCTGTTTTAGGTGTGGGGCTATTGGTCATTGGAAAAGGGAGTGTAAAGTGGGTATGGAGCCTGCTGTATTCAGAGAAAATGCTGCCAGGCAAAGCGTTTGCATCTTTTTCAAAAGAGCAACAACAAATCCTTTTGAGAGTAGCAGGAGAGGAAATGTCACATATCAGTGTATAGCCTCGGTTCAATCGATAGTGGTTCATAGAGATTACAGTTTCTATGTGAAGGAAGACATATGAGATCACGTCTTACCTAACCTTTTAGTAGAGGCCAGGGATCAAATATCGCGGATTCCTTACGATGAGAAATTGGTTAAAATTTCCACAGGAAAATGTCTTTTGCGTTGAAGAATCTAGGTGAAATGCCAGGGGAAGGGATTCTAAAGGTAACACATTTAAATTATATGGCCAAACACTCCTTGCAAACTCAGAAAGTCTTGGGGGATTTTTTGATCTCATGAGACATTTTATGTGGTTTTACTTTGTAGAGATTTACGTTTTATGTCGTCTTATTCTGAAATAGATTTCTAGAATATACGAAAAGGTAGAGGGGTAACAAGGAATTAGCAAAGGAGTTACTAAACCTAAAATGAACTTCATTTTTTTTGTTTGCTCATGAACATTGTGGTGGATTGAAACAAACATTTAATGATTGGAGTAAGGACAGTGGATTTACAATTATCAGGTTTGGTTTATAATTAATACTTTTGGATTGCTGATTAAAATGTAGCATAGTGAGTGCTAACGAAATGTACACTTTCTTTTTCAAAAGAGGGGGTTTCATTATTTCTCGTTGGAATGTCCCCGGAGACTGTGGGCTTTGGGGAGAGCAGTTAGTGATATTCTGCAGTTTTAAGTATAAAAGTATCTGGTTTAGGCCATAAACTGAGTTCCAGATAAGTGAGGCCTGTGCATGTGTGTTGTGGACCTACGGTTCACCAGCACGCACACACCATTTACCGGTTACGAATAGGCATTAGTGGTGTTGATACTGTGGGATTTATTTTTGGATGGGATCTTTCAATTCAGTTTTAAATTGGGTATGCAGAAGGATGGAAATGTTTTGAAAGGTATTTAAATGGTTTTCGGAAGGTCAGGGAAAGAAAAGGGAGAGGAAATATTTTAATGGGGTTGAATGCCCTGTATCCTGACTTTCTGGTGAGGCCTGATCAATCCCACTAGAAAAGATCGGAACAAGTGGGAATTAATTATAAAATGAATGAGAAACACCAGTCGCTATTCAAAGTGTACCATTTCTTTATGAAATACTATTATTTCCTTAAGGAGTTATAAAAAGTTGCAATTCTAAGTTGAATAGTTATTCAAACGTGTTTATTTTTGATTTAACATGTTTTTTAATCATGTGTTCGAGCGGGAAAATTACCGGTTCCCTGGGGTCCTGGTCTTTGAGTAAATATACAGAGGTACTTTGTTCAGTCTGCATATAGAAGGGAAAATATATGTTAATAAGGGATGACAGTTACTCCAAATGGATTGTGATACATGTATTGCTGATTTCATTTTTTGTTTTTGTTTCGATACAAATTTCACCAGATTGGGATTTATGGAGTGTGGGATTTCTGCGAAGGTTTAGGGTGCTAACTTCATGATCTGGTAACACTTCTGAGAGGTTGCCAGTAGAATAAGCGAGTATGGACTAATTTTGAAAATGGTTTTAGCAGTAACAGTATGTTGTTATGCTCTTTGACATTTGTTGTAGAGATAATGTTATTAAGAAAAGGTTAATGTAATAATTTGTCATATAGTCAATGCTTGTCTAGATTTCCTGAAACAGAAATGAATTGAACTAAACTGTTGTTCTGATCTATGCTTTTTTGAGGTTATCATGGAAGGTGACGTCAGATTGTGTCTTAATGCATGGTAGGAATAATCTGACCACAAACAGTGTGTGTGAACCTCAAAACCCTCCCTAACCAGCTGAAGAAAGAGCGACAAAGGCATGCAATGCGACAGTGACTTTTAACACTTCTATCTGAGTCCGAGCCATAAACCTGGGTGCGGGCTGCAGTAGTGCTGGGAGCGGGTGTGGAGTGAGCGTGGAGAGAGAGAACTCCTCAGGTGAGAGACTCGTGTACGTGGGAGAAAAGGATGAATCTACTTGGATATTGAAATCAGGACATTATCAAGGGCCATCAAATGGGACAGGCAAGAGTTACATGAGCCGTTGGGAAGATGAACTGTAAACAATATCTGAAAAAGACACGCTAGAATGATAAGTGCCAGGAGAAGGACAGGGGTGGTGGTCTACACAACAGAGGTGTGGACTCAAGTCACATGACTTGGACTCGAGTCAGACTCGAGTCACAAATATGATGACTTGCAACTGGACTTTGACTTTAACACCAATGACTCGTGACTTAACTTGGACTTGAGCCTTTTGACTCGAACTGACTTGATACCGTCTCCAAGCCGAAATATAAAAAATGATGCTATTTAAAAAAGTGTGCAGCACATCAATTCTTCATTTAACGGATTACAGTTTGAATCAGACAGCAACCAATCAAATTGTGCCAGCTGAGAAAAAGTTGCGTGTGGCAGTGCATAGGAACATCGGTGGGTGAATTCAGATGGAGCCCATGGAAAGATGATACCCAAAATCATTATTTTCGGATATAAAGACTACGCTGTAGTCAACAAAAAACAGATTGCAACTTGCAAAACATGCGGTAAGAAAATTACAGACAGAGGCGCAACAACTTCCAACTTTGTTCGACATTTGAAGCTGCACAAAGAATGGTAAGTCGTGGCTAATATAGCCGACAGCTATATATAACTTTGCTAGTGTAGCATGTAGGCTAATGTAAAGTTAAATCAATGAGCCCCCACACTGTCAGTCAGTGCGGGAACATGATCATTGCAGCCAAGATTGAGCTACAACGGGCTAGGCAGTTGGTAGCCTAAATCCTGCCTGATGTTACTGCTGTTGACATACGTTAGCCTACTGTAACCACACACAGAGAGGGTGTGTATGTGTGTGTGTATGTGTTAAGGTTGGGCGATTGTGTACAAGCCTACATTGCACGATTGCACCCCATAGCGATCCTCGATAGTCGATAACTATGGGGGGGGGGGGGGTCTTTCTCATGGCTACCCATGTATTTCCATGGAAATATAACGTTTATTTGGAAAGTAATAAATATATATATTTTTAAAAGCATTCATGATTTGCGTAAATGTATTGTACTAACTATTACTATTACTAACATTTGGTGAAGAGCACATTATGACTTGTTTAGGACTCGAAACTCAAATTTTAGGACTTGAGACTTGACTTGAGACTTGTCAGTCTTGACTTGAGACTTGACTCGGACTTGCCTGTCTTGACTTGGGACTTGACTTGGGACTTGAGTGCTAAGACTTGAGACTTACTTGTGACTTGTAAAACAATGACTTAGTCCCACCTTTGCCACACACTGCAAACAATTTAGACTAAGGATGCATTAAGATACTGATCTTTCATTACCAGGCCACGTGTGACAGGAATACAGGGACAAAGGGGGGCTGTAATGGGGAGTTATTCCCGGCAATAAAAGGTTTTGTTTATAAATGCATGTTCTAACAGGGATGATGTGTGCTAAATTGAGAAGCTGGAATTCAAGTCCTAGACTCAAAGTAAGCACGAAGGACTGTCATTCTAAATTTGGGTTGGATACTTTATAAAATGTTTTAGTTATGATTTGAATACAGCGAGAGAGAGTTGCTACAAAACAGTGAGGGGTGGGGCCCTGCTAAAATGTATTTGGCCGAGGGAGGCCCCAGAAACCTTATCTCTAAGTGTTCTCTGACAGGGAGGTTGTTTGTTAAAGAAATCACTGGATGATAGCTTGGGTCAACCATGAAGGTTTTTTTTGTTCTCTTTTGTTTTACCATGTAATCAGAATTATGTTAGTTGCATCAATGGGTGGTGTGAAGTTATTAAACACATACTTTTTTTCTCTTTCCTTTTCAAGTCAATATGTTTTTAGGTTTCATGGAACATAATTGTTCCAGAGGAGGGACTGATGTATATTGACTAATTCATTTGAGAATGTTTCAGTATGTTTATAACTGAAGAAGTGCATTAGAAGTAGTGACTAGTATGTAATGGGTTAGATGTAATGATATATGTGTAAATGTATCTGTAGCAGGAGGCGAGGTGTTTGAGACAGAATGTTTACATAGGGCTGTTAAGTAGGATGGAACGTGACTGCCATGAAGATCTGTGGGGGCTCATAAATGAAGGTTGTGGTGATGGAGGAGTATCATTCTAGAGACTGTATATTGTTACAGGAGATAGCTCATAGGAGAGGGAGGACAGCTAACTGTCCACAATATAGGGATTTAATGAAGTTAAATGGAACATTACACATACCCAGATCATGGTGAGAGTAGAAGAGATAGTGGTGATAATTTCAGACACTTTGGTAAACTTTCAAGAAACCTGTGACTCAGAATTTTGTTAGGTTGGATATTCTTCCAACTCAATTAATCTCTTCCCAATTTTTAACAGCCGGCGAACACTTGACAGATTACATACAGGAGTTATTCTCACGGTAGTCGCTGTAGGGACCGTAATTGAAGGAGGCTATAGGCATGGGCCATGTTAGTAGTAGCAGGGGTTACTTTAGTAGCATTATTGGGATATCAGGTTATGAAGACTCGTGCCACATGGATTGGTAGCTGGTAACTGGGAGACCGATGGGTGTACAGGGGAGGCTGTTATTCAAATGTCACAAATTAGTGATCTTGCCATAACAGGAGAGTCTAGGTTGTGAGGAAATGACCCATGTGTTGCAGTGTATATATCGTCAGGTGAAAGCAGAGATAACCAAGGGCACGGGCTGAATTCTGGAGATTGAGTGTTCATCAAGATACACCAGGCTGGGCTGTTGGGACAGTGTTGGTTTGGTCCACACACAGTACTCCTTACAGCACCTGTAGCGGTAAAGATCGTCATGTCTCTCCTCGGTGGGTGCATAGTTCTCACGTGAAGCAAGGTCCAGCTGCATAATGGGTGAGCTTGAAGACTCCATGACAGAGGAAACAGAGCGAAAGAGAAAGAGAGAAACTAGATTCCACTGTAAGACATGCAGATGGGTTGGGTCTGGGAGATACTTTAAACATCATAGTTGGGTTGGGGTTAGCTGCTTTATTGGTTAATGCATCATATGAAAGAGGATAGATGGGATAATTGTACTCTAAACAAAATGTTGAAGGCATTGATGTGAAAGCATATACATTGCTGAGTTACCTCAAGAGGATGTAGGGTTGTGGCAATGGAGTAGATGAGGAACAAAGTGAAAATGACATGACTTGGGAACACCTCTCGGAGCCTGGGGCCGGAAAGGGGAAGACTGAGCGAAAGCATGAGGAGGCTTTTTAGGGCTTTCATTTTTGTGGAATCCTGCAGAAAAGTATCCTGGATGTATAGTCAGGTGAAGAGAGAGTGGGACTTGTCATGGTCTCAGACTTGAATATATAATGATGCATATCTTATCACATTGTTAATACCGTTATGTTTTGTGTGTCTTTTTGTTGCTTTCCAAGTCTTATGATATCACTCACAGGGACTAGAAGGAGAACGTGGAGAAAATTAAAGCCGCTCCAGCTGACATGAAGCAAGCCAGCAGATGCAGCTGGAATGGCATTTTGTTGTGTGATGAGAGATGGAAATAAAATTGTGTATTGTGTGATCATAGAACAGAGGCTATACATTTCTGAGTTGGTAAACCTCACGGTGAATGTTTTGTTATCATTGCTTGTTCATTTATAATATATATATATTTTTTTAATTCATGTTTTATTATCATTGTTTGTCCATTTATAAGTAATTTCCAAGTTTATGTAAGTTGAACAGTAGGAAGCTATTGTTCAAGAGGAGAGTTTTGAGAATATGAAATATACTTATTCATGTCACTGATGGAGTGCTGAGGTTTAGAGGATCTACACCAGAAGTTAATGGTTATAGGAGGAAGGTATATAGTGGGTGCAACTAAGCTTGGAATGTGTTGAGTGCAGGGAAGTGATTACATGTGGCAGGCATTGATAAGGGGAAAGAGCCATGGATTAGTGATGGAGGGGGGTTGAGGTCAGGTCAGGTCACCTTAAGGGAGAAATATACGTTTTTGGCCCGTAACACTAGTGTCCTGCCTAGCAGTAAAGAACGATGCTTGTACAGATGGGTAGGAGGAGACTCAGCCTGTGAGGAACGGTTTAATATCAGTGCTTGTGTGAAAATGTATTTTGTTTGAATCCAGCTGTATCGACCCTTTTAGAAGAATTAAACTTGGTTAAGCTTCTCTAGTTCTAATTTTACTCTGAAAATTAGAACCTAACAACATACAGATGGGTTTTGTGCTGTAGATATGTGGTAGTTGTGGAGTCGGGGCCTGAGAGCACAGTGTGTTTGGAAATCTGTGAATGTATTGTAATGTTTTTAAAATTGTATAAACTGCCTTAATTTTGCTGGACCCCAGGAAGAGCTGCTGCCTTGGCAGCTAACGGGATACATAATAAATACAAATAGAAATGACGAGAGAATATTTGGATTAACTGGTACCTGACATGGACATGATGGTTTGCAGGAAGATCAGAATACCATAAACCAGGAGGTTGGGAGTTCAAATCCCATGTGTAGAAATGTTGAATAATAATTTCTGTATACATGCACAATGTAATCATGCATGTCAAAATATGTCAAATGTGTGAGTTGAAAACACTGCATGTTAGAAGTACTGTGTGTGAGTATCCCTAACCTTGACAACATACGAAGCACATTGAATGGATCAGTGGTTCACAATCAGGACCTTGTTTGGCTGAGCAACAGTAACAATACAAATGTTCTTGCAACTACAGTTGTTAGCTGGGCCAGTACCAGCAAGGTCAAAGGTCTTGAAGATATAGAAATGGGTTGAGTAATTAATTCATGCATTAAAGGATTGCAGAGATAAGACGGTCAAATGTCAGTTGACTGTGGATAGAGAGGGAGAAAGGCAGACTTTGGACCCACTTCACTCACTTCTCCTCTCCTGAGTGTCACAGACATAAGCCTCCTGTCTGCCTGCACTGCCTGGCTCTTCAGTCCCCACCATGAATATCCAGTTTGCCCCTACCGACCTGCCCCTAAGCAGAAGACTGCAGACGGCATCGGTGCTACAGTGGGTCTTCTCCTTTCTGGGCCTGGGTGAGTCTGCCTCTGTCCTGGGCTGTCTGTGTGTGTCTGTGTGTGCTGTGCAGCTGTGTTAGCTAGCCTTTCTTCCTCATTTCTTAACAAGCGGGGAGCCTTGTGTCCAGTTCTGTTTGCTTAATGGGTTGCTCGGTGTGGAGAACTTGAAATTGAATTTAATGCGCGTTTCCACTGCTGGCTGACTTCCATGTGCCCATGGAGTTGTGCCTGAAACAGAGCAAGGAATGATGCTAACAGTAATACATGCATACAGAAGAAACTCCCTTATCCAACTCTTAAGTAACTGTTACATAACATGTGTTGCACAGTGGAGAGACTCCATGTGTGTTGCAATAGATTTGTCCATTAGGCCTTCCATACTTTTTATTATTTTTGAGATGGATTGGATACTGTGCATCAGTGGTACCTAGTGGATAAGAGGAAACACACTACCTGGTATTCGTTTTTTATGACCACATGACCTGACAAGGAAAAACTCTGGGTCCTAGTTATTGGTCAATCTGTTCAGGTCACGTGGTCAGGAAAAACTCATGGCTTGAGTTGTAGTACACTTCTCGGGTTTGCTTAGATCTCTCTCTCTACCCCTTTCTATCTCTCTATCCCTGTTCCTCTCCTGCTCACTGCTGCTCAGTATGTCAGCAGGTTAAGAGATGCAACCTAATAGTGCAGTGCCCATCACATGTCTGTCTGTCTGTCTGTCTGTGTGTGTGTGTGTGTGTGTGTGTGTGTGTGTGTGTGTGTGTGTGTGTGTGTGGGTGTGTGTGTGTGTGTGTGTGTGTGTGTGTGTGTGTGTGTGTGTGTGTGTGTTGGCTGTCTTCCTCCAGCTCCAAGCTGCATCGTGCTGTTCTTTGTGTTGATGTTCACTCGGTTCTGGCTGATCAGCGTGCTGTACGCCTGCTGGTGGTTCATCGACTGGGAAACACCGTCCAAGGGGGGCAACAGGGTTCACTTCCTCTCCAATCTACGTGTCTGGGACTACATGAGGGACTACTTCCCTGTAAAGGTGGGATGACTTCACTGTGTTTACTGCACTCTTTTGTGAGTGTTTGTGACTATGTTTTTTTTGGGCTTCAATAAAAGAGCAGCGCCCAGGCCAGGGATGGATTGGCCCTATCTACAGCTGTTGCTGGTTGATGTCACCATCTAGTGGTGATATATGGATTGTGTGTAGAGACATACAAGTTCAGCTAAGATATGTGAGGTGGTATTTGTTGGAATTTGATCATCATTAGTCTTATCCTACGAACTTAGTCTCTCAAAATCATACCAACGTCTATATGCTGTGTTATTGGATAGTGCAGTAAGAAATCCTGTTTAAAAGGATATACAAATCTTTGATTCTATTCTATGGAGCTTAGAGGCCTGTGAGCCTGCAATATCCTTCCGCTGAGATGGGTCCACGCTCTTGCCCTTGGTCAGAATGTACACTTTGGTCTGTACTGATAAGCATGTGAACATCAACAACAAAATGGCTCAGATGTGTATTTTTCCTTTCAATTGCTATGCAGAGCTTTGTTATCTATAGTTTGTCTAATTGAAAGTCTCAATAGGGTCACATGAATTAGCATGAATTATCTTTGACATTGTTAAATCCATAATTGTTATTCTAATGGTATAGCTAGACCTATGTATTTATTAATTTGATGTGAATGGTAGTGTTTCTTTTTTTTTAAAGCTTCTATTGGTCATTGTAATCAATTGTTATTTTCAGATGACCTAGAAATCAGCCATAGATAATCATAAATGTATTGTTTACGTAAATTCAGTGATACGTTTGGATCTCCAACGACAGCCTTAGTGGGACATACCTTCATTGTAAACATAGAATGACTTTTGATGCCATTGATAAAACATTCCTCAGATAGTTAATTTCAGAAAGAAAGCACCATGTAGAAATATGTTTAACCATTTATTAAACAATGAATAATGCAAGTCTTGCCGATATAGGTTCTGCTCGTTCAGGGTAGCTCACTGCCCAAGCAAAGCGTCAATATAAAATAGCCAGCCTACAGGCAGTGAGCGCGGAAAACTATACAAATCCCCCCGGCAGGAGCTGGGGTGGTGATGGGAGCAAACAGCCAGCGCATAGTGCAGCAAGCAGCAGCAGGATGAGTGAGCAGACCCGGTCAGCTTATATAGACCGCCAAATAAGGTAGGTGTGATTGATATAAGCCTCTAATTTATGCCATCTCAGCTGATGCGGGGCACTCGGGTTTCTTTTCTGAACTGGCTTCGCTTAATTTCAGATAGAAAAGACATAGAAATACAGTACCAGTCAAAAATTTGGACACACCTACTCATTCCAGGGGTTTTCTTTATTTGTACTATTTTCTACATTGAAGAATAATAGTGAAGACATCAAAACTATGAAATAAAACATATGGAATCATGTAGTAACGAAAAAAGTGATAAACAAATCAAAATATATTTTATATTTGAGATTCTTCGAAGTAGCCACCCTTTGCCTTGATGACAGCTTTGCACACTCTTAGCATTCTCACAACCAGCTTCAGGAGGAATGCTTTTATAACTGTTTTGAAAGAGTTTCCAAATATGCTGAGCACCTGTTAGCTGCTTTTCCTTCACTCTGCTGTTAAACTCATCCCAAACCATCTCAATTGGGTTGAGGTTGGGTGATTGTGGAGGCCAGGTCATCTAATGCAGCACCATCACTCTCCTTGGTCAAATAGCCCTTAAACAGCCTGGAGGTGTGTTTTGGATCATTGTCCTGTTGAAAAACAAATGATAGTCCCACTAAGCGCAAACCAGATGGGATGGCATATCGCTGCAGAATGCATGCTGGTCAGGTGTGCTTTGAATTCAAAATAAATCACAGACAGTCTCAACAGCAAAGCACCCCCATACCAACACACCTCCTCCTCAATGCTTCATGGTGGGAACCACACAAGCGAGGACCATCCGTTCACCTACCCTGCATCACAAAGACCCAGCGGTTATAACCAAAAATCTCACATTTGGACTCATCAGACCAAAGGACAGATTTCCACCGGTCTAATGTCCATTGCTCGTATTTCTTGGCCCAAGCAAGTCTCTTCTTATTATTGGTGTCCTTTAGTAATGGTTTCTTTGCAGCAATTCAACCATGAATGCATGATTCACGCAGTCTCCTCTGAACAGTTGATGTTGAGATGTGTCTGTTACTTTAACTCTGTGAAGCATTTATTTGGGCTGCAATCTGAGGTGCAGTTAACTCTAATGAACTTATCTTCTGCAGCAGAGGTAACTCTGGTTCTTCCTTTCCTGTGGCGGTCTTCATAAGAACCAGTTTCATCAAAGCGCATGATGTTTTTTGCGACTGCTCTTGAATAAACTTTAGAAAGTTCTTGAAATGTTCTGTATTGACTGACCTTCATGTCTTAAAGTAATGATGGACTGTCATTTCTCTTTGCTTATTTGAGCTGTTCTTGCCATAATATGGACTATTTTACCAAATAAGGCTATCTTCTGTATACCACCCAAACTTGTCACAACACAACTGATTGGGTCAAACGCATTAAGGAAAGACATTTCACAAATTAACTTTTAACAAGGCACACCTGTTAATTGAAATACATTCCAGGTGACTACCTCATGCAGCTGGCTGAGACAACGCCAAGAATGTGCATAGCTGTCAAGGCAAAGGGTGGTTACTTTGAAGAATCTCAAATATAAATTATATATTTTGATTTGTTTAACACTTTTTTAGTTACTAAATTATTCCATATGTGTTATTTCATAGTTTTGATGTCTTCACTATTATTCTTCAATGTAGAAAATAGTAAAAATAAAGAAAAACCATGGAATAAGTAGGTGTGTCCAAACTTTTGACTGGTACTGTATGTTTAACCATTTACTAAGCAATGAATAATGCAAGTCTTGGCGCTATGTAAATAAGAATTTGTTCTTAACTGACTTGCCTAGTTAAATAAAATAAAAAAGCACTGTAAACTATACAATCCCCCAAAACAGCAGAACCTCACACCATCCGACTATGTGTAGCTACGGCAGAGTGCCGTTTAGATATGACCAAATAGACCAGCTAAAGTACATCTACCAGCGCAAGAACGAATACCATGTGAGAATGTTAACCATGTGTGGCATAAACTGAGCAACGTGTGACTTCTATCCCTCATGACATAACGCTGGGTACCCTCGCTTGAGGCGAGCTTCATCTGCCTATCTTGCCAACGTAACAGTGTGAACCCAGCTGCCCTAGAGATGCATCGCCAGGTGCACTCCCTGATCAATACAAGTAGCCTGATCATCTGTTGGCCTACATTAAATATCTACCATCTAACAAGCAACCTAAGCAATATGCACCCAGCCAACCATCTGTAGCTATGCACTGAACTTTATTACGATACTGTAAGTGCCAAAGCAATGCTATTGACCGTGGGCTGAACCCAGTCATACCAAACTATAGTATAAAAGGCATGGAACTGGCAGATGAACTATTCACTTTTGGGCATCCAAAATCTCCTTGGCGTTTAATCTAATATTGCGTTCGTAGGAAGCAGAGGACTGACCTCCGTGATCTTCAGTGTGTATGCAGGGACAGATAGAAATGCCGATTAAGCAGCGCCGATGCGAAATGAATGAGCTGTGTACAGCTCAAGAGAGTGTCAACTCTGTGGGCTAAGGAGATGGAACCGTGATGAAAACCAGTATCTCGTCATTGGTTTGCCAGCGTCAGTGAGGAATAACGGATCGCCCGGCGTGGTCAGTGGTCGCCATTGCAGGTAGCGTAACATGGAAGAGAGTACAGAAAGCAGCGTTAGTTTGAGCAATGACAACAGCAGTACCTTTACCCATCCTATCAGTTTAAGAATGCTTTACCAACACTGTAAACATATGAGTGGAGTGAACATAATTAAATCCGAGATCATGCAATGATTAAAGAGAAATGATTACGAAGTGTATTCCCCAACAGTAAAAACCATAGAAAGCCATAAGAAAGCCTCTAATAAAATCATTGTAGGAGCCGAAACACCCTTTACTTAAAGCTGATATGGATAGGGGGCAGTATTTTCACGGCCGGATGAAAAACGTACCCGATTTAAACTGGTTACTACTCTTGCCCAGAAACGAGAATATGCATATTATTTGGATAGAAAACACTCTGAAGTTTTGAATGGTGTCTGTGAGTATTACAGAACTCATATGGCAGGCAAAAACCTGAGAAAAATTCAACCAGGAAGTGTAGGATCTGAGAAATGTAGTTCTTCTTTCTAGTCCCTTTCGAAACTACAGTATCTGTGCTGTTACGTTGCACTTTCTAAGACTTCCATTCGCTGTCTAAAGCCTTCAGAAAGTGGATTGAGCCTTCTCCTGTCTCTGGGCAGAGTATAGGAGCTCAGTTACTGAGTGGTCTGCCTGAGGACAAAGAGATTGGATATGCGCGTTCCTGCGAGCACGCTGTTTTTTCTTTTCCTCCTTGAATGAATACACTATTGTCCGGTTGGAATATTATCACAATTTTACGTTAAAAATACCATAAAAATTGATTTTAAACAGCGTTTGACATGCTTCTAAGTACGGTAATGGAACATTTGGACTTTTTGTGTCTCGAATTGCGCTCGTGCGTTACCCTTTGGATAGTGACCTGAACGCACGAACAAAACTGAGGTATTTGGACATAACTATGGATTATTTCGAACAAAAACAACATTTCTTGTGGAAGTAGCAGTCCTGGGAGTGCATTCTGACGAAGATCAGCAAAGGTAATACAATATTTCTAATACTAATTCTGAGTTTAGGTTGCCCCGAACTTGGCGGGTGTCTGAATAGCTCACCGTGATGGCGAGCTATGTACTCAGAATATTTAAAAATGTGCTTTCGCCGAAAAGCTATTTTAAAATCTGACACAGCGATTGCATAAACGAGTTCTGTATCTATAATTCTTAAAATAATTGTTATGTATTTTGTCAACGTTTATGATGAGTATTTTTGTAAATTCACCGGAAGTTTTTGGTGGGAATACATTTTCTGAACATCACGCGCTAATGTAAAAAGCTGTTTTTGGATATAAATATGAACTTGATTGAACAAAACATACATGTATTGTATAACATACATGTATTGTATAACACATTTAGCTGTGTTTTGGGTTTTATTGACATATATGCTTGCTTGGAAAATGGCTGTGTGGTTATTTTGGTCTATGTACTCTCCTAACATAATTTAATGTTTTGCTTTCGCTGTAAAGCCTTTTTGAAATCGGACAACGTGGTTGGATTCAGGAGAGGTTTATCTTTCAAATGGTGTAAAATAGTCGTATGTTTGAAAAATTGAAATTATTGGATTTTTGAGGTTTTTGTATTTCGCGCCATGCGATCCCTTTCGCTTTTTTATGTCGGATTTGGAGCAGTGGCTTCTTCCTTGCTGAGCGGCCTTTCAGGTTATGTCGATATAGGACTCGTTTTACTGTGGATATAGATGCTTGTGTTCCCGTTTCCTCCAGCATCTTCACAAGGTTCTTTGCTGTTGTTCTTTTGCACTTTTCGCACCACAGTACGTTCATCTCTAGGAGACTAAACGCGTCTCCTTCCTGAGCGGTATGACAGCTGCGTGATCCCATGGTGTTTATACTTGCATACTATTGTTTGTACAGATGAACGTGGTACCTTCAGCAATTTAGAAATTGCTCCCAAGTATGAACCAGACTTGTGGAGGTCTACAATTTTTTTCTGAGGTCTTGGCTGATTTCTTTTGATTTTCCCATGATGTCATGCAAAGAGGCACTGAGTTTGAAGGTACATCCACAGGTACACCTCCAATTGACTCAATTGATGTCAATTAGCCTATCAGAAGCTTCTAAAGCCATGACATCATTTTCTGGAATTTTCCAAGCTGTTTGAAGGCACAGTCAACTTAGTGTATGTAAACTTCTGACCCACTGAAATTGTGATACAGTGAATTATATGTGAAGTAATCTGTCTGTAAACAATTGTAGGAAAAATTACTTGTTTCATGCACAAAGTAGATGTCCTAACCGACTTGCCAAAACTATAATCTGTTAATAAGAAATTTGTGGAGTGGTTGAAAAACAAGTTTTAATGACACCAACCTAAGTGTATGTAAACTTCCAACTTAAACTGTAGCAATACTGGAGGAACTTATGTAGGTTCCACAATTTCAGAATCAATCAAACGTAACACCGTAGCAGCAGAGGATGAGAGTGAAGCCAGGATGTATTGAAAAGCAGTAGCACCGCCGATGCAGAATTCGGTGCCCAGAGCTAGCCCTCAGCACTGACGAAGGAACCAGATCCGTGATGAGTTCCAGTATCTTGTCATTGGTTGGCAGCGTCAATGTTGAACAAGAGGTTCGCCAGGTGCTGCCCGTGCTCAGCATGCAGGCAACATAACATGAAAGAGGACAAAGCCGTGTTAGATCTGGCAGTGAAGACTTCAGTTCCATGCCAATTCTTTCATCTCGGGGTGTATGACAGTACGTTTAACATGTGAGAGTCCACAATGCAAACAGAACTTAAGAGATCATGCAATAATAAAGCGGAGGAACATTTAGTGCATTTCAGACTGAAGAACCCGTAAAGCCAGAGTAATGTAACCCAACTCTGTTGTCTTAACGTGAACTCAAACATGTGCTACTGAGAGAGGAGAGATACTCTTTGATATGCATGTTCATTCCTTCTCCATAGGCCATGAAGTGTAGGCAGACATGGATCCTTGAGCAGACTGCATGCTGAAGGGTCCTGACGCCCAAAATGAACTGAATCACTGCTAACAGAGCATGATAAAGCTGCATTTGCCAGACAAATTGGAATAGAAAAGGCATACATGGTTATATTACAGAAGACATTGTATGGAGATAAGAGCATACAGTAGACTGCTGTAGAGAGCACAGCTCAGCCATGACATACCATAAAACATATGCATTACTAACAAACCCCCAAAACCACAAATAAACGTTGGTGCAGGTTGTTTCATAGCTACCTAAATAGCCTAATGTACTACTGAAATTGCTCAGCTGTAGCTGATGCATCTGCAGCGTGCACAGTGAGAGTGACCTGATAATCAACCTGGACCAACAATATAGTCTACCTGAGCTAATGGCTAATGTCTAACAGTATATACTGGTGAGCCATGAGAGAAGAATGAATGACCTGATGAAGAGAGAATAGACCCCATAGATAACTAGAATAAGCCTGCATATAAGAGTGTCTGAAATAAGAACTAACAGACATTCCCCTGAGAGGCAATGAAGGCTTGATCACCAACACTGATCGCCAAGTGGGTGTTTAGCAAGCCCACCGCATGCTAGGTAATGCTAGTATCAACACCCATCCAATACGGCTGAAACTATATCAAGACTTGATTAGTCATCGCACAGCGTCAGATTCCCCACTAAGGTACAAGGTGATAACTCTTCTTCCTCAGATATCAAGTTATGGTTAGGCAGTAGTATCAATTTAAAATGAGGCTGTACTTCTGTGAATATATGCTTAGTGATGGAAAGACCGAGTAATGTTCGATGTAACATGAAGATAACAAAATGCAAGCAGAAGATTCATTAATAACAGTACTAATACATGACCCTAACCAGAAACTGTGGATAGATGGCAGCATTCGCTCAAACTGAAAGCGCGAACCACCACATTTAACCATGGCAAGGTGACTGGGAATATGGTAGAATACAAACAGAGTAGTCATTCCCTCCACAAGGCAATCAAACAGGCAAAACATCAGTACAGAGACAAAGTGGAGTCACAATTCAATGGCTCAGACACGAGACGTGTGTGGCAGGGACTCCAGATAATCATGGATTATAAATGGAAAACCAGCCACGTCGCGGACAAAGACGTCTTGCTTCCGGACAAGTTAAATACGTTTTTTGCCCGCTTTGAGGATAACACAGTACTACCGACGCGGTCAGCTACCAAGGACTGCGGGCTCTCCTTCTCTATGGCCGACGTGAATAAGACTGTTAAACGTGTTAACCTTCGCAAGGCTGCCAGCCCAGACGGCATCACTAGCCGCGTCCTCAGAGTCAGACCAGCTGGCTGGTGTGTTTACGGTCATATTCAATCTCTCCCTATTCCAGTCTGCTGTCCCCACATGCTTCAAGATGGCCACCATTGTTCCTGTACCCAAGAATGCAAAGGTAACTGAACTAAATGACTATCGCCCCGTAGCACTCACTTCTGTCATCATGAATTGCTTTGAGAGACTAGTCAAGGATCATATCACCTCCACCTTACCTGTCACCCTAGACCCACTTCAATTTGCATACCGCCCCAATAGGTCCACAGATGATGCACACTGCCCTATCCCATCTGGACAAGAAGAATACCTATGTAAGAATGCTGTTCATTAACTATAGCTCAGAATTCAACACCATAGTACCCTCCAAGGTCATCATTAAGCTCGAGGCCCTGGGTCTGAAACCCGCCCTGTGGAATTGGGTCCTGGACTTCCTGACAGGCTGCCCCCAGGTGGTGAAGGTAGGAAACAACATCTCCACTTCACTGATTCTCAACACAGGTGCCCCACAAGGGTGCGTGCTCAGCCCCCTCATGTACTCCCTGTTCACCCATGACTGCGTGGCCAAGCACACCTCCAACTCAATCAAGTTTGCAGGTGACACAACAGTAGTAGGCTTGATTACCAACAACGATGAGAGCCTACAGGGAGGAGGTGAGGGCTCTGGGAGTATGGTGACAGGAAAACTTCTCACTCAATGTCAACAAAACAAAGGACATCAACCACCTGAGCCACTGCCTGTTCACCCCACTGTCTTCCAGAAGGCGAGGTCAGTACTGGTGCATCAAAGCTGGGACCGAGACACTGAAAAACAGCTTCTATCTCAAGGCCATCAGACTGTTAAACAGCCATCACTAGCACAGAGAGGCTGCTGCCTACATACACAGACTTGAAATCATTGGCCACTTTAATAAATGGATCACTAGTCACTTTAATAATGTCACTTTAATAATGTTTACATATCTTGCATTACTCATCTCATATGTATATACTATCTACTGTATCTTAGTCTACGCCGTTCTGACATTGCGCATATATATATTTATATATTCTTAATTCCATTACTTAGATTTGTGTGTATTAGGTATTTGTTGTGAAATGTTTGATATTACTTAGATATTGCTGCACTGTTGGAACTAGAATGACAAGCATTTCGCTACACCCGCATTAACATCTGCTAAACACTTGTACAGTATGTGACCAATAACATTTTATTTGATTTTACTTGAATGAAGGGATCTCTACAATAGCACAATACAATTATTTATTTTACCTTTATTTAACTAGGCAAGTCAGTTAAGAACAAATTCTTGTTTTCAATGACGGTCTAGGAACAGTGGGTTAACTGCCTTAACTGCCAATAAGAATGTTATGATTGACAGAGTCAAAAGCCTTAGCCAGGTCGATGAATACTGCCTTGTTGAGGGGCAGAACAGCTTTTTACCTTGTCAGCTCGGGGATTCAATCTTGCAACCTTTTGGTTATTGGCCCAACGATCTAACCACTAGGCTACCTGCCGCCACAATAGTCTATTATAGAATAAGAGCAGGCACTAGAATAATACTACTAGAACGCAAGATGAACCAACAAGGAGGACCGCCTGGGTAAAATGCATGACACATGATTAGAACATGGCTAATAAATCTGAGCCTAAACCTATTGCTGCAATAAGAATTAAGTATAAATGAGTTGACTGAAATGATACCTTAAAATGTATGCTAATAGTGTGACTCATGCAACAGCAGGCTATACACTAATAAGCTAGCAGATTTATGATTTCTCAGAGTAGAAGAGCAGCAAAAGTGTAGCAATACGAGGAGCGCACTATCCAGTCCAGTTAAATTGAATGTGTTCTAGCTTATACTGTGTAAGGGTTCCAAAGATACTAACCATAACCAGATCATTTGTACAACATTTGAAGTGTGACTGCTGGCACAAGTCACATTAACCTATGTGACTGGGATGACTCATAAAATGTAGGCCATCACTGATGTGTGCATTGATTGCAGCAGTCTCATGAGATGTGCAACATGCAGTGATAGTTACTATCCATACTGACGCTGCACTAAACTAAGCATAGAGACTTACATACTATTGAATCACCGTGATAAGCGCCATCTCCTGCCAGTGGCGTATATTCATGGATGCCAAGGCAACCAGGCTACCCCTAAAAATGAACCCCCCAGAAATGTAAAAACATAAAATAATGTATCTTTTGTCTATCTGTATTTCATAATTTTCCTTCAATTTGCAAGAGGCTGAATGTATCTCACAGGAGAACGCATCCGAGCGAGCGAAACAGCTTCCTTCTGTCTCTGTACATGTAGGCCATCTATCTCTATCTGATGCTGTCTGGTACAAATGAGGTTGACATTGTTGCCACCCATAGCATTGAAGGCAAGGGATGACAGCCAGCATCTGGCCACCATTGACAAAAAAAATAAATAACATTTGCCAATCAGCGTTGAGCTAAACTGAGCGAGCTCAGCGCTGAATGGTCCTGGCGCACCAAAAAAATAAAAGTGTCCAGGGAAGCCAGCTTGGATTTGGCATCACTCCTATCAAATCCTACTAAGAGCATTTGTCATTGACAGAAAAACTTGAATTGTTGCATCTCGTGGTGTTGTCCTCCGGTGGCTAGTTAGCCAACTTGTTAAAATTGGCCCTTTCCTAAATTAGCCATGGATGGAGATGGGGATTTGGACTTGGGGTTTTACTTAATTCTCCGTACTGGCCAATGATTATAACAGCGATTCTGATCCAACCATTAATTAATTAATTCTTGTTCCCCTGGCCTGAGAGGATGGAAGTTCAATATGTAGCTAGATGTAGAAGGCTAATGTTAACTAGCTAACGTTGCCCATGAATAGAAGTTAGGCTATTGAGCAAGCATTTTAGCCAGGCAGCCAAGGACAACAATAAATTGAAGTGCGTACTGTATGACAGAGTAATAGACTGTTTCGTCAACATGAAAGAGGAGGATGGCATTGGCATTTCTCTACAAGTAGGGTGAGTCAACATGTTTTTCTACATGCACGAACACACGCACTTGGTTTCCCAATGATTTTACCCACACACCACTACTGTCTCCTGCTCATAATCAGAAAACATTGCTACTCACTCACTACATATCAACGCATAGCCACGGGAAGTAGGGGTGCTGAGGATGCTGCTGCTGGAAATAAATAAAATAACTATACAAAAAATGTAAACATTTGTAAAAAAATTGTTACAAAAAGTATTGTACTGGGCCTTTACTTGTCCTGTATTGTTGGACCAATACAGCCCCTCCCAACCCACACCCCAATTTGTTTTTGCCCCCACCTTAACGTGGCTATGCCTGTATTGTACCCTAGAATAGGTTACTTCCTCATTGTATGGTGGAGGGATTATTCTCCATGAATGTGTTCACAGAGTTACTGACTCTGCCCGAAAACTGGTATTGTGAACAAACAAGTAAACAATATGATAGGCTACTCTCGAGGCTAATTCTACTTGGCTAACTAGTTTGTAGCCGGCAGTTGACTGACAACAGTAGCGCAACAACATGCTGATCCTCACAGTCAATGACATCCCTGCAGCAGCCAAACATTGCAACATGAGCATATTGAACGACGTGGGCAAGGTTCCAACACAGCTAGTTCGCAAAGAAAATATACCAGAAAGCAGCAACATAAGCGTGAAATGGCTAGTTAAGGCTTAAGGCAGCAGCGTCAATGTAGAAAAAAAATGTGCACGGTAACAGCAAGCAGCAGCAGGATGAGTGAGCAGACCCGGTCAGCTTAAATAGACCGCCAAATAAGGTAGGCGTGATTGTTACTAGCCTCTAATTGATGCCATCTCAGCTGATGCGAAGCACTCGGGTTTCCTTTCTGAACTGGCTCTGCTTAATTTTGATGTCAACATCTTATCATTTCTATTAGTTATTATAGTTCTCTGCATTTACCATTACACGAACTAGTACAGCAAATGTAGTTCAGAAAAGTTATTGTAGGAACAAACAGTGATACAACAGGTAAAAAGAGACTTTCTATGTATTATACTGTATTTGATTTGATCAATCAGTTGTAATGAACACGATGGGAGACAGATAGCTGGTTTCAAGCACAGGGCACAGCAGGTGTTTATTTGTAGAGGACCACAGGAGGAGGCAGGTAACTGGGTCCAGGGGCAGGCAGAAGGTCATACACAGGGGGTCCAAAAGGGCAACAGTACAGGCAGGGAAAAGACTACTAACATCATCCAGGAGATCAGGCCATAGGTTGATAACAGGAAATCCAATAGGCTAAAGTACAGGCAAAAACGATCATACACAGGAGGATTAAATTACAGCCCCCCCCCCCCAAAAAAAAACCCAGCACTTTGACTAGAAGTGTGTCACAAAACAAACAATACCTCACAGTGATGGGGAGCAAAGAACTGAACTAAATAGTGTGTGATAATGACATACAGGTGTGTGAACAGGTGATCAGAATTCAGGTGATTGGGATCTGGAGAGGGAGCTGCGTTCAGGGGATCTATGTGTTTGAGAGTGTGAGCTCGAAAGTGGGCTGGAAGGGGATCTGCGTTCAGGGGATCTACGTGTTTGAGAGTGTGAGTTGGAAACAGACGCTACATCAGTCTGATATCTTCTTTGATAGCATGCTTATCTGTTGTACTTAGCACAGAGCGTGTCCTTAATGCCACTTCTCCAGTGTCCAAAGTTTTCCCAAGGTAGAGGCCCCACCTCAAGACTCTGCTCCTTTGAGTTGGGGTAAATGTCCCTGATTGTTCCATACAGTGTACTGATAAGATAAAATATCAAAACCAACTGACTAGGGAACACAGTCAACACGTTCTACTGTATGTAAAGTGTTCCGTGTGTATTGAGTATACAGACAGAGCTGTATTGAGGCAAATGCGTTTTATTAGAGAGAGTAATGTCTCATTCAAGCAAAACATAAATTGGTTCTGAATGCCACACGTACAAATGGGGAATTTACATAATTAGGTCATATGGACTTTCATTCATTTCTCAAGGAAAGATACAGTACATTGAACACATCTAGATACCAAGTTCCCAACAAAGAGGACTTCCTCAAGCAAACATGTTTGAATGTAATTTCCCCTGTATTATCCCCTGTCTTTTGCCGATCGAACATTTGACTTCATGCATTATTAAGGCTTGAATAAAGAGTCAATGTTAGTCTGAACAGAGCAGTGTCCTTCAGAGGCTGTCATCGGTTACACTGAGGTCTTGTTCTCCACCACCGTCCCTAATGACAGCGTCACTGCCTCCGACTGTGAGCCAACCACCTGATTTGAAAACCTGTTCTGCTCTCTGCAGAAATCAACACTAACTAGACACTGACTCCTCTCATGACTTTACATTTGTAGAATGTATACATGTTAGTCGCATTTGAACCTAACTCTAAGCCAAAATGCAACAACATGCATATGCCAAGCCTGTGCATGTCAAGCCTGTTGGGAAAACGTGAAAAATGGGTTCAGTGTATAAACAGGCATAAGAAGGCAACTCTTTTGTTTGTAAACATGGAGAAATAGGAGCCAATAATTCATCCTGAAAAGAAAGGCTGCTGTGAGCAGGGACCAAAATAATGATGGGCCACTAAACAATTGGCCAGTGTTCTCTCACTATGTCAATCCACGACTACAGCTCCATTCTCAATCATACAGGCATCTGTGTTGACCACTAGTACAACATCTGACAAAGCTCCATTCCCCAAAAACAAACAGTACAGTGGTCTTAGAGCTTGACTTATTCTGTAATTTGTTTTTGGAAAGAGCAAAATCTCATGATCAGATAGAGGACTACAGGAAACGAGAGAAGGACAAACGGGTTGTTTACAATCACAAAACCCCAAATTATTTTGTTGTTGTTATGTTCCCCTAATGTTTGAGTGTCCAGTTTTCTGTTAATTATGGGAACATTCTATCTACGTTAGCTTGCAAAAACCATCTGAGAACCTTTTAAAACTTCTTCGGGATCGGTGTCCCTTCCACGGGATGGTTGACCTAACGTAGGCTAATACGATTAGCATGAGGTTGTAAGTAACAAGAACATTTCCCAGGACATAGACATATCTGATATAACTCTACTGTCCAATTTACAGTAGCTATTACAGTGAAAGAATACCATGATATTGTTTGAGGAGAGTGCACAATTTTAAACATGAAAAGTTATTAATAAACAAATTAGGCATATTTGGGCAGTCTTGACACAAAATCTGGAACAAAATACAATGGTTCATTGGATCAGTCTAAAACGTTGCACATACACTGCTCTAAGTTGCATCTGGGCTGGAATAATACAATGTGGCCTTTCTCTTGCATTTCAAAGATGATGGTACAAAAAAATACGAAAGAACAATTGTTTTTTTCGTTTGCATTATTGTTTACCAGATACTCTATCTATGAGATATAAGAATGCTCAGGAAACATAAAAAAATATTTGGACACATATTTAATAACCCCTTATTTTTGTTGGAACAAAACTACCTCCTTATTTCTATTAATTTGTATGGGTTAACTTCATATGAGTCCTGTGACACTTGTGGGGGTCGAAGAAAAAAACGGAGGACACCATAGTGTTCGTGAGTCTTCCCTTTCCCCTGTGGGCCAAACCGTTCGGACACTACAGACTTTTTCATAAGAAGACCGATTTTCAATGGTCTGACAAACACAAATGTAGCTTGGCCACCTTTCACTGCAGATGTGGAAGGCCAACATACTGTAGGCGGATGTGACCCGCCTTATCTCAGCTCACTGGTCACCATAGCAGCACCCACCCGTAGCATGCGCTCCAGCAGGTATATTTCACTGGTCACCCCCAAAGCCAATTCCTCCTTTGGCCGCCTTTCCTTCCAGTTCTCTGCTGCCAATGACTGGAACGAATTGCAAAAATCACTGAAGCTGGAGACTCATATCTCCCTCACTAACTTTAAGCACCAACTGTCAGAGCAGCTCACAGATCACTGCACCTGTACATAGCCCATCTATAAATAGCCCATCCAACTACCTCATCCCCATACTGTTATTTTGTTGTTGTTGTTGCTCCTTTGCACCCCAGTATCTCTACTTGCACATTTATCTTCTGCATATCTATCACTCCAGTGTTTAATTGCTAAATTGTCATTATTTCGCCGCTATGGCCTATTTATTGCCTTACCTCCCTTATCTTACCTAATTTGCACACACTGTATGTAAACTTTTTCTATTGTGTTATTGACTGTATGTTTGTTTATACCATGTGTAACTCTGTGTTGCTGATTGTGTCGCTTTGCTTTATCTTGGCCAGGTCACAGTTGTAAATGAGAAATTGTTCTCAACTAGCCTACCTGGTTAAATAAAGGTGAAATGTATACATATTTTTTTAATAAAAAAAAAGAGAGATAACCCTTATTGGAACAGTGGTAAGGGTGTTCGTCATTGGTGCTGGTGGCCTGGGTTTGAGACCCGCTTGGGGATTTACCCTACTCTCACATTCTTAGCAATATACACTACATGACCAAAAGTATGTGGACACCTTCTCGTCGAACATCTCATTCCAAAATCATGGGCATTAATATGGAGTTGGTCCCCCCCTTTGCTGCTATAACAGCCTCCACTCTTCTGGGAAGGCTTTCCACTTGATGTTGGGATGTTGCTGTGGGGACATGCTTCCTTTCAGACACGAGCATTAGTGAGGTTGGGCACTGATGTTGGGTGATTAGGCCTGGCTCACAGTCGGTGTTCCAATTCATCCCAAAGGTTTCAACAGGGTTGAGGTCAGGGCTCTGCGCAGGCCAGTCAAGTTCTTCCACAACAATCTCGACAAACCATTTCTGTATTGACCTCGCTTTGTGCATGGGGGCATTGTGTGGCCTCACCTTCTGTGAGCTTGTGTGGCCTACCACTTCGTGGCTGAGCCGTTGTTGTTCTTAGACGTTTCCACTTAACAATAACAGCACTTACAGTTGACCAAGGCAGCTCTAGTAGGGCAGAAATCTGACAAACTGACTTGTTGGAAAGGTGGCATCCTATGACGGTGCCATGTTGAAAGTCACTGAGCTCTTCGGTAAGGCCATACTGATGTTTGTCTATGGAGATAGCATGGCTGTGTACTAAATTTTATACACCTGTCAGCAACGGGTGTGCCTGAAATAGCCGAATCCACTAATTTGAAGGGGTGTCCACATACTTCTCTCTCTATATAGTGTTTGTTAATGTCATTATTTCGCAAAACACACCTATCTGATCTAAGTAAAATTAGTTTGTCATTGAAAGACACAAATCTGTAGGATTCATCCTTTAATGAATCATCTCAATCCGTAAAGTCAATAAATCCCACCATGCCTAGTGCTTAGTGTTTACTTAGCACTAAGCACTGCCCTTGTTTTGCTAGTGAGAGGTTAGTGTAGCCCGAGCTAGTAGGCGGGGACTTGATTCATGGAGCTGATTGACCTTGAACTGCTAATCTCAAACACTGAGGTCGATACAAACTGTTTGTTGGCAGCTTTGTTTTGACATGACTGAGCGATGCTGATCATGAGCATAACATGCCCATTATGATTACCCTGCTGAAGAAAAAATACATAGACCATATGCTGGCGATAAATGCGTTTTTCTTCTGGTGACCAGCGCATGTTGTTTTGGACACTGATGCTACTATGCTGGTGACCATCTGATATTAGTGGCGTGGCTTTCAGATAGTTATTTTTGGCGAGTAAATATGATTCTTGTTAAGTTCGTACACCACAAATTGAAATGTTCCTTAAATATTTTTGCACATAACATATTCTAATATAATATTCATAACATTATTTACATATTGTAACAAAGCGGTAACTATCCCAATGTTGGGATTTTCATAGTCTCTTAGTTAAGGGACTCATACACTTGTGTAAACCTCATTAATGCTACAAAACTGTCAGTGTCTTCAACCTTAATAAATCAGAACAGATGAACCGGAATAACATTTACTCACAGGTGGCCAAAAATAACTGAAAGCCACGCCTGCAGTCTTCTGATTACGCTGTGTGTAATATCTCTATAAACTACCATCAACAACCCAACTACATGACCCAATGCCTGCAACCCAGTAGTAGGGTCAGGATACAAACCCAGCATTTAGAGTGTTTTGGGTGGCCTATTAATGCAGACTTTGTAATTAATTGTGCATGTTTATCTTACATGCTGTTAGAATAAATGTTCTAGACGTGAATGTTGTTACGAACCGGGTCGTAACAAGGAGAAAGACAACGCGGAGATAAAGAAATAACAAAAATATATTTATTAAATAAAGAAACATACACAAGTAACAATGGTGTGTGTGTTCAGTGTAAGGGAGTGGATGCTTGCATAGATGGTGATAATGAGGGGTGTTGAGGTACCAAAACACATGAACACAAAGAAGCTCCAAAATGCCACAAAAAACAGTGTCTACATGGAGAGTGTCTCCTCAACGTATGGGGGAAAGGTGTACCCGAGCCTGGGTGTGTCCCATTTCGCTGACGACCCTTCCAGTACCGCTCACCGACATCGTATTAAGGAAAACAAGGGCAGAGGGAAAGAATTCAGCAGACAGAGTCAGAGGGTCGTCACAATGTGCACTTTTAAATTGGGTGGACTGAGACTAAAAAACATTGCCATAGACTGAAGTAAAATCAAATGTATTTATACCATCAGAGATGTCCAAGTCAATGCAGAGTCCCCCGGGTCTCAAACAGAATAGGCCTGAGTCCACCTTGTTCACTGGGCAGCTAGACCAGCACTGACCAGTGATAGACCAGCACGGACTAGCTTGACATTTATGCTGGTCTATGCTTTTTTTTCAGCAGGGTAGCTAACAAGAACTTTTGACCCCATCCTGTGACCTTTGGCATGATCGTCCATCCTGTTTATCTCCTATCTGCCTGTGCACAGAGACAGACGACACTGGTCAATACTGGTTAGAGGCAGGATAGTCTTTCTGACAGCCGCTGTGGAGGCAGACAAACAACAGCGAGAACTCACACATGCAACGTGATGAAGATAAAGGCAAAATACCTGGAAGTCAATTCATAGGCTTCGATGAGAGTATGGTTTTCAATGAAACTTTCAAATGTTTTGAGATTTAGAAATTAATTTGATGCATCCTGTATACTGTGTTGTGCAGTTGTGCATAACTATGTTGAGTATTGAGGTCCTTAGCAGTGACTCCGCTCTGTGTTGTATTGCAGCTGGTGAAGACAGCAGACTTGGACCCCAGGCAGAACTACATCCTTGGTTTCCATCCCCATGGGGTCCTGGTGGCTGGAGCCTTCATTAACTTCTGCACGTACGCTACAGGCTTCAGGAAACTGTTCCCTGGCCTGGACAGCTTTCTGCTGATGCTACCTCTCTGGTTCAGAGCCCCCTTCTTCAGAGACTACATCATGATGGCAGGTTAGTGGGGTTGGGGTTAGAGGTCAAGGCAGGGATACTGTGAAACACTTTGTGACAGATGTTGCTGTAAAACAAGATGGCAATATAAATACATCTGATTCATTGATTTACTGATAGATTGATAGATTACTGATAGATTGATTAGGGACAACCATCATGATACAAATTAACATGTTTGTTCGACAGTGAAGAATAGTGTACCAACCCCCCCCCCCCCCCCCCCCCCCCCCCACTGTTAACTACACCTGATCTCAGTGTCTACTGTGTGTCCCAGGTCTGATTCCTTCGGACAAGGAGAGTGCCAGCTATCTGTTACGTCGACAGGGAGGTGGGAATGCCGTTGTTATAGCAGTAGGAGGAGCCCCCGAGGCCCTTGACGCACGCCCTGGCGCCTTCATCATTCAATTAGCCAATAAGAAGGGCTTCGTCAAACTGGCAATGGAACATGGGTAACACCAGGGCCAGAGGTGGAAGAGTACATTTTACTGCCTGTGTCTCTGATTAAATCTTATAACTACTCTCATGGTTACACAAGTGACTTCAACTGTGTCAATCACTTCATCATAGTTTGATATTAATGTTCACAGTGTGTACTTGTGGATGGCTTACTGAAATAGTGACGTGTAAGCCCTTTAGGAATTTCAATTGGGAGCATGCAAGCACCAAATGGCATACAGAGGGACAAGTGAAGTGACACCATGATTGATTGAATTTATTAGACTATTTTTAAAATACATATATGAGGGCGCTCCAGCCGGTGACGCCGCAACATAAAATGTAAGAAAATCGTCAAGGATATCACCATTTCCATTGTGGTCCTTTTGTAAGGGTGAGGGGGGGGGGGGGGGGGTGCAGCTGAGTACAAAAACATTTATTTCACCATACCACTATTAAATCCTTCTAGTGGAATAGTTATGGTTATCCCAGAACAAGTTAAAGTAGTTACATAGGTACCTGAGGACCATACTATGGACTATCTTATGTACATGACACAATTTCATCTGAGAAACTCTCTCCTCCACTTTGAGCCATCTGAGGCTTTCAAAGTGGGAATGGTCAAGATGAGTACGTGCTGGAAGATTAAGAATAATCCTGACTAATTTGTTCTGAGATGTCTGCAATTTATTTGTAATTATGTTGGGGGCACTATTGTACCAGGAAGAGCACGCATGGTTGAAGTGGCACTGAACAAGAGCCCCTGCCAATGCCACCATTGCATTCTTATCCAGATATTTGGAGGTTCTTGCCTTGAACCTAATTTTATGGTTCACTTTGGAGATAACTTTTCGTGCCATGCTCTCCCTGTCAGATGGTCATCTAGCACACATCCAAGATAATTAACTGAGTATTTTGCTGTGACCACTGTCACCTACTACCACCTTAAAATCAGGGGATTTCCTCAGTTTCTCATTGGACCAGTACAAGAGCGACTCTGTTTTTCCAAGGTGTAGTGACAAATCAAATAAATCACATTTTATTTGTCACATCCACCAAATACAACAGGTATTTACTTATAAGCCCTTAAACAACAATGCGGTTCAAGAAATGGAGTAAAGAAAATATTTACAAAATAATAATCAAAAAGTAACACAACAAAATTACATGACAATAACGAGGCTATATACAGGGAGTACCGAGTCAATGTGTGGGGGTACAGGTTAATCGAGGTAATTTGTGAAATTACTATGCAAAGATAGATAATAAACAACGAGTAGCAGCGGGCGGGGTGGGGGTTGTGTTCAATGTAAATAGTCTGGGTGGCCATTTGATTAATTGTTCAGCAGTCTTATGGTCTAGGGGTAGCAGAGAGAACAGTCTATGATTTGGGTGACTGGAGTCTTTGACAATCTTTTGGGCCTTCCTCTGACACCGCCTATATAATCGTATAAAGGTCCTGGATGTCAGGAAGCTGGGCCCCGGTGATGTACTGGGCCCTACGCGCACTACACTCTGTAGCGCCTTATGGTCAGATGCAACCGATCAGGATGCTCTCAATGGTGCAGCTGTAGAACTTTTTGAGGATCTGGGGACCCATGCCAAATCTTTTCAGTCTCCTGAGGGGGTAAAGGTGTTGTCATGCCCTCTTCACAACTGTCTTGGTGTGTTTGGACCATTATAGTTCGTTGGTGATGTGGACACCAAGGAACTTCAAACGCTCTGTCACGCCCTGATCTGTTTCACCTGTTCTTGTGCGTGTCTCCACCCCCTCCAGGTGTCGCTTATTATCCCCCTGTGTATTTATCCCTGTGTTTCCTGTCTCTCTGTGCCAGTTTGTCTTGTTTTGCCAAGTCAACCAGCGTTTTTGTCCTTGCTCCTATTTTTCCCAGTCTCTGTTTTTCCTAGCCCTCCTGGTTTTGTCCCTTACCTGTCCTGACACCAAACCCTCCTGCCTGACCTTTCTTCTTGCCTTGACCTCAAGCCTGCCTATTGTCTTGTACCGTCTGGACTTGGACCTGGTTACTGAAACCCTGCCTGTCCAGACCTCGAGGCTGCCTATCACCTGGTACTGTTTGGACTCTGACCTGGTTTATGAACTCTCGCCTGTACCCAACCTGCCTTTTGCCAGCCCCTTTTGTTATAATAAATATCAGAGCTCAACCATCTGCCTCCTGTGTCTGCATTTGGGTCTCGCCTTGTGCCCTTATCCTCTCGACCTGCTCCACTTCAGCCCCGTCGATGTTAACGGGGGCCTGTTTGGCCCTCCTTTCTCCTATGGTCCATGATCAGCTCCTTTGTCTTGCTCACATTGAGGGAGAGGTTGTTGTCCTGGTGTAACCGATGTGAAATGGCTAGTTAGTTAGCGGTGGTGCGCGCTAAAAGCGTTTCAATCAGTGACGTCACTCGCTCTGAGACTTGAAGTAGGGTTTCCCCTTGCGTTGCAAGGGCCGCGGCTTTTGTGGCGCGATGGGTAACGATGCTTCGTGGGGTGTCAGTTGTTGATGTGTGCAAGGGTCTCTGGTTCGAGCCCAGGTTGGGGCGAAGAGAGGGACGGAACCTACACTGTGACATTGATGCTGTTGACCCGGATCATTGGTTGCTGCGGAAAACGGAGGAGGTCAAAGGGGGGGTGAGTGTAACCGATGTGAAATGGCTAGTTAGTTAGCGGTGGTGCGCGCTAATAGCGTTTCAATCAGTGACGTCACTCGCTCTGAGACTTGAAGTAGGGTTTCCCCTTGCGTTGCAAGGGCCGTGGCTTTTGTGGCGCGATGGGTAACGATGCTTCGTGGGGTGTCAGTTGTTGATGTGTGCAAGGGTCCCTGGTTCGAGCCCGGGTTGGGGCGAAGAGAGGGACGGAACCTACACTGTTACACTGGCACCACACTGCCAGGTCTCTGACCTCCTCCCTATGGTCCGTCTCATCATTGTTGTTGGTCAGGCCTACTACTGTTGTGTCATCAGCAAACTTAATTATGGTGTTGGAGTTGTGCTTGGCCACGCAGTAGTGGGTGAACAGGGAGTACAGGAGGGGACTAAGCACACACCCCTGAGGGGCCCCAGTGTTGAGGATCAGCGTGCCAGATATGTTGTTGCCTACCCTTACCACCTGGGGGCGGACCGTTAGGAAGTCCAGGATCCAGTTGCAGACGGAGGTGTTTAGTCCCAGGGTCCTTAGCTTAGTGATGAGCTTTGTGGGTACTATGATGTTGAACGCTTAGCTGTAGTCAATGAACAGCATTCTCACATAGGTGTTCCTTTTGTCCAGTTGGGAAAGGGCAGTGTGGAGTGCGATTGCGTCATCTGTGGATCAGTTGGTGTGGTATGTGAATTGGAGTTGGTTTCACGTCTGCTCCTGCTCCCCCTCCCTGTGTAATGCCCAACGCAGGAGATGAGAAGCGGGTACAGGGAGTGAACCATATAATATAGACGGACATGCAACGGAATAAGAACAGCCTCTGGACATAAACACGACACGACAAACAATGCTACTACAGCGAACAACACAGAGGAGCGGACATATATGTAGGGCCCACAACAAAGTGATGGAGTTCAGGTGAGTCCAATGAGTGCAGATGCGCGCAATGGAGGTAACAGGTGGGTGTAATGACGGGTAGCCTGGTGCCCTGGAGCCGCTCGGTGTGACAGTACCCCCCCCCCCCCCCAGGGGTTTCACCCGGTGTCCCACCTTGGTGAGCTGGACGGGCCGGCTGAGGCATGACAGCCTGACGATCCCGCAG
This sequence comes from Salmo salar, assembly GCF_965601325.2. Classification (NCBI taxonomy): domain Eukaryota; kingdom Metazoa; phylum Chordata; class Actinopteri; order Salmoniformes; family Salmonidae; genus Salmo; species Salmo salar. Next base: position 60,377,106 of record NC_138294.1, on the reverse strand, counting down.
CAGCGAAGAAGCCCCATGAGCCAGCTGAAGAATGACGTGGGATGGGAACCTGCCGAGCAAACTGAGGCAAGGAAACCTCTCGAGCCAGCTAGGGCGTGACAGCCTGACGAGCCAGCGTAGGCACCCCTGGTTCCATCGGTGGTGGAATCCAAGCCCGACGTCACCAACAAAACAAAATAACTCATGGCCGGCTGATGCATAGGAGCCTGACGAGCCGGCTGAAGCGTGATGTGGGATGGGTACCTGCCGAGCCAACCGGGGCAAGGAAACCTCTCGAGCCAGCTTAGGCACCCCCGGTTCCATCGGCGGCGGAATCCAAGCCCGACGTCACCAACTAAACAAAACCCTGATGCTTCTTGTATTCGTAGTAGCATTCTGTAACGCCCAACACAGGAGATGAGAAACAGGTGCAGGGAGTGAACACACAACAAACAATGCTACTACTGGGAACAAAACAGAGGAGCAGACATATATGCAGGGGCAATCAACAAAGTGAGGGAGTTCAAGGGTTACCCCTTAACACGCATCTAACACCATCAAAACGCACAACAGGCTCATTGGACTCACCTGGACTCCTTCACGTTGTTGATTACCCCCTGTATATCTGTCTGTTCCTCGGTGGTGTTCCCTGTGTCCGCATTAATTGTTGTTATGTGTTCCTGTCCAGATGCTGTTCCGTTTCATGTCCGTCAACTATTAAACCTTCACTCCCTGTACCTGCTTCTCATCTCCTGCATCGATCCTTACAGTGGGTCTAGGGTTTGGTGTTAACGCGAGTCATGACCATCCTTTCAAAGTACTTCATGGCTACCGACATGAGTGCTACGGGGCGGTAATCATTTAGGCAGGTTACCTTAGCTTTCTTGGGCACAGGGACTATGGTGGTCTGTTTGAAACATGTAGGTTATTGTCATAGCCATTTACTGACATTCAGAAGTTCAGCACTGAGGGCTTTCTCAACCACATTTTTGTCTTTGTGGGAAACCAACAGTGCAGAATCATCTGCATAGAGGGAAAGGTCACATATACAGATTTCAGATAATGTATATACAACAGAAAGAAAAGTGGACCCAGCACACTCCCTTACGGAATTCCATGACTGGTCTACCGACGTCACCGCACGAGGAGGCAAAAACAGACTTTCCCCCATTGCGACGTCCCTCTAAGGCCCTTCTGCTAACTTGCTAGCCCCTGCCTGCTAACTGCTAACTTGTTAGCCCCGGCCTGCTAACTGCTAACTTGCTAGCCCCTGCCTGCTAACTGCTAACTTGTTAGCCCCGGCCTGCTAACTGCTAACTTGCTATCCCCGGCCTGCTAACTGCTAGCTTGCTAGCCCCGGCCTGCTAACTGTCTGAATCGCCGTGTCCCCAGCCAGCCCAACCACTCACTGGACACATACGATTAACTTGGCTGCGCATGCCTCTCCCTAATATCAATATGCCTTGTCCATTACTGTCCTGGTTAGTGATTACTGTCTTATTTCACTGTAGACCCTCCAGCCCTGCTCAATATGCCTTAACCAACCATGTTGTTTCGCCTCCGACATATGTGATGACATCACCTGGTTTAAACGTCTCTAGAGACTATCTATCTCATCATTACTCAATGCCTAGGTTTACCTCCAATGTACTCTCTTCCTACCATACCTTTGTCTGTAAATTATGCCTTGAATCTATGCTATCATGCCCAGAAACCTGCTCCTTTTACTCTCTGTTCCGAACGTGCTTGACAGCCAGTTCTTATAGCCTTTAGCCGTACTCTTATCCTACTTCTCCTCTGCTCCTCTGGTGATGTGGAAGTTAATCCAGGACCTGCAGTGGCTAGCTCCACTTCTACTCCCCAGGTGCTCTCATTTGTTGACTTCTGTAACCGTGAAAGCCTTGGTTTCATGCATGTTAACATTAGAAACCTACTTCCTAAGTTTGATTATTCACTGCTTTAGCACATTCGGCCAACCCGGATGTCTTAGCCATGTCTGAATCCTGTCTTTGGAAGGCCACCAAAACCACTGAAATGTCCATCCCTAATTATAACATTTTCCGACAAGATAGAAATGCCAAAGGAGCCGACGTTGCAATCTACTGCAGAGATAGCCTGCAGAGTTCTGTCTTACTATCCAGGTCTGTACCAAAACAATTTGAGCTTCTACTTCTAAAAATTCAACTTTCCAGAAACAAGTCTCTCACCGTTGCCGCTTGCTATAGACCACCCTCTGCCCCCAGCTGTGCCCTGCACACCATATGTGAATTGATTGCCCCCCATCTATCTTCTTAGCTCGTGCTGCTAGGTGACCTAAACTGGGACATGCTTAACACCCCGGCATCCTACAATCTAAGCTTGATGCCCTCAATCTCACACAAATTATCAATGAACCTACCAGGTACAACCCCATATCCGTAAACATGGGCACCCTCATAGATATCATCCTAACTAACTCGCCTTCCAAATACACCTCTGCTGTTTTCAACCAAGATCTCAGCAATCACTGCCTCATTGCCTGCATCAGTAATGGGTCTGCGGTCAAACGACCACCCCTCATCACTGTCAAACAATCCCTAAACCACTTCAGTGAACAGGCCTTTCTAATCGACCTGGCAGGGGTATCCTGGAATGACATTGACCTCATCCCGTCAGTAAAGGATGCCTGGTTATTCTTTAAAAGTGCCTTCCTCACCATCTTAAATAAGCATGCTCCATTCAAAAAATGTAGAACCAGGAATAGATATAGCCCTTGGTTAACTCCAGACCTAACTCCAAACATCCTGTGGCGTTCTGCATTAGCATCAAATAGCCCCCGTGATATGCAACTTTTCAGGGAAGTTAGGAACCAATATACACAGGCAGTTAGGAAAGCTAAGGCTAGCTTTTCCAAACAGAAATGTGCATCCTGTAGTACACACTCAAAAATGGTTCTGGGACACTGTAAAGTCCATGGAGAATAAGAGCACCTCCTCCCAGCTGCCCACTGCACAGAAGCTAGGAAACACTGTCACTACCGATAAATCCACAATAATTGAGAATTTCAATAAGCATTTTTCTACGGCTGGCCATGCTTTCCACCTGGCTACTCCTACCCCGGTCAACAGCTCTGCGCTCCCCACAGCAACTCGCCCAAACCTCCTCCACTTCTCCTTCACCCAAATCCAGATAGCTGATGTTCTGAAAGAGCTGCAAAATCTGGACCCCTTTCAAATCAACCGGGCTAGACAATCTGGACCCTCTCTTTCTAAAATGATCTGCCGAAATTGTTGCAACCCCTATTACTAGCCTGTTCAACCTCTTTCGTATCGTCTGAGATTCCCACAGATTGGAAAGCTGCCACTGTCATCCCCCTCTTCAAAGGGGGAGGCACTCTAGACCCAAACTGCTACTGACCTATATCTATTCTACCCTGCCTTTCTAAGGTCTTTGAAAGCCAAGTTAACGAACAGATTACCGACCATTTCGAATCTCATCGTACCTTCTCCCCTATGCAATCTGGTTTCAGAGCTGGTCATGGGTGCACCTCAGCCACGCTCAAGGTCCTAAACGATATCATAACCGCCATCGATAAGAGACATTACTGTGCAGCTGTATTCATCGACCTGGCTAAGGCTTTTGACTCTGTCAATCATAACATCCTTATTGGCAGTTAAGGCAGTTAACCCACTGTTCCTAGGCCGTCATTGAAAATAAGAATTTGTTCTTAACTGACTTGCCTAGTTAAATAAAGGTAAAAAATTGGCAGACTCAACAGCCTTGGTTTCTCAAATGATTGCCTCGCCTGGTTCACCAACTACTTCTCTGACAGAGCTTAGTGTGTCAAATCGCAGGGCCTGTTGTCCGGACCTCTGGCAGTCTCTATGGGGGTGCCACAGGGTTCAATTTTCGGGCCGACTCTCTTTTCTGTATACATCAATGATGTCGCTCTCGCTGCTGGAGATTCTTTGATCCACCTTTACGCAGACGACACCTTTCTGTATACCTCTGGCCCTTCTTTGGACACTGTGTTAACTAACCTCCAGATGAGCTTCAATGCCAGTAAACCTAAATGCATGCTCTTCAACCGTTCGCTGCCCGCACCTGCCCGCCCATCCAGCATCACTACTCTGGACGGTTCTGACTTAGAATATGTGGACAACTACAAATACCTAGGTGTCTGGTTAGACTGTATACTCTCCTTCCAGACTCACATTAAACATCTCCAATCCAAAATTAAATCTAGAATCGGCTTCCTATTTTGCTACAAAGCATCCTTCACTCATGCTGCCAAACATACCCTCGTAAAACTGACCATCCTACCGATCCTCGACTTCGGCGATGTCATTTACAAAATAGCCTCCAACACTCTACTCAACAAATTGGATGCAGTCTATCACAGTGCCATCCATTTTGTCACCAAAGCCCCATACACTACCCACCACTGTGACCTGTATGCTCTCGTTGGCTGGCCCTCGCTTCATACTCGTCGCCAAACCCACTGGCTCCAGGTCATCTACAAGTCTCTGTTCGGTAAAACCCCACCTTATCTCAGCTCACTGGTCACCATAGCAGCACCCTCCCATAGCATGCGCTCCAGCAGATATATCTCACTGGTCACCCCCAAAGCCAATTCTTCCTTTGGCCGCCTCTCCTTCCAGTTCTCTGCTGCCAATGACTGGAACGAACTGCAAAAATCTCTGAAGCTGGAGACTCTTACCTCCCTCACTAGCTTTAAGCACCAGCTGTCAGATCATCTCACAGATCACTGCACCTGTACATAGCTCATCTGTAAATAGCCCGTCTAATCTACCTCATCCCCATACTGTATTTATTTATTTATCTTGCTCCTTTGCACCCCAGTATCTCTATTTGCACATTAATCTTCTGTACATCTACCATTCCAGTGTTTAATTGCTATATTGTAATTACTTCACCACCATGGCCTATTTATTGCCTTACCTCTCTTATCCTACCTCATTTGCACATGCTGTGTACAGATTTTTTTACTGTATTATTGATTGTATGTTTGTTTATTCCATGTGTAACTCTGTGTTGTTGTATGTGTCGAACTGCTTTTCTTTACCTTGGCCAGGTCGCAATTGCAAATGAGAACTTGTTCTCAACTAGCTTACCTGGATAAATAAAGGTGAAATAAATAAAAATAAATAGGGTACCCAAAGTTCAAGATTTTGGTTTTAGACTGGGTCCCATCCACATACATCATCTGGTTTTTTCCTTGCAGATAAGAGAAAACCCATTTTACAACTAAGTTGTTAAAGCCCATGGCTCTTCGTTTGATTAACAGAATCTCATGATCCACTGTATCAAATGCATTTTGGAGATCTAACATAACCATAGCACAAAATGTCCCACCATCTACTTCCTTCCTGATGGGGTCAGTTAGATATAGTAGGCAAGTGTCGGTGGAATGGGATTTCCTAAAGCCAGACCTTAACTCATATAGTAGGTTATGTAAGGAAATATAACTGTCAATCTGCTCGAACATATTCTTTTCCATGACCTTCGATAAAATACACAGGATTGAGACAGGCCGATAGTTTCCATGATCTAGCCTATTCTCTTCATTATATAGATGAATGACCCTTGCAAGTTTTAGTTCACTGGGAAAAATCCCTAGTTCAATATACAGATTTACAATGTGAGTTACACAGGGGGTTATAATTACCTCAGCATCCCGTAGAAATCTGGCAGGAATGTTGTCAAGGCCACCCTTTCTAATGAAAAAGCATTGACTTGAATCCCCTGCTGTGAGTAAAAGTGCTAGACTTGACTCTCCCCATAACTATAGTTGTAAAATAGCTATTCATACTGTCTGCAACCATGGTCTTGTCTGATGTAACCTTTCCTCCAATGTCCAAGCTAAGATTTCGAGTTTTGTTCTTCAGTCTGTTACTGTAAACTAACAGCTTCAGACAATTCCATAATTTACTTGGATTGTTCCTGTTCTCAACTATTTTGTCATTAAAATAATCTTTCTTGACCTTCTCTATCATCCTGTTAACCTAATTTCTTAAATTCTTATAATCAATAAAATCATAATCTGTCCTGGATTTCCTGAACTCCAGAAAGCATTCATTTCTAAGCTTAATTGCTTTTAAAATGTTGTTTATCCATGCTTCTGTTCTTTGCTTAATTCCACAACAATTACAAAAAAATATTGCGCCAGCTTGTCAACAGCATCTAAAAGCAATTATTAAAAATTGCCCTAAGCCTTTTCCAACTTCGCTTAATGAACTGTTGGAGGAGACTTGCTCCAACTGTATGGATTTTGGTAAATCAGAGGTTATTGTTACTGGAGATTTTAATACAGACATGCTCAAAAAGGACAATGCTACTTTTTAAAGCTCTTAAAAAAATGGTAATCCCTTTGCCTTACACCAGCTGATGAATGAGCCCACCAGGGTCTGCCCTTCTAGTAGGAAGGTTCAGAAAATAGTTTTTAATTGTCAAAACTCAACAAAACAATTGGTCTATGAAGAACTATAGTGCAGATATTTTTCAATACAGCAGACCAGTCTAATTTGCTCAAACAATTAACAAAAATATCTGCACTATAGTTCTTCATAGACCTAATTTTTATTGAGTTTTGACAATTAAAAATGGATTTCTGAATCTTCCTACTACAGAAAATGATGGAATGATCACTGAGCCCATAGTTTACAACCCTACTGTTTGATAACCTTGATCCATCTGACACCAACACGAGGTCAATGATGGTTTGGGTAGAAGGACCCTGGTGGGCTCATTAATCAGCTTGTGTAAGGCAAAGTGATTACAACAATTCTTAAGAGTTTAAAAAGCAGCTATGTCCTTTTTGAGCATGTCTGTATTAAATCACCAGCAACTCTCCTTCAACAATTCATTAAACTTGTACTGGTCTGTTGGTCTGTAACAGGTTCCGACTATAATGGGTTTGCATTTTGGTAATAGAATGTTCAACCACACAGCTTCAATCTCGTCATGGCTTAAATCTAAACTATAGTTAAACACAATATCTGATTTTACATAATACAAACTCCGCCGGATTTGCGATTGTGGTCTTTTCTAATTACTACATCATTTTCAACTTCAATCTCAACGTTTTTTTATCAAACCATCTAGCCATGTTTCGGTAAAGAAAAGCACTCCCACCTTAGTTACTGGAGAGTAGGCGAATTTCCTCCGTCTGGGGAAGAAGGATTCTAACGTTGAGATAAATTATGTGTAGTCATCTCGTAGAAAAACCCTTTTCTAGAGTCAAGTTCTCCTCATCTGCTGGAACTGTCAGCCAAAATTGTTCACTTGAGACGAGTGTTGACTCCCTGCCATTCAATCGCAGCAGTGAAGCTCCATCCAGGGTTCGCGCTGGCATCTGACCCCATTGTTACCCAACTCAGTTTTCCCCTGATTTTGTTTGTAATACAGCGAGTTCATCTACAGCAGCTCAAGTCTTATTTCGTGGGATACACAAAGCTTGCTCAAATCAAGCGTTTACATGTCATTACATCAATAGTGGAATCATTTAGGACAAACTTCAACACACCTATGAGTAAAATGGAAACTGGGTCTGTTCTCTACAAATATACTGTACGTTACAAACTCATAGATGATCGTAACAAAACTGAAGGCCAAACTTCTGTCTCAACTCACCTCTGCTCTACCCCTCTCCTTCACCTCACTCCTCTCCTCTACCCATTCCCTCCCTAGTGCCCATCTGGTGCCGGTCTTCTCCTTCGGGGAGAATGAGTTGTTCGACCAGGTGGAGAACCCTCGAGGCACCTGGATCCGCTTGATTCAGGACAAGCTGCAGAGCATCATGGGTATCTCTCTGCCCCTCTTCCACGCACGGGGAATTTTCCAGTACAGCTATGGTATCATGCCCTACAGGAAGCCCATCAACACTGTGGGTGAGTAACATTCCATGTCACTATATCTGCCAAATCTTTTTATCCTATTTCTCTAGCTTTCTCCTATTTCTATGTTGCAAGGCAATTGTTGTTTTTGGCAGAAGTTTCATATGAGTAAACTAACTGGCAGAGATGGTTCTGTCATTTAAACATGAGGAATATTGATCAGAGAGGGACAGATTTGCCCTTGGAAATATTTGACTTACTAGAATGTTACTAGATAGTAACATTGTCAGTTTGCCACAACTTCTCAGCAACAGTGGCTGGCACACAGTTAGTCATCTGTCTGTGTACATCTATTGGCAAGGCCCAACAATGACATATTTAATTTTCAATCCCCGCTTGAAAAGTAAACTCATGAGTAAAATCATATCCAAAAGCAAATACGTTTTTGCCCATCATGCACTACTACCAGTGGCATACCGCAGTTTCACAGGGCCTGTTTTTGGTTTGGCCCCTACAGAGCTCATGAGCCCCCCCCCCCCCCCCCCCCCCCCCCCGCACTGTGGGGCTGTGTGGTACATCAGTGACTACTACAGTAACCTATATTTGAATGTAATGTCATCATGCATACCCTTGGACCTTTCCACAGTGGGACGGCCAATCAGAGTGGAGAAGAATGAGAAACCCACAGTGGATGAGCTTGACGCCCTCCATCAGCTCTACACAGAAGAACTCAGCCAGCTGTTTGAGGAGCACAAGGGCAAGTATGGAGTGCCAGAGGACCAACACCTCAGCTTTGTCTGAGCAGGACTCACAACCAGGAGAGAGAGAGAGAGAGATAAAGACAGAGAGAGCGAGAGGGACGGCGGGAGAGAAAGATGAAGAAAGACAGAGAGAGCGAGAGAGAGAGACTGAAAGAGGGAGGGGGAGAGAAGGGAGGAGGGCATCAAAACTGTAATTGGAGTTGCACCACCAAGTCCTTTCACTTTCCTCAACCAGAAAAACCTTTACAGCTATAACAACCTGAAGGATCCAGACCAAACTAGAGGAGACAAGTGACACGAGGAATTGATATGGACATTCTTAGCCAAGATATTGAAAAATCTTTCCCGCTATTAAAAGCACTGTATTATGTATGTCAACTAGATTCAGCCGCGGGCCTATTTTTTTCTTGAGTGGAGGGTTGGGGGGCCGGAACATAAATACAAATAATTTGGAGACTGCAAATTGACCGCAAGAAGCCCAAACAGATATAATGTTTGACGAAAACTTGCTTACATTTGTATATGATCACGTGTCTCTCTATTATGTGTGGGAATACTTGGGAACAGATTTCTAAAATTAAAGTCACTTGGAGCTAATCTCCTGGTGTTTTTACAGTCTTATGTCCAACAATGAAAAAATTAAAACAATTTTTTTGCTCAGAAAACTTGGGGGGCCAAATAAAACCACCTATGAGCCAAATTCGGCCCTCGGGCCGCCAGTGGGGGAACCCTATCCTAGAGCCACATTTTTGCCTTAATCCACAGATGAAGTGACATCTGTCTGGGCGATTCGAGACTTGTATAAGTCCGTAGATCCTGTCAAATAAAGTCAGAGGTTGAATTTGTATGGAGATTTCATGTAATGGGGTGATGCACTGTATCCTCACTTAAAGTATATAAGGCCTCTAGGTCTCCTATATCAAAGACACACTAGGAAAAATTGGGAATATTTCTCATTTTACTCACTCTTTTTACATAATAATACTATATCTGGTTAATAAGTTTCCATTTACAGTATATATTTAAAATCCCAACTTATTAATTTTAAATGTCTCTGTCTTAATGTCTCTGTCATGTATACATTTTTCACAATATTGTAATATAAAATCTGTTAAAATAACTGATACTATTTTTCTCACTTGCATTGTTTTTATTATAATACCAGTTCATTTATTTTAATAAAGGTGATTTCAGGTCTCATTCACTGTATCAAACTTTGCACATGGCTGCCCATCCAGTCCTGATGAATTAATCAAGGGTCAGTGACAGCTTGAAGTTGGACCTGGTCCTTCAGCGATAAAACTATCTGTGCACTTTCACAACACTTTTTTCATGACTGCGATGGCCAGAGTGACATATTTCCAAACGGGCAGCAGACTGGCACCTGGTCATATATTAGTGTGGAGCGGACAGTGTCCAGGCACTTTCAACAAAGACCGATGACCCTTAGGCCATAAAAAAGAAAAGCACAGGGAGAGATAACCTATTCATAGATGCTAGCTAACTTTAGAATCTATTCACAAAGGTATCTTCCATCCGGAGGGGGAGGTTTTATTTAGAGCCCGACTCGGTATGGTGTTGGAAACATAAGGACCTTATCTTTCATATCAGCGTGAAATAATTGTATTAGTTCTAAGTATATATTTAGCATTTGTGAAATTATTTTGATGTATTATGAAAGAACCGTATCGCTATTAAGAATCGATTCACGTTTGTATTTGGCTGTTTTGGTTGCCACAGCCTGTCTCCCTCTATCCGCAGCATTGCCAGGTGAGAGCTACCCGGTAGCCAGGGAGAAGTGCGCCGGCGCAGCGCATCTGGCCACCAGTGCATCTCCTCGGTCCAGTTTACCCTGTTCCTGCTCCTCGCACTAGCCCTGATGTGTGTGTTACTAGGCTGGCGCCTCCAAAACCAGCCCCACGCATCAGGCCTCTAGTGCGCCTGCCCAGTCCAGTATGTCCTGTGCCTGCTCCTCGCACTAGCCCTGAGGTGCATGTCACTAGTCTGGCGCGTGGGACTGGCGCGTGGGGGCATCACGCCTCTAGTGCACCTGCCCAGTCCAGTACGTCCTGTTCCTGCTCCTCGCACTAGCCCTGAGGTGCGTGTCACTAGTCTGGCGCCTCCAAAGCCAGCCCCACGCATCAGGCCTGTAGTGCACCTGCCCAGTCCTTTCCTGCTCCCCGCACTAGCCATGAGGTGCATGTCACTAGTCTGGTGCCTCCTAAGCCAGCCCCACGCATCAGGCTTCCAGTGCACCTGCCCAGTCCAGTACGTCCTGTTCCTGCTCCTCGCACTAGCCCTGAGGTGCGTGTCACTAGTCTGGCGCCTCCAAAGCCAGCCCCACGCATCAGGCCTGTAGTGCACCTGCCCAGTCCTTTCCTGTTCCCCGCACTAGCCATGAGGTGCATGTCACTAGTCTGGCGCCTCCTAAGCCAGCCCCACGCATCAGGCTTCCAGTGTGCCTGCCCAGTCCAGTACGTCCTGTTCCTGCTCCGCGCACTCACCCTCCAGTGCGCCTCCATAACCCGGTACAGCCAGTGCCTGCTGTGAGCACTCGGCCTCCAGCTACGCTGTCCAGTCTGCAGCCTCCAGCGACGCTGTCCAGTCTGCAGCCTCCAGCGACGCTCTCCAGTCTGCAGCCTCCAGCGACGCTCCCCAGCCCGGAGTCTCCAGCGACGCTCCCCAGCCCGGAGTCTCCAGCGACGCTCCCCAGCCCGGAGTCTCCAGCGACGCTCCCCAGCCCGGAGTCTCCAGCGACGCTCCCCAGCCCGGAGTCTCCAGCGACGCTCCCCAGCCCGGAGTCTCCAGCGACGCTCCCCAGCCCGGAGTCTCCAGCGACGCTCCCCAGCCCGGAGTCTCCAGCGACGCTCCCCAGCCCGGAGTCTCCAGCGACGCTCCCCAGCCCGTGGGAGGATTGGGAGGGGGGGAGGTGTAGCACAGGAACCGTTGTTGACGGTGGCCACCCTCCCTTCCCTCCCTTTAAGTTTGGGGTTGTTTTTATGGTGTTTTTGTTTTTGAGGTGCATTCGGGGTCTGCACCTTTGGGGGGGGGGGGGGGGGGGGTACTGTCACGTCCTGACCAGTAAAAGGGGTTATTTGTTATTGTAGTTTGGTCAGGGCGTGGCAGGGGGTGTTTGTTTTGTGTGTTTCGGTGTTTTGGGATTTAGGTTCTATGTTATCTATTTCTATGTTTATATCTAGTTTTCTATTTCTATGTTGGAGTTTTGGCAATGACCTCCAATTAGAGGCAGCTGGTTGTCGTTGTCTCTAATTGGAGGTCATATTTAGTTGTTTGTTTCACTTGTGTTTTGTGGGTGGTTATTTTCTGTGTAGCCTGGGAGCCTTATGGAACTGTTATCGTCGTTTGTTTATTTTGTTTAAGTGTTTTTTTTAAATAAATTAAGAAGATGAGCACTTTACCCGCTTTATCCTTACGACGCCCATGACAGAGACAGAGTGAGTGATAGAGAAAGAAAGACGGTAAAGTAGTATGTGTGAGAAATATCAAACAAAATCCTATTTATTTTGATGAGAGATTATGTAATGCTAATACTGATCTTTAATCACTGAACTTCAAGTTCACAATATAGGAAGTGGTGTGGGAATGTGAGAGGTGTGTGACAATGGCATGCATGGAAAGTTGGTTTGGCTCCCCTGGCAGTTGTGGGATTTGCAGACTGGCAAGATGAGTGTTTGGAAAAGTTTTCTGCCCTGTGATAACACTTCAAGGGTTTATTTTGAGTCTTCACCAACAGGATTATAGAGTGGTCTGTTGAGTACTCCAAGTCATTCAATCCATAATCTAATTCACAATGACTTTGTTTTGTGGGATAGACATTGGGTTTAACAACTAGGGTTACAACCAGGTCGCTAGCCCCCGATTGCATTATTTGACGTGTCCAATGGGGTTATACAGGGTTAGGTTAACATGAAATCAGATTACAAAATATTTTTAACAAAAATCAATCGTTATATTGCCTGCACCATTGTTCTTGTCTCCTCAAGTCTCAAAGTGTGTGTGTGTGTGTGTGTGTGTGTGTGTGTGTGTGTGTGTGTGTGTGTGAGACTGTGTACTCCATGTTGTTAGATCCCGTTAAGGACACTTATCACGTCAGCCTAGAGAACCAAGAAAAATGATTTGTTCGTCAAAATCAATTTGCGGGCCAGAAAAAGGGCAGTTATTTGAAAATATATAGGTCCATTATAAATTCTATAGTCTTTCTATCTAGTTTTAGATCTTTAGGCCACCCCTTCCAGGGACCAGAAATACAAGGACCAAAATCCTACCCATACCACCCCTTCCTCGTGGGCCTGAAAAAAAAAGTAAATATTAAAATAGGTGTACTGTATATAATTTATGGTACAGTACCATTCAATAGTTGGGACACACCTACTCATTCAAGGGTTTTTCTTTATTTTTACTATTGTTACTACCACCCCTACCTTGTCACAACACAACTGAATGACTTAAGAAGGAAAGAAATTCCACAAATTAACTTTTAACAAGGCACACCTGTTAATTGAAATGCATTACAGGTGACTACCTCATGAAGCTGGTTGAGAGAATGCCAAGAGTGTGCAAAGCTGTCATCAAGGCAAAGGGTGGCTACTTTGAAGAATCTCAAATATAAAATATATTTTGATTTGTTGAACACTTTTTTTGGTTACTATATGTTTCCATATGTGTTATTTCATAGTTTTGATGTCTTCATTATTATTCTACAATGTAGGAAATAGTAAAATAAAGAAAAACCCTTGAATGAGGAGGTGTGTCCAAACTTTAGACTGGTACTGTATATCTATTCCGAAATATTTAAAATGGGATTCCATAAGTAGAGATGGTCCTCCATCGGGGTCTTGAGAGGCAGTAGGGCATATTTGGTTAGCTTTATTTTAGAACTTGAGAGAGACAAATTCAGCTCTATGATTTTCAAAGTTTTTGGGAGGGATTGAGATGTTGTCTAGATAAAGTAAGATATTGTCAGCATATAATGATATGATGTGATGCGTAGAATTGAGAGATATGGGGGTAATTTCTTTTGATTGTCAAATTGCCTGGGCCAGGGGTTCCATAGACAATATAAATAGCAGAGGTGAGATGAGATCACCTTGCCTGCTACTTCTAGTTATTCTGAACGCAAAAGAGCAGGTATTGCCTGTTATTACGACGGCTGAGTATTTTACATAATAAAATTGGAGCTGTCCCATATGTTCCAAACCTGACCAAAGATATGACCATTCTAGTCTATCAAAAGCTTTTTCTGCATTGAGAAATAGAACTGCCCAAGGAGCTTTGGTTTCTGATGAAGCCTGTAAAATATGTAATAGACGACTGATGGGGCAGCAGGTAGCCTAGTGGCTGGAGCGTTGGGCCAGTAACCGAAAGGTTGCTACATCAAATCCCCGAGCTGATAAGGTAAACAAAGTAAAAATCTGTTGTTCTGCCCCTGAACAAGGCAGTTAACCCAATGTTCCTGGGCCGTCATTGTAAATAGAATTTGTTCTTTTAACTGACTTGCCTAGTTAAATAAAGGTTAAACATAAAAATGAATTATCTGAGGGTATTAGTTTTTTTAACAAACTTGCTTTCGTCCAGATGTACCAATTTGCATAAGAACATTTCGAGATGGGATGACAATGGTTTAATATTTTTGTTTATCAAAGATAGAGGGCGATAGTGAGAGCACTGTGTCCTTACCTTATTTTTTTTTAAATAAAAGCTCAATTGCTGCTGTATTTGCATCAGAACCCAAAGGTTAATTTGGAAGAGAACGGCACTGAACGGCTGTGTTAATAATTTCAAGTAATAGTGGACCTACTTGGTTCCAAAACTTTAAATAGACCTAAGGAGGAATACCATGACAACCAGGTGATTTGCCTTTATTCATGTTATTCAATGCCCTTTTGAGTTCACGGAGAGAAATTTGGGCTCCCAGCAAGCCGGCTTCCTCAGTTGAGAGGAGTTCTTATATCTTTTAAAAAGGACGGATCTGGCTTGGTGTGGATTCACAATCAGAGGTGTACAATTCTTTATAGAAATGGGATAATCTTTTAGTTGATTAATTTGGGTTCTGATAGTAATTCACCTGATTCAGATTCAATAGTTGCAATATCCGTTAATTGATCATTACTGAAAAGCTTGTTAGCCAGTAGATGACTGGGTTGATTACCATGGAAGTAATGGTTGAGTCTAACTCAATGGATGGCAAATACTGCTCTCTGTCTTATCAATAGATTTAGTTCTATCTTGACTTTGAACAGAGTAGTTGCTACCTGGTCTGAGAAAGTTTTTGTTGAGAACGTTCTAACATCGTTAACAACTTTTCCAATTCTGATATCGTCTTTAATTGTGATTTATTCAGCCCAGATGCAAATGCAGTTAAATTGTTTTTAATAAAACCTTTAATGGCGTCCCATAAAATCCAAGGATCATCTACTGAATTTTTGTTCATCATTACGAATTAATTGAACAAAGTTTCAAATTGTTGACAGAAAGTAGGATTTTGGAGTAAGGACACATTAAAGTGCCATCTTGTCTCTTTTAGCAAATTCTGACATTTTGTATGTGGCAGTAATAAGTATGATGATCAGATAGGCTCATGTCAAATTTCTATTTTCTTGATTTAAAGGAGTAGATAATAGTACAAAATTGATTTGGGAGAATTTTGTGCCTGTTTAAATAGAAAGTATACTCTTTTGCTTTAGGGTTATGAGCTCATGAGGAAACAAGGTTATAATCAGAGAGAAAATGTTGGAGAGCCTTGGTTGCCTGCGGATTGTAGTTGGTCTTATTAGATTTGTCCCGCATGTCCAGAATGGCATTCATGTCTGTCCCAATAACCAGTTGGAATTCAGTTAATTCTAACAATATGCTGTTCAAAGAATTAAAAAAAACATAGGATCATATGAATTTGGAGCAAACACATTAATAAAGGCAATTTTCTTTCCATTATGGATACATTTAACAAAGTGATTCTGCCTTCTTGATCTTTGCCTTTACCAAGGATGGTGATTTTGAGTTTCTTAAGCATCATTATGGTTACACCTTGGCTTTGTTTGGTGTCTTGCTAGAATATCAAGATAGCTGGAACGCTTGATAGGAATATTAAGGCCTTTCAAATTACATGAGAGAATAGCTAGTGTTGCCATTATTTTCTAAAATGTATTTATTTTTAATTTTTAGTGTTGATAAGCCCATGGATGTAAAACAAAAAGCAGGGCCCACAAGGAATACCACCCATTGGTCACGCCCTACCCAGAAGACCCTCTCTATACATCGTTTCCTCCTTCCCTGTCACCCATTCACTGCCCCCTTCCCCAGCCCCCATCCCTCCTTCCCCGGTTCCTCCTGCCCTGCACTTTAATTACAGGGTTGTAGCATAACGGTGAGTGGCAGCCTTATATTTGAAATCTCTTAAGCAGCATATTTTTGGTCTTATGGTATTATTTTTTATAAAGTAACTAATTGAGACCTTTACAATTAAGTTAGCAGACTTGATGAATAAGGGTGGGTAATGATGAAAAAAGAACGAGAATGAAAACCAAAAGAAGATATGACAGATATGCAAGCCTTAATGCCTAAACAGTCAGAAATAGAATAGCTGTAGGATCCATATACAGTTGAAGTTGTACATTTACATAAACCTTAGCCAAATACATTTAAACTCAGTTTTTCACAATTCCTGACATTTAATCCAAGTAAAAATTCCCAGTCTTACGTCAGTTAGGATCATCACTTTATTTTAAGAATGTGAAATGTCAGAATAATAGTCGAGAGAATGATTTATTTCAGCTTTTATTTCTTTCATCACATTCCCAGTGGGTCAGAAGCTTACATACACTCAATTAGTACTTGGTAGTACATTTAAATTGTTTAACTTGGGTCAAATGTTTCGGGTAGCTTTCCACAAGCTTCCCACAATAAGTTGGGTGAATTTTGGCCCATTCCTCCTGACAGAGCTGGTGTACCTGAATCAGGTTTGTTGGCCTCCTTGCTCGCACACGCTTTTTCAGTTCTGCCCACAAATTTTCTACAGGTTTGAGGTCAGGGCTTTGTGATGGCCACTCCAGTACCTTGACTTTGTCTTTAAACCATTTTGCCACAACTTTGGAAGTATGCTTGGGGTCATTGTTCATTTGGAAGACCCATTTGCGACCAAGCTTTAACTTCCTGACTGATGTCTTGCTTCAATATATCCACATAATTGTCCTTGCTCATGAGGATATAGGACTCATTTTACTGTGGATATAGATACTTTTGTACCTGTTTCCTCCAGCATCTTCACAAGGCCTTTTGCTGTTGTTCTGGGATTGATTTGCACTTTTCGCACCAAAGAACATTCATCTCTAGGAGACAGAACGTGTCTCCTTCCTGAGCGGTATGACGGCTGCGTGGTCCCATGGCGATTATACTTGCGTACTATTGTTTGTACAGATGAACGTGGTACCTTCAGGCGTTTGAAAATTTCTCCCAAGGATGAACCAGACAAGTGGAGGTCTACAATTTTTTTCTGAGGTCTTGGCTGATTCCTTTTGACTTAACCATGATGTCAAATAAAGGCTAGGCTATATGATTGTGCATGGATAGCATACCTGAATAGTGAGCCAGTCATGAGGTTCCATTTGTAGGCTTGTCCCCATGTGTGCTGCTTGTCCCCATTCGATGTGCTTCTCTCAGAAATCTTGAGCTTCCTTGGCAGTGGATGATGAGTTTTGCCGGGTGGATGAAGCCGTATCTCAGGTTTAGCTTGCATAGCTGGAATCTCACCTTATTTAGGTCTTCCTATGTTTTCGCAGTTTGGCAATCAGGTCTGGGTAGATGCTGATCCCTTCCCTGCATAAGTCAGACCCCGCGATTCCGCTGCAAGAATTCGCCGCTTGACTTCAAAGCTGTGGATGCGTATAATCATACAGCGAGAGACGTTCCAGAGAGGACCTGTGCGGTGCACAATGTTAATCAGCGGCATGGGACCCAGCTTCTCCTGCCCAAACAGTTCATAGAAAAGATTGCTCATGAAAGAAGTTGGGATGCCCACTTCCACGCCAGTTTCAAGTCCTGTGACCCACACAATGATTTTACAGGAATGATTTTTGAGTGATTCCGTTTCCTCTTTTAGGAGTTTGATTATCTCTTCCAACTTAGCTCACACTATTTACAGGTCATGGAGTCGCAACTCTGTCGCATTGGCTGTCTTCTCCAGACTTTCCAATTTGGTTGAATAGGTATCCACCAATGATTCATTTACCGGTTGTAATTGTAAGTTGAGGGCAGAGGTAATCTCCTCACAAACAATCTTTCGTATAGTAGCAGCCAGCTCTTTCTGGTGTTGAAAGACGCCATATTCCCACAGTTGAATTGTGGACGGACAAATTCTAGCTGCTGGAGCGTAATAGACCTGCTAGATGTTCCATACCATAATATAATGTTAAGTATTGACAGTTTTTTGGGTAATAAGTCCCTGCCCCCCCCCCCCCCCCCCCATAAAAAAAAGAAGATTATTCTTATTTTTCACTCAAACAAACCTTCCGCGGGCTGGAGTGATTTGCGGGCTGTACTCTGCCCACCCCTGCAGTAGACCATTTAAATCTTACCAGAGTGAGATGAAATGCAAACTTGTCAAAATAGGAGACGATAGTGTTATGATATGATAAAGACGGTAACTGCCTTGTCTCTGATTTCTCTGGTCTGGGTGGGTATAGGGTCGGAGTAATTATACTGTCCACTTATTTTTGGGCTAAATGAGAAAAGTACAGAGGGAATGAAGACCCACGAGTATTACTATACACCCCATATCTTTCAGGTCAGGCCTCCCGAGTGGCGCAGCAGTGCTTGAGGCATCACTACAGATCCGGGTTTGATCCTGGGAGACCTATGGGGCAGCGCACAATTGGCCCAGCGTCGTCCGGGTTAGGGGAGGGTTTGGCCAGCCAGGGTTTTCCTTGTTCCATCGCGCTATAGTGACTCCTGTGGCAGGCCGGGCACATGTACGCTGACATGGTCGCCAGTTGTACAGTGTTTCCTCTGACACATTGGCGAGGCTGGCTTCCGGGTTAAGCGAGCAGTGTGTCAAGAAGCAGTGTGGCTTGGCAGGGTCGTTTTTCAGAGGATGCATGGCTCTGACCTTCGCCTCTCCCAAGTCCGGATGGGAATTGCAGCGATGGGACAAGATTGAAACTACCAATTGGGGAGAAAAGGGGTCATATCTTTTCATCACCTATTCATCTAACTTCTCAACAGAGAACAGAACTCGATGAATAGATTCCCTATCCCAATTCTTTAAACACCGTTTTTGGTTATTTCTGACAAATTGGGACAAGGGATTATTTAAGCAATAAGTCCTGAGGGGGTGTGGTATATGGCCAATATACCACGGCTAAGGGTTTTTCTTATGCACGACGCAATGTGAAGTGCCTGGATACAGCCCATAGTCGTGGTATATTGGCCAAATACCACTAACCCCGAGGTGCCTTACTTATTTTATAAACTGTTTGCCAACACATTAAGGCAAGGAACTACACATTTAAATTGAAAACATTGCTTTAATAAATAAATAAATAAATAAATAATACATTCTGCCAGAAAAAGTAGTCCGGACAAAAGTCTCGTTGCTAGACTGGTTGCTACAGTGGGGGAAAAAAGTATTTGATCCCCTGCTGATTTTGTACGTTTGCCGACTGACAAAGAAAGGATTAGTCTATCATTTTAATGGTAGGTTTATTTCAACAGTGAGAGACAGAATAACAACAAAAATATCCAGAAAAACGCACGTCAAAAATGTTATAAATTGATTTGCACTTAAATGCAAAAGCCACAGGTTAGCTAGCAAGATTACAGTAAATGTATAAAAAAACCGAGCACTAGTGCCACTTCTAAAAATGGTGCCGACAGGGAGGGCTGCCTTGCTTCTAGCTCTTAGGAAACTTTGCAGTATTTTACTTAATTATGTATTATTTGTTACATTATTGGCCCAGAAAATGTTTTGTGTTATTACATACAGCCAGGAAGAACTATTATATATCAGAGCGGCGGTAACTCACCAGCACTACCAGCATTACGACCAGGAATATGACTTTCCCAAGCAGATCCTTTGTTGTCACCCCCCAGGGCAATTGAACTTGGGATGACCCAAAACAACGCCTGTGAAGGAGAGGTACTCGGAGTGGTCTTCTAGTCCGACTTAGGAGACGCACACACCACCCACCGCTTCCGAGTATATTCCTCGCTAATGTTCAGTCTCTGGATAATAAAGTTGATGAGCATATCTTGCATTACTCATCTCATATGTATATACTGTATTCTATTCTACTGTATCTTAGTCTATGCCACTCTGACATTGCTCGTCCATATATTTATATACTCTTAATTCATCATTCTTTTACACAGATTTGTGTGTATTGGGTATACAGTTTAAGTCGGAAGTTTACATACACTTAGGTTGGAGTCATTAAAACTCATTTTTCAACCACTCCACAACTTTCTTGTTAACAAACTATAGTTTTGGCAAGTCAGTTAGGAAATCTACTTTGTGCATGACACAAGTCATTTTTCCAACAGTTGTTTACAGACAGATTATTTCACTTATAATTCACTGTATCACAATTCCAGTGGGTCAGAAGTTTACATGCACTAAGTTGACTGTGCCTTTAAACAGCTTGGAAAATTCCAGAACATTATGTCATGGCTTTAGAAGCTTCTGATAGGCTAGTTGACATCATTTGAGTCAATTGGAGGTGTACCTGTGGATGTATTTCAAGGCCTACCTTCAAACTCAGTGCCTCTTTGCTTGACATCATGGGAAAATAAATAAAAAATCAACCAAGACCTCAGAGAAATGATTGTAGACATCCACAAGTCTGGTTCATCCTTGGGAGAAATTGTCAAACGCCTGAAGATACCACGTTCATCTGTACAAACAATAGTATGCAAGTATAAACACCATGGGACCACGCAGCCGTCATACCGTTCAGGAAGGAGACGCGTTCTGTCTCCTAGAGATGAACGTACTTGGTGCGAGAAGTGCAAATCAATCCCAGAACAACAGCAAAAGACCTTGTGAAGATGCTGGAGGAAACTGGCACAAAATTATCTATATCCACAGTAAAACGAGTCCTATATCGACATAACCTGAAAAGCTGCTTTGCAAGGAAGAAGCCACTGCTCCAAAATCGCCATAAAAAAAGCCAGACTACAGTTTGCAACTGCACATGCGGACAAAGATCGTACTTTTTGGAGAAATGTCCTCTGGTCTGATGAAACAAAAATCTAACTGCTTGGCCATAATGACCATTGTTATGTTTGGAGGAGGCTTGCAAGCCAAAGAACACCATTCAGCATCATGTTGTGGGGGTGCTTTGCTGCAGGAGGTATTGGTGCACTTCACAAAATAGATGGCATCATGAGGGACGAAAATTATGTGGATATATTTAAGCAACATTTCAAGACATCAGTCAGGAAGTTAAAGCTTGGTCGCAAAGGGTCTTCCAAATGAACAATGACCCCAAGCATACTTCCAAAGTTGTGGGAAAATGGCTTAAGGACAACAAAGTTAAGATATTGGAGTGGCCATCACAAAGCCATGACCTCAATCCAGTGTTTTGTGTAAATCTGCGATGGGACAGCTATTTTGAAGATCTTTGGCAGCATTTCTGCGAGGGTGTTCACTCCCATCGGCTCTTTTGTGTACCTGAAACACAAGACAAAATAACGTTAGCTAATAGTTAGGCCTACATAGCTATTGGTTATATTGTCAGGGTACATTAGAATGATTTAGCTAGCTAACAGTTACATACCATATGTAGCCGTTCACTGTTGGGAAGCTATATCGCGCCCCTCTTCCCTCAACTTTTTAATTATGCTGACAGACACATTGTTGCTTGTTGTGAATTCGGTGTCCTTCTGTATACTCCATGCCAAACTGTCCAGCGTAGCTGCTAATCCCATATTCTTCGCCATTCATGTTTCTCACTGAACCACACAAGTCCCGTAGAATGACGTTCAGCTCCATTTTTCTTGTATTCCCAAACTCACAATGTATCCCTTTTTCTGCACACCAGTCAGTGAAGCAGGTAAGTGCCAACTTTGTTTGTTTCATGATGTTCTTTTTGTTTTGGTTTCTCTAAAGTTAATCTAAATGCTTATTTTGTACATTGGCATGTCAAACTATTGTTGATGTAGCCATTTTATCGAGGTTAAAAGGCCCAACGATATAGAGGTGAAAAGGCTAAACGTCATAGTCATTGTATACAGTCTCACATACACAAGGCCTAATGTTGTTTTAGTCAATCAGTATCCAAACTACCCGATGTAAAAATTCAGACATAGAGCTGGGTGATATGGTAAAAAATCCATATGACAATAAATGTACTGGATTATGACAATAACAATAAATGTAATTATAAGTTTAAAACATGAATGTGCACCAGTTACTTTTTTATATTACCCTTAAAATGACTACTACTACTTTGAATGTTGTGGCTTCCATTGTCCCGTTTAATTTAAAACTTCACATTCTTCTAGTAAAGGCTACTTATAGTTATTATCAATAAATGTTCGGTCGGTATCGATAATTTCCGGTTTATCGTACCAGCTCTATTGGGCCACATGGTTAGAAGTTTACAGCGATCATGGTGGCGTCACAATTTCACTCACAGGGCAACAGAAACAAACAAATAAGAACATAAATAAGGGAGGGGTAGGCCTATATGATAATACAGCAATACACCGTAGGTAAGATTGTGACACTTAAGCTAAATTGGTTAGTAATTGTTAGTAATTATATAATGGAACATGATGCACTGTAACCCTACAAGTGCATCATAACAGATCTTACTTTATAGCATCTGACATAAGTACTAACTATCAAATCAAAGTTTATTGGTTGCGTACACAGTATAGCAGATGTTTTAGTGTGTGCAGTGAAATGCTTATCTTACTAGCTCCTAAAAATGCAGTAAAATGTAAAACAAGTAATTAAAAAAACAAGGAATCAAGAGTGTCGGGACGTATCCAATTAACTAACCAAATACCCCTGTAAGAGTAATGAAAATGCAATCAATACGTATGTGCACTGGAATAATTTACACAAGATATACTAAGAATGAAATGCACAGCAGTAGATATATTAGAGTGAGCTATGTCAAGAATCCAGTATATAAATAAATATGAGGGGAGGGTGAGGGTGTCATGAAAGCTTATAACACTTTCAAATAAACTGGATGGCCACTCAGATTGTAATGAGTTAATGCCAAAAAAAAATTATACTTTTTTAATAGAAACTCAAGGGTCAATTACAGTACAGTAGATATTAGCCAAATGCAAGTATTTTATTCTGATCCTATTTGATTTCTGTGTGTCTAGACTGTGGCCTTCACCATATCTCTGTTGTCATAGTGTGATCAGCTCTTTGGACCTTCATGAATCATGGGCATGATAACGTTACATTTACATGCAATATCTGAGAACAGCATTTTAGATTTCACATACTGTAGGCCTACCCACATGAAATACCATACTGTACTATGGTATAAATACTATAGTATTCACTGTAGTGTTTTTGCGGACTTTACTGTAGTATTCACTAAGTCTGCAAAAACCTCACATTGAATACTGTAGTATTTACTGTAGTATACTGTAGTATTTACAGTTAACTATACTATAAATACTGTAGTAAAAGAACTTGTCACGACTTCCGCCGAAATTGGTCCCTCTCCTTGTTCGGGCGGAGTTCGGCGGTCGACGTCACCGACCTTCTAGCCATCTCATCGATCCACTTTTCATTTTCCATTGGTTTTGTCTTGTCTTCCATCACACCTGGTTCCAATTCCATCAATTACATGTTGTGTATTTAACCCTCTGTGTCGTCGCCCCCCCCCCCCCCATGTCCTTGTCGGTAATTGTTTGTTGTAGTGCTTGTGCACGGCATGCTGGTATTTACCGGGTTTTGTTTGACCCATGATTGTATTATTCTGTTGACAGTGGTTTATGGTTATTAAACACAACCGTTGCAAATCAGTTTCCGCTCTCCTGCGCCTGACTTCTCTGTGTCACGACTTCTGCCGAAGTCGATGCCCCTCCTTGTTCGGGTGGTGCTCGGCGGTCGACGTCACCGGTCTTCTAGACATCATTGATCCATTTTTCATTTTCATTGGTTTGGTTTTGTCTTGTCTTCCTACACACCTGGTTCCAATCCCATTAATTATATGCTGTGTATTTAACCCTCTGTTTCCCCTCATGACCTTGTCGGAGATTGTTTGTGGTTATGTGTTCGTGATTTTGTATAGGTGTGCGACGGGTATGTTTACCCATGTTTATTTTTTATGTACGTTGGTTTCTTGGAGTTTGTTTTATAATATATTAAACTACTCCAGTTACACCAAGTTGGTTTCCCCTGCGCCTGACTTCCCTGCCACCTACACACACGACAATGACACTCTGCCGCCAGTAGCATCGCATTACAGAACTGTTGTATACACTATAGTAATTCATTTAGTATTTTGTGGATTGCAGTAAAGTCTGTAGTCTCCTGTAGTATTTATTGAAGTGTTTTTGCAAACTGTAATATACTGTAGTATTTATTGTAGTGTTTTTGTTTTATTATCTTTAACATAGAAGTGGAGGCATTCTCCTTGAGGAAACCTACTGGTTAAATACTAAAAGAGCAATTGTTTCATAACCTACAGGTCAGTAGGACTGATTCTGCTATTTTCTATGCAATACAATATGGTCTATACTTGGCATGGAGGTTTCTCACTTATGGGTGCCACAAATTGGGATATGCAAATTAAATATTGTAATAAATAAGTGTAGTGTTTTTGAGGATTGTAGTGTTTTTGCAGTCATTAATGTAGTATTTACTACAGTTTACTACAGAATTGTATAAAAAGTACTGTAGTATTCTATAGTTAACTGTAGTATTTTTTTCATGTGGGTAATGTAGAGGAAGTATGAGTTGACTGTGGGCTGTGTCAAAAGGTTATTGAGTGGTTCCTGGTCTGTGTTCTTTCTATGTGTTATGTGTGTTTGCCAGGCTGGGCATCAGGGTAGTGGTTGAAGGACAGTGCTGCTGGAGTCTGGGCCAGAAATGCCACAGGCAGGGCACTGAATAGAGTCTTGCACAATACTGTCAACAGTTGCCCATATGCACGCTGACCAACCGAAAAGCCAGGGGGGACATTCTCTATGCCAAGGCTTTTATGTTGTGGGTCAATTTGACACATTATTTTGTTTGAAATCAATAAAATACTATTTAACTAAAAATGTTCACCATGAACCTTCATCTACATTCATTGGTACGAGTTTCAATCTTGTAAAAAATAAAAAACATAGAAAATAAATGAACACAACCCGGAACAAAAAAAGTGACATCCATGATGTTCTGGGGCAATTTGACCTTGGCCTTGATAATTCTTGAACTGTGTCCTAGAACCAAGCTGCTTTCTGCACAAGAATGATGCAACCATGCCGATTTACAGGGCTGTACACTGAACAATAATATAAACGCAACATGCAATAATTTACAGTTCATGTAAGGAATTGAAATGAATAAATTAGACCCTAATCTGTGGATTTCACATGACTGGGAATACAGATATGCATCTGTTGGTCACAGATACCTTTAAAAAAAAGTTAGGGACGTAGATCAGAAAACCAGTCAGTATCTGGTGTGACCACCATTTGCCTCATGCAGCGCGACACATTTCCTCGCATAGAGTTGATCAGGCTGTTGATTGTGGCCTGTGGAATGCTGTCCCACTCTTCAATGGCTGTGCGAAGTTGCTGGATAATGACAGAAACTGGAACATGCTGTTGTACACATCGATTCAGAGCATCCTAAAAATACTCAATGGGTGACATGTCTGGTGAGTATGCAGGCCATGGAAGAACTGGGACATTTTCAGCTTCCAGGAATTGTGTACAGATCTGTGGGACATGGGGCCGTGTATTATCATGTTGAAACATGAGGTGATGGTGGCGGATGAATGGCACGACAGTGGGCCTCAGGATCTTGTCACGGTATCTCTGTGCATTTAAATTGCCATTGAAAAATGCAATCGTGTTCGTTGTCCGTAGCTTATGCCTGCCCATACCATAATCCCTACCGCCACCATGGGGCACACATTGACATCAGCAAACCGCTTGTCCACACGACGCCATACACTCTGTCTACCATCTGCCCAGTACAGTTGAAACCGGGATTCATCCGTGAAGAGCACACATCTCCAGCGTGACAGTGACCATCAAAGGTGAGAATTTGCCCACTGAAGTCGGTTACGATGCCGAACTGCCGTCAGGTCAAGACCCTGGTGAGGATGACGAGCACGCAGATGAGCTTCCCTGAAATGGTTTCTGACTGTTGCATTGTGTGACAAAACTACACATTTTAGAGTGGCACTTTATTGTCCCCAGCACAAGGTGCGCCTGTGGAATGATCATGCTGTTTAATCAGCTTCTTGATATGCCACACCTGTCAGGTGGATGAATTATCTTGGCAAAGGAGAAATGCTCCCCAACAGGGATGCAAACAAATTTGTGCACATAATTTGAGAGAAATACGCTTTTTGTGTATATGGAAAATGTGTGGGTTCTTTTATTTCAGCTAATAAAACATTGGACCAACACTTTACATGTTGCGTTTATATTTTTGTTCGGTGTAAAACTATGCTCAGAAGCTGAGAAACACTGATCTGAAGTCAGTTTGACCCGCCACTTGACCTTGACATCTTATGACCTCTTGAATGGTGTGTCCTATGGAGATTCTCAAGGTCTGTCCTCTCCTTGACGACACCATCCACGTCTCCTCCATGACCCGGAAAACCAATAAGTGGTCAAGTGGTCAAAGGGGAGTGTCAACTCTTTAGTAGGCGAAAAGAGAAGTGTCCTCCACTACTCAGTAGCCTCTCGCCGAGAATACTTGCGAGCAATGTTCCCTCTAATAATTTTCAGCACTGTGCAAATTTCAGGTCTGCTGAGTGCACAGTTGAATGTTGTGAAAATTCTTTACAACTTCTGGTGCGCGTTTATTCTGAACACAGAGAGCCTGTATTTGCTACAATACAGTTACAATTATAACTGTGGCCAAGTAGGCTACTGTGGCTATTTCATCATAATGAAGTCCTATCAGAGGGGCCTACCATAAAAAACAATGGAGAAAAGGCATCCCATAACATTTTAAAATTGAAATAGCTGTTCTATTATTCAGCCTACAGTAGCAGCCAATGTGTGATGTTCAATGTAGGCCTACATTTCATGTGACTTTTGAAAAAAACATGTAGGGATTGACATTCATCTGTTCATCCATTTGTCTTTCAGACAAGGAGGTTACTGAAAATGTTGTGTTGCTTGATGCAAGAAACCACTTTACAAAATAAAAAGCATTATTATTCCCATATCATTATTACAGAGAATCAGACAAATTATGCAACCCTCTGCCTATTGGCTACTTGGCTTATTCAAGCCTGTCTCAAAATACAACACTGCTCCTTAAAAAAAGCTTTTTCTCTGACTTGCTTTTCAAAGATGGCTAAAAATGCACACTTTTTGTGCTTTTGTTGGAAACAACCACTGCTCCATTGCTGACTAGAAATGAGCTATAACTGGGCTAATAACTAAATTACTAACCAAGAATATGAACAAATGTGCAAACGTGGCTACATGCAGCTCTCACTTTGATCTCAAAACAAGCGCATCTACTTTGCAACCACTCATGCTGTAAACACCATCCAGTTCAAAGTGAATGGCACAGGTCCATATATGGCAATGGTCAATTTGCATATAGGGATACCGCAGCTATGATTGGTTATGTATCACAATGTATCATCTCATGTCATCTTCTCTGTTCTTTAGGCCTACTGAAGGACCCACAATAAGATTGCTGCTTAGCATAGCCACGGGAAGTATTGTGGGGGTGAGGTGCTGTGATTCTTTTGCCGATGGGGGATGCTGAATTTTTTGGGGTGCCCGTTGTCACAACTTCTGCAGAAGTCGATGCCTCTCCTTGTTCGGGCGGTGCTCAGCGGTCGACGACACTGGTCTTCTAGCCATCATTGATCCATTTTTCATTTTCCATTGGTTTTGTCATGTCTTCCTACACAACAGAGATTGTTTGTTGTTATGCTCGTGATTATGGATTGGTGTGCGACGGGTTCTTGTACCCATGTTTATTTTATTATGTACTTTGGTTTTGGAGTTTTTGTTTTACGTTATTAAACTACTCCATTTATACCACGTTTGATTCTCCTGCGCCTGACTTCCCTGCCACCTACACACACGACATGACACCCGTGCTCCACTAATACAGGGCCCAGTAAAGGCCGAGTGCACAACTTTTGTGAAATGTTTTTAACGAAATATATTTGAGTGTTTACCAGCATTTGTCACAATAGCAGTTCATCTGATATTACTTGTGGAATATAAAAACAATTGCTTACTTGACACAGAAAGGGACAGAGCAACAACTCTTACTATTAAAACTATTGTATGTTGCAAGATACTGTTCTTAATTATAGAACTACTTTTTTTTTTGCTGTAGTAGAGATGCTGAAAAAAATGTTTTTGCCAATGCTACAGACATCTATATCAGTCAGCTAATTCTAGTAAAAACCCAGTGCACTACTTTTGTGACTTTAAAATATATATATATTTGACTTGGATTTTTCAGGGGTTTGCTGCAGCACCCCAACTTCCCACGGCTATGCTGATTAGGCCTATATGTGTGAATCATAACTTGCCTAACAAATATTTTCAAGTGATTGGAAACAGTTTCCATCAGGCCTCTTGTTTCCTCAGGCCAATTGTTTGACACCTCTGCTCATGTCAATTATTCTACCTTTACAGGTAAGCAACTAGTCTCACGTGGCCATCCTTCCAAAGCCCTGCTCTAGTAAACAACTATGCCTGGGCCATACCATAGTGACCTGTTACGCATGTTTGACTTTGACCTGTTCAGCTTCATGGCGCTAAAAGTTAGAAATCCATAAGAATTGCATAGCAGTGCAGGCTGTCGTCAGATAAGATGGAAATGGTCAAAACACGATCGACGCCGACATCACGTCACTGCAGTACCTGATAAATACGTGGTTGAGAGTACTTTCAGACCACCGCAGGCTGACTTGAGAAAAATTATGTTTTCGAGTAGCGCAATTTGCATCCTCTTCAGTTCTTCTACAGGAGCGCATCGGTTTGGACCCAGTACACCTCCCACCCTCCCTCACGTACTGACTTTGAACTGGCTCCTCCTATACGGGTTAAATGCCGTTCAGTTATTCAATTTAATGCAGTCATGATAGAGGAACTCTAGAGTTTATTAACTTTATTGTAGTA
This sequence comes from Salmo salar, assembly GCF_965601325.2. NCBI lineage: Eukaryota > Metazoa > Chordata > Actinopteri > Salmoniformes > Salmonidae > Salmo > Salmo salar. The sequence continues at coordinate 60,348,215 of NC_138294.1, read as the reverse complement.
AATATTTCCAAGTATTGTAACCTGTTAATTCGCGGAGCCACAGTTATGAAGACAATACTTGCTGCCTACCCCGGTGTCCTAAAAGGTAAGAGATGCGCCCCAATGAAAAAATGCACTGTTTGCATGCAGACTTCAAACATCATATTCCCTGAGCGTTTTTTAGAAATGCATCCCCTTCATGATATTCCAAATCCTATTGTATTGACGTTTAATTCGTTTTCGTGAGCTGTAGAAGCAGCTTGCTATACGTTCTGAAATGACTGAGGACTATGGCAGCCCAAACATAATCAGAAGTTTGTTGTGGATGCTATAGTTTCGTGTAAGCAATAGTTTTCATATTTCGTAACTTCCATTTTGTAAATAGTGACTGACCCCCTTATTTGTTTGACAACTCTGTGTGATCAAATGGTCACGTAGGTCACAACATTTACGTCATTTAGCAGACGCTCTTATCCAGAGCGACTTACAAATTGGTGCATTCATCATTTTAGTCATTAGCAGACGCTCTTATCCAGAGCGATTTACAGTAGTGAATGCATACATTTCATGTCATTTCATACACTTTTTTTTCTTGTGCTGGCCACCCGTGGGAATCGAACCCACAACCCTGGTATTGCAAACACCATGCTCTACCAACTGAGCTACAGGGAAGGCATCTATGTGCTTTCTATTGATACTCTGTGTAGGGAAACCTTTTGGGATTAAGGGATTAAGTAACTATAGGCTCTTGTCTAGAAATTACCACACATTGTCATGTGAGCCATTTGTTCTGAAATACACAGATACTCAACAGATAAGTATGTGTACTGTATGTGTGAGTGTGTGATGAAGAGTGTATCTGGGCACAGTGGTTTTCATACATTGCTTATATATTTTTGTGTGTTTACGGGTCTGATCTGTGAAGGCAGAGAAGTGAAAATAGTACACCAGGGGCAAGTTTAGTACGAAAACATGAACGTTGAAGATAGAAATATCATGAATAGACCTGATTCTACATGCCAGAGAGGCAAGTTTGTTCAACATAATCTATTTCTATCTGCAACGTTCCACAACGTTGTGCCCTTCTGCTGCCCGATTCACTGTGTAGTACACTAGTTCACATCATGTCCCTGACCCTCTGAGGCTGATCCTACCCAGTAGCCCTGACTGAAAGCATCATTGACTTAATGTGAGAGTGTGGGCCAGAGTGCAGAATGGCCAATGTTTGTTTTACAGCATGACAGTGTTATTTAGTCTTTCAAGATGGGATTATGTGGCTGTGTTGTCCTGTGGCATGGGGAGGATCTGTTGATCAGGCACTATGAGTTTAGGTAGATTTAGCACAGTCCCCTTAGTGGCTCTCTCTTATGCTGTGGACTGGTCTGTCACGGTCACTTCTACATGTAGCTGTCTGGACTGTGGCTCTGCTGCATCTCTATAGCGACTGCAGTGGCGGAGGGAATTTGACGTGACATGTGGTGTTTATTGCTTGTGCTGTTTCAACACAGATCTTTGTAAGGCATGTCTCAAGTCTATAATCTAATTTCCCTTGTTCATGTGTGTTTCTGTGGTTGACAGACTGAAAACCTGGGAAAAGGTTGATGACAGTTTCATTATTTTATCTCTTTAGTCTTCTTGCTGACTCCCTCGAGACTGTCTGTGACTTAATCCATTGATGTGGTTCTTATGTACTGTACAGTATGACTCATTTATGACCCTGTCAATCTCCTTTAGGCACCGGCTGCAGCATCCTCTCCGCCCTGCAGGACCTACCCTCTGCTCCTTGGCCTGCACTCCGATCCAAGATGGAGAAACACCTTCAGGTCATCTCAGTTCTGCAGTGGGTCATCAGCTTCCTCGCCATGGGTGAGTGTGCGATTGTCTCTCCGTGTGGCTCTAACCAGTAGTGGCTGAAGGATATAGTGACCTGTGACCTTACAAGGAGATCAAGCCCGTAAACTCTCTCCCCCTCACGCTTTTTTACTACTAGAGATATTATTTGAGAATAGCTTTTTCACTGGTGGGCCATATACAGTGCCTTCATAATGTAGGCATGCCCTTTGATTTATTCCACATTTTGTTGTGTTACAGCCTGAATTCAAAATTGATTAAATATAAAAATGCTCACCCATCTACACACAATACCCCATAAGGACAAAGTGAAAACATGTTTTAGAAATTTTGGCAAATTCATTGATAATGAAATACAGAAATATCTCATTTACATATAGTAAGTATTCACACCCCTGAGTCAATACTTTGTAGAAGAACCTTTGGCAGCGATTACAGCTGTGAGTGTTTCTGGCTAAGTCTCTAAAGCCTTGTTCACACTGCAGGCCTTAATGCTCAAATCAGTTTTGTTTTTCAAATCCGTTTTGGACTACCAACTGTCCAAACAGCAAGTTACATGTGACCAAATCAGATTTATTTGTGTGTGTTCAGACAGCAGTCATTTGCTGACACAGCTATGCTAGTTGTCATAGTAATGACGGGTGTGTTTGCAGGGGTGTAGGCTGATTGGTGGTTGTGCTCATGCTTCATATCACTGTAGCAAGCCTGCCATGGATGTTTTCCACTTGCTTTGATTGGTCAAAATCATAGGGTAAGAACACTGTTAAAGCCTCAAAGGATAACATCCAACTTTCAAAACGAGTCCTAGCTAGGTAGCTGTCTAGCTTTCTAGCACATTCACTAATTTGTTTGTAAACAATTAACAAGCTAGTTAGCGACCACATGTTCTTGTCAAACTGTCAACGGTAGTTAGCAAGCAACAAGATATGCCAAATAACAGTCTAAAAACCACTTGAGGGCAAATAAATCAGATTTGAGCGTTCAGACAAGTCACATGGCCAAGAATCAGATTTGTGTCTGACTTCAAACCACCTATGAAGGTGGTTTGAAATGTAGCTTGAAATATCTGATTCCATGTGCTTTTTGGCTGTTCAGAATACAGGAAAAATAACAAATAAATATAAATTATGCAAATAAATAGGCTTTGAGTCACTTCAAACTGCCAATGTGAACATGGCTTAAAAGCTGTTCACACCTGGATTGTGCAACATTTGCCTATTATTTTTTCCAAAATTCTTCAAGCTCTGTCAAATAAGATTCTTGCCATGGATTTTCAAGTAGATTTAAGTTAGTTTTAACTCGGCCTCTCAGGAACCTTCAATGTCTTCTTGGTAAGCAACTCCAGTGTAGATTTGGCCTTGTGTTTTAGGTTATTGTCCTACTGAAAGGTGAATTCATCTTCCAGTGTCTGGTGGAAAGCAGACTGAACCAGGTTTTACTCTAGGATTTTGCCTGTGCTTAGCGCCATTCCATTTATGTTTTATCCTGAAAAACTCCCCAGTCCTTAACGATTACAAGCATATCCATAACATGATGCAGCCACCACTATGATTGAAAATATGGAGAGTGGTACTCAGTAATGTGTTGCAATGGATTTACCCCAAACATAACACTTTGTGTTCAGGACAAAAAGGTAATTGCTTTGCCACATTTTTTGCAGTATTACTTAGTACCTTGTTGCAAACAGGATGCATGTTTTGGAATATTTTTATTCTGTACAGGCTTCCTTCTTTCCACTCTGTCAATTAGGTTAGTATTGTGGAGTAACTAAAATATTGTTAATCCATCCTCTGTTTTTTCCTATCACAGCCATTAAAGTCTGTAACTGTTTTAAAGCAACCATTGGCCTCATGGTGAAATACCTGAGTGGTTTCCTTCCTCTCCGGCAACTGAGTTAGGAAGGACGCCTGTATCTTTGTAGTGACTGTGTATTGATACACCATCTAAAGTGTAATTAATAACTTGCTCAAAGGGATATTCAATGTCTGCTTTTTTTATTTCTACCAATATGTGCCCTTCTTTGCAAGGCATTGGAAAACCTCCCTGGTCTTTGTTTTTGAATCTGTGTTTGAAATTAATTGCTCGACTGAGAGACCTTACAGATAATTGTATGTGTGGGGTAAAGAGATGAGGTAGTTCTAAAAAAATTATTGTGTCCTTGAGTGTGTCCATGCAACTTATTATATGACGTGTTAAGCATATTTTTACTTCTGAATTTATTTAGGCTTGCCATAACAAAGGGGTTTAATACTTATTGGCTGAAGACATTTCAGCATTTCATTTGTATTTAATTTGTTAACATTTCTGATAACATAATTCCACTTTGACAATATGGGGTATTGTGTGTAGGCAAGTGACAAAAAATCTAAATGTAATTAATTTCAAATTCAGGCTGTAACACAACAAAATGTGGAAAAAGTTAAGGGGTATGAATACTTTCTGAAGGCACTTAAATGTAATGTCGGGCCTCATGGAAACCGCAACTTTGTCAGTAAACTTTACAAATGTTGACAAAACAAAATATGCTAGACAAGGTGGGATCTTTTTGTGTCAGTAAAATTAATTCTGCAAGAAATGACGGTGGAAACACCTCTATGCGCAACTATTGATATAATAAAGTGGTATGCCTGATGACCGACAACGATGAGACAGCCTATAGGGAGGAGTTCAGAGACCTGGCCGTGTGGTGCCCTGGATAACAACCTCTCCCTCAACGTGATCAAGACAAAGGAGGTTCTTTATTCGTTCAACTAGGCAAGTCAGTTAAGAACAAATTCTTATTTATAATGACGGCCGACCAGGGAAGAAGCAGAACGACAGATTTTTACCTTGTCAGCTCAGGGATTCAATCCAGCAACCTTTTGGTTACTTGCCCAAGATGATTGTGGACTACAAGAAAAGGAGGACCGAGCACGCCCCCATTCTCATCGACGGGGCTGCAGTAGAACAGGTTGAGAGCTTCAAGTTCCTTGGTGTCCACATCACCAAGAAACTATCATGGTCCAAACACACTAAGAGAGTCGTGAAGAGGGCACGACAAAGCCTATTCCCCCTCAGGAGACTGAAAAGATTTGGCATGGGTCCTCAGATCCTCAAAAGGTTCTACAGCTGCACCATCAAGAGCATCCTGATTGGTTGCATCACTGCCTGGTATGGCAACTGCTCGGCTTCCGACCGCAAGGCACTACAGAGGGTAGTGTGTACGGCCCAGTACATCACTGGGGTCAAGCTTCGTGCCATCCAGGACCTCTATACCAGTCGGTGTCAGAGGAAGGCCCTAACAATTGTCAAAGACTCCAGCCACTCTAGTCATAGATTGTTCTCTCTGCTACCGCATGGCAAGCGGTACCGGAGCGCCAAGTCTAGGTCCAAAATGCTTCTTATTAACAGCTTCTACCCCAAAGCCATAAGACTCCTGAACATCTAATCAAATGGCTACCCAGACTAGTTGCATTGCCCCCCTCCTTTTTACACTGTTGCTACTCTGTTTATTATCTATGCATAGTCACTTTAACTCTACCTACATGTACATATTACCTCAATTACCTCGACTAACCTGTGCCCCTGCACATTGAAACTGTACCAGTAGCCCCATGTATATACCCTCACTAATGTTATTTTACTGCTGCTCTTTAATTATTTACTTTTCAATTTTTTACTTAACACTTATTTTTCTTAAAAGTGCATTATTGGTTAAAGGCTTGTAAGTAAGCATTTTACTGTAAGGTCTACACCTGTTGTATTTGGCGCATGTGACAAATCAAATTTTATTTGATTTGGAATAACCATCATATCGAAGTAATCTTGGAGTCACACGATGACATGGTGTGTGCTCCTCCCACTCGGGAAACCATTTAGTTTATTAGGCTACCGAGGTCAAGGCTAGAAGTATTCCAGCTTTTGTCAGATTAACGTTGAAACTAGGTTTGTTTTGTGCATTTTAGCCAACCGTAGCCCTTTTCCTAACCTTAACCTAATTCTTCTAACCTGCTACGTTAATTATCCTAACCAGGTGCGTAAGTTATCCTAACCTGCTAAAAAAATAAAATCTGATGTTAATTTGACAAAAGCTGCATCCCTTCTAGCCATAACCGGCTACAGATGAAATAAGTTATGATGAACTTCACAGGTTGGTGAAAGTGCATGGTATGAGCTTGATGCTCCTTTCCAATAATTATTCTTATTCTGGTGACATGATGATCGATGCTTGACTGACGTTTGACAAATACAAATATTCTCACTCTTATCCATAATAATCTCATCGTGTATCTGTGAGCTGTTGGCTAGAGAGCATGTACCAAGACCTTTCTAGGCCTAATTAACTACCTAACTTATCCGTAGAGTAGAAAATGCAATGGAAACACATTGAATATTACATTTGTATTTGGTACATGAAAACTTAAGAGAAAGCGTACATTTTGTGTGCACTACGTCATCACCCACTGAATTGTATCTGCAACAAGTCAGTTTGGAACACCGGTGGTAGGAAAATGCACATATTTTCTTTTTGCAGATTTTAGAATATTCACGACTATCTTTCGCCAATTGGATGGAAAACTGGCTAGTAAGGTAGTAAGGTACTTAAATGTTACTCAGAAATGATTTGTATTGAGATAAAAACAGTTGCATTGGACCTTTAATGAAGTGTGGTACAGTGCAGGTGCTGAATGCCTCTTCCTCTGCTCTCTCCCCTATCATTTCCTACCCCATAGGTGCCGCTGGCACTGTGCTCTTAATCTACATGTTCTGCACAGACCTCTGGGTGATCGCTGCCATGTACACTGCCTGGCTCATCTTCGACTGGAACACCCCCAAACAAGGCAAGTACCGCAGCCCTGGGATTTGAACTTGCAACATTTTGGTTACTGGCTTAACCTCAAGGCTATCGCTGCCCTATTGTAATTAAACGCAGTGCCCTAAATAGGAAATGGGTGTCATTTCAGACGCAGTGTTTTGTGTCTGTGACCATAGGGAGCTGTATGGGAAATTGGGTAATTGTCACCCAGGTACTGTTGATGTAAATGATTCAGTATGTGTGTTACATTATTCAGGATGTGGGTTATAGTCTGACTGGAGATCTTTACCTCTGCCTTCTCAGGTGGCAGGAGGTCCTCTTGGGTGAGGAACTGGACCATGTGGACTTACTTCAGAGACTACTTCCCCATCAGGGTGAGTGGAAAGGAATAGGCTTAACATTTAAAGGAAACCTGTAGTGTGTGTTTGTGCGTGAATGTGCGGGTCTCTCTGGGTCTGCGTGTGTGTGTGCAATGTGTGTTGGGGTGTGAAGTCAGATAATTAAGATCGCTATCAACCTGGAAATGTGTGATAGAATACATGTATATGTTTTTGTGTTCAGCAGCACTGCCTGTACAGATGATACAATTAGCTTTTTCTGGTCAGATACAAAGTTAAAGATCATCAATATTGTTATTGATTATGGTGTATCCCAGTAACAGTATCCTATTAGCACAGGCATGAAGATGGTGTTATCTGTGACTGTATCCAGTATCAGCTGGAGGTTCCATGCTGTTCCTTGTCCCTTGTGATAATGCTTTAAAGGAGTTGACTTCGGTTGGAAGGATAGACTTTGCCCCACATGATAGGAGAAAGCTCTTTGATTAGTTTGTTTTCCATTTGTATTATTTTGCTCCTCTGCACCTGGAGATTGTTGGGAGACACACACTGAGGAGAGAGAGGATGGATATACGCTGGTTTATAGGCCATCAGCCTTGACAGAAATCACAGTGGGAGAAGTTAAGGTTAAGCAATGTGAAATGCAGGTGATTTGACTTAGTTTGTTCAAGTGGAAATAAAATCGGATTCTCACGAAACTGACACTTGACAAAAAAAGGGGTACAAAATAAACATTTTCCACCATAATTCCTCTTGGATTAGAATCTGTATTTATCTATTTCATAATTATTGTTATGTTTATTGATGAGATATTATGCATTTTACCACAATTTCCACAACTACCAACACAAAAATTATCATTACCACAACAGCCTTCGAAGTCTATAAAAGTACTAAACAAATACATTGCTAATATGTTTTGACATTGCTCACCTAATGAAAAGGCTTGAGTTAAACAACACGGAAAAGAAATATATTAAACATTTTATTATAAAAAAACCTTTTCAGAATCTATTTTTTGTCATAATTACTTGGATAAACATGTTATTTTTATGTACACATATTTGTATTAAGAACAAAAGGCACACGATCAGATTAAGCTAAAATGACTAAAATCAAAATTTTATGTTTCCTAATATTTCCTAAATATTAGTGCATTATGGTAATGATAACCAGGTTTTGGAGATAATGCATTTTTCAGTAATGAGTTTTGCCATTGAAAAACTGTACTGAGATTTAGTAACCTAACACATCAGCAAACTGTGTCAATTGGTAATCCCAGATGATTTGCATAATACAAATCATTGATCTTAATGCAATCGAGTAAAATACCCCTTTAGCATAAGTACTGTAATTAAAAAAAATAATAATAATTTCTCCAAGGTAATTACAGGTAATATTAGTGTATTTGGACCAGTGTTGGGGGTAGCACGTTTACATTTACGGAGAACACCTCTGATCTCTGCCATTGATCGCTTCTGTGATAGTAAAGCCCATAGAGGGCTTCACCATCTAGTGGAAAGTGTGCCCTCTAGATATTCATTTCTATGCAACCAGCACTAGCGGCTAGAGAAAAATATTTTGAATGGAAAGAAAGGACATCTGTACAGAGTTGAGCTTATATTAGGCTGTGCAACATAATGTACATTTCATAGGATGACACATACTGTAAAGGTTAAAGGGATTTTCTATTCATATTTTTAATTCGTCTAACTTTCCCAGGGAACTTCTGACAGCTATCAGACCCTCAGAAAATAATTTCCCCGATCCAAATTATCCATGCATGCAGCTATAGAAATGCGATTTATGCTCCTCATCCAATTTGTGATTTTACATTTTTTTACAATACTAAACATCCACAAACATCCACAACATCACCCCTGCCCAGGTGGGTCTGGGCGCCGTATCACTCTCCACCACATGGTGTGATTTGGATAGGTATAATATCCTAATATTACGTTTTTAGTTTAAACATTAGAAACGTGTATGAATAAATTACCAACAGTTTTATTGTTTTACAGGCTGCCTTCCTCCAGCGAGCGAGCAGTACCAACCTGTTCAATGTGATAATGCTATCATTTCAGACAATAGAAAAGTTATATTTGCATCAAAAAGCTTTGTCGAATCCTAATTTTGTATGCCTATTCTAATAGATTATACATTATCATAACGCATTGTATAGAGACAGCATTCAATTGCATGATCAGTGCCCTGGCACGTATGGCTGCCGTGTTGTGGATTATCAATTTGGACATGTGCTGTCAAGCCAAAAGAGGAGAAATGGAAATATTGATTTCGATGGTTGACATTACAGAAAGGAAGGTCGATATTTTCTTGTCTCGTTAAGGGATTCAAACAACAGTTCTTGTACAGCCTACATTTCACATAAATGTTGTCTTGCGTCGTGGAGGGGCATGGCCCTGGTGGACTCTCGAATAGTCTTTTGCGCAAATGTAGGCCTGCTCCAAATTCAGAGATAATTACATCAATGAATACATCGGCCTTTTATTAGGAAATAAAATATGAGCTTGTGACCAAGGTCTTTCTGATCCGGTTGAAATATTGAATTAATTATTGAATTAGTGAGATTACATATTAGTAGCCTATCTTTGGTAGAGAGAGCGCGGCTCGCTCCCTCCGACAGTTGAGATTTTTTTATGAAAGTAATGAAAAGTAATAAACGTGTTACTTTCCACGCAAAGTAATATTGTAACGTGTTACACGTAATTTGGTTTCCGTATGTTTGATTCCATTCCAGCCATTACAATGAGCCCGTCCTCCTATAGCTCCTCCCACCAGCCGCCACTGATTTAATGAGTTTTTCCCAATTTGACCTTTTTAGTCATTTCGGTAATGAGAAGGTCAAGTGTCTTAAAGGGGATGTTTGAGTATAAGATCCTCATTCTGAAGGCATATAAGTGAATACATTCAATGAACTTGTGCTCATCTAAGGACTACTCCTCTAGATGATGTATCATAGGTGAATAAAACATTAAAACAATTATTGGAGTTCTTACAGAAACTCGAAATAGTGTTACGTAATGAGAAATGTCCACAGACATTGTGTTTTTAGATATTAAATATTATAGTTTAATGGAAACTTAAACTACTATAACTACATCAACATTTTGTTTTATTCAAATAGTTAGGTTTTTCTATAAAAAAATTATACAATGACCTGAGAAATCCAGATTAATTTCGGTAATAAGAATTGGGGTGAAAATGTATAAAATTCTGATGGGAAATGTATTTAAAATAAGACACTGTGCCATAAACTAGGCAGAATGATAGTTGATTGTTGCAGAAGCGTCATGGTTTTCTAACTCAATTTGCTACTGCCATGGTGACAATAATTATTGGTATTTAACATACCCCATATCGTCTCTTTTAGATCACAAATAGGGGCGGCAGGTAGCCTAGTGGTAAGAGCGTTGGGCCAGTCACCAAAAGGTTGCTGGATCGAATCCCCAAGCTGACAAGGTAAAAATCTGTCGTTCTACCCCTGAGCAAGGCAGTTAACCCACTGTTCCCCCGGCGCCGAAGACGTGGTTAAAACCTCCTACAGGATTGGTGGGTCCCCCGCGGGACGGTTGAGCTAACGTAGGCTAATGTGATTAGCATGAGGTTGTAAATAACAAGAACATTTCCCAGGACATAGACATATATAATATTGGCAGAAAGCTTAAATTCTTGTTAATCTAACTGCATTGTCCAATTTACCGTAGCTATTACAGTGAGCGTGCACAGTTATGAATTTGTAAATATATTAATAAACCAGTTATGCACATTTGGGCAGTCTTGACACAACATTTTTAACAGAAAGGCAATGGTTCATTGGATCAGTCTAAAACTTTGCACATGCACTGCTGCCATCTAGTGGCCAAATCTAAATTGTGCCTGGGCTGTAATAATACATTATGGCCATTCTCTTGCATTTCAAAGATGTTACAAAAAAAAAAAACATGTTTTTTTTCTTTGTATTGTCTTTTACCAGATTTAATGTGTTATATTCTCCTACATTAATTTAACATTTCCACAAACTTCAAAGTGTTTCCTTTCAAATGGTATCAGGAATATGCATATCCTTGCTTCAGGTCCTGAGCTACAGGCAAATAGATTTGGGTATGTCATTTTAGACGAAAATTGAAAAAAAGAGTCCGATCCTTAAGAGGTTTTTAAGGCAGCCCCCCGCACCTCTCTGATTCAGAGAGGTGCGGAAGACACATTTCAGTTAATGGCATTCAGTTGTACAACTGACTAGGTATCCCCCTTTCCAATATAATATGTAAACTCATGCTAAACCTATGCTAAACTCTTGGTCTCTTGGTATCCTGACAGAGCAACATATTTTTACCGTTCATATTTTTTGGCAAGTTCCTCTTGTGTTTTCTCTCACTGCCCTCCTGACCAAGGCTTGAATCAACTGAGTTGTTTGTATGCCTTTACACTTCTCAGTAATATCAATGAACCAACGGTATTCACATTACATCCGCTATGTTTAATCCTCCTTCAGTTCAATCCGTTCAGCTGATTGATTTAATGGTGAATGAGCATGACTATTTTTAAAATGGAGCATTCTTGAAACATTAACCTGACAATCATTTTTTACCATACAATCCTTTTCACTTATAAATAGAAAGTATAGTCAAAGGCTCTTAAGTAAAACCAGAGCTTTGATACTGTTAGTGTTACCTGTTAAGAATCAAGGTGAAAGGTTATCTTAACTATTAATAATTGAGTCCTGATATGACTAACAGCCAGGGGAAATCAAGAGTGTGTGTATTGTCTCTTGAACTTTGACCCTGCTCGTGATCCATATGTTGGACTCCGACAGTTTCTTTAAATTCAGTTAAAGGCTTTGGTTTTTCCATTTATGTTTTGAGGTTGGACTTGAGCACGTATAGCACCGATTGGTGTTACCTCATTAGTCAGAATGTGTTACACCTATGCTGGCTTGTCCATCTCGTTAGTAGGAAGGTGTTTCAGCTGTGCTGGCCCAGGTGCTATTTTTTTAAGAGTGACTGGCTCCAGTTGTCTTTAGTGATGTGGAGGGTCAATGCCTTTAGTTGGCGCTCCCGATTTGATTTCTAGAAAAACATTGTTTTGTCTGATTTCCCTGTTTTCATTTTGCTCCACCTTTATGGTTTACTTCCTGTCTTTAAGTTTGGTGTGGATTTTTATTTTGTTTGCCTCTTAGTGGATGCTCATGATGGGTGTCTTAGGTCCCAGTTGTTGTTGCTATGCAACTTTCAGTGGACACCCCCATGAGTGCCTTTTTAAAACCCCACCTGTTTTGTTTTGGTTGTTGTCAGTGACTCTTTGTTAGTTCCCTGTTTCGTTTGAGTGATGTTTTTGGTTTTCTTGCTTGGGAACGTAACAACTTCTTGCTTGGGAACGTGTGTTCAGCCCCCTCCTGTAATCCCTTTTCACCCATGACTGCGTGGCCACACGTCTCCAACTCAATCATCAAGTTTGCTGATGACACAACAGTGATAGGCCTGATTACCAACAATGATGAGACAGCCTACAGGGAGGAGGTGAGAGCCCTGGCGGAGTGGTGCCAGGAAAATAACTTCTTCCTCAACATCAACAAAGCTAAGGAGCTGATCGTGGACTATAGGAGACAGCAGAGAGAGCACGCCCCTATGAGCATGCCCCTATCCACATCGACGGGCCCCCACACCCTGTTCACCTCCCACCATCTACAAGGAGGAGACAGTACAGTTGCATCAAAGCTGGGACCAAGAGACTGAGCAACAGCTTCTATCTACAGGCCATTAGACTGTTAAACAGTCACCACTAGTCAGCCTACACCCAGTACCTTGCCCTGAACCTTAATCACTGTTCTAGCCGGCTACCACACGGTACTCTACTTTGCACTTTAGAGACTGCTGCCCTATGTATATAGTCATTGAATACTTGTCACTAATGTTTACTCTCTTCATGTGTATATACTGTATTCTAGTCATGGCTCATGTACACAGTACCAGTCAAAAGTTTGGACACCTACTCATTCAAGGGTATTTCTTTATTTTACTATTTTCTACATTGTAGAATAATAATGAAGACATCAAAACTATGAAAGAACACATGGAATCATGTAGTAACCAAAAATGTTTTAAACAAATAAAAATATATTTTATATTCTTCGAAGTAGCCACCCTTTGCCTTGATGACAGCTTTGCACACTCTAGAAACACAAGCATTTTGTTGCACCTGCGATTACAGTACAGTAATTCTTTGAGTTGGAATCAAAGATTGTTTATTGCTGGTTGTGGAGTTAAGGGGCTGTGGTTTTCTGACCCAAGGATGTGCTGTATGCCAGGTATTCGCAGAGATCTGTACCCATTACGTAATTCACCTAGCAGCATCCTGTTTCAGATGAAGGGTTGCTTACCTTGTCTAGCTTGTGCAGCTAATGGAGTTGAACGCCAGTTAGTAGACATGCCTGGCTGGCAGCAGCGTGAGTGTGTCAGTGCATCCAGGGACAGTAACTATTACATCTTGAGGGTCAGCAAGGTCTCCTCTCTTCCATTTCTTCTACTTACTGTGCGCATGTTGTAAACGCCACCTGTTTTCATATCACCAAATGGTAATCTCTTTACATCTACCATGCTATCACTGTGGAAACCTTACAGATGGTCTTTGATAATCTGATAATGTGGTTATGCAATGGGCCTTGTTTGATTAGAGTCCTGTGTACACATCTCTTTGGATCTGTGTGTATATCCTCTGTGCCCTTTCAATTTCTTCCATAAGCGTGGCATTGGGGCACCCGCTTCACTGAAGACACAATTCGTCTCTCACCGTTATGGAGCCTACGCTCTCCTTCTCATACTCGAAACAACTTTTAAGAATATTGAAGCTCTGTAATGGGACTGCTGTACACAATAGGGGAAACGTGCACATGAACATCCCAGACACAGAATACTGTTTGTTGCCTGTAATTATTTTATTACTTGAGCGTAAATATGTCATATCAGGGCTAAACTGATAAGCTGTCCCAATTTCATGGAAATATCCTAATACTTATAGTACAATGCACAGGTAAATGGCCTTTAACTTCTTGAGACAAGTAATAAAAATAACAATGTTATCATATCTGCACAACTGAATTGGCTTAATTTTGTGCAGATTCTCTGACCTGTTAAATTGCTTAACAAACACTCTGTAGTTATATTTTGCTTAATGTGATAGTAACCACCATGTCTCTTTGTCATCCTGTTTACCAGCTCATCAAGACACACAACCTGCTGCCCAGCCGAAACTACATCTTTGGCTACCACCCCCATGGGATCTTCTCTTTTGGAGCCTTCTGTAACTTCGGAACAGAGGCCACCGGCTTCTCTAAGAAGTTCCCGGGCATCAAGCCTTCCCTGGCCACCCTGGCTGGAAACTTCCGGATGCCAGTCTTTAGAGACTATCTCATGTCTGGAGGTGAGATGGTTTCTCTGAGTTTTGTCCCTCTGTACTCAGTAAACTGCTGATACCAGCCCTGTATCTACCGACTCTAATCTGGTAGAACTCTGAGCTTTGTCCTATTTCCCAATGTAGACTAAACAGCCCCTGTGCCTGCCAAACTGTATTTGCTGATGTCACTATTGTAAAGAGCTGCTTCAGTCAACCTGCGCTGTTAGCTTATCTTCATTTCAAAGGTTTCTTTTGCTCAACATCCACTAACAATGTTTTTGTGCTCAAACAGTGTTGATTTCTCTTCAAATGTGTTCTCCACTGCAAACACACTGACTTGTTTGGTCTTTGGGCCCCATGTGTGATAATTGAGCCTAACCCCATCCTCTTCCATGTGTCAGGTATCTGCCCAGTGAACCGTAACTCCATTGACTACCTCCTCTCTCAGAATGGAACTGGCAATGCAGTGGTCATTGTTGTCGGGGGAGCAGCTGAATCTTTGAACTGTGCGCCAGGAAAGAATTCTGTCACCCTGAATAACCGCAAGGGCTTTGTGAGGTTGGCCCTCCAGCAAGGGTGAGTTTAGAGCACAAACCTCCCGGCCACACATACACCATCCTGACAGGCGCACCTTCCGTTCACACACACACCTCTCAGTTACACGCATCAACTGATCAGACTACATGTTTTGATGTGAGACCTTACTGGGCCAGCACAGACACTGGTGTCATTATGACCAATTTGATGGAATAGAGAGAGTTGGCTCAACAATAGGTTTGATTGGCACATAAAACATACTTTCACATGTGGTAATTGGTCCTCAAGTGCTCAGAGCTCCTCCTGACATGCAGTACTGTACACAGACACCGGGTCAAGGCCAAAGGACAGGCTCCATCAGCTTGTGACTCAGAACAAGTTGAGAATAATATATAATATACACTGAACAAAAATATATAAACGCAACATGTCAAATTTTGGTCCCATGTTTCATGAGCTGAAATAAAAGATCCCAGAAATGTTCCATACACACAATTAACTTATTTCTCTCAAATTCGTTGGACAAATTTGTTTACATCCCTGCTAGTGAGCATTTCTCCTTTGCCAAGATAATCCAGCCACCTGACAGGTGTGGCATATCAATAAGCTGATTCAACAGCATGATCAATACACAGGTGCACCTTGTGCTGGGGACAATAAAAATCCACTCCCATAGGGCGGGCACAATTGACCCAGCGTCATCCGGGTTAGAGGAGAGTTTGGCTGGGGTAGGCCGTCATTGTAAAATAATAATTTGTTCTTAACTGACTTGCCTAGTTAAATAAAGGTTAAATCATTTTTTATTTTTTTAAGTTACCTTTAACAGACAACACGATACCACAGATGTCTCAAATTTTGAGGGCGTGTGCAATTGGCATACTGACTGCGGGAATGTCCAATAGAGCTGTTGCCAGAGATTTGAATGTTCATTTTTCCCCCATAAACCACCTCTAACATAATTTTTGAGAATATGGCAGTACATTTAAACTGCCTCACAACCGCAGACCGCGTGTATGGCATCGTGTGGGCAAGCAGATTGTTGATGTCAACGTTGTGAACCGAGTGCACCATGGTGGCGTTAGGGTTATGGTATGGGCAGGCGTAAGCTACGGACAATGAATACAATTGCATTTTATCTATGGTAATATGAATGCACAGAGATACCGTGACGAGATCCTGAGGCCCATTGTCGTGCCATTCACCCTCCGCTATGCAAGGGAGATGTGCCACACTGCATGAGGCAAATGGTGGGGTCACACCAGATACTGACTGGTTTTTCGGATTTTTAGTTATCTGTGACCAACAGATGCATATCTTTATTCCCAGTCATGTGAAATCCATAGATTAGGGTCTCATGAATTTATTTCCATTGACTGATTTCCTTATATGAACTGTAACTCAGTAAAATCTTTGAAATTGTTGCATTTATATTTTTGTTCAGTGTAATGTATGCCATTTATCAGACGCTTTATCCCAAGCGACTTAGTCATGAATCGAACCCACTATCCTGGTGTTGCAAGCGCCATGCTTTACCAACTGAGCTACTGAAAACAAAGTCTGGGTAAACTGGTGTAGGTGAGCTGGCATAAACCACATGGTTTAGTAGCCCATCATTCAGTGATCAGATATCTGTTACGGCCTATGAGTAACTTCAGGAGACTATTGTAAACCCCCTCTCTCTGTCAGGTCTGACCTGGTACCAGTCTACTCCTTTGGGGAGAACGATGTGTACAAACAGGTGATCTTCGAGGAGAGAACCTGGTGGCGGCTGGCTCAAAAGCGATTGCAGAAGATTATTGGTTTTGCTCCCTGTCTGTTCCATGGCTGTGGCTTCTTCTCCTCCGACTCCTGGGGAATGGTGCCTTACAACAAACCCATCACCACCATCGGTAAGTAAAACCCTCTCCAAGACCCTACTGACAGTCTCACTAGGGTTGCAAAGCCACCGGTAATTTAACACATTTTCCCGGAATCTATCGTAACTTTGCTAATTTATACTTGAATAACTTTTGAAAAATGTATTCATATTCTAGTATTAATATATTACATCTGTCTCCATATTGTCCATGAGTTTCTAGTAGATAGACCATATGGTTCAATAGCCTCATTCATGAAAAAAGCATTTCATCAACATTATTTTCAATTAATTCACAACTGACACCAGTTTGACACCAAAACATGAACAAATACATGTTTACATAGTAAAAAAGTGTGTAAAAGATATATATAGGATATTTCATGCTATAATCCTCATATTAAAAACAGTGGTGTTCTCTTAGTTGATGGTTTATATTTAGGATAATGTTTTACAGCTTTGTCATTCGATTTTTCTATCATCTTACTTCATTATTTCATATATTTGACATGTGATTAGTCCACACAGAGGGCCAGAGATGATTACAGACGACCTGTGATAATCGGAAGTACCCAAAAGAGCCTCTAGATGTCTTGTGATAGATTAACATAAAATCCTTGAAAGATACCAAAATTCTGGTAGTTTACTGGTAAACTTAGATTTCCAGTTGTTTACCCTCCCTTTTCAATCCCATCTCTTACAGGCATTTAGTGCTTGTTGACTTAGTTTCTGTTAGGGATTCAGTCTTAGGATGGTCTGTAAGTATAATTTCAATGATCGGACTGTTATGGTTACTACCAAGCCGTTGAGCTACTCTAGTTCCTCTGTGTTAACAGAACCATCCACCCAGTCAATATTTACTCTCCCCTGCATCAAGGCCGTATTAATGTTTAACACTACAGCTCATCAAACTACGTATTTCCAATATGTTAAATGTTTTTTAAAGTTGATTTTGGGGATATAGATTTTTACATGTTTATTTCTCTTAGTGGGTGAACCGATCACAGTGCCAAAGATTGAGCAGCCTCCTCGGGATATGGTGGATCTGTACCATGCCATGTACATCAATTCCCTCACGAGCCTCTTTGACAAGTATAAGACCCGCTTCGGCCTGAAGGAGAGTGACATCCTGCACATCCATTGAGAAAGGGTCAGCTGTGGCAGCTGTCTGTTCAGCCCTGCCCCTCCATTCACGTGCCTGGCTCTGATTGATTGTCTCTGGAATTCAATCGATATACATAAAGCTGTGTCTATATAAACCCACCGCGCTCTCAGCATCACTCACGTCGGTCCTTCACTCAGGATGAAAATGGCAGGTCACCTTACTATTCTCTCTGACCTAGTCACTGTCAATGGCAAAGTTGACTAACTTCCGTTTATTGAATATTTCATTGAGTGTATGACACATCTATAGATGTGTTCCATGACAGAAAAGATGAGGGAGTATAGTTAAGGTATGATCCCTTGCAGTGGAACTCCCACTAGGTGGCACTAGAAGGTTACACAAGACACACACAAGCACCATCTTTGTTTCCTCCATGCATCCATGTAATTTTCACTGAGAATATGCCTGTACAAAGAATGTGTTAAGTGGTAAAAGGTAAATATAGGATGATGTTTTGAGACCTTACATTTTTTGTTGTTGCTAAATGCACAAACAATGCAATTGTAAGGGTGTTGCCTCACTGAGATGTTGATGGTGTGGTTTATTGAGCCAAAGAGCTGATTGGTGTCCCCTCCCCACACATGAACACTTCATTGAAACTTGAAAGTGAAGGAATTCTATTGAATGGATTTAGATTGTGCATATTGGTAATGCAATCTGATTGTGTGATAGCACTAAGTATTAATTGTATTTTGTAAATAAGAACATTTTCAATGAAAATTAATATATTGATGCACTTTTTGTATTTGTGACAACCCTCTGAGGTATTTCTCTAAAACATGCCTTTGAAAGAGTCCTATGTCAAATTTGCCAATTTCTAAGAGAATCACTATGGTGCTTTTGTCATTTAACCTTGACCTGTGTTTTAGTTTTCTTGTACATTTCTCCACATGAGTGTATTGACTGGGTTGCAGAGTGTTACCTAGTGCATTGAGGCCCCATGTACTGTAGTGATGGTGATGTAAGAACAATTTCAGGGTGAAGAACATTTCTTCCCCTACACAGAGGGCAGATTACTGATGAATGAAATTAAGAGATTGCAAAGCATATGCCTTATTTTAAAAACTACAACTCAAACCTCTTAGGGGCTTCCACTCAATTGAGTAAAATGGCAAAGGGGTTGCTATCACAGATTTGAAATAGAGTATAAAAGTCACAAACTCCCCTAGTAATTACCAAGAAGTGTTTGAGAGAAATCATTTTTTCATATTGGGCATATCAAGTCCATTATCCAGCCAATGATCCTAGGTGCAGAAATGTATGTATGTTGTATATTATGCAAGATAAAAGGACTACGAGATTTCACCTCATGGCAAAATAATTGAGATTGGTGAGAAATAGTGTGTCATTCAAAATGTAATTTCTTCTAGCTTCATCGGTGACTTTTTGCAAAGAGCAGTGAACATCCCGCTCTCCTAATTCATGTACAATAAATACAGCAATAAATAGCAGCCAATGCATTTTTATTTTGTGAATGAATGGCTTCATCACAGTCTATTTAAATGAAACTTCTTTATGTTTCCAGAATACAACTTGTACATGTCTGTTAACTATTTTTCAGTCCCACCGCGACATCACAATGCCAGAATGTAATTTTGCTGAAGCGATAAAATAAGGCATTTGTAGATATAATCACAAATACACCAAATGTCCTAGGGTTGGGGGAACTATACATTGATGCATGCACACAACTCATCAAGTGATAGAAAACATCAAAATGTTCTCTTAAAACACATTCCATGGCTTTTTTACGCACTCCGGTTACTACAAAGACCCCTAATTCCAGATTAAGATCATCCAATGATACTTGATTTACTGTCTGATAATCCCCTACTGTCACTCTACATCACAACATAAGAGTTGAGTAGGTCCATTTCTTGTATGTGAGTGATGTTCATGAAAACATCTTTGCATATTTTGTGAGATCAAAAATGTAAATAGATGCACAAACAATGAGTGATTTAATTAATGACAAATAGGCTACTGCTCAACTGTAATTTTGTCATGTGTCATTTAGTTTTCTACCTCTAATTACTTGAAAAGGAAATAGTTGGCCTTTGTAAAATGTATTGCGAAAGAGATGCCATGCTGTTCAAAGACTAGGGGGTTTTCTTGCTTGGACAAAAGACTGTCCTCTATCCACTTTCCTCCGTGACCCGGAAACCGTGGTTGAGTGGTCAAGGAGTGTGTCAATTCATTACTAGGCAAATGGAAGTGTCCTCCCCTCCTCGATAGCCACCTTCCATCGAGGATACTCGTGTATACTACCACAGAAGAGCTTTGAAATCTACCACACTCCCCCTTCTTCTTCTGGATTGTGTTGGCGGATTGCATTCAATTTAAGGTGCATACACCGTTACCTACTGTACTGGAGTGTGAGGACATTCATTGCCTACCTACATGAAATTCTTTGTGATACAGTACTATACAATTGGGGAAAAGGAAAAATGACCCTGCCAACTATTAGCCCTCTAAAAAAACAAAAAACAAACACACCACCTCATTCCACTATTTACCCCATCTAATCCTACTCCAGACCAACAGTATTTCTCTGCCATTGCCACCACATCCTCTATTTTCTATGACTTTCAATCCATTTCTGCAGTACAATTGACAACCATAGCTATGAATGGCAAGAAACCTACCTTACTGAAGCACATATTCTTCCCAGTCTCTGCCTACTCACAGGAATCCTCTCAGGATCCCTCAACCTGTACCCATCTTCCTCTCCCACTCTCTTCACTGCTTCAGCACAACCTCAACCTGCCTTTCTCTCACCGGACACGGTGAGAGAAAGGGCACCCCCACAACTTTCTCCACTGAAACTACACATTCTTTCGTCTCACGCCCTCCTGCACACTTCGCACATCTAGGACTCTCCCTCCTACATACTGCTTAATGCCACCCCCGTTCACTCCTTTCAATGGTGCCCTGCTCCGGAGAGCAAAGCAAGCCACATTTATTTTCCCTAATCGTGTGATCTGGAGCGCCCACTCCCTCTGGGTTGAAGAAACACAATAAATCATCACTAGTCCATTCCTAGTTACTTTCACCAACTCAACAGTCCCCAACCTCTTCTCCACCCAATATACCACCACATATGGATCAGCCAAAATGCAAGGATCCATTCTCTCCACAAATCTTACTCACACTGGGCCAGAATCATCCTTTATATCCTCGGACCGAGGCCTGACCTTGAAGGTCCTCATTGCAGGAACTTCATCCACACTCTCATCTGGTTCCATCTCTGAGCTACTTACTGGAACATGTATCCCTCTTTTTGCACTTGATGCTAACCTTCCTCTCCACACAGCTTCCCTCTACATTCAATTTCTTCTCAACAGTCATCACTGCACCTGCCACCACATCTAATTCATCCTCACTCTCATCTCTCTCTATTTCCTCAAGTTCTTCCAAATGTTCTGTGAAATCCCTCGTTATTCCCTCATAACCATTTCCACTGTTCTCCTTTTTTTCCTTGTCCATTATCTTCTGTCACCAGATCTTTCAGAAGGCCTGTGTAATCCCCCACTTCATGTTTATTCATAATATGCTCCACTTTCTTGCTTATTTCCTTTTCTGCCATCTTCTCCAATCACTCCCATTCTCCAAACATTTCTCCCTTTGCAACTTCTCCAAAGAAACCCCAGTTAGTGTCTATGAAAGGGCAAAATACTCGCTCCCGACTCTACTCGCCTTTTCTTTGTTTCTTTTTGGACAGAGCCTCTCATCATTGACCTTCTCATTCGCTTCGGCAGCCTACCACACCCCCTTTGAATACATTTTGTTATGTCTGAGAAAAATATTGCTAGTTTAAAAACAATATGTTATTGTTTTATTTATAAAATGTCTTGCAAAACTGACTTACTTTGTTTTGATCACTTTACACATTTATTTTGGGATCCACCCCTGTAAACATAATTTGCCTAATGGCGCACGAGTGGAGAAGTACCATCTCATTTCAAGCAAGCGCATTTCCATCCACGTTCACTCTCCTCGCCAACTTCTCCTCGACTGAGGAGAGAGGACACAGGAGGCAAGAAAATCTAATCGATAAAAGGTTATTAACTGTTGAATTGATACTGTTTCTAGTCATGTGATGCTGCCACCTTGTGCAAGTTTGAAGGCTAGGTTGATTGGTGCTTTATTATGTGATTGCTGGAGGTCATACAATAGAGTACCACAGTATGAGTCATAATTCCCATAAAACCTAGAAGTCAGAAATGGTTCCAATTGTTTTTTTTACCATACATTTTTCCCATAGGAGATTTTAGAAACACTTAAAATAAAGGCTGTGTTTTGTGTAGGCTTACCCTTGCGTGACTATTGATAACTGTGTAAATCTCTCTCGCACAAGGTGACTTTTATCAATGTATTCACCAGTATTTACCCCCAACAACTTAAATGCTAATTAACTGCTAATGTGGCTATCATAAAGAACTACAAATGCCATGATGATCTGGATAAGACTGCCAAATCGAGGCAAAGAAAATAATCTCCTGATTAACTATGTAATTAATTAATAAATTGGCAACATTACTTTAAATATACCTGTTAGCAAAGGTGCCAGCTAGAGATGATGTGCAGGAGGTTGCAGAGATTTGTAGTCTTGTATCTACTTTGATGTTAATAAGCATCTTCGAATCTGAGCATAAATAGAGGCTCCACTCCACTTTTTTGTATGGTGTGAGAGTGTTGGATTTAGTCAGCAAAAAATGTGATTGCTAAGTGAGGCTTATTTGATTGAATATAAGTTAAGTAATGTTTAGTTTGTTACGAATGTGTGATATAAGTGGACACGTGGCATCTAGGCAACTTTGAGAAAAACAATTTCATATCAGTTGCTTCTGTTGTTTACATGCTTATCTGCCCTCTCATTGGCTAGAATGTTCCCACCTGATCTCGCCTGTCCCTGCTTGCCTTTCCACCTTTGTGACAACCAGCTTGTTTGACATTGCAGGCGACTGCCGACTGACTGATCTACACATCATTTTGCACCATAAATAACTACTCATTATTATTTGTAGATCAGTCAGTCAGTCAACATTTACCCACAATGCATCATGGATTTTATGCTCTTGAACACTACCAACTACTACCATTGTAGAGGCTTCTTAACAGCTTTTACCCACAAGCCATACGACTCCTGAATATCTAGTTAAATGGCTACCCAGACTATTCACATTGCAGACTGTGGTCTATTTTGGTTTAGTTATACAAATATTTGTTGTCACCATCAGCGAAGTATACATCATTGGTCACCATACATAAACACCCACTTCCTCATATTGCAGCTCTAGAGGTTTGTCTCTCCGCCCCTTTCTTTGTGATAGACATTATATTTGACAAATAGCAATGGATAAATCGAACGGAGAGTAACTCCTTCATTTGACAGACACAGCCGTGGACCAATCAGTGATCTACTGGTGCTGCCCTCTAACAGACCGAAATCTACCTGAGCAAGTCCTACTTTGTTTTTGTCACATAGCTAGCTAGCTACATAGCTTGCTAACTGACAGCTTCAAGAGTGCTGTTTTCTTACGAACATTAGCTACACCGATGCATACATTTCTGCCGTAGAAGGTAAATCTAGATGCACAGGATCTGGGGTTGATCGGTGGCAGGGATGAGATGTTTTGTTGAATGAAGGAGCGAACGCCCTGGTGCAGATAGGAGAATGAACTCCATCACCGGTCGGGATCACCCTGTCAACTCTGGAGCCTCATCTTCTCGAGCCTTGCACGTTGAGCTCACATCTCAGCAGGTAAGGACAAACACCCGTAACTCGGTGTTATATAGATGATATGCGTATTGTCCTGTATTGTTACGTTGCTGTGTGTCAGCTGCAAGATTAATACAACAGGCCTGCAGAGTGAGCTAAGCTAACTAGCAAGCTAACGTTAGCTCAGCTGACTTTTACAGCTCTCTTGAGTATTCAGACAACTCGAGCTTCTAAGCCTTAGTCCGTTACATACAAAGTTGTATTTAATAACAGTATACATGTGCAAACGTAAGATATAATTGTTAGCTATCTAGTTTGCAAGCTACAGAGACGATGATAATTTGCCAGTTTAGTAAGACCTGGCCTGATACCGAGGCACCAATACAGTCATTTGGTCACCTGACTTATGAACTAGTTACAGAACAGACCCTTCAGTCTGATGTCCAAGGTCTTTGCACAAGTTATTATGAATAAGTCCTCAGCAACCAGCTTGACCCTAATAGGACTGAACCACATCAGACATACGTCTACAGCTTTCAAAATGCACCTTTACCTGCAAGCCCTTACGCTTGATATGACCAAAAAGTGGTCTTTAGTGGCCAGTTTATTAGGTACACTACCCCGTTCATGAAAATGGTTAGCTCCTACAGACTGTGAGTCATGTGGCATAAAGCAGGCATCGAGGCATTCAGTTACTGTTCTATTGAACGTTAGGATGGGCAAAACGAGTGACATAAGCGACTTTGAACGTGGTATGATCATTGGTACCAGGCGCGCCGGTTCCAGTATCTCAGAAACGGCCGGGCTCCTGGGCTTTTCACGCACGACACTGTCTAGGGTTTACCAAGAATGGTGTGACAAACAACAAACATCCAGTCAGCGGTAGTTTTGTGGGCGAAAATGGCTCGTTCATGAGAGGTCGAAGGAGAATGTCAAGAATCGTGCAAGCTAACAGGCGGGCCGCAAATAACGGCGCAGTACGAGAAGAAGTGGCGACTCGGTCACCAACACTGGACAATTTGAGGAATGTAAAAACATTGCAGATGCAAAGTTTGGTAACAGAATAACTGCGCAAACAGCACGAACCGTCATTCTGTTACCAAACTTTGCATCTGCACTGTTCATCAACTAATTATGTTTTTGTAGAATCTTCGGTGTAAATTAAGTTGTCCATGTGCGTATATGGTTTGTTTAACTTTGCAATCATTGGTTTTTGTTTGACATGCATTTTAAAGTGAAACATCTGAGTCTGTGTCACTCTGTTACCATGGAACTGCCCCTATTCTAACATGTTTTTATTTCATTTGGAGTACAGTAGGATACACCTAGGCCTACTACTTTATTAAGTGGTCATTGTGCAAAGGGTTCAGAGCTAGATCGTGACCACCGTGTTAAGTTCTGTCCCTTAGAGTAAGAACTTATGATCCCCGTAGAAAAAAGATTGTCTGTTTTGACTGCTATGAAATGGGACCATTGAAAGTAAAGGCCACTGAGACTGTAACACCAAAATATGTGAACATTTACAGTTCTCTGTCAAACAGCCCGTATTGTAACGATGCTTCGTGGGTGACTGTTGTCAATGTGTTCAGAGGGTCCCTGGTTCGATCCCAGGTTGGGGCAAGGAGAGGGACAGAAGTAATACTATTACATTTTGGCTCCCGAGTGGCACAGCGGTCTAAGGAACTGCATCTCAGTGCTAACGGCGTCACTACAGACATCCTGGTTCGAATCCAGGCTGTATCACAACCGGCCGTGATTGGGAGTCCCATAGGGCGGTGCACAATTGGCCCAGTGTCGTCCGGGTTTGGCTGGTGTAGGCGTCATTGTAAATAAGAATTTGTTCTAAACAGACTTGCCTAGTTAAGTAAAGCTACAACAACAAAAAATATACACCTGGATGGACTCAACCATTTACCTTCACAGCACGATGACTATGGCGGGGACAATAGCACTATTGCAATACTCGTTTAGTATTGTGGCAAGGAAACAAAACACAAAGAATATCTAACTTCTTTAAGAAAACAGCCCAAATGGTGGAAACAAACTTATGTTGTCATCCGAGTCACATTTATTTATGTCCCAAACGTACAACAGGTTTTTTAAGGACAAACGAGTTTGGTCTGCTTGGTGTTTTCATTTTTGCCATGGGAAAAATATTCTGGTTCTGGCATTGTCCCAGTACTAAAGATCACCAGTTGGCCTAGTAGGTAGATTATATGTTCTGCTGGAGACCCTCTTTGCTTTCATAGCTACAAATTAGCTCATTCGGAGAAACGTCTTCTGACATTTTTGTGGGGGAAAAAAGCCTTTGCTGAACAAGCTGTGTTTTTGTTTCGAGGGCCTTAATCTTTTAGGGAATCCCATGACTTAGATTTATCCCTAATGCCTGTGGTGGTGGAAGCTCAGTGTGGGTTGCTGGAGATTGAAGAATGCCGGTCAGGTGAAGGCCGGCCGCTTCTCTGATGCTGCTGCCCGGAGGGGCCCCTCTTTTCATGAGTATCGTGTCATGTCCCATGGTCGTTCTCTTGACTTACCACTCAATTATGAGTTTTTTTCTTTGGAGACATTATTTTTTATAGATTCAGTCATCTGTGGAAAAAAAAGTGTTCTTCAGTTAGCCTATCTTTTTTTGATTGGACATAACTGAGCCTTTCTCTTCAAGCGGGTTCCTTTTTATTTTATGCTCAGTTTTTGAAGGATGGATTTTTTACTGATATCCAACCATGGTGATGTTCTGTACAAAGAGTTTTTGTGCATCATTGGTACGCTGGCTTGAGCTTTAGTTGATGAAACTGTGACTCTCTTGTGTATGCAAGGCTTTTGTAATGGAAACACACAGTGAAGTCAAAACATGAACTCTGGTTTCAAATGGATCTCTTGTCTGCATCTGTGGTCAGTTATTCCCGGACGTGAATCATTCCATAAAATGTATTTTTTGGGGGGCAAATGTTGATAGCCTACGTGTGACTGTTGAACCAGATACTTCAAGTGTTCTCAAACTGACCTACCATATTCTAAAATTACAGTTTATTTTTTAACTTGAGGATGTACAGCAGGGTAGTACCCCCCCCCCCCCCCCCCCCCCCCAAGTTTTCATAGCAAAAAAAAAGTTTGGGGTCACTTAAAAATGTCCTTGTTTTTCAAAGAGTTTCTCTGCCCAGTGCCTGTGTTCTGTTGCCCATCTTAATCTTTTCTTTTTATTGGCCAGTCGGAGATATGGCTTTTTCTTTGCAACTCTGCCTAGGCCAGCATCCTGGAGTTGCCTCTTCACTGTTGACATTGAGACTGCTGTTTTGTGGGTACTATTTAATGAAGCTGCCAGTTGAGGACTTGTGAGGCGTCTTTCTCAAACTAGACACTAATGTATTTGTCCTCTTGCTCAGTTGTGCACCGGGGCCTCCCACTCCTCTTTCTATTCTGGTTAGAGCCAGTTTGCGCTGTTCTGTGAAGGTAGTAGTACACAGCGTTGTACGAGACCTTCAGTTTCTTGGCAATTTCTCGCATGGAATAGTCTTAATTTCTCAGAACAAGAATAGACTGACGAGTTTCAGAAGAAAGTTCTTTGTTTCTGGCCATTTTGAGCCTGTAATCAAAATCACAAATACTGATGCTCCAGATACTCAGCTAGTCTAAAGAAGGACAGTTGTATTGCTTCTTTAATCAGAACAACAGGTTTCAGCTGTGCTAACACATTTGCAAAATGGTTTTCTAATGATCAATTAGCCTTTTAAAATGATAAACTTGGATTAGCTAATATGACGTTCCATTGCAACACAGGAGTCATGGTTGCTGATAATGGGCCTCTGTACACCTATGTAGATATTGTATTTCTGATCAATTTGCTCATATTTTAATGGACAAAAAAATGTGCTTTTCTTTCAAAAACAAGGACATTTCTAAGTGACCCCAGACGTTTGAACGGTAGTGTAATATACATACATACATACATACATACATACATACATACATACATACATACATACATACATACATACATACATACATACATACATACAGTACCAGTCAAAAGTTTGGACACACCTACTCATTCCAGGGGTTTTTGTTATTTTTACTATTTTCTGCTTTGTAGAATAATAGTGAAGACATCAAAACTATGAAATAACTCATGGAATCATGTAGTAACCAAAAAAGTGTTAAAAAAATCGAAATGTATTTGAGATTCTTCAAAGTAGTCACCCTTTGCCTTGATGACAGCTTTGCACACTCTTGGCATTCTCTCAACCAGCTTCATGAGGCATAAGACTGTAAAATCATGAGGAAATTATTCTAAATTAGGAAGTCTGTTCCCAATGTAATCAAGGTTTGAAATGATTCTGTTTTGGTCAAATACTATATCTCTTTGGGATTCTTTTGGTCAATTTGTCAACTACAAATGATTTATAACTACCGACCATCCGCTCCATGAAAAATAGGCCCACAGCTGAATGTAACTGGGGACCCCTGATGAACAGTAATGACTTTGCTATATGACATTGTGTGAATTAGGCTAGTTCATTGGTAACAGTTTTGTAAATTGATATGCATCAATTTGGATTGTGTAACAAGATGAGACTCATGGAGGTGTTAATACAATTGTAAAGGCATTGAAACTGACCCATTAGGCTTTCAAACTGCCTGACAGTCCCCCTTGTTTTGGGCAGACCATTTAAAATGTTCTCTCTCCTGCTCGCTATCCCTGACTCTCCAGCTCTGCCTCTATGCCTCTTCTATTTCTCATCTCTTTTTCCTGACTATCTCACCGTCTGCCTCTCTCTCCCTGACAGAGGCGGTTACGTCATCTCAGAAGCATTGCAGCCCGCAACATCGTCAACAAGAATGGCTCTCCACTACTGGACACATATTTTACCCTTCATCTCTGCTTAGAGGACCGGATATCCAGAGGTCAGTACTACTACAGTACTACTCTCTCCACTGTCTCTGTAAGACAGTGTACTAGGCTACTGCACTAATACTCCTTTCACACTACTGAGCCCAGTCCACAGTACAAATAGACTTAACATGTCTTTGGGCCTGAATCCAAACTAGTTCTGTGCACTTAAATAAAGTTTTTGAGCAACTCTTCCATTGATATGATTGCATGATTTAATCAAAAGGCATGTTACTATACGGACATCTCACGTTAGACTTCGGCCCTTGGTGCCAGAGCGCCCTTTAGGTGTAAATGTTCAGCATTAAGGTGGACTGCATTACTCTCATAAGTAGGAGAAAGGTCAGAGTCCCATTACGCTGTGTAATTAAATGCACAAGGGTTTGGTTTGTTAGGGGACGCTGATGCTCCAGTAAATGTGGTCTTTCACTTTGTTTTAAGGACAAATCATTTCATTATAAGTCAATGACCAACAATGACCCAGATCAAGGCTAAACCTCACGGCTTACTGTTGTCACGTTTGCTGTGCAAACCCTTTAATAGGACTCCTTCCACCATTGTAGTCCTGAAAGGAGTTGCATCCTCACAAGTATTGTTTGAGCTTTTGTGTGTTTATTCCATTCTCTGCTTGAGAAAGCTTTAAAATAAATCTAACCTGGCTTTTCTCCTTCCCTTGCAGACTTTTACAAGAGTGAGGTCATCCGAGATTCATTGGTGAGTGTCGTTGTTTGAAAAAAGAACACACGTATTGGCCAGAGCCTCCTGGCCTCACAAAAAATGACCTTAGCACCAGCTATGGAATGTCATAATCAATTATGTCGTATGCTTTGTCTGCTCACATCTGTGGAGGCACACTACAGGTTATAGGCCTAGTTATATTCCGAAGACCCATGAATTGAAACAAGTCCTAGGCCTACCCAGTGCTTGTAAATTGGGAGGTGCCATAACAAAAAGTGTCTGCGAGAGGGGGGTGACCTGGGGTGCTCTGAGGTACCGGAATGGACAAAAAATAGAAGTGACCTTTATAATTAAGCAGGGCATGCCTATCATCGAATTTATGTAGTGGCATAGAGTATTAGAGTAGAGGCGCTTACAGAAGTCGCATTTTTTTTGTACTTGGGTCTGGAAAGAATTTGGCCTTTTTATAAACACATTTCATGCAATTCTATGTCATTTTATATGACTGGAGGCTTCAGCATAATCTTTTTCTATAACACACAAATGATTGAAATGACAGGCTACTTTGACATTGCCAAACTGAGAATCTGAGATCAATAAAAACGATCAGTAAATTATAGTCATTGAAAAGCTTTCCACTTTCACTGACTCACCCAATGATGCGCAGCTCACTAGCCAGCGATGGCCGATTCTCTTGTGCCAAAGCCTGTCTCTCTCTCGTTTTACTTTGTAAAACAATGTTCACTCAATAGGCCTATTTAGACGTTGATAAAATATCTTGATGGCCTACAGATAGAGTAATAATTATCGAGCCCATTTCAAAGCTTCCTTGTCTTGCTAAGGTTCTTCAATATTTGGTCAATGTAAAATGTAGCAGTTTTTTTATCTGGGAAATGTATTTTGAATGTAAACCAGTCAGGGTTTAGGCCTGGGCATAGCAATATTACAGCAACCACTTTAGTTAACAATGTTCTTGTCAATGCTTTACACACTAAAATGAAATGTTCTGTTTTGTTCGTAGACCTGTCAAAAGCTTTTGACACGGTTGATCATGCTATTTTATTGAATGTTGTCCTCGAAAGGCCTGAGCTTTGACACCTGTTCATGGTATCTTAGTGACAGAACTCAGGCCATCATGATTAATGGGGTTAGGTTCAATTTCTTGAAGTACAAAAAGGTGTACCACGGGTCGATTTTGGGACCTGTTCTCTTCACTATTTATATTAACATCATTGGTCAATTGTTAAAAATGGTAAACTTCATCTATATGCGGATGATGCTATTGCCCCGACTGTTGATCTGGCTGTGTCAAAACTACAGTCAGATTTTATAGCTATGCAGGAATTTAGTTTTAAACCACCGTATTGCTAGAACAAAATTCAAAATCCATTTCACTTTAATGTTCTGGTGCTGTTCGTGCAGTTTAGAGTGTTGATTGTGGACTTTTTTTGTGGAAGAATGTAACTGTTTTTCTGGGTGATTTATGATGTTTTATTTGTTGTTCCTATGACTGTTTTTTTAATACATGTTTTATGTGGAGGTACCGGATCCGGCCAAGTAGGTTCCTCTAATGAAATAGTTCATAACGGAGTTGTGCCCGGGTTCTGTTCCGACGGTGTCCGGCTCAATTTTAAGCGCTGGGCCTACCCCCTGTCCTAGCTTACGCGCGCTCACAACGTGTGTGTGGTGCATGCGAAAGTGTATACAGTGGTCACTTTCTCCAATGCTGCTGTGTGGAAAGAGGGCATACTTCCTCCATTTCCAAATTGTGGAGGAGTAGTGCCTGACAGTCAACACATGGACTCAGGCCAGCTGCCTTGGTGTTTGCCTCTAACAGAATCAAGTCAAGTAGCCCACCTTTCACTTTCTCTCCGTCAAAACATCAACTGCTGATGTTACTTAAAGTAACCTGACAGAAAGGGAGGTTTTGATTGGCCCGCTTTGAGCAGCCATAGACAGGTGTCCATAATACTTGTTTGGTTGGATATATTGATGTTGCAAAAATCCGCCACAGGATTGTGGAGCTCTCTTCCTGTCTCCTCAGCTTCACAGAGGGCACAGCACAGGGGTTTACTGTTCGGTCTCTCATTGACAGCTGTGTGATGCGTGTGTGCAACAAGACCAAGACAACAGAAAACAGTCAATGTCACTGTTCCTAGCATGCACTAATCTCTTTCTTTGTGTTGTCCCCCAGTCATATAAACAAACAGGAAGGTGGGAAGCAGCCTTGTAGCAACACACTGTATGAGAGAAGGTGAAACAAATAGGCTTACATCAACATGAATGAAATATGACCACAAGCTTCCGTTGTACTCTCTCTTTCTCTCTGTAAACGTGTTCATAGCAGGGCTGTCATTGTGTTCTGAAAGACGTCATTCAGCAAAATCAGATATCGCTGATAGTTTTCTCAACTATAGCGCTATTAACGCAACTTCAGTTGGTACTTTCCATATTTTTGGTTTCCTCATAGCGGGGAAACGATTGTCCTCACCGACTGTTCGATTTGGTCATACACCCTATGTGCAACAACAGCTGCTTCTCGCTCCCATCTCTGCATGGAGTCTATTCAGTCTATGATGAATGCAGCCAAGTATAGCAGACCATTACTAACAGGCTAAATGCAGTCATGAGCTGGCCTAAGCTATTTTCCAAGCCTACCTTTCCTTTACTCTCTCTAGTCTATAATGCACTGCAGATGAAACTCATGATCATGTCTGGCAGAGATCAGAAATCTGCTTTTGTGTTTAAAAACATCAGCATTCCTCTTTGTGACCTTTGCTTTCTAGTGTTCTGGTCTGTTTCCCCTTTGTGGTCTCTCGTCTGTCAAAGGAGGCTGCTCCTTTCCGCCTGCTCTTCCTGTTATTATGTAGAGGAACATTGCGCACGGCACACTACCTCCCCATCTCTAGGCCTTTTTCCCCATTTCTCTCGTTTTCCTCCCCCTCTCCACTTCTGGCTTTGTCATTCCTCCATTTTACAAACAGTTTAAGATGATCAGTTATATATCGTTCTGCAGGAAGGCAGATGGGTAGGCTCTTTGAATGGTGGGAATGGTCTTCTTTGTACAGCAGTTTATGACACAGGATAGACCGACAAACCTCAGGGAGTCCAGGGACCTTGTCTTCCCAGCAGGCCAAATTTGGCATGTGACGTCATAATGATAATGACATTGCAACCAGTTTTGCCCGCTGGGTTTGAGTAGCTCAGAAATCAGTCTGAAACCTAGTCACCTATAGTGTTTTGTTGGACAAGCCAATCCTTTGTGATGACAAATCTCCTCGGGATATTGAAGTTGGATTTGTAAATATTTGGTCAGACTTTTGTAAGTGGGACAACAGTTACATTACAGTTAAATTAACATCCTGGTTCAGCACCATTTTGTGTGCTCGAGTCACTTTCACACACCCTACTGACACACATGATTTGTCATTTGAATCTTTCAAATGTGCCTCTCAACCTGTCACAAAATCGGGAACAAATTAAACACTTGGTTGTTTTAAGACACAATATTAGTTGAACTTTGCAACCCAGTGGGATCATTCATTCAGCTGTCTCATCAATTCTCTTGTCCTGTTTTTTACAGAATCCAACATGGCGGAGCTTGGATTTTGGCATGCTGCCGGACCTCCTGGACACATCTGTGTCCTGCTTCGTGGTGAAGATCTGGGGCGGCCGAGAGGAACAGTTCACACTCCTCATAGAGTGGAAGGTCAACCTGGACGGGCTTAGATACACAGGGCAACAGGTCAGTGGAAACAACATATGCTCATATAATGTAGTCTGCTTTGGGATGTATGCTGACTAGCATACATGCATGCTTTCCTCTGATCAGAATTCAGTACAGTCTGCAGTCATATAGACAATAACAGCCTCTCTTGTTTTAATACAGACTAAATACCACTGCTTTGTTCCTTCACAGATCCGCTCCAGGAATCCAAATGAGATCATATTTGGATTGAATGATGGCTACTATGCAGCTGACTTTGATCATAAGGTACTGCTGACTTTGTTCCAGGAATTCTGTCCCTAACATAGACTATAGACATTCTGTTGTATAATTCGCTTTTCTGTGTTTGGTTTGTTGTAATGTGCATATTTCAGGACCACTCTGAGAGGAAGAAGAACAGTCTACTCCAGGTGGACCAGAGTTCAGTGAGGAACTCCTACAGTGTCTTCTCTCTGCTGAGGTGAGACGGACTGCACCCGCTAAACATTCCCACACATAAGACACTGGACAGTTAGTATCTCCCATATGACAATATGTCCAGTTAGCCTCTTGGCTAGTACTTTCTTTGACTGCCCTACTCATGACCAGGAACACCTTCCTTTAGCTGCCAGAGAAGATTGGAAATGCTAAATATACTTGTGGGGAACATTCTCTACTACTGTATACGTCACATACTTTCTGTCACTGTATACATTCCCCATGTTGTCCATAAGATGGCGCCAGGAAACTGCCTCAAATGCCTTTGTAATCATGGAGGCTGTTTTTTTTTCTCCCAAGTCACTGAGAGCTGCCAAAAATCCAGTCTGCAGTGTGTTTTCTTGGACATAACAGGAAATGCATATGGAAGGCTTTAATCAAGTTAGTCAAATAAAGGCACTATGTCAATGTTGGCAAGCTCTAACAATGTAACAGATGGAGAATTCCATTCAAATTATCAGGATGGGTGAAAACGCGCTTTGGTGATGAAATTTCACTTCCTTATGTTATAAAATACATGTTACCAAGACAAATGATTATTCATGTTCTGAATCGTACAGTGGGGTCTTTCTCTAACATATCATTAACATTATATCACAAAATTCGGATTTGTAACCGATAATAAGCACCGAGCGCTGTTGACAGAGCGGCTTCGTTTTCTGGCATCGACTTTTGAGGATTTTACATGTTGACGTGGTCGTCTGCAAAGTTATTTCTGCGGGTCGTAAAAAGCTAAATTAACAGGAGATGAGCTGAATTAAATGTAAAAGGCTTTGAAAATAAAATGCTTGTGTCACGCTCATTGCTCCGTTGAAATTTCAGAAATACGCGTTTTTGTGAGAAATCGAAAACTAACAGGAATTTCGCATTAATAAGAAAAGCGTAAACTAAAATATGAAAATACTACATGTCGTCTCAAAATGGATATGTATCCTACCACCTATATTGTTCAATGTCATCCAGGTTCGAGAACAATGATGAGTTCAACGGTGAGCCTGTCAGTTAGCCACAGTTCTTGCACAGCAGCCAGCCTAGCTGACGCAATATTATTTTTCTGATTATTGACCACTGTTTTTTCTCTGGCCTCTATTTAATTATTCACCCTTATTTTGGCAATTTTACCAGGGTAGAAACTCCATTAGCTTTTGAACAGATTATAATAGAGACATTCGGTTTGGACCATAGGTTTTATTAGATGATTATCTACACAATTATATATTATTTTACCCAATGGACCAAAGATGCTGAAAGTTTTTGCGTGGACACCCTTACATATTAGTGATTAATGGTCTTTCATAGCTCTTTATTCCACAAGAGGGCAGCAAATGTTCATTTTCTAAAACCATTGGCAATTCAGCAGGGAGGCATGTTTCCAAGTGCGGTTTGCTCCATGTTGACAAACCACAGCTCTGTTCTATATTTGAATGTGGCGTAATGTTAACACTACCTACAGGGTTTGCGCAGAGCTTGCCTTGGGGAACACCACAGTTAATTAGAAGTTGGCTCAAGCTACATTTTATGACTCTTTTGGACTGCAGTGTACAGGGGGGCACAATGTTTTGAACTGTTAATAACTATTTTGTATAGTTAAACAACATTCATCATAAGTAGAGGACCCATCTTCCTCAAGTCTTTACTTGAATCAGAAGATTCAATAATATAATATAAACATTCCTAGTCTTATGCATCACTCCTCAACCCAGCTTGAGGTGAGCTGTACAGTTTTGGGGTGAAGATTCCTCCAGCCCTAAGGGCTTCCTCTGGCCGATGACTGTTCTGTGTCTTCACCTTACTTTGGAAGAGAAAATGTCCTCCAAGGTGCGTGAGTGATCTATTTCCTATGGGCTCTGCTCAGTGCTGTCGAGTCCTACATAACTAAAACTCCCTCCTTCTGTTCTCTCCATCTCTCTATCCCGGTGGGGTTCTGAGGAATTTAAAGCAGCTCCATTGACTCCCTCCCTCTCCTTCCTGGGCCTGAGGCTGAGGATCCTCTGCAGGCCTGGGGCCGGGCTTATAGAGGCTGATGTGATGGGGCTCATTGACTCCAACATGACCAAGGTCAGGGGTTCCTAAACATTTTTTGTCCTGCGACCCCATTTTGAGATCAAAAATGTTTTCGTGACCCCACCATGTAAGAAATATGATGTAATCCATGGTCATTGTTTCCTTTTTTAATTGGGGCCTGACAGTACTTTTGACAGTATTTCAAGCCAAGGGAGGTATGGTTTGAAGTGGCTGAAATGCATCAGAACGGTATTGGGAAGTTCAGAAGATCATCAGGCAATAATTTGTATGATCTTTTGTGTAAAAAAGAACATTGTTCTTTTTCCCCCGGTCGGATTTAGTGCCTGATCTTGTCCACACTTCTTTCTTTGATGGGGTCATAATATTTTGTAGCTTAAACAGCCTCCTCCATTTTGCCTCAGTGTGAGTGCTGCTCACTGCCTGGCTATCACAGGAATTGCTGTGATTCTCCTCTCCAAGAACACTTGATTGATGATGTAAATTTGCCAGCGAGCGATTCACTGTCGACGAGACCCTGGTTTGACGACACCCCTAAGCCTCCTGTTCCACGTCGTGTTTTCGTGTGGGAACACGACAAGTTTGGATGGGCAGGCAGACTGAGGAGGGGGGAGCCAGGAAGAACAGCCAAAATATTCACAAGGACCTGTGGGGCATAAGGAGGGAAGAACCAGGTAGAACGGCCAAGATGCTCCTGGAACCACTGATACAGGGCAGGGATTGTTCTGCCATTGAAATCCTTGGGCGGGCTGCCTAAGCGTTTCTTCGGGACACCTATCTCCAAACAGTGTTTTAAAAAAAAAAAGTTATATATATTTATTTATTCAGAATGGAAAAACATTTTCAGTGTAAACTTAAGTAACAAAAAAACGGATAAAGTATGTAGAAAAGATAATAATATATTATTAGAAAATGTATCTTTGAGAACTAACAATCACCCAAATAAAAGCTAGCTAAGACAGTCAGTGAGAATTGAAAATTCCCCAAATAATACATTTAGCAGTATAGATTTTACTATTATGTTTGTGTAAAATAACACATTAGCCATGGCAAAATGCATAGAATTGCAGGTAATTATCTATAAAACTGCAACATGTTCTCTCAGCTCCATGGCAGAGTATGTAGAATCGCAGGAAATGTGCTTTAAAACGGCAACATTTTCTCTCACCTGCATGGCAAAATATATATATATGTATATATATATATATCACTTCCCCTGCCGTCTGTAGTACTATTTAGTTAACTTAACAATCAATGTCTCTAAAACTTTCCCATGAGCCATTTGGCTCTTACATCTTCACTCTGCCAGCTTCCTTCCCTCCTTCACTCTCCCCTCGCTCTTACTCTGTGGTTATATTAGGGGTATCTTCTACTTACTCTCCCTCTTGGTGTAGAGTACACGGGCCTTGGAGTATAGGGTGATCTGATTGGATCAGAAGTAGGTTTGGATGGTGTTCAGATGCCTGAGTAGCGTTGGGATGTTGACAGACTGTGGAAGCGAAACGGGGAGATGAGAGGGGCTATATGTATCCAGCAGTCTGTTTGGAGCGCTGTCTGTCAACAGACTATCAGGTTGCCTTCAGTTTATCATTGTTTGACGCCTATTTTTCCTTTTTGTCCTGGTAATGTGTTTTTCAACATTAGGCACAAGTGCCCTGGGTGGAAATGTAGGCCCTACATATCTTTCATTGAACAGATGAGCCACAGAATTCAACGCTCTTAACACAGATTTATGTCAGAGGAATATTTTTCCACTCTATCAATGCCACATGTTGTTCTTTCCCTGTATTTTCAGATTATTTATCTTACTGGCCTCCCTATACAGTGCCTTCAGAAAGTATTCACACCCGTTGACTTTTTCCACATTTTGTTGTGTTGCAGCCTGAATTTTAAATGTATTCAATTTATTAAATGCCTACACACAATACTTCATAATGTCAAAGTAGTATGAAATGTCTTGAGTCAATAAGTATTCAACCTCTTTGTTAAGGCAAGCCTAGGTAAGTTCAGGAGTAAAAATGTGCTTACGAAGTTGTATAATAAGATGCATGCACTACCTCTGTGTGCAATAATATTGTTGAACATTAATTTTGAATGACTACTTCATCTCTGTACCCCACAAATACAATTATCTGTAAGGTCCCTCGTCGAGCAGTGAATTTCAAACATGCATTCAACCACAAAGACCACTTATTGGTAGATGGATAAAAATAAAAAAAAACAGACATTGAATATCCCTTTTAGCAAGTTATTAATTACACTTTGGATGGTGTATAAACACACACAGTCACTAGAAAAGGTCAGGCGTCCTTCCTAACTCAGTTGCCGTAAAGGAAGGAAACCGCACAGGGATTTCATTGTGTGGCCAATGGTGACTTTAAAACAGTTTAATGGCTGTGATCGGAGAAAACAGAGGATGGATCACCATTTTAGTTACAGTACTCCATAATACTAACCTAATTGAGTGAAAAGAGGGAAGCCTGTACAGAATACAAATATTTCAAAACATGCATCTTGTTGCAACAAGGCACTAAAGTAATACTGCAAAGAAATTCACGTTTTGTCCTGAATCCAAAGTGTTATGTTTGGGGCAAATCTAATACGACACATTGCTGAATAACACACTCCATATTTTCAATCATAGTGGTGGCTGCATCATGTTATGGGTATGCTTGTAATCGTTAAGGACTGGGAAGTTTTTCCCAGGATAAAAAAAATAAATGGAATGGAGCTAAGCACAGGCAAAATCCTAGAGGAAACCCTGGTTCAGTCTGCTTTCCACCAGACACTGGGAGATGAATTCACCTTTCAGCAGGACAATAACCTTAAACACAAGGCCAAATCTACACTGGAGTTGTTTACCAAGAAGACGGTGAATGTTCCTTAGTGGCTGAGTTTTTTTAGTTTTGACTTAAATCTACTTGAAAATCTATGGCATGACTGAACATAGTTGTCTAGCAATGATCAACAACCAATCAGACAGCTTGAATAATCTTGTTTTATGAATAATGGGCAAATGTTGCACAATCCAGGTGCGGAGACTTACCCAGAAAGACACCTTTTGTAATCACTTCCAAAGGTGATTCTACAAAGTATTGACTTAGGGGTGTGAATACTTATGTAAATGAGAGATTTGATTTTCAATAACTTTGCAAAACAATTCTCCAAACATGTTTTCACTTTGTCATTATGGGGTATTGTGTGTTGATAGGTGAGGGGGGAAAATATATTTAATCCATTTTGAATTCAGGCTTGAAGTCAAGGGGAATGAATATTATCTGAAGGCACTGTATGTGTGTTTTCAGTGTGTGAAAACCGAGGCAGTGTTCTATTGTGAAGTCTAAAGGGGGTCTGCCCTGACGCAGTGTCTAGCGGAGGCGATAAGCCTTTCCTCTAGTTAACGTCTGGCCTTAGAGCAGTCCTGTGGGTCGCTTGCCGGTTGGGTGCCCCTCTCCAACCTTCAGCTCTCAGCCACAGGATATTGTTCTGGGCCGGATTAAAGGGACCCGTTTAAACAGATGGCCCGCTCTGTCTCCAAGCCCAGAGAGCTGACCCCCATGGTCCCAACACCATCAGTCAGACTACAGAAAACACACTGGCTACTAAGCCCGAAATCTCTTTGCAGAATATGGACGTGGCTATGCTGTTTTTCTTTCACACCTCAGGAGTGTACTTAAAGGGATATTTTGGCAACGAGACCCTTTATCTACTTCCCCAGAGTCAGTTGAACTTGTGGATACCATTTGTATGTCTGCGTGCAGTTTTAAGGAAGTTGCTAACTAGCTCCAATTGCTAACTACTGTTAGCGCAATGACTGGAAGTCTATGGGTATCTGCTAGCATGTCGTTGCACTAATGCTAGTTAGCCGTGGCTCGCAAAAGTACTTTTAACTTCCTTCATATTGGACACAGAAACATACCAATGTTATCTACCAGTTCATCTGACTCTGATAAAGGGCCTCATTGCCAAAATCCCAAAATATCCCTTCAAAGAGATGTTCCGGAAGATAGAAAACTACCTCTTTGTTTTTTATTTTTATTATTATTATTTTTTAACCTCCCTGTTTTTTTTGTTGTTTTTTTTAACCTCCTGTTTTGGGCTCAACGTGCCATTTGTGTGGCTCATACATGCATAATAAACAATCTACAGTCCTCTCTCAGTGGAAAAAGCCACAGAATCCTTACATCCTAACCTGCCATCATTTAGTACATGCAATCTACGCACTTATTCCTGTCATGTAGTGAATGTGCGCTCTGAAGAATTTTTTTCAAGTGACTGCATTAAATATTATAATTATTTTCATGATAACAGTGAAAATACATAGAATACATCATTCAAATTCATGCATCAGAAGTTAGAAAACATTAGAAGTTAGATATTTTAGACCTCGGTAGTAGTTTCTTTTCATTCATGTGTTTCTCTGTAAACCACAAAATGTTGTGCTCAAAAGATGGCATTGTACCCACACAAATATATTAGATCATTGTCAACCTGAGCAGAAACACAATGGTCACAACCTGTATCTCCTAAATGGTACCACTGGTGTATTTTGTTTGTTTGAGTTTTGGAATTTACTGTGCAATAGGCTTTAAGGTTTTTCACAAGGCACGCATCCATCTATCCCATTTGCGAATCGTGAAACGACACAACTTTTATGTGTTTGAGAAATGTATACTGCACACTTTCATCCACTTTTTAAAGAAGAAAATATACACCTACCTTTGTATCAACCATCCATCCAAATCAAATAATTCCATGCATCCACTTTTTGTCTTTTATAGACTTTGACACGTATTCCATGAAATTAGGTAATCCAATACTGGGAACACTGCAGCTGTTGATTGCCAGCGATCATCATTTATCACGTTGGCATATGATATAATCAACACACTTTCAAGGAGTAGGACATTTGATGGAAACATATATAAGTATACATTTTCCGTTGTATAAAATGACATCACATTCGCTTGCTCATTTGAAATACTATTCTGATGAGACCACGCGCTATAACGGGAACTATCCTGCAACAACCGAACTTGATGGAAAATCTTGATTGGCAGGTGGAATGATGTTTAATGAGGTTGCAAGGTTGAGGAGGGATCAGGTCAGCACAGCCCAATGAGTTTGTGGGGTGAGCCCAACATGCACACCACATGAACGCCCCAAAGATTTTATTATTATTATTATTATTATTATTATTATATTTTTTCTCTCTTTGGGCATTCGCTCCAGAGGCTCGAGAACAATTGTGCACAATTTTCGGGGACCCATTTTGGCTCGTGAGTGCTACTTTCAAAACTACTGGCTGAGATTAAACAAAACCTTTAACAGATCTTTAAACTAATGTACGTTTCTCACGTGCCAAGCCAGTAGCCTGCACTCTGTTTCTTTCTAGCCACTAGGCCCATGGACTCCTGGGGGGTTGTATTCATTTAATGCACACCATAGCAAAACATTTTGCAACAGTAAATGAAAACAAGGGTTTCTTATTTGTCTTTTTCAGGTAAGTCCCTCCCTGGTTCGGCCTGTTTGCTTCTGTTTGGTGCCCATGTTGAGTCCTGACACAGAGCCTTTTCCTGCTCCGTCTCTTTCGTTCCGTCCCAGCCCAGCAGTTCCCTAACATCGCTCGCTGTCAGCCCTAATCTCAAACCGTTGATCTAGGGCTGCATTCTTCCCTCGATTACTCGTGGCATGTTGTGCATTAAAGTCGCATCACCAGATTGGCCACTCGTGTTGTGTTTTCCCCATTACGGAGAGAAAGTAGGGCGGTAACTTTAATCCTAACTCATGTAACAGACCGTGGTGGTAAAAGGTGAGTCTTCGTGTGGTTAGGATTTTAGTTGTTCATTGTTTGGTTCATTACCTCTTGCAGCTTTAGTGACCTAGAGGGACAGTTTGAGGGGAGGAGATGGGAACCTCTCGTCAGTAATCTTCTGCAGAGGGCCTGGCCCCTCAGACCCTAGAAGACTAAAATGTCCTTTCTTATATCCCTTTCATACCAAGACAAAACCCCATGTGCTTTACCATAACGTCTTCTTTATACAGTCTTTTGTTTATCTGAAGGGTTAGGGGGGTAGAAGATGCGGTACAATAAAACCTGCCTTGAGACCAGTGTAGACCTAAGCATTTTAAAGCACTTCAATTTTGCTGATTTATGAGTATCATCCCATCCAACTAGCATCTGTCAATTACGGATAGGATTACGAATACAAATGGGGCCAGATCAGCACAGTCCCACTCCTCACCGGTGCCGCCTACACGCTGGGATGTATTTAAAAGTTTTTACCTGTGGTAAATAAGGGACTGTTTGAAAGCGGGCCATATTTATTACAGGTAACATCTAACCATCCGCAGAGAGAAAATGCACATCAAGGTGCACCAAAATATTTTCTGTCACCCCCCCACAATCTTAACTCCTCTCTATGTACAGAGGTCACAATATTTAAATGTGAATAGCGACAGGGTAAATATGAATAGCGACAGGGTAAATATGAATAGCGACAGGGTAAATATGAATAGCGACAGGGTAAATATGAATAGCGACAGGGTAAATGTGAATAGCGACAGGGTAAATATGAATAGCGACAGGATAAAGTGTGTTGACGTTGTCCGCCCCGCCGGTGAGGTTCAGGTATGCTGCGAACAGAAGATGTTTATTTGGTTTTCCTCACCTTAGCCTCTTTTCCCTTCCTCTTTGCTGTTGTGTGGTTCTTGTCGGGTACCTGTGACATCATTGCGTTATCTGTAAAACATACAATCTATTTCTTTTATATATATATATTTCAATGGTATAGATTACTCATGGTGTGAATGTATTCTATTGGTTTCGTCTGTGACATCAGTAGAGTAGTTTTAAACTGTTACTTAGAACTATCAAATCATTCAGTAAAATATACGTCTGATCAAGTTGTCTCTCTTCCTTCCAACTCTATGTCCCAGGCCTGGCTGTGAGGTGTTTGTGTCGGTCTGTGTGTCTGACCTATACAGTATCTGTAGACAGAGGAAGCGGAGGGGGAGAGGGGCCAAAAACATTAACAAGGGCCCCAATCTCTTGTCACCTGATATAAGAGCATTTCATAAATGAAACCCATCTTATCACAC
This sequence comes from Salmo salar, assembly GCF_965601325.2. NCBI lineage: Eukaryota > Metazoa > Chordata > Actinopteri > Salmoniformes > Salmonidae > Salmo > Salmo salar. Next base: position 60,305,670 of record NC_138294.1, on the reverse strand, counting down.
AGTAAAATAAGTGTTTTGTCAACCTCCTCCCCTACCTCCCTCGTATGTTTTGTTAGATGCCAACTGCACCAGACTGCACCTCACTTCCTCGCTTTCTCTCTCCAACACAAAACATTCACAAAAAGTTTCCATGCCTGCAACATCAAGTGGTCTCTCAAAACAAAATGTACGCGGCTGGAACGATATGAGGGGGCGATGAAAAATGCATTTAAACGAACAAAAACCGAAAACCGCTACATACCATTGTGGCAGAATGGAATGGACCCGGGCTTTAAGCTATCTCACCAACCGCTTTGTGAATGAGACAAGCACCCCCAACCGCCAACGCTATATAAGGCAATGAAATGTGTTTTGTTTCGATGTGCCCCTACTCTCCAGGGGGACGGGGATGCTCTCGCTCTCACGCTCGCTCTCTTCCACTCGCTCGCTCTCTTCCTCGCTCTTTCTTTCTCTCTTTTTGAAACACCCGTTTTTTATCTCTGTAAGCCAGATGATACATCTGCCTCTGCTGTTGCTCGGCACTGATTGCGATTGCTGGCCTGTTGCGCTACGTATAAACCATGGTAAATATTTATTTTGAGATCATCAGTTGGGTAAATGAATCCATGAACAGTACGGGCCATCAGAGCCAGTGCTTTGTGGAGGCCGCTCTGGAAGGAGTTACTACATAGTGGATGTGTTTTAAGGTCAGAAAGTCAATGCCATTTGTGTTTATTACAATGCTCATTGATTTTGTCTCAAATCCATCAAAGCTTCCTTTTCCCCTCCCTTCATCTGCGAGAGGCAGCATTGCAAGCAAGAATTCTCTAAAGATGGCTTCCAAGCAGCTTTCTGTTTAGGGAAAATGTTCCATATGAATGTTCAAGAATAGTCTCGTTGGAATCACATGCTTTTACAGGCATTCATTCATCAAACGGATTTAGGGTTTGATGTTATTCTTTTCAGATGCCTTTCTATCTTAAATCAAGGACTCAATGTCCTTAAGGATCTAAAGTGCGTACTTATTTGAATCGTAACTCCCAGTAATCTCTAGTTGTCATTTTCACTCGTCGTCCTCATGTTGTAGAAAAGGTAAAGTTGTTATGGTTCAGTGTTCTTTCTGGAGGGGTGGATGGGTGCCTGACTGGTGGTTGCACTGCCCCAGTGAGAGCATAGGGGCCTGGGACTGGTCCACCCCCTCACACCTTGTGTTCCAGGGGCCCATATAGGGCCTGATGTGATGGGCAGGCCCTCCTATCCCCAGACTGGTTGAGCTGATAAGGGTGCAGACGTGCGTTAAGGGCTGGGAAGATAACAGCACTCACCTAGGGGAAGTGCCTATATAAGATTCTTCCATCACAATCACCTCAGACCGATAAAGCTGTCAAAATGGCTTTGCCCTGACGCTCCCAAGGACGATCACCAACGGCTATCGCTATCTTCCCAAGCAGGTTGAAATGGATTATTTATTTTTTTAAATGAAAGGAAAGTGAATGGCTGTAGTAGAGTTTCCCCTTCCCTTTCCTCCTTTCTTAAAGTGTGACATCATTAGGAGTTATGTCTGACCCCACTTACTGAAGATACAGGAGTGATGAATGTTGGTCTGGGCTCCATCCTCCTACCACACACAGTAATATCCTGAGGTGTCTGAGGAATAGCGTTTTAATAATAAAAACATGGAAGTAGCTGGAGGCACCATAGATTTGTGGAAATATCTCTGCGAGCTGCATTAGTTTTAAACTGAGCCTATGGAGCGTCAGGCACTAAACCCACTAAAGGAGAGTTCCAGGAAGGCTCTGAGGGACTGCATACCTAAGCTTTTTATAGACTGTCCCATAAAGTTACTCAAATCTCCCACTTCCATGACCACAGGCCCCATTCTCACTCTGCAACCATAGCCACTTTCCCCACTTCAACCACTACGAACTCCAACCACAAGTGGTTGTTGCATCATAAGAGGAGAGCCGAAGTTGCGTTTTCACTCATCCATATGTAGTCCATGGATTAATACCCAGAGCTGCTGCTCTCACATGGACCACATTCAAGCACAAGCAGTGGGTATGAGCTGCACCTGTGTAACCGCCCCTCCACCCCCAAAAGTCCAATGATGTATGTAGCCTAGGTGACTTATTGGCAGACAACTAGCTACCTTGTTCAGTATAGATGGAGGAATGGAGTTGTTAGCCTCACTGATTTAGCCAATTGCCTAATTTGAGAAAATTGACTTAAGAAAGCAACAGATATGGGAAACATGAGTAAAAAGAGGGCTGTGTATCTGAAAGGGCTGTAGCTCCACGCCACCCTACTTAATGTAACCTTTACTGAGCGAGAGCCATGTTTGGACCCATGTGGTTACAGTCACGTACTGAAGAAAGAAGTCTGTAGTCACAATTTTGAAATTGTGGTAAACCGCGAAGACCAAGTCTTCTCCTCAGATTCATGCGCTGAAGTGAGGTGTTAATGAATGAGAGGATGATTGAGGAATTCTAATGAAGAAACATAGTAGGCTATAGATACATTTTAGATGAAATATTCCCATTTAAGTTATACATAGGGGATACCACCAACCCTCCGTTTACCTGTCCCCTAATGACAATTTAAAAGACCCCAGAAGTGGAGTATGAAAGATCACGGAGCATTTTGGAACCACTATGGGATAATTCACAGTCCTGGCCTCTTAAGACTCTTTGTGGCTTCCACCAAGTCCACTGATTCAGCCAAAAGCCAGGAGAACTCTGCAATCTGAGGCTTCAAGCTGTGAAAATGCACTGTATGTTTTGGCAGGGGTTTTGGCGCCTTGATTGACAGAAGACTACACGTAGTGGCTTGGGGCAGGAATCTGCCTTATCATTATCTGGGTTAAGAAGTGCTGCAAACACAGGCCAGGTCAGGCAGCGTGTACTAAGGTTACTCCTAGGGATTGACTAGCAGCGGTTGGGGGGATGGAGAGATGAGGAGTATGGAACAACTCACTCCTGACAGAGGTGGAATGATGTGGCTGGAAAGATGGTGGGTTGGGGCACGGAGGGAATGGGGGCAGTGGGCTGAAGTGGTCCCATTGAGGGAACATGGTGAAGGAGAATTTTACTAACGACAAATGAAAACCACATCTCCATCAGGAGACCATACCCCAGACCAGACGGTAGAGCCATTCATGCTGTAGATGAGAGGGACTGAATCGGGAACTGCCGGCCACACTGCCACATCTAACGCTTATCTCCCATTGAGCGTGTCTGTAAATTAGACAAAACGAGGATGATCTCGAGTCTCTCTGACAATATTATTGCTAATGGCTGCCTTCCTCTTGTGTGTGTGTGTGTGTGTGTGTGTGTGTGTGTGTGTGTGTGTGTGTGTGTGTGTGTGTGTGTGTGTGTGTGTGTGTGTGTGTGTGTGTGTGTGTGTGTGTGTGTGTGTGTGTGTGTGTGTGTGTGTGTGTGTGTGTGTGTGTGTGTGTGTGTGTGTGAGAAGGACCCTCACATCTCAGCCTGGTGTGATGGTTGTCTGTTCTTCTTAGACCATGTTGCTGGGGCTGCTGTGTTGTGGGGAGCAGCTTGGTCTCCCTCACTCCCCATGAGGCCTGGAGCTGTTGAAACCATACTTGGAGAGTTGATCACGTCTGTGATTGATAGTTGCAATAAAGTTCTGGCTTGTCTTTTGGTATTGTTGTTATTGTTCCCTCCCTATCTCTCCAGAGAGGACAATGAATGAATGAATGAATGAATGAATGGCATTAGTACCCAAAGGTTTTGGGAAAGTCTTCCATGTTTGTGGTGAGTGTTTTATTAAATGCTCCGTTGAGGTTTCTCTCAGTGGTCTGACTTTAATACTTTCAGGTCCATAGGGCAACATTTGATCCTTAAATCGTGGTTAGATATATTAGAAAATAATAGTGACTAAAATACTGGTGGGTTATTTGTGGTTAATGGGTATTTTAAGAACTTGATACGTCCCCTGAGTTTATAGGAATACATCTGAAGAGTCATTTTAATGAACTTTGTTCTTTCAATGTTCTCAATAACCGCTTTGTCCTTTTGTTCCTTTGGAACCTTCATTAACTTTGAGACATTTGGAGACAACACGGCACAACAATGTAGATTTAAACCCCGGTAAATCAGGAAGTGAAACAATGAGGGAAACAAACTGTCGCCACAGAGTTAAGAACCCCATGTGGTCCATCATAACTCATACCTCCTCCCTCTGCCCTCCAAACAAACCTAACTAACATTAACAAATAGCAAAGCAAATAAACACGCTAACAAGATGGCTGACGTTACACTGTCCGTAGTGTCCGCCCTCTGTTCTTGTGTGTTTATTTATTTAGCCTACTGCAGATATAAATCTGTCAGTATCACGTACAAGCATCCTCTATTATACAGTACATGTCTATTGAGTTCCTGAGGTGAAGAGCCTAAGCTCCTATCTGTCAGTATCACATACAAGCATGTCTATTGAGTTCCTGATGTTGTTCCTCCCTGTACTTTCCAGGCTCCACACGGCCCAGAGAGCCATCAAGCAGACCCAGGTGACCGTGCAGAAGATCGGCAAGGAGATTGAGGAGAAACTGAGGACGACAACGGCCTGCACCAAGCGTGTGAGTCAGCCAGCATAATACAGATCCTCCACTGATCTCTTCTCATCTGCAACTCATTCTCTTGCAAACGCATTATCTACGTCGTGCCAGTATCATGTGTTTATGTGCTAACTACAATAGTCAGTTGGTCAGATGAGACCTCTGGCTATGAGAACTGAAATATACTTATTTACATTTTATTTAAGATAATTGTGCTGGACCAGATGAGCAGCAGCTGCTACTCCTGTATTCAGCCAAAACGACCACCTGGGAACATCCAGCAATAATAATCTGTGCTCTAGTGCTAGGCTAAATGCTCAGCAGATTTTATATATTGTATCACACAGATCCTCATAAATATGTAATTGTGCTCTCAGGCAGTTATCATATCCTGTGTTTGGATGAATTAAGCCACTTGAGACCCAGTGCTGTGAAAATGGAGCGGTAATCCTAGGTTTTGAATGTTGTGTTTATTGTAAGTGCACACTTCACAAGCTCCTGTTATAAAAGCCCTGGGGCTCTTGACACCTCCATGTTTTGTTGCTCAAGGTATATGCTACACTATTACATTAAAAGCAGATTTGTGCGGATAGGATTTAACCCCCCTGCCCTCCTCCTCCACAGCTTTCTTTTAAAGCAGGGATGGGCAACTTTGAGTTGGGTGGGGGCCACAAGAAATCTGAAATCTTCATGGGGGGCCATAGTGGCTCATGTGTCTACGTACCCACATCCATACCCACATCCATACACATACATGCAGTCAACTGATTTTTGCAATCAATCTATTTGTGCAGTTAAACTACATAACTCTCTTAACTACATGCGTTCAACCAGTAGCCAGGGCCGGCCCCAGCCTTTTGGGGGCCCTAAAAGAGATTTGGTTATTGGGCCTCCCCTTGCCTGGCTACCCAGACTCCTTGCTACCGCCAAATGTTACGTCACGCCCACAGAGGTTAGTTTCCTCTCCACTATGAGTCTGGATCTGAGTACCTCCCCGACCCTTCACCGACTGCGAACACATTCAGGGCCGTCTGATTGTTCCAGGAACTGATGGGTTAGACCAGACCCAGTACACACGTGGTTTTGGTTAGAGACAATCCATTCAGACTGAAGTATGTTGCGAACGACAGAGCAGTGGAAGAATTGAGTGTGAGTCGTCAGGCTAGGCCACTCCACGTCGTAGCAAAACTTTTTATTGGGCCCCAGTCTTGGCAACGGAGAGAAAATGTTACGTTTGAAAGTACATTTCCTGCAATTTTGCTATTGGGTGAAGAGAACATGTTGCAATTTTACAGCACTTTACATGCAATTCTACTCATTTTGCCATGGGCACAGATAAAAAATGTGCCGTTTTAAAGCTTATTTCCTGTAATTCCACATATTTGTCCATGACTTATGCCATGTTAATATGATATCTGAGTGAGAGTGACTAACAAAATCAATGGGGGGCACCTGGAGGTCAGGGCCCCTGGGCACGTGCCCTGCGTGCCCTGTCAGTATTACTTCCAGTTTAGGTAACTGGCTGGACTAACTTACCGATCTAAAAATTCTTATCTAACAGGGCTCATTGAGTGACAGTCAGCGACTGCCAAAACAAGGACACCATATCTGTAGGACATGAGTGTGGCGGCAGTCCGAGGAGACTGCTCCAACAGTCTCTTCTTGTTGTTCACCTCAACATCTCAGACAGCTGTCACCCTCTATCTGTCTCTCAGCCTTTTGATATCTAAATGTTGTGTTCTTTACCGCTGAATTAGTCTGACAACTTACCAGCACCCTCAGGCAGTCGGATGATGAAGGCCCACACACACACAGAGCACAATTCTCCTATTGAAATGGGCTTGTGGCTGATACTTCACCTCAATGAAACATTCGAAGGCTTTTCAGAGTTCACCTCAGCTAATAAATCATGTTATACCACCTTCAGATCAGCTCAGCCCCCGCTGCTCTCTCTGTGTACTGTAGCTTAGACCGCTCCTTTTAATATCATTTCATTGAGTTAGTGGTTTCATTGTGTGTCTTACTCTGGGTCTCCCTCTCTGTGTGTGAATTCTCTCTCTGTTAGTATCCCTCTCTCCCTCAGTTTGCCCACGCCACCTCTTGTCTGTGTGGGATCAAAGAGTGCAGAGGTGAGGCCACCACCACGGCCCACCGTGGCCCTCTCACCCACACTCTACCATTGATCTCCAGGGTTACGGCCAGGTTATTCCTCTGTCGCTTTTGACTCAGCTGACCAACAGAGTCTTTGATGTCCGGGGGCCCTTCAAACAAGCTGTAGGACATGCATACACGAATGAAAGCACGCACACACACACACGCACACACACACACACACACACACACACACCATGCACGCACACACACACAGGCACGTATTCGCATACACACACACACACACACACACACTGGCACATATTCGCATGCACAAACAGACTACATAGAGCACACACACATTGGCCACACCCTACCTGTCAACTCTGGACCACAGGAGGGCAGTGGTCCGTGCCGAAGGTGGTGTTGGTTAACAAGCCAGCTGCAGCATTCTTGCACTACATATTGGCTGTTTTATCTGGCCTGTCTGAGTGACTGACACCCTACCCTCTCTTTTCCTACAAAAGCCTCAAGACCTCGATAGGAGGCCTATCAGCGTTTACTCTGATCCTGGCTGCGATCGCCATCTCTGTGTCTGTGTTGATACCACATGCTGCTCTAGACAACTGGCAAAATAAGGGGCTCTCTAAATAAGCTTGAAATTCTTGGTGGGTCGGAGGATGGAAGAATGCAGGACTGATTGGGACCATCATATCAAGCAGCCAGACTGGGAAAGGAGAGAGCTGCTCAGGCAGCTAACTCTCTCTCTCTGGCCTTCATTAACCTCCTCCTTGGTGGTGGATTATGATACCGATCAGAGGAATCAAAGGGGATTTGAGATGGAGGAGGATGAGCTCTATTCTCTGTATACCCGTCGCAAGACCCACTGCTTGGTGTTTATTTATAAAACCCTCTTAGGCCTCACTCCCCCCTATCTGATATACCTACTGCAGCCCTCCTCCTCCACATACAACACCCACTCTCCCAGTCACATTCTGTTAAAGGTTCCCAAAGCGCACACATCCCTGGATCACACGTCTTTTCAGTTCGCTGCAGCTAGCGACTGGAACGAGCTGCAACAAACACTCAAACTGGACAGTTATCTCAATCTCTTCATTCAAAGACTCAATCATGGACACTTACTGACAGTTGTGGCTGTTTTGTATGATATATTGTTGTCTCTACCTTCTTGCCCTTTGTGCTGTTGTCTGTACCCAATAATGTTTGTACCATGTTTTGTGCTGCTACCATGTTGTTGTCATGTGTTGCTGCCATGCTATGTGGTTGTCTTTGGTCTCTCTTTATGTTGTGTTGTTGTCCTTTTTTAAATGTATTTTTTATCCCAGCCCCCGTCCCCGCAGGAGGCCTTTTGGTAGGCCGTCATCGTAAATATGAATTTGTTTTTAACTGACTTGCCTAGTTAAATAAAAATAAATAAATAAATCCCTCTATCTATCCATCCATCCCTCTCTCTCTCTCCTCTTATCTTCCCCACCTATGTGCCCATCGAAAGAGCAAGCGCTGTTCTTCATTTGGGGTAGTACATCCAGGGCTGGAGGGGTCATCCCAACCGGGTCTTAAATGAACCCCAGATAGAGTGAGATGTTAGGGGCTGATAGGGAGACACCCTGTGGTGGCTGGACATGTTGACTAATGACCTGCGTACTGAGAGCTCTATCCAGGTCTACCCAGGCCATGGAGCATGTGGTGAGCTAGATGTCACCCGACACTGTGTTAGCTGGGGAGGGAGAGTCATCTGGTGTTGATGCCAGCGCTGTGTGTGTGTGTGACCCTGAATCACCACCTCCCCACACCAAAAGCCTGCTAAGATACTTATGGTGTACTGCACAATTTCTGAGATGGTACCACATTTATCACATCACCTCCACAATAGTTTGTCTCTCATGATCATTTCTCATATGCCCCTTCCTCCCCTCCAATCGAGACCATTTGGAAGCCATCTGGAAACACACAGCTCAGCTTCACTCTTACTGCTCTGACAGTCTGCAGTGTTTGATATGGTGATAGACTGGGACTTCAGGCTGTGTTTATTACCATCATGGGGCTATAGGGCTGCCCATTCATTCACAGCGGGATTCAGTCTGTCTGTCCACTCAGATGTAATCAGAGTCTTGTGTTTCACTGGCCCTGCCCCCTCCGTCACCCCTGTGCCCTGCAGTTCCTCCCTCAGACATTATCAATCTACAGCCAGCTGTCGACCGACCAGGGAAGAGAAGGGGTTAGTTCTGTTCAGCACTCATCATGGACTCATCTTCTACCTGGAATGGCCTTGGATGGTTAGGACTGTCATACGATGCCTAACTAACTCAATGCTCCCCTCCCCACCATGAAGGTGAAGTTAGGAAGACAAGGATGTTGGATAGTCTGAAGCTGTCCAATGAAAGGAGCGCTAAGAGGATGCTCCCCCTTCCTCTTCAGACTTTCTGACTCCAGTCTTGCTAAAGCGCTGCTAAAGACAAAGCCTGTCTTTGTAGTATCTCAAGTATCTCTACCAGTATCTCTATACTTGGATGTATCGTGGCAAGGAAACAAAATCTGAAGCGGATTTAGTTCTTATTTTAGAAACAAACAGTATTATGTTGTCACCTAGAGTCACATTTGTTTATTTGGCAAGCTATAGCACCCATCATTTTACATGAAATAGGTTTTTATAGGACCATAGAGTTTAGTCTAATTTGTTTTCTTTTTTTTGCCATGGAAAATCTGGTATTGTAGTATCGCGATACTGGTATTGTGATAACCTTACCAGAATTGAAGCTCCCATCAGGACAAGTCTGTTGGCTAGTCTGCAGCTGACATGAGTGAATAGGGGATGTTGGTGCGCGCTTATCCTCCTCTCCTCTTAGACTTTGACTCAGCTCTGATAAAGCCCAAGCCTCTCTTTACATACAGCCTTCAATGTAAGAGAAAAGGGCAGAAGTGAGGAAGTTCTAGTCAGGATGTAGCAGCCAAGGGCCCAGCCTCTCCTCTCCTGACTGCAGTCAGCTTTGCTCCAGGCCTTAGTGAGGGTTCAGCCACAATGTCCATCCCAGAATGAACCCTTCACAAAGCCCACCCAGTCTAACCCATCGGCACGGATTCCTACCTCCACAAACGCAAGTGCATCCTGCTCTTGTCCACAACTTCTATCAGATACCATTTTGCTGCATAACATCCTGGTCCTTCACACCAGTTAGTGCGGTGTTGTTTCTCTTGCTTGGAAGTGACCGTATCTCACTTTTGCCCTCTGCATGAGGGAGATTTTACCATAATTCTATTACCAAACTGTATTTGCACAGTTTTTCCAATAAATGTTAACAAAATGTGTTTACTGTGTAAATAGTTCAAAGTAGTCATTGTGCATAGAGTTGTATGGTTTATTAGTTTGAAATCAATGGTTTTTGTTTGGCATACATTTTGAAATGAAAAATCGTAGTGCAAGCGTAATTCCGTTATCGTGGAATTGCTCATGAGGATCTCCGATTTCTCTCGTGGAGGCTGTTTTAGGGGTTGTTTTGAAATAACTTGTTTGAGGCCCCACCATAGATAGATAGAGGACTCATCTTTGTATCTGTGCCATTATGGCGTCTGTGACGGCATAGGCAGCACCATTGAAGCAATCTCCATTTTGAAGTAGTCCATTTTTCTTCTTCACAATTGACTGATCCATCCTGTCACCAGAAGGGATCAGCTAATGAAGTTGTAAGTCCCACTCAGTTGACTAAATGAAAATAGTGGAAGCCCTCTGGCGCTGCCCATGCAAATATGGCCTTTTGGCCACTAGAGTTCTCTGTCATTCTCTGTGGGCCCCACTTGTCTTCGCTCATCCAGGATTAACAGTGTCTTTTGGGTTAGTAGAGGCGTATTGAATGAGTTCGTTACATGATTGTCCCTAGATTACATGGTTTGTTCTAAAGGACCTAATGGGGGTATGGTGGTGGGCTGGGGCAATTAAAAGCATTTGCTGTGGTGAATCACAACATGTATTCTGTCTCTGTTTATCCTTCCTTTTTCTCTCCTTTGATCTTTCGTCTCTTTTCTATCTCTTTCTTTTCAAATTTTTCTCTCTCCCCCCCTCTGTTTGCAGAAGAAGGAGCGGGAGTGTATGCAGCTGCGTCTGGGGACACTACGCAGTGAGCTGGAGAGACAGAGGAAAGCGCTGGGCCGGGAGACAGACCTGCGGCAGAAGGAGAGAGCACTGCTTCAGAAGAAGGGTAAATGGAATTTGGAGTTACACCTTAAGACACAATAGACAGGAATTTCCACAAGGCCACAATTTCAAATTGCGTACAGTGTGGGACTGGGGGTTCACATGGGATTGTATTCCTAATACATGCCTTACACAGGGTGCGTCCTAAACAGCACTCTATTCCCTATATATCTCACACTACTTTTGGCCAAAAGTAGTTCAATACAAAGGAAATATGTGGCCATTTGGAACGCAACCCACAGACAGGTACACTTTGGGTCAGCCAACTGCTGTTCTTGGTGTGCTCTACTGTATTTTACTGCATATTCCACTCCAAACATTTACAGTAGAGTACACTACAGCACCTCAAACACAGGAAACCTCTTTCATGTTGAACGTCTGGAGGCTCTGAGTCACTCCTTCACGGTGACTGTTTTCCCTGGCCGTGTGACACTTTCAGACAGAGAAATGTCTTTGCCGGCCAGCCAAGTTGTCCTACCAGGGCCGGTAAAGTAAATCGTTTGCCTTTTATGGTGTCATTCAGCCAATTAAATGGGTTGAATAACTGCAGGTTGTATCATGTCTGGGATGGGTGGGTTTGTTTTATAGGCCAGTTTACTGCTGCATATCTGGTATGTCCACAGGGAAATAAAAAGCCTAGCAGAGTTCATATCCACATCACCATACCATGATGGACACGCACAGACAGGTTCATGCACTCACACAATCACACACACATACATTCATACATACATATACTGTACACGTGCAAATGTATCACTCTCTCCGTCTCACTCTCTGACTCCCTCTCTGACCCCCTCTCTCCAGGTCCCTCCTTCTACCTCTTCTGTTTTGTTTTCTCTGAACAGTCTGTTTTTGTATTTGTTTAACATCAGGGTAGGGTGGGTTCTGAGAGGACGTGGGGGGACTAAGGCTCTGAGGGATCCAAGCTCTGTGTTTGGCCAAGGGGCTAGCTTAATTCTCCCTAAGATGACTGTTAATGATTGGCTGGCCATCTGCACTGCAGCACACCATCCCTGCACACACTGTGTTCTTAACATCCAGGCTCACACACAGTAAGCCAACCAACATGCATGCACGAACGCACACACACAGACACTACAAGGAGGGGTCAGGGAAAGGTTCTCTTTGTGTCCCTGTCCTGATGAATGGCCCTTAATCCTCTGTCACCACTCGTACCATTGCTGGAGGGAAATCCTGGCCACAAATTGAGAATGTCCTTTGTGAAGAGAGGACAGGCGCTTATTTAAACTAACAAGGAAAAGTACCTGGTAGTAGATAAGAGCAGGTTAGGTATGTATAGTTTCCATGGTAACACTGTCATTTGACTCACCTCAGTAAACTACTAGGACCAGAGAGCCTTGTCATTAGCTCCAGTCTCTGTCCCCCCCATGCTACCCACTAGGCTACATCATATTGAGCTTTTCTGAAACCGTGTCGGAATCACATCGGCACTGTCTGTTTCCAATCCTCAGTCCTTTCTGTGAAATGACTGTTTTTCTGACGATCCCCTTTACTGTCAACAAATGGGGGTAAAACACAAATATACAGTACTGGGGTGGCGTGTGTGTGGGTAGTGATGGGTTGGGGGTTTCATGAGTCTTGTCTTATATTGCCACAGGTATGTGATGAACGCTACGAAGCTGGTAGACACTGTGTGTGTGCGTGTGCGTGTGCGTGCGTGTGCGTGTGTATGTGTGTGTGTGCGTGCGTGTGTGCGTGCGCGTGTGCGTGTGCGCGCGCCGCGCTTGGCCACTATGACTGTGTGAAGATGCAGCATACAGGGGAGCACCAGGGTAAGTTATCATCTTGATGACAGGCTAACAGGCTGTCCAATGGCTGCTGATTTGCTATGATGGTGGACTGCATGCATCCCTGTGTGTGTGTCAAAGCGTGTGTAAGAGGCCTGAGCAGAGCTGTAATACTTTGCAGAGACAAAGCACAGAGAAAACGGAGCATTATTTTAACCTTAACCCCCACAGTCCTCTATTTAATCATGCATGTCCCAATTTAGTTTTTTAACTCCTACTTGTCCTCTGCTTTTCAACATCTTTCCTTTAGAATGAACAGGCTCAGAGGGGTCACAATTTCCTCTCACCTAATTTTCCCCTCTACCACCTTGAGCAGCTGTTATAAATTAGGGCGGTAAAAAGTATTTATCGCGGTTATTAACAGTAGTTATTTTCACTCTCTGCCGCGGCACAGAGGCGACTGTAGGCCAATAAACGTCAGTGGTGGAGTTAGTTACCCAGAGTTGAGAGTAAGGATTTATAAAGTGGTGAGAGATGTGGGGGTATCTATCACACACTGGACTTAGCTCAGCTCTCTGGTCCCCACACTAAACCTATCAACTTTATACCCACAGTCACCAGCTCCCTCAGCTGCACAGCGGCCATGTTGAGTTATTGAGGGCGAGAGAGGGCAACTGTGACTGACATTCTTACTAATGAGTGGTATTACTGGACTGGAGGGGGCCTATAAGAGCCAGTAGGAGCAACTTGAGAGACATCTCTTTCTCTTGTTATTTCTCTCGCCCTCTCTTTCAATCTCTTTCAGCCTTTTTCTCTCTCGCTACACTTAACATTGTGTGTGTGAGAGACTTGAAGGGGTTTGATGACGACAAGGCCAGTCTGTTGGATCGCTTTGTGTTGAAAACGAGCTGCGTTCCAGCCTTCTAATCTTCTCACTCTCTCTCTCTTTATTCTCCTGCACGGAGAGCGTGAGCAACCTCAAGATGTTCTCCAGGCCTTTCATCAGGACAAAGGAGAGGAGAGCAGGATGGAGAGAGTGTAGCAGGGCTGTAAAAAAGGAAAGGAGGGCTTATTGAAGGGCAGACATCCTGTCTTGTACCAACACGGGCCACAACAGTCACGTCCTCCATCTTACACAGTAACACACCCTGTCCTTGCTTCATGGATTTTATCCCTTTCTTCCTCCATATTTCCTTTGCTCTCTCTCCCTCCAACTCTCTCTTACTCTCTCCCCCCCCTCTCTCTCTCTACTCTTTACTGAGATGGAAAGAGGTAGCCCTTTATAGTAGGGTGTGTGGGTGTTTTTCCACCCGTGACATAGAGGTAATGAAGGCAGATATTATTTTGTCTCTGAAGGGCGAACACAACAACATTGGCGAGTGGTGAAAGATCAACATCTCTAAAGCTGTGTGACGTAGCCAAACAGCACCACAGGGTAGCCCTCCACACACACACGTTTTTACAGTCTCCATTTCTTTTAGTTTGGCAGCAGAGGCTTGATGCTTAGGAGACTGGAATGGAGGGGTGGAGGGGTAGTAGTGGCGGTTACATAAACGCGAGGGCGAGCTAAGGGCCTATGCAGGTGAAGGGGGACTTTAGAAAGCTGTTTTCAAGTCTTCTCTTAAACCAAAAGGGCTGGCTAATCTGTTCCATTCCAGACAGTAATTCTTCTCATCATTCTTAATTTGATGACGATTTGGCCCTGGCCCCCGAACCTTCACTTCGCCCTCCATGTACCCCCCCTCTATATCCTCCCTGCCACCCCGCTTTGGATTTTCTGTCTGGGCATAACAGCTTTGACATGTAACATGCAGTGGAAGAGCAGGTCATTTGAACCAGCTGGGTTTGAAGTCGTGTGTATTGGAGCCACTCTATCTGTGCTGCGTTCAGCCTGTCAACAGTGGTGTACATGAGATGGGATGGTTGGGAGGGAGTTGGGGTTTGTATTCATGCTTCTCTTTATTTGACTAAATGTTTATTTACAAAAGTAAAACAAATCCTGCCATCATTATTCATGTGTAGCTGTTTTATGTGCTGTGTGTGGGGAGGAAATGGTTTTTTTCCTGATCAAAGTAGCAATGTGAAGTTACCAGTGTTTATTGGAAAAGGCATCAGACCAACAATTTTTACCAGTATGTGTTTCATGTGCAACCAAAGGAAAAAACTCTAGACCACCTTTACTCCACACACAGACATGCATACAAAGCTCTCCCTCACCCTCCATTTGGCAAATCTGACAATAATTCTATCCTCCTGATTCGTGCTAACAAGCAAAAACTAAAGCAGGAAGTACCAGTGACTTGCTCAATCCGGAAGTGGTCACATGACGCAGATGTTAAGCTACAGGACTGTTTTGCAAGCACAGACTGAAATATGTTCAGGGATTCATCCAATGGCATTAAGGAGTATACCACCTCAGTCACCGGCTTCATCAATAAGTGCATTGATGACGTCGTCCCCACAGTGACCGTACATACAGTGCCTTCGGAAAGTATTCAGCTTTATTCTAAAATGGATGAAATAAAAATACATCCTCAGCAATCTACACACTATACCCTATAATGACCAAGCGAAAAGAGGTTTTAATACATTTTTGCAAATTTATTAATAATAAAAACGGATACGTATGTAAATAAGGTATTCTGACCCTTTGCGATGAGACTCGAAATTGAGCTCTAGATGTTTCTAGAACTTGATTTGAGTCGACCTGTGGTAAATTCAATTGATTGGACATGATTTGAAAAGGAACACACCTGTCTATATAAGGTCCCACAGTGGAGGATGGCTGGCGCCAGAGAGGATGGCTGACTTTTTACATGCTCTTAACCATGTTGTTATTAACAACTGTTTTTTTATTTTTTATTATTATTATTATTATTTTTTTACATTGTTTGTAACTTATTTTTTTACTTATTTTGTACATAATGTTGCTGCTACCGTCTCTTTATGACCGAAAATAACTTCTGGACATCAGAACTGCGATTACTCACCGCGAACTGGAAGAAGCTTTTTCCTTTAACGAGTCCGATGAGAAGGATATACTGCTTTCCCGGGAACAGGCCCAAATCTCCGTCATTTGCGTGAAGAAAAGACTGAGAAAAAGGGGGCGGAGGTCGGGCTGCCTTCTGAAAATTCGTAGGCGAGCGAATAAACCTTAACTACAATCCATTCTGTTGGCCAATGTGCAATCATTGGAAAATTAAATCAGTGACCTACTATCAAGATTATCCTACAAACGGGTCATTCAAAACTGTAATCTCTTATGTTTCACCGAGTCGTGACTGAATGAAGGCATGGATAATATAGAGCTGGTAGGATTTTCCATGCACCGGCAGAACAGAGAAGCTACGTCTGGTAAGCCGAGGGGTGGGTGTGTGTGTCTATTTGTCAATAACAGCTGGTGCGTGATGTCACCCCGCTCCTCCGCTCTCTCCACTGGCTTCCAGTTGAAGCTCGCATCCGCTACAAGACCATGGTGCTTGCCTACGGAGCTGTGAGGGGAACGGCACCTCCGTACCTTCAGGCTCTGATCAGGCCCTACACCCAAACAAGGGCACTGTGTTCATCCACCTCTGGCCTGCTCGCCTCCCTACCTCTTGAGGAAGCACAGCTCCCGCTCAGCCCAGTCAAAACGGTTCGCTGCTCTGGCACCCCAATGGTGGAACAAGCTCCCTCACGACGCCAGGACAGCGGAGTCAATCACCACCTTCCGGAGACACCTGAAACCCCACCTCTTTAAGGAATACCTAGGATAGGATAAAGTAATCCTTCTACCCCCCCCTTAAAAGATTTAGATGCACTATTGTAAAGTGGTTGTTCCACTGGATATCATATGGTGAATGCACCAATTTGTAAGTCGCTCTGGATAAGAGCGTCTGCTAAATGACTTAAATGTAAAATGTCTAATATTAAAGAAGTCTCGAGGTATTGCTTGCCTGAGGTAGAGTACCTTATGTAGACCACACTATCTACCAAGAGAGTTCTCATCTGTATTATTCATAGCCGTCTATTTACCAACAAGTAACTCTATAAGGCCATAAGCAAACAAGAAAATGCTCATCCAGAAGTGGCGCTCCTAGTGGCCGGGGACTTTAATGCAGTTAAACTTAAATCCGTTTTACCTCATTTCTACCAGCATGTCACGTGCAACCAGAGAAAAAAAGTTCTCCCCCGTCCTCCATTTGGCAAATCTGACCATAATTCCAGCCTCTTGATTCCTGCTTACAAGCAAAAACTAAAGCAGGAAGTACAAGTGACTCGCTCAATATGGAAGTGGTCAGATGACGAGGATGCTACGCTACAGGACTGTTTTGCTAGCACAGACTGGAATATGTTCCGGGATTCATCAAATGGCATTGAGGACTATACCACCTCAGTCATCGGCTTCATCAATAAGTACATCGACAACGTCGTCCCCACTGTGACCGTACATAGATATCCCAACCAGAAGCCATGGATTACAGGCAACATCTGCATTGAGCTTAAGGCTAGAGCTGCCGCTTTCAAGGAGCGGGACACTAATCCGGACGCTTATAAGAAATCCCGCTCTGACACTCGCCAGATGTGGTAGGGCTTGCAAACTATTACGGAATACAAAGGGAAGCCCAGCCGCGAACTGTCCAGTGAAACGAGCCGACCAGATGAGCTAAATGATTTCTACGTGCGCTTCGAGGCAAGCAACACTGAAGCATGCATGAGAGCACCAGCTATTCTGGATGACTGACTAAACACCTCCCTCTGCAACTGGATCCTATACTTCCTGACGGGCCACCTCCCCCCGGTAGTAAGGGTAGGCAACAACATATCAAGGAGATGATCGTGGACTACAGGAAAAGGAGGACACCCCCATTCTCATAGACGGGGTTGTAGTGGAGCAGGTTGTGAGCTTCAAGTTCCATGGTGTCCACATCACCAACAAACTATCACGCCAAGATAGTTGTGAAGAGGGCATGACAAAGCCTATTCCCCCTCAGGAGACTGAAAAGATTTGGCATGGGTCCTCAGATCCTTAAAAAGTTCTACAGCTCCACCATCAAGAGCATCCTGACCGGTTGCATCACCGCCTGTTATGGCAACTGCTCGGCCTCCGACCGCAAGGCTCTACAGAGGGTAGTGCATATGGCCCAGTACCTCACTAGGGTCAAGCTTCCTGCCATCCATGACCTCTATATTAGGCGGTGTCAGAGGAAGGCCCTAAAAATTGCCAAGACTCCAGCCACCCTGGTCATAGACTGTTTTCTCTGCTACCGCACGGCAAGTCTTGGTCCAAAAGGCTTCTTATGAGCGTCCACCCCAAGCCATAAGACTGGTCAACAGCTAATCAAATGGCTACCCAGACTATTTGCGTTGACCCTCCCCCCCATTTTTGTTTTGTTATGCTGCTGCTACTCTCTCTTATCTATGCTTAGTCACTTTACCCCGACCTACATGTACATATTACCTCAATTACCTGGACTAACCTGTACCCTCGGACATTGACTCGGTACCGGTACCCCCTGTATACAGCCTCGTTATTGTTATTTTATTGTTGCTCTTATTTTTTTGACTTTCGTTTATTTGGTAAACATTTTCTTAACTCTTATTTTTCTTAACTGCATTGTTGGTTAAGGGCTGGCAAGTAAGCATTTCACGGTAAGGTATTTGGTATTCTGTTGTATTTGGCGGATGTGACAAAGTTTGGATTTGAATAATCACACCCAGACACTAGTGCAAATTTACTAGAACAGAACACACCTGGTAATTTACCACCTCATTTTCTCTCTCTATCTCCCTGTTGCTTTCATTTCTTTCGCTATCACTCTCTCTATCTCTCTCATATTCATCGCTCCCTTCCTTTCCCTCTTTTGTCTCTTTTCTCTTATTGCTCTCTCTCTCTGTCTCTCTCTTATCTTTCTCTCTCCCTCTCTCTCATCCTCCCTTGTCACTCCCTAGAGGAAGCATTCTCCACCAAACACCGGAGTCTGGAGATGGAGAGGGAGTCGTTAACAGAGCAGCAGAAAGAATGCACTGCCAAAAGGTAAGTGTCAATCTGTAATTAAAGTATATATTTTTACACGCACACGCTCCAGTTCGTTCACCGTGCCATCTTTACCCTTAGCAGGCATCTGCTAGAAATTACCCAAGCCCCACAGAATGGCGTGTTCTAATATGCTGTCAATGGTTCTAAATGCTGGGAGATTACAAACTGCTTACAAAGACGGGATGTTGGCTCGGCACTGCCTATTTGTGTTATTAGCCTGAGCGAGAGTAAGCAGATTGCGTCAAAGACCAGTCTGATGTGTTTGCCTTTGCCTGCAGGGTTGCACACAGTGTGTCGACCCTGTATATACACAGTTTGGTTGTCTGGCTACCTGGCGGTGATGGGACCAGAACAGGAGTAAAAGCACAATGCTACAGTATAAACACTAGCTGGCTGGGCAGGATGAAAAGATACCCACCAATGCATCATGTAAACAAGGAAATTGACTTTGATTCATGCATCTGCCTAACATCTACACCTGGAAAAATGTGTATGTAAAGTTCAGTAGGTGGAAAAAAGTGTTTGTTAGAGAGAGTTGCTGAGTTCATGTAATAAGCATGTTCCTGGAAGTGTGTCTGTCTGGTGATTTGGGTTTAAATGGGGGATTGGAGGGTCTTGCATATGGACCAGAACAGTTAATTCTGCAGTACTGAGATGGGAGGTTTCTAGGAAGGATCTGGATCTTCTGAGTCGGCAGGCAGGCAGGGACGCACGGAGGCACAGCAGGCAGGCAGGGACGCACGGAGGCACGGCAGGCAGGCAGGGACGCACGGAGGCACGGCAGGCAGGCAGGGACGCACGGAGGCACGGCAGGCAGGCAGGCAGGGACGCACGGAGGCACGGCAGGCAGGCAGGCAGGGACGCACGGAGGCACGGCAGGCAGGCAGGCAGGCAGGGACGCACGGAGGCACGGCAGGCAGGCAGGCAGGCAGGGACGCACGGAGGCACGGCAGGCAGGCAGGCAGGGACGCACGGAGGCACGGCAGGCAGGCAGGCAGGGACGCACGGAGGCACGGCAGGCACGGCAGGCAGGCAGGGACGCACGGAGGCACGGCAGGCAGGCAGGGACGCACGGCAGGCCTGGCAGGCAGGGACGCACGGCAGGCAGGCAGGGACGCACGGCAGGCAGGCAGGGACGCACGGAGGCACGGCAGGCAGGGACGCACGGAGGCACGGCAGGCAGGCAGGCAGGCAGGCAGGGACGCAGGCAGGCAGGCAGGGACGCACGGAGGCACGGCAGGCAGGCAGGCAGGGACGCACGGAGGCACGGAGGCACGGCAGGCAGGCAGGGACGCACGGAGGCACGGCAGGCAGGCAGGGACGCACGGAGGCACGGCAGGCAGGCTGGGAGGCACGGCAGGGAGGCACGGCAGGCAGGCAGGGAGGCACGGCAGGCAGGCAGGGAGGCACGGCAGGGAGGCACGGCAGGCAGGCAGGCAGGGAGGCACGGCAGACAGGCAGGGAGGCACGGCAGGCAGGCAGGGAGGCACGGCAGGCAGGCAGGCAGGGAGGCACGGCAGGCAGGCAGGGAGGCACGGCAGGCAGGCAGGCAGGGAGGCACGGCAGGCAGGCAGGCAGGGAGGCACGGCAGGCAGGCAGGCAGGGAGGCACGGCAGGCAGGCAGGCAGGGAGGCACGGCAGGCAGGCAGGGAGGCAGGGAGGGACGGCAGGCAGGGAGGCACGGCAGGCAGGCAGGGAGGCACGGCAGGCAGGCAGGGAGGCAGGGAGGCACGGCAGGCAGGGAGGCAGGCAGGGAGGCAGGCAGGCACGGCAGGCAGGCAGGCAGGGAGGCAGGCAGGCACGGAGGCACGGCAGGCAGGCAGGCACGGCAGGCAGGCAGGCAGGCAGGGACGCACGGCAGGCAGGCAGGGAGGCACGGAGGCAGGCAGGCAGGCAGGGAGGCACGGAGGGACAGCAGGCATGCAGGGACGCACGGCAGGCAGGCACGGCAGGCAGGGAGGCACGGCAGGCAGGCATAGCAGGATGGGGGGAGGAGTACATGTGAAAGATGAGGAACACAGAGGAAAGGCCATTTCACATCCAATGATCATTTTCTCCCCAACACCTTTTCATGTGTCTGAAATGATGGCCCATTACCCCAAAACTGTACTCACCCAGTGCTGGGACATGCAGTACTGTACAGACTCACACTTAGACAGTACTGTGCATGCACATTCTCTCTCTCACTCACACACTTCTGACTTCTCAGACTGCTCTGAAGTCAGACTCCAGTAGCTGTCAAGTGGTGGACATGAGAAAACAAACATGATTCCAGATGTTTCATCTTTCTCACCTAGGCAAGTCAGGTTTGTGAGTTACCCTCCCTGCCAAATCTGGTAATGTGGAGGTGGGGAAGGGGGTAGTTTGGCAGTTATGATAATTTGAGTTGCTCTTACAATTACTGTGGAAATGATTCAGAGCGGAGCCATTAGGTCTCTCTCATCCAGGCCTGGGCCAAGACAAACACAACCCTGCTATTCTCCTCTTCAACCTCAGGCTCCCATCAACGCACCGCCACCCCTCATTACTAACGATCACCATAGCTACCCTCCATCCATCCCTCACCCCACCTCCCTATCCCCCTACATACACCCCTTATTCCCTTTCTCTACAGCTGAGATGTCAGGTCTCGCCTCACATCTCTCCCCATCCCCACTTTGGTTCTTTTCCCTCACCTATTATATGTATATATTAATGTACCGTACCTTCCCTCTGCCTTTCTCCTCTTCCTCACCTCATCTATCTATTCCACCCATTTTCCTTTCCTCCTTTCTATCCTCCTGCCTCTCTTTGTCTCTGTCTATTTGACCCAGTCTCTTGTCCTCTCCATCCCCAGTCCTCCCTCTGTTCTCTTCCTCCTCTGTTATTGTCCTTTTTGTGTCGGTCGGGGCAGTGAGTCATGAAGTGGTTGTGTGTGTGACTGTCTCTGTGTCTGTCTCCCCAGGGAGCTGTTCCTCAAGTCCAATGCTCAGCTCACCTTCCGCTGCCGTCAGCTCCTTTCTGAGCTGTCCTACATCTACCCCATCGACGTGGTCACCACGGCCGTGAGTAACCTCCTCCTGAGTAACGCACGCACGGTTACATTTTCAGTCTGAAAATGTTCTGTGACAGAGCTGAATGGCTTAAATAGTCAGTGGTCATTACAATTTCTAAGGAGAGTGCCCTCTTTGCTCTCTGAGCTTTTCCCTTCCCCTCACGCTACATTTTCGCTCTTGCTCTGAATATGGTATTTTTGGTTCAAGGATTCTCATCCTCATAAAACTCTTGTTTAATTTTCCTACAGGCTAATCAGTCCGATTATGTCATCTGTGGAGTGAAGCTGCCCAACTCAGAGGATTTCCAAGGTAACCTATCTATTTCACCAGAAAATGGAGGGGTTTGGAGTGACACAGAGACATGCATAACACTGGGCTCATTTGTTTCCTTTTATTGAAGGTTCAAACTTCTGACCCTGTAGTAGGGACACTACGTTTTGTGACCCAAATGGCACTCTATTCCCTATAGTGCACTACAACAGTACAATATCTGCTCTAAGGTTCAATGACAAGTGTTTCAGAAGTAGCAGCTGGTGGAGGAAACTGTGTGACTTTAGTGGCTGAGGCAGCTGTGTGTCTATGGGCTAAATCAGTGGTCAAGATCACTTTCTGAGTCAAAATGCAAGCCATCTAATGCTCAGATTTTTGGTGAACATGATCTGAGCCATCTGATTGGCCATCGGTAGGCCTATAGCTGCACTTCATTTTATGGCTGTGCTTTGTACCATATTTTACTATATACCGGTATTGATGCACGGACCTGTTTTTGGTTTTTAATTGACCTTCTATAACGGTATTTGAATGTTTGGTTTGTTAAATGTGATACACGCGGCGTAATATCTATTTATAGTTTAGTCCACTACTTGAGTCCTCTTTCTCCATGGCGTTTTCCACACGTACCTAGCCCTGCCCCCTGTCACTCAAGGAGCGCATTTGTTCTTCCTCGACCACGAGACACTTGCGTTCAGTCTGCATGGGCAACGCAGCACATGCAACAATGTTGATGGCAATGATGCTGTTTTCACTTTGCTATAAATCCACTAGTGTTCTATAATTACACTATTAGTTTGTGTTTCTTACATCTGAAAACCGCATGTTTGTCTTTTCTTAGGAAGTTGGGCCTAAATTGTGTTAGATGCTAATGCTAATTGCTAGCTAGATAGCTAGCTAATGTACTGAGTTAGCTCAAACATAAGCTATACAGCCTGATAATACTAGTGCTGGTGTAGACCTAAATCAGCATGTTGTTTGTGAAACAGTATCTTCTAAATCAGAGAGGAATAGGTGAAGTATGAATATGTTAGCTACATAAAGTAGCTAAGAGAGAACATTTAATGCAGCCAAAGATTGTGTCTCATAGGAAACACTTGCTCTTACTCTGTCACAATAACTCCTCCCTGGCATTTTATTTGTTGTCATTTCAAACAACACTGTATTTTAAGTGCCCACTATTATATTCTAACTCTAGAATTAGAATAATCATTCTATTTCCATGATTCCAACAGTTCACCCAAGTGTATTGCTCTAAATTGCAAGTCAAATCACAATTGGAACATCTGTTAAAAAATAAGGTCTAGATTTTTTTTGTCCGTATCGTGCAGCCCTACGTGGCAGAGTGGAAATTATCTCAAATGAGTACAGGAAATGCAGAAATTGATGAAAATGCTCAAAATTGTTTTTGGTTGAAGTTTAATTAAACAGTATAAAACAATCAGAATGTAGAAAGACCCATTGAAATCACTTAGAATATATTTGTTGCCACCCTAGTGTCATGCACTACTCATAAAGCAAATTTACAACTTTTATTATTCAATAACATAATATACAGTCAAATACCTTGCAAAATGTGTAAAATCCTGTGATATGATATTTTGCCATTATCGCCCAGCCCTACTTGATTTGCTCTCGGGCCTGCTGGGAGAGTATCTTGGCAGCGGAGTTTGTACCTTCAGACATATGAAATATTTCAAAAGGGGAACAATTCACCTATCCGGCGTGCAGGGCAGCTAAATCGGGTGTACCTGTGCCAACAGCGCGAGACAAATAAAAAATAAATAGGAAAGCAAGGCTTTATCGTTGGGTTTTTTACAGAAATATTTGGCGATCGACAAGGAATGGCTTGGAGATCGCGATCGACCGGTTGGTGACCACTGGGCTAGATTAAATACCCTGATAGAAAGTCCAGGTACTAACACCGGAAAGGTTTCAACATACTCCTTGGAATCAACCTTTAGTCAATGGAAGCTGGTCCATGGCCAACAAAGTGCTCCCCATCATCCAAGAATGTGGAAATTGCTTCCTGTCTATTTGACCTCTGGAGTCTGTGATTTCTGCTGCCAAGATACTCTATAAGGACCAGAAAGTGAATGGGGTTTTCTCATTTGGGGAAAAAGTCTGTCCTCTCTCCTCTGATACCCAGAAACCGATAAATTCTTGAAGGGTGTCAGTTAGTTAGTAGGCAAACGGAAGAAGCTCCCCTTCTCGAACGCCTCCCTTTGGCGCAGAAGGACAAGTTTATCCTACCGTGGAAGTGTTTTGAAATCTTCCTTTGTATCAGAGGAGAAAAACATGCTCACGTTTAAAAACAATATGCTACTTATTGTCTTAGTTATAAAATGTCTTGCACAACTTACTCAATATTTTTTTGTCACTTTACACATTTATTTTGGGATCTACCCCTGTAAATGTAATTTGCCTAATGACACGCGAGTGGAGAAGGACCGTCTCATTTCAAACAAGCACATTTAAATCCTCTTTCACTCTCCTCGATGAACTTTTATCTTTTTCAAAAGGAGGTGAGAGGATGAAGGAGAGAGGACGCAGTAGCAAATCTATTTGATAAAAGGCGAAGGAGTGAGTGGTGAGACCCATGTGTAACTGGGAGGTAGTGTGTAGGGATGAGACTCAGAAATGGACTTCTTCCTGTTTCAGTCACAGTTTCTCTCTTTACACACCCCTCTGCTGGACTGTTAGTTCATATCTCAATTTCTTATTTATACAGCATAGTGTTATCTGCAAAATATGTCGGAAGTCTGCCTCATTTACTGTGGACAGCAGATGAGGATTGTGTGTGTGCACGTCTTTACACGGCAGAGGTCTGGATGATGATGATGATGATGATGATTCAAGAGTGGCTTACATTTCCTCCATGTCGCACCTATGTGTGTTGTGGAAAATCAGATTTGCTCTCCCTGCTCATCCTTGGATGCAGCAGCCTCCCCCCTCCCCCCTAGCCTCGTCCGAACCATCGTGATCTCGCGAGCTTACATTCTGTAGTGAAAGAGAATGTAAGCTCGCGAGATCAGGATGGTTCATACGAGGCGATCTACCCCCACTCCAACCGCAAAACCCGGTGTGAGCATGCACCCCCTCCATCCCCGTCCTGACGTGACGGCTCGTCGTTTGTGTCTGCAGCGTTGAGTGGCTTCCCATCCCCTGTGGAGGTGTGCGGCTGCTTCATGCTTCGGGGGTGGTGGAAATCTAGTGAGTAAACCACGTAGCATGTGGTGTGAGAGTGTACTAGGAGACTGAGAGGGCTACAAGAGGCGTCCTAACACACTCCCAACCCCCCTCCAACCTGTCTTGTCCTCCCTTCCCTCTCATGTGGATGTGGAGCATGTGGTGTGGCTGTGTTGTAGAACAGAGAGTGATGGACAGAGGCCTATAGGAGGTGAGAAAGAGGGACTGCCTGGCCACACATCCTGTCTAACCACCTTAACCATAACAGCTATACAGCACCCCACTTCCCTGACCCTACCTCATCATGGAGGCCTGACCTTTGACACTCTGATTTCTGTGTGGCCCTCCCTGGGAGGAGGTCCTGCCCAGTGTTAAGCCGACCATGTCCAGAACTGTGTGGTTGTTGGGGGACATACAGGGGACGGCTGTGGTAGATTAGTGACCCACCGGGGTCAGGGCTGCACAGCCTAATCCAAACATCCCTGCCTGTGGAGACTGAGGGTAGAAGGGTGATGCTGAAAGAGACAGGGGACAGGAAATGGGAGAGTGGAGATGGGATAGGCTGGATAAGGTGAAGGTAGAGAATAGAGGGTGTTGGTTAGAGGAGACAGGGGAGAGGCTGGAGGAGATATGAGAGGGGAGAGGAGGTGACTAAGTCTGACCTGTCATCTGAGGCGACCTAGCTGTGGTTCTTCATTTACCCCAGTATATGTCAGTCAAACTTATGTTTCCTTTATCTGACATTCATGTTGGATAGAACTAGTTTTATGGGGAAATATGTGAAAATATTGGCAGTCTAAAAGATAGTCAGCTCCATGGCCTCGGCGCTGGTGTCAGAGGTGCTGCAGACTCAATAATGATATAATAAGGGTCTTGTAGATATGCACCAACACACCATATTTAAGCTCCACTAGTCTGAGATTCACGAAGGCAGCAGTCTGTTATTCCAAACATTTAAGACAAAAGCACTATGATTTGGGAATTTGGAAAGCATCAGCTTTTCGCCTGGAGTGATGTCCTGCTGCTCTGCTGTTGTGAACTTGAAACAACTTAATGTGGTGTCAAAGAAAGCAGCTGCAGGTGGCGGCCCTGTTTCTAGTCACAAATGTTGATGAAACATCAAATTTTCCCCTAAAATATAATTGACCATCGAGGGGCTAGTTTTATGTGACGTTTTTGCTTTTCATGTACATTTCTGAAGTATATGAGGTATTTTGAAGTAAATTAGGTACAGTATTCTACAGCAGTTGAAGTTTTCATGTGTGTTGCGTCACCAAAAACACACTTTGTCATTTTCAAAACACTTTGCCCACATAAATGACTGCTTTTTATCCGTGTGATTACTTACCAAAGTGTTTTCCAGTTTGTGATGCCTTTATTTTTTGTTTGCATTCTGAGGATAGAAACTGAAATTATTTTAGCCCTTCATGATTTGATCTTTCATTTCAATATGATTTAATTTATATGAAACGTATATCAAATGCGTTAGTATGCAGTCACAGCGTTCCTGACCTCTTGCTTTGAAGTGAAGCTTTGAAGTGAAGCTTTGAAGAAAAGATGAAACACTGAGACTGATGATTGTTGCCATTTTGACCAGCTTCAGTTTCTAGTCTTAGCATTATAGTGTGTTGGAGTAATAAACCATTAAAACACAGCCATTGAAGTGATTAACAGGCATGGTGGTTCAAATCAGATCCAATTAAACAGTTTTTCATTCAAACCCTCTGCTACCATTTCACAGTAAACCTTTCAAACAGAAATTGAATGACCTCGGGTTTGTTTTTTTCCTACAGTGAAGGATGATGGGAGCGTGGCGGTTGCCCTGGGTTTCACGGCCCACCTGGTGCTGATGATCAGCTGCTTCTTGCAGATCCCTCTTAGGTATCCTGTCATCCACAAGGGTTCCCGCTCCTCCATCAAGGACACCATCACAGACAAGCTCAGCGAGAAGGAGAGAGAGTAAGCAACCTACAACAGCCTTCAATATTTTGTTATTTATGTTGAACATTTGAATTATCGAGTATTCAAAGTGCATTTTCCATTCATTAACAGTTCCACACATATGCTGTTACACATTTCTTTCATTATATAGTTGACAAATGACAAACTAGGAGTATGGAGGGAACTGATCCTGGTCATAAGAAAGTGCCAACGGCAGAAAGGGGCTAAATGTGGACAGTAGCTAATCCTACTGTAGCCAGTTCATGGATTCCTAGTACCCAACAATTTTGCGGTTGAGTAGAGATCAACTCTAAACGACTGGAGAGCTCATTGTGATCCTGGTCATAACAAGTACTGTAGGAGCTAAATGAGGACAGCATGTACTCTCCTCTCCATATGTATTTGGAGAGTGAACGTAAATATTTATATTTGAGATAGAATGTTTCATATTAGGCAACAGTACAGAATGCCAGCTCTTATTTTAGGGTATTTTCATACATATCTGTTTTACCATTTAGAAATGATAGCACTTTATGTATCTAGTCCCCCCATTTGGACAAATTCACTTATACTGTATTAAAGTAGTCAAAAGTTTAGTACCTAATTTACTACATGCTAACCTCCCCTGTTATTGGTAATGGTGAGAGGTTAGCCTGTTGTTGAAATCTCTAACCTTCTCATTCAATATTATTCATGATTCATTTGTGATTGTTCTTAATCATGGCATTATCATGATTCATTTTGAAGTGTTCATAAACATCTTATCTACTCACTTAGAAATAAAATGACTCCAGTCATCATTCACCATTCAGTTACTATTGGGCAAAACATAACACAACCAAAACAAACTACAAATGCATCCAACAAGTTTGTAGAGTCACAAGCTTGATGTAATCATTCCGTGCAAGTAGTAAACTTTTGACTACTTTGGACAGCTAAGCCTTATGTTATGCAGCATGTCAAACGGTGTCAGGTTCACTCACTGTTTCGAACGTTCCTTTGTCATTTCATATAAAAACCCAGACAGTAGACATTACTATTTTTCATAATGATGAAGCACATTGTTGAAGATTCCTGTTTTGCTCACCATGGCCTGTACCTTTATCTTTGTACCCTAGGGGGCTACGCTAGGCGCTGTTCTACCCACACTGTATTTAGACAGATTTACCTGAATGGAGAGAGGTATTTAAGATGTACGGATATGTTGGATAATATTGTTGCCATGGACACAAGGAAAGAATAACATTCTTGGGGCCTTGCCTCTGGGCTGTACCAGCCTCCTTGTTTAAATCCTGTTTAAATTGTACCGGGCACCACAATTACAGTAAGGACACTGTATTGAAATTATTATTTGCATCTGTTTGGATCCGGTAACTATGCATCAAGCTTCCAACAAAACTCCTGTTGTGATAATTACATGTTTGGGAATGCGCACATATGCTGTCAGGTATGCAACTGTACATTCCTGTACATTCCTGTACATTCTGTGCACAGCCAGGCAAGACCCCCCTCGACCAGGGAAAAAAAATTATGGGCATCAGAATTAATAATACATCGGATGAAAAAAAAAAAAAAAGAAAATAACAAGATGCTTTGAAAATAGGTATTATCAGACACTGTACTGTTGGGCGTAGTATACATGTGGGCACATTTGATCCCTTTGGTGCTAGATTGATTAATTATAATGTAAGTAAAGTGCCAACCGCCAAGAAATGAAAACGCAACACAGTCTGTATTGCATCTTGCCACGCTACATACAGTCATAGCCTGTCATCTTCGGTTCTGCACAGCTTGCTCAAATTAAACTGTTATTCTTTGCTTGTAGCAGATGGAGATCACCAGTATTCGGTAGAAATACAATATTATATGGTGTGTCGTGTTCCCCTTACGAGGCTGTTTAGGTATATGGGCTTATTTTACCCCCCTCTTGTCTACACCAACACAGGCCTACTGTAAGAGGAGCAGCTGTGAGTCCCATGTCAGTGGGACAGGAAGAGAGTGGCAATGTGTTTTCTGCTCTGCGCTGTTTAGGTGGTTGAGGGGGTAGCAGGCAGACTGTTCTTTGAAAAGCTAATGTGTACAGCCTCATTTTGCCCAATTAATTAACTCATAGTAACTAACAGGTCCGTAGACATTCAGCAAGCCCCTTGGACCTCAATAAGTCCCCCAGTGACCCCTAACCAATGCCTCATCTAACTATTTTGACTGTTCTGGGCTTGAACTGAATAACCATGTAAGGATGAGATGTTCCCAGTGTGTTTATCTCTGTTTTTCTCTCATACTCTCTCACATACACGTATGGATGCTGCTCATCATTGTTTTAGTCAGACATAGGGGAAGGCATGTAAATAAATACATGCATTCCTTCACACACACATCCATATGTCATATATTCAAACCCTTAAACGAAAACATGCACATGGTGAGAGTGTGAGACGTTATCAGAGACAACTACAGCCAGGGGTTCTCCACCACCCGTCACTCCAACCAGCTACACTTCCAGCGCCAGCCACCTCATGGAAACCGACTCCTCCCTCCCTCCCGGACATGCTAAACACCTTCTTTGCCCGCTTTGAAGAAAACAACCGAGCCGCCGACGTGGACCCCCGTTGCTCACCAAGTTTGCTGTGCTCTCATTCTCCGGGGCCGATGTGAGTAAAACATTTAAGCGTGTTAACCCTTGCAAGGCTGCCGGCCCAGACTGCATCCCAAGCCGCATCCTCAGAGTATGTGCAGACCAGCTGGCTGGTGTGTTTGCAGACATATTCAATCTCTCCATATCCCAGTCTGTTGTCTCCACTTGCTTCAAGATGTCCAACATTGTTCCTGTACCGAAGAAAGTGAAGGGACTAAATTACTATCGCCCCGTAGCACTCACTTCTGTCCTCATAAAGTGCTTTGAGAGGCTAGTTAAGGACCATATCACCTCCACCTTACCCAACAACCACCTTATAACCACTACAATTCACATATTGCCCCAACAGATCCACGGACGACGCCACGCCATTGCACTGCACACTGCCCTATCCCACCTGGACAAGATGAATACCTATATGAGAATGCTGTTCTTCGACTACAGCTCAGTCTTCAACACCATAGTTCCCCTCCAAGCTCATCATTATACGTCATTATACATCAATCCAAGATGGCATAGCAGTGCAGACATGTTTGTCGTTGTCCCATGTAAATCTAGTCTTTTTTTGTATATATTTCAATCTCTTTTTCCATTTTTAAATTAAATATACCTTCCGGCAATCCGTCTCACCCAATGTGATACGGATCTGCTATTTTTAGACCTAGTTAGAACCTCCATCAGATGCTAACCAGCTAATTAACTTGTAGCTATTTAGCCACTGCGAGCGGCTTTTACCTCTAGCTCGTACACCAGCCGCTTTTTCCCCGGATAATACGCACCAGCCTGCACAACGCCAGTCTGCACAGCGCGATATCAACCCTGAGCATATCAGGACTGCTTTTCTCCCCCCTTACTCCAGATTACTCCATTACTGGACCATTATTCCAGATCCTCGCAGCTAGCTAGCTTCTTCCGAGTGACCCAGCCCCGACGCTAGCCTTTGAACCAGGCCCATCTCTCGGCCTACTCAGCGGACCCTACGATCACTTGGCTACACAGTTGATGCCTCCCGGGCTCTTCACTAACACCACTAGAAGCCACTACATCGCCGGATTCCTACCGTAAGCTCTGGACCTTTGCATCGGATCATCGCAACTAGCTAGCTGCTACTGAGTGGCCATAGTGGCTAATGCCCTTGTCCCGAAGCTAGCACCAGTTAGCCTTGAGCCAGGCACATCTCCCGGCTAGCAAGCGATATTACTCCAGCTACATTACCGCTTTTGCCAATTTGGCCTGGACCCTTTGTCGACACGGAGCCCCGCAGATCCGTCACGACTGGTCTGCCAACGTAATTCCATCCGATGTGCCCTCAACCGGCCTTTGTTGGACGTAGATGAAGACGCTTCTGCTTGCCCCGGCCTGCTAACTCTATGAACGCCGTGTCTCCCGCTTGCTAGCGTGTAACGACTTCCCTGTTTCATCTATTGCTGTTCACTGTACCCTATGATCACCTGGCTACAAAGCTGATGCCTGCTGTACTGTTCATTAATCACGGTACTCCATTTGGTTTGTTTTGTTTATCTGTCGGCCCCAGCATCGAACTCAGGCCCTGTGTGTAGTTAACTGACCCTCTCTGCCCATTCATTGCCATTTCACCCGTTGTTGTTATCTTAGCTGATTAGCTGTTGCTGTCTTACCCGTTGCCTTATTTAGCTCTCCCAATCAACACCTGTGATCGCTTTATGTCTCGCTCTGTCAATATGCCTTGTATACTGTTGTTTAGGGTAGTTATTGTTATATTTTACTGAGGAGCCCCTAGCCCCACTCAACATGCCTCAGATACCTCCTTTGTCCCACTTCCCACACATGGGGTGGCCTCACCTAGCATAACTAGTACCTCCAGAGATGCAACCTCTTATCGTCACTCAATGCCTAGGTTTACCTCCACTGTACCCGCACCCCACCGTACCCTTGTCTGTACATTATGCCCTGAATCTATTCTACCACGCCCAGAGATCTGCTCCTTTATTCTCTGTCCCCAACGCGCTAGACAACCAGTTTTGATAGTCTTTAGCCATAACCTCATCCTACTCCTCTGTTCCTCGGGTGATGTAGAGGTTAACCCAGGCCCTGTGTGTCCCCAGGCACTCTCATTTGTTGGCTTCTGTAACCGTGAAGCCTTGGTTTCATGCATGTTAACATCAGAAGCCTCCTCCCTAAGTTTGTTTTACTCACTGCTTTAGCACACTCCGCCAACCCTGATGTCCTTGCCATGTCCGAATCCTGGCTTAGGAAGGCCACCAAAAATTCTGATATTTCCATCCTCAACTACAACATTTTCCATAAAGATGGAACTGCCAAAGGGGGAGGAGTTAGCCTGCAGAGTTCTGTCATACTTTCCAGGTCTATGCCCAAACAGTTCGAGCTCTAATTTTAAAAATGAATCTCTCCAGAAATAATTATCTCACTGTTGCCGCCTGTTATATACCACCCTCAGCTCCCAGCTGTGCCCTGGACACCATATGTGAATTGATTGCCCCCCATCTATCTTCAGAGTTTGTTCTGTTCGGTGACCTGAACTGGGATATGCTTAACACCCCGGCCGTCCTACAATCTAAGCTAGATGCCCTCAATCTCACACAAATCATCAAGGAACACACCAGGTACAACCCTAAATCCGTAAACATGGGCACCCTCATAGATATTATCCTCACCAACTTCCCCTCCAAATACACCTCTGCTGTTTTCAATCAGGATCTCAGCGATCACTGCCTCATTGCGTGCATCCGTTATGGGTCCGCGGTCAAATGACCACCCCTCATCACTGTCAGACGCTCCCTAAAACACTTCTGCAAGCAGGCGTTTCTAATCGACCTGGCCCGGGTATCCTGGAAGGATATTGACCTCATCACGTCAGTTGAGGATGCCTGGTTGTTCTTTAAAAGTAATTTCCTCACCATCTTAAATAAGCATGCCCCTTTCAAAAAATATAGAACTAAGAACAGATATAGCCCTTGGTTCACTCCAGACCTGACTGCCCTTGACCAGCACAAAAACATTCTGTGGCGTACTGCACTAGCATCGAATAGTCCCCGGGATATGCAACTTTTCAGGGAAGTCAGTGAGCATCCTGTAGCTCTAACTCCAAAAAGTTCTGGGACACTGTAAAGTCCATGGAGAATAAGAGCACCACCTCCCAGCTGCCCACTGCACTGAGGCTAGGAAACACTGTCACCACCGATAAATCCACGATAATCGAGATTTTTAATAAGCATTTCTCTACGGCTGGCCATGCTTTCCTCCTGGCTACCCCAACCCTGGCCAACAGCTCCGCACACCCCCACAGCTACTTGCCCAAGCCTCCCCAGCTTCTCCTTCACCCAAATCCAGATAGCAGATGTTCTGAAAGAGCTGCAAAACCTGGACCTGTACAAATCAGCTGGGCTAGACAATCTGGACCCTGTCTTTCTAAAATTATCCGCCGCCATTGTTGCAACCCCTATTACTAGTTTGTTCAGGGTCTTCCCTGTGGCTCAGTTGGTAGAGCATGGTGTTTGCAACGCCAGCATGGTGTGTGCAACGCCAAGGTTGTGGGTTTGATTCCCACGGGGGGCCAGTACAAAAAAAGATATAATAATAAATATATAAATAAATGCATGAAATGTAATGTATGTATTCACTACTGTAAGTCGCTCTGGATAAGAGCGTCTGCTAAATTACTAAAATGTAAATGTTCAACCTCTCTTTTGTATCGTCCAAGATTCCTAAAGATTGCAAAGCTGCCGCGGTCATCCCCCTCTTCAAAGGGGAGTATTCTTATCGGCAGACTCGACAGCCTTGGTTTCTCAAATGACTACCTCGCCTGGTTCACCAACTACTTCTCAGACAGAGTTCAGTGTGTCAAATCGGAGGGCCTGTTGTCCGGACCTGTGGCAGTCTCTATGGGGGTGCCACAGGGTTCAATTCTCGGGCCGAGTCTTTTCTCTGTATATATCAACGATGTCGCTCTTGCTGCGTGTGATTCCCTGATCCACCTCTACGCAGACGACACCATTCTGTATACATTTTGCCCTTCTTTGGACACTGTGTTAACAAACCTCCAAACGAGCTTCAATGCCATGCAACACTCCTTCCGTGGCATCCAACTGCTCTTAAACTCTAGTAAAACTAAATGCATGCTCTTCAACCGATTGCTGCCCGCACCCGACTAGCATCACTACTCTGGACGGTTCTGACTTAGAATATGTGGACAACTACAAATACCTAGGTGTCTGGCTAGACTGCAAACTCTCCTTCCAGACCCATATTAAGCATTTCC
The DNA here is from genome assembly GCF_965601325.2 of Salmo salar. Classification (NCBI taxonomy): domain Eukaryota; kingdom Metazoa; phylum Chordata; class Actinopteri; order Salmoniformes; family Salmonidae; genus Salmo; species Salmo salar. The sequence goes on along the minus strand of NC_138294.1, from coordinate 60,271,722 downwards.
AATCCATAATTAAATCTAGAATCGGCTTCCTATTTCGCAACAAAGCCTCCTTCGCTCACGCTGCCAAACATACCCTTGTAAAACTGACTATCCTACTGATCCTCAACTTTGGTGATGTCATTTAAAAAATAGCCTCCAACACTCTACTCAGCAAACTGGATGCAGTCTATCAAAGTGCCATCCGTTTTGTAACCAAAGCCTCATATACCACCCACCACTGCGAGCTGTATGCGCTCATCGGCTGGCCCTCGCTACATATTCGTCGCCAGACTCACTGGCTCCAGGTCATCTAGTAGTCTTTGCTAGGTAAAGCTCCGTCTTATCTCAGCTCACTGGTCACCATAACAACCACCCGTAGCACGTGCTCCAGCAGGTATATCTCACTGGTCATCCCCAAAGCGAACACCCCCTTTGGCCGCCTTTCCTTCCAGTTTTCTGCTGCCAATGACTGGAACAAATTGCAAAAATCGCAGAAGTTGGGGACTTATCTCCCTCACTAACTTTAAGCATCAGCTATCTGAGCAGCTTACCGATCGCTACTGCTGTACATAGCCCATGTGTAAATAGCCCACTACCTACCTCAACCCCATATTGTTTTTATTTACTTTTTTGCTCTTTTGCACACCAGTATTTCTACTTGCACATCATCATCTGCACATCTATTTCTTCAGTGTTAATTTGCTAAATTGTAATTACTTCGCTACTATGGCATATTTATTGCCCTACCTCCTTTCTCCATTTGCACACACTGTGTATAGATTTTTCTAGTGTGTTATTGACTGTACTTTAAAGAAATCCTATTTGTAACTATGTGTTGTTTTTTGTCGCACTGCTTTGCTTTATCTTGGCCAGGTCGCATTTGTAAATGAGAACTTGTTCTCATCTGGCCTACCTGGTTAAATAAAGGTTAAATAAATAAAAAATCATTAAGCTCAGGCCCTGAATCTGAACCTCTCGCTCTGCAACTGGGTCCTGGACTTCCTGACGGGCTGACCCCAAGTGGTGAAGTTAGGCAACAACCCATCCCCCGCTCTGATTCTCAACAAGGGGGCCCCACAAGGGTGCGTGCTCAGCCCCCTCCTGTGTTTCCTGTTCATCCATGACTGCGTGGCCATGCACCTCTCCAGCTCAGTCATTCAAGTTTGCTGATGACACAACAGTGGTAGCCCTGATTACCAACAATGATGAGACAGCTTATAGGGAGGAGATGAGAGGCCTGGCGGAGTGGTGCGAGGAAACTAACCTTTCCCTCAACGTCAACAAAACGAAGGAGCTGATCGTGGACTACAGGAGACCATAGAGAGAGCACGTCCACATCGACAGGGTCAAAAGCTTCAAGTTCCTCGGCGTGCACATCACTGATGACCTGAAATGTTCCCTTCATACAGATGTGATGTATGAAGGCTTCAGGAAGCTGAATAAACTACTCTTGGCCCCTAAGACCCTTTTGAACTTCTACAGATGCACCATTGAGAGCATCCTGTCGGGCTGTTTCACCGCCTGGTACGGCAATTGCACCGTCCGCAACCGCAGGGCTCTCCAGAGGGTGGTGCCTTCAGTCCAACGCATTATCGGGGTCACACAGCCTGTTCTCCAGGACATCTACAGCACCCGGTGTCACAGGAAGGCCAAGAAGATCATCAAAGACCTCAGCCACCGAGCCACGTCCTGTTCGCCCCGTTACCAGGCGGAGACCGTACAGGTGCATCAAAGCTGGGACCAAGAGACTGAGAAACAGCTTCTATCCCCAGGCCATCAGACTGTTAAACAGTCACCACTAGCTGGCCTCCGCCCACTACCCTGCCCTGGACCTTAGTCACTGTTAGTAGCCGGCTACCACCCGGTACTCTACCCTGCACTTTAGAGACTGTACTTTGTACAAAGTCATTTAACACTAGTCACTTTAATAATGTTTACACTGGTTTACCCACTTTATATGTATATACTGTATTCTAGTAATGGTTCATCTTATAAAACTTCTGCTGTACAAACCTTTTCTAGTCAACTACTGTCCATACTGTATACACCATTATATTACATGACCAAAAGTATGTGGACACCTGCTCGTGGAACATCTCATTCCAAAATCATGGGCATTAATATGGAGTTGGTTCGCCTGTTGCTGCTATAACAGCCTCCTCTCTTCTGGGAAGGCTTTCCACTAGATGTTGGAACATTGCTGTGGGGACTTGCTTCCATTCAGCCACAAGTCGGGCACTGATGTTGGGCGATTAGGCCTGGCTCGCAGTCAGCGTTCCAATTCATCCCAAAGGTGCTCAATTCATCCACCACTCACTATGCTTCTCTGGTCACCAGTTGGCACTTGTAATATGGGGTGGTGTGGGGCGTTCTTCTGTCTGTGTACTACTTTCTCTGAGTAGTGTGTTCCAGATGCCAGTGACGTCTTGGCAAAGCTTGGTCGCTGCTAGATGGAGCTGTGTCCCCACTGTGGAGCTGTTGTTTGACTGTGACTGATTCTGTGGAGGCCAAACATCTCTTGCATCGTACCCTGCCAGTCTAGTTAAAAATGTGAAAATTCCTCATGTTCATATTCCCAAGGAGCCAACTTACTTTTTTTTTTAACACCACCTACAGTCCATCATATAGTTGAGTAAGACAAAACTTTCCTATCCCTCGCGTGATAGGTTTTTGGCTTTTTTTGTGCTTGTTAATTGGAGCCTAACAACCATTTAGGTTCTCTTGACTGTGCCAGCCATATAGAAATGTTTGACCTGTAGAGCGAGGGCATTACTGTTATATTCCACTCCAGACCTGCCGTCTCAGATAATGACCGCCTTGGCTTTTATGTAGGTTGCCATTTAGCCACAGTAAGAGCAGGCAGACCGATGTACAGCTGAACTAGTGTTCCCTCTACACCTGGGTAGAGAAGTCTCATTCAGTGTAGAGTGAATGAATGGGGCCGCGTGGGGACTGGAGGGTGTATTTAGGGAAAAGGTGGTAAATGGCGACGACTCCACTTGGCTTGTTTGTTGGCAGTAATCCTAACTTCAACGCACCATTATTTGGAATCTCGGAAGCTTTCACCCATCTAAAATATTCTCAGAATGCAATGAGCTCTAATGATACGTTGCTCCCACCTTTTACAGACCAGCAGCAGAGAGAACCCAGCTCCATAGCTTCAGTGTGTCTGATTGAATAGGTGAGATGCAATCCAGATGTCACCGGTATGATTGAGACCAGAGCCTGGCTGTTAAAAACCCAAGCTCTGCTTCATACATATTTGTTACTAGGAATATTAAGGGGAAACCCATTTTGTTGCCTAATTTTCTTCATGAAATTGAAGGCTGAAGAAAATAACCGCCTAAGTAGGGATTGACACATCAATGCGTGGCTCTAGTGTAGTGTGGCTGGGGGAGGAAGTGCTCTATGTGACTGCCAGTGAATGGAGGGAAGGAGGCTAAGAGAGGGCCTTGGTTTGGCTGGACCTGCAAACTCAAAGGAAGGAGGTTATTGTTATGCGGCGTTCTGTTTCACATCCCTTAACATGGACCATGTGGGACCAGGGGAAGGCCCGTCAATCCCCCCCCCCCCCCCCCCCCCGCACCCCTTTCAGGGTCACATAGCAGCCACGAGGGAGGGGGTAGAATAGTTAGTTGCTTAATGACAGGACACAGACTAGAGTCAGGCACATACTTTCACTTCTCTTTTTATCGTACAGTAACATTTGAGGACAATGGGAAATACTGTAATGGTCAAATCAGTTGGATGTCCCGGGGGAAAGGGAAGGATTCTCTGGTGTGCCAGATGGGTCAGTTGTATAAGTGGTTGACTGGCCCTGCTACCCTGTAAAACCTCTCTGTAATCCAGAGAAGATGGGTTGAGAGTGGGCCAGTGAGACCAGGCTGCTCCCCAGGCAGCTCCAGGCTGCTTCCCCATCGTCAGTGGTCCAATGCCCTGATGCCTCAGGCATCCACCAGATCTCTCCTCTACTCTGCCATCACTCTGTCAATTTCTCAACTCTATTACTTAGGATCCATCCATTCCCTGCTGATTTGAGAAATTGCATTTATCACATGCGCCGAATACAACTGGTGTTGACTTAACTGTGAAATACATGCTTATGAACCTTTCCCAACGATGCGAAGTAAAAAAAAAAAAATAATACCTTAAATAGTTACTAACACGAGGAATAGAATACACAAGAGTGGAGCTACAGTTGAAGTGGGAAGTTTACATACACTTATGTTGGAGTCATTAAAACACATTTTTAAACCACTCTCCAAATTTCTTGTTAATAAACTATAGTTTTGGCAAGTCGGTTAGGACATCTACTTTGTGCATGACACAAGTAATTTTTCCAACAATTGTTTACAGACAAATTATTTCACTTATAATTCATAGTATCACAATTCCAGTGGGTCAGGAGTTTACATACACTAAGTTGACTGTGCCTTTAAACAGCTTGGGAAATTCCAGAAAACGTCATCATGGCTTTAGAAGCTTCTGATAGGCTAATTGACATCAATTGAGTCAATTGGAGGTGTACCTGTGGATGTATTTCAAGGCCTACCTTCAAACTTAGTGCCTCTTTGCTTGACATCATGGGAAAATCAAAAGAATTCAGCCAAGACCACAGAAAAAAATGGTAGACCTCCATGAGTCTGGTTCATCCTTGGGAGCAATTTCCAAAGGCCTGAAGGTACCAAGTTCATCTGTACAAACAATAGTATGCAAGTATAAACACCATGGGACCACGCAGCCGTCATACCGCTCAGGAAGGAGACACGTTCTGTCTCCTAGAGATTTACCTACTTTGGTGCAAAAAGTACAAATCAATCCCAGAACAACAGCAAAAGACCTTGTGAAGATGCTGGAGGAAACAGGTACAAAAGTATCTATATCCACAGTAATCGGGTCCTATATCGACATAACCTGAAAGGCCGCTCAGCAAGGAAGAAGCCACTGCTCCAAAACCGCCATAAAAAAGCCAGACTACGGTTTGCAACTGCACATGGGGACAAAGATCGTACTTTTTGGAGAAATGTCCTCTGGTCTGATGATTAAAAAAATAGAACCGTTTGGCCATAATGACCATCGTTATGTTTGGAGGAAAAAGGGGGAGGCTTGCAAGCTGAAGAATACCATCCCAACCGTGAAGCACGGGGGTGGCAGCATCATGTTGTGGGGGTGCTTTGCTGCAAGAGGGACTGGTGCACTTCACAAAATAGATGGCATCATGGGGCAGGAAAATTATGTGGATATATTGAAGCAACATCTCAAGACTGGCAAAATGGCTTAAAGAACAAAGTCAAGGTTTTGGAGTGGCCATCACAAAGCCCTGACCTCAATCCTATAGAAAATCTGTGGGCAGAACTGATAAAGTGTGTACGAGCAAGGAGGCTGACAAACCTGACTCAGTTACACCAGCTCTGTCAGGAGGAATGGGCCAAAATTCACCCAACTTATTGTGGGAAGCTTGTGGAAGGCTACCTGAATCGTTTGACCTACATTAAACAATTTAAAGGCAGTGCTACGAAATGCTAATTGAGTGTATGTTAACTTCTGACCCACTGGGAAAGCGATGAAAGAAATAAAAGCTGAAATAAATCATTCTCACTGCTATTATTCTGACATTTCACCTTCTTAAAATAAAGTGGTTATCCTAACTGACCTAAGACAGGGAATTTTTACAAGGATTAAATGTCAGGATTTGTGAAAAACTGAGTGTAAATGTATTTGGCTAAGGTGTATGTAAACCTCCGACTTCAACTGTATATACAGGGAGTACCAGTAAAGATCAATGTGTAGAGGTACGAGGTATTTCAGGTAGATACTGTATGTGAAGGCAGGGTAAAGTGACTAGGCATCCGGATAGATGATAATAAGAGTAAAATGAAGAACAGTGTAGCAGCAGAAGTGTGTGTGTGTGTGTCTGTGTGTGTGTGTATATGTATGTATATTTAGTGTATTTGTATGTGTGAGGGTATGTATGTTTAGTGTATTTGTATGTGTGTGGGTATGTATATTTAGTGTATTTGTATGTGTGTGGGTATGTATATTTAGTGTATTTGTATGTGTGTGGGTATGTATATTTAGTGTATTTGTATGTGTGAGGGTTTTGTGTGGGAGTGACAGTATAGTGAGTGTGAGTAGGGTCAGTGCACGACAGAGTTAGTGCAGATAGTTTGGGTACCATTAATTGACTATTTAAGCAGTCTCTCGGAGCCTGTCGGTCTGACGTTAATAATAAATTAAAAATTAAATAAGACGTTAAATAATAAGCATCTGCCTTTAGTGCTGAATGATTAGTGCTTTTTGTGGTCGGTTCGGTTTCAGTTTGATTAAAAATAATAATCACGGATTTCGATTAATAAAAAATAAAAAAACATGAAATGCTCTATGCATTTTGTGGGTTGAATTATGTAACACAGAATAAAACAATTCATAAAAGTCCCATGATGGTAGTGACTGTCCATTACTGCTCATCACTTATTAACCATCATTTATTCACATAAAATATTTCAGTAGTTGTGTATATTACGTTTGTTTTATTTTATGACAATTATTTAATTCCAAGTTATCATCTTGTCTCTATGGAGCTGCTGTCTGACAAAATCACTATTTTAGTAGTAAATAATGCATCATTTTATGACTGCTGAAACAACTATCAATCACTTAGATCATGTATTTTCAGGTAGAGATGGCTCGGGAAGCAACAGCTGCTCTCTATATCACCTCAAGACCGCGTATTCTTCTGTCTCTTCTGTAGCAGGTGTAAAACACAGACCGGACAAGTAGATGTGCAATGGATTATGGTCATTGTAGTTAATTAACACATTTTATATGCTAAACTATGAAGAATATTGGCCTGTTGGAAACTACAACTCCCTACTGCATCGCTACACTAAACTACACTGTTTAGGCTGGATCGGATTTATCTCTAGAGGAACTGTGCAATGTGTGCATTGAGCTCACAGAAAAAAAAACAGAACAAAATGGAAGTCAAATAATGTAACCGACATCAATTCGTTTTTTAAAAAGCGGAAAATAACCGAAATGTTGGTTAATCGCTCAGCACTATCTGCCTTAAAAGGATTTTGAAGTTATAGCTATGATTGTTCACTGAATGGAATGGTTCAGCTGGCTCAGTTCATCTGCATATGATATTTTATACAGCTTTTTCATGGTTGGGTAACCGTTGGCCTGACGAGTGTCGTCTTACTGCCAATGGCGGCATGGTCTCTCTCTCCATCTCTCTCTCCTCTCTCGCATTAAGACCTTGTGGTAGCAGTCAGCCATATGGCCTGCCACAAGATTGGGAACACAAATTCTAAATACCTGTTCTCTGTCCGTTTCACTTCAGGTCAGCGTGTACTTAATGGACCGTTTTAAAAGGCTGCACATGGGAGGAAGTTTAGATTCCCCATGATAAATAAAGAGGCGCTCCTTGGGAGGGAGAGGGAGCAGCTAGCTAGCCCCATAGAGAGCTGGCCAGATCCTGTCCTCTGGGTCCAGCTCTCTGGATCTAATTAAAACAATGAGAGGGGATGAAAGCAGAGGGAGAGTGGAAGAAGAAAAAACCCCACCGACAGGCTGCTGCATCGTCTAAAAAAGGCTCTGTCTGATGATGAAAACAGCCGAAACGACCGAGCGGGCAACCGGATGGCACATCACTCAGGAGACACTTTTACAGCAGTGCTTTCGCTCCAAGATGCCGTTACCCCAGTTGTAAGCGGAGCAGTGCGGCAGTCATTAAAATAGCATTCACTGACAGATGCTCAATGTAATCATTTCTCCAATATTGGAAAGTACAACTCCCTGTGATTTATATAGTAACCGGTGCCATTATCCGTGAAAGTTGCAAGGTGGCAGGTGTTTTTTAAAAAGCAGGCCTCACATGATTTATGGTTCTGGTGTGTTTGAAATCGCACATTAAAGACATTCTAGGGAACTTCTGGGGATTTTTTGCAAGCCACGGATAGCTAAGTGTAAGTAATGGTTACGGGTGGCTAACTCCCAACTCCACTATGTGAACCAGAGCTGTTGTTTTGTACATTTGGCATATTAATTAGTTATATGTAAACAGGCTCTCGGTGGGACAGATGTGCTGTGGCGGAAGGATCACAGGCTGTGTGTACATTACAGCAGGCCACTGAGTCACTGGGGATAGTTCAACGTTGTTCAGGGCCAGATTAAGTCTGAATTATCCGACCACCCACCTGCAGCACAGCTATAATATCACCCTTTACAACCCTACAGCACTTAGGCTTGTACAATGTAATGTCCCTAGGGGGAAAGAAACAAGTGCCCTATTACGCACACTGTATGTGCAAGGTGCACTCATTGACCTGCTGTTCTGTAAAAGTCTCATTTTTTCTCTTAAAAGGTCAGTCTATTCTGAAGATGACCATGTTAGGTCAGGGGTCAAGGTTTAAAATGACTCTAAACTCTCATCTTGGTCCAATCATCGACTTCATCACCACATAGCCATACTAACAAAATCTCCAGCCAGCCAGTGTAGCTTACCAAGTCCAACACAAAACCTGGTCTTTGGACTGCTTTTCCTCCATTTTCCTGGATCCCCCTCACAAAAAGCCAGCCTACAGTAAAATGTGAGCGTTGCCACTTAACTGTCACTCATAAAAGACCGTGCGCTGTGGTGCAATTGACCATGCTCCGTAGACACTGGTGGTCCTTCAGCTGGTCCTTCCTGTGTAGAGAGAACAATTACATAGACTCTTCTAATAAACAACCTACTGTACATCAACAGGAGGGAGCGAGGGAGGAAGTGACACCGAGAGACTGAAGGGAAGTGAAAGAGGGAGGAAGAGATACTGTACACACACACACACACATAAAAGAACGGAAGAGGCACAGGCTCTCCTGCTATCACATTTTATGATTGTCTGTGAGGGGGCCTGGACCTGCCTGCAGTAGAGGCCTGCCTGGCTGGCTGGCTGGCTGGCTGGCTGGCTGGGTTGATTAGCCGGAGGGCTGTGTAAATACTCTAACCCCATAAAGAGAAGGAGCTTTCTGTTAGAAGCTGCTTTTACGACGTACAGAATTCCCCACGCCTCTCTCCTTATTAATTACAGATCTTCTCTACCCGTCCATCTGCACGCCGACATCTCAGGCTCTACGGGCGTGTGAGATAGAGCAGGAAGGAGAGGGGTTTTACCTTTACTGTTCTCCACTGGCTGTTTATGTTTTAGGCTCCTTGACAGTCCAGGTTTATCTCATTAAGCAAAACATATATATATTTTTGTATTTTTTTTAGGTAGATGTCAAAGACAGTGTTGGTCATGGTGCCTGTCAGTGTCATATTTAGTTTGCCGTGTGCATAGAGATGGCGTTCAACAGAGCTGCCAGAGGGGATGTGGGAGAGGGTCGGGACATGGTAGTAATAGATCTGTTTTAATGAAGGATAGGAAACCTGTGGTGGGTGGGTGCATGCGTGCGCATACATTTGTGTATTCATGCATGTGTGTGCATGTCTATCTGTGTGTGTTTGTCTGACGAGAGAGGAATTATAATTGAACCAAGAAAGGGGAGGTGTGTGTGTGTGTGTGTGTGTGTGTGTGTGTGTGTGTGTGTGTGTGTGTGTGTGTGTGTGTGTGTGTGTGTGTGTGTGTGTGTGTGTGTGTGTTCTGGCCTGTGGATGGATGAAGGGCTGCTGTGGGCTGGAGAGCTGCTCCAAGGCTGATGGTGATCCACTTCATCCCACTTGTGTAACAGATCGTTTTATCACAGACGCCAAGACAAGACCGGCCCAGTGATTAAAAATCACTGCTTTCCACTCCAACTCCCCTCTTTTCTCTCTCTTTCTTCCCTTCCCTCACCTTCTTTCTCCATCCCTTGGCTCTTCTTTCTCTCTCTATTCTCCAAATCTGTCTCTTCTCTAACTTCTCTAACTGCTGTCTCTTCTCTAACTTCTCTAACTGCTGTCTCTTCTCTAACTGTTCTCTCTCTTCTCTAACTTCTCTAACTGCTCTCTCTCTTCTCTAACTTCTCTAACAGCTCTCTCTCTTCACTAACTGCTCGCTCTCTCTTCACTAACTGCTCGCTCTCTCTCTCTTCTCTAACAGCTCTCTCTCTTCTCTAACAGCTCTTGCTCTTCACTAACTGCTATCTCTACTTCCCTATATCCCCCCACTCTTTGGCACTTCTGACTTCCTCTTCCCCTCCCCCCTGCTGGTGTATTATAATATATTTGACTTTACTGGACTTATTGGAGGAATTCCTCTTGTTTGGTGAACCGGAGTCCCTTCAGCGTGATTTCAGACCCACTGGACAGCACTCATTAATCACCTCCCGTGATGGCAAACTGTGTGTGTGTGTTCATGTGTGCCTTTGCTTTTCTGTGTGTGTGCGCATGTCAGCCTCTCTGATGTCCTTCTCATCAGCAAACTAATGATATGTTGTCAGGAGAAAGTGATTGTTGGAATGCCTGCTATGAGAGTGTGTGTGTGTGTGTGTGTGTGTGTGTGTGTGTGTGTGTGTGTGTGTTCGGTGTTATTTCTCCCTCTGTTAGTTATTTCCTGGTCATGAGATATTACCACTGGCACGTAGCTTCCTCTGGGGGTTGACTAGTCAGAGTATGTAGGAGTAGAACAAGTGTCTCCGGCTGTGTGGCTACTGCAGTGTTTCCCTCCATCTGTCAAACCAACAGTGTCTAATATGTGGTGAACAGTTTGTATGTAATGCACCTCACAAGAAACTTAATTTATTGTGTGTATGGTTGGGCAGACGTTAAGGACTACACTTCAGTGTGTACTAAAGCGTTAAAGCGTTAGAGATAGCCTAGCTACGGCAGCTCTGTTAGATCAGTAGCCAGCTCCCTCACTTGCATGGCTACAGTCAGTGCCTCATGCACCTTGCCCTGTAACAGTGATGTACCAGTGGCGTGATAAGGAGGGCTTCCCGACTCTCGCCCTGCGCTCCTCGGCCCTGCGCTCCTCGGCCCTGATTCTCCGGCATCTGAGGGTCAGAGTTAGAGGGGAGAAGGCATGTCTCCTCTAACAAAGGATTAACAGTATAACATGCCCCACGGGGCACAGCCATGGCCCCTGACAGGAATGAGATATGGATGAGGAGGGGAGGGAAGAGGGCTGGATGTTCGCTCACACCTCCTGTCCAGACTGACTGCTGAGCCTGACAGCAGAGGAGTAGTCAGTTGTTGTACAGGGTTAACGCAAGCAGGTGTGTGCGTGTGAGCAAGCAGAGTAAGACTGTGCCCTGGGCGTATCTCTCAGTACATCCTCTCAGTTGGGTAGCAGACATAAGCACATAATGACAGGAACCGTTCTTCGTGGGGGATGAGCTGACTTTAGCCATAACGGGATGAGAGGAGAGCGTTGTTGTCACTAAGGGTGTCAGCAGGCTCGGCCTGGGGCTATCCCTCCAATATCTCCACATAAACAATCCAGGGGTTTTCAGCACTGCCTGCCCTGCTACCTAGACATCTGACTGGCACCTGAATGCTCAATGGAATCCCACTGAGCCTCCATCTGTCGGTCTGTCTTTGTTCCCTGTAGTGTAGAAGCAGGTGGGCAGGCTGTTTGATGGGCCTACAGTATGCAGCCTGGACGGTTCGGAGCTTGTTTGATATTTTAGTTTAACAAGATGTGGGAGGAGAGCGGGGTGGGGTGGGGTGGGGGGGGTGTGAGTGCGGTGGGAGAGCGGTCCGTATGTGAATGTGATCTTAGACTCGGAACAGGCTTATCTAGATTTACTCGGCTTCTGCTGAAGTGTTCTATCCAAACTGTAGCCTGCCAGGTACGGACTGTAGGAATACATGGCAGTGTCAACAGGGAAGGAATTCACTTCACAGCGCTCAGAAGTCTAGTTGGTGAATCTCACAAAGTTAAACCAACAAAGAATACAATCTAACCTATGTGAACCACCTGCTCCAGTACTGTAGTCTTATCACCTCTTCCTCTCTTCCCCTGCTCTCACAGATTCCCCCTGTACCCTCGAGGAGAACGCTTTCAGTTTGAATATGGAGTCTACCTGATCAACAAGAACATCGCCCAAGTAAGACCATGGACCACTCACACACATCTGTCAGACACATACGCACACCAACTATTTCCCAGGTAAGATGTGACAAATGTGTCAGGCTGATCTGAGAAGGTCAGGTGGTCTGATGGCACTGAAAGGTTATTGTGTGGGAAACAGCCTTAGTGGTCTGCAGGTTGTTACACATGTTTTGGATGGCTCAATCATGTCCATCTGTACTGGAGCCTTGTTCCTGTGTTCCTATCCCTTTGAGTGGCCTGGAAACCCTCAATAAAAATATGGAAAAACTGGGATGCATGCAGACTCACTCACTCACTCTTCTCTTCTCTTCTCTGGAAAAGGGGCCAAACTCTTGCCCTGTCTGGGCTGATGAAAGTGGATCTAATGTGTTGACCTGTGTGAGTCCCCCCTCCCTCAATCATTTAGCACCAAATACATACATTTGCAATCCATTCCCTGTCGCTGTCTCTTTCTCAAGCCAGCGGTGAGAATGTGGAATGAAGGAATTCGAATCTCTCCAATGTATTTATTAGGCAGGGCAATTAACTCCAACAGGTGGCTGGGTTCAAATGACTGCACTTTGGGAGGTTTGGACATTGACCAACCTGCTAGCTAGCTGCTATCCAAACTGCTGCCGTCCGCCTTTGTCCAACAACAAAAGAGAAAGAGATGGGGGGAACACTTTAGACAGCAAATGAAAATAACCCTAGACTGAAAATCCCCAAGGAGAGAGATCAAGGGTGCACGTTATGACCTTCATCAGCAGTACCATTTATTTTGGACAGTATGTGTGGATCCCGGGTAAATAGTGTTTTATGTTTAAAAATTCTAGATTATGTGCTTTATGCAACCAAACTGAAATCGAGAAACCATTTTTTCACGGTGTGTTTGATGTATTTTTATGATTTAAATTCTACATGAGAGGTTCATATATTTCCAGGGGTTTTTAGAGTTATAGCCTGGTGACCTTTTTTCTGTGGTGAGTTGCTCTAAATATTCTGTCTCTTCTGCTTCTCTGCCAAGTTTAGAGTTAAAATACTAGCCTTTAAAAAAAGGGTTGAGGATTGTATCATTTGATTGATATTAATGTACTGTAACTGTCATGTTTAAAGAGGGATATCACTGCTGTATGTTTGTGAGTACGTATGTGCGTGCATGCATGTATATGTGGTTGGCGAGCCAGATAATGGTGAGGTCATGCGTTCTTCTCAGTCCAGTATCTCAAAATCTAATTTGTAACATGCTTTGTAAACAACAGGTGTAGACTAACAGTGAAATGCTTACTTACTACAGGCCCTTCCCAACAATGCAGAGAGGGAAAAAATAGATCATTTTTCAATTATAACACTAGAAATAAATGTGCAATGAGTAATGGTAACTTGGCTATATACACGGTGTACCACTAACAAGTCGATGTGCAGGGGTACGAGGTAATTGAGGTAGATATGAACATATAGGTAGGGATGAAGTGACTATGCAACAGGATAGATGAACAGTAGCAGCAGTGTATGAATTAATGCAGAAAGGGTCAATGCAGCTAGTCCTGGTAGCTACTGTATTTGGTTAACTATTTAAATATTTATTAGTCTTATAGCTTGTGGGTAGAAGCTGTTCAGGGTCCTGTTGGTTCCAGACTTGCTGCATCGTTACCACTTGCTGTGCGGTAGCAGAGAGAACAGTCTATGTCAGACAATTTTTAGGGTGTTCCTCTGACACCACCTGGTATAGAGGTCCTGGATGGCAGGGAGCTCAGCCCCAGTGATATACTGGGCCATATGCACTACCCTCTGTAGTGCCTTGCGGTTGGATGCCAAGCTGTTGCCATACCAAGTGGTGATGCAGCCAGTCAATATGCTCTCAATGGTGCAGCTGTATAACGTTTTGAGTATCTCAGGGCCCATGACAAATAGTTTCAGCCTCCTGAGGGGGAAGAGGCGTTGTTGTGCCTTCTTGTGTAGACCATGATTACATAATTCCATTATTCCTTACATGGAACCGAAACCGGCTGCGCCATCGTGCATAAATGTATTTTGTCCCCCTACACCAAACGCGATCACGACACGCAGGTTAAAATATCAAAACAAACTCTGAACCAATGACATTAATTTGGGGAGAGGTCGAAAAGCATTTAACATGAATGGCAATTTGGCTAGTTAGCTTGCACTTGCTAGCCAATTTGTCCTATTTAGCTAGCTTGCTGTTGCTAGCTAATTGTCCTGGGATATAAACATTGAGATGTTATGTTACCTGAAATGCACAAGGTCCTCTACTCCGCCAATTAATCCACACATAAAACGGTCAACCGAATCGTTTCTAGTCATCTCTCCTCCTAGGCTTTTTCATCTTTGAATTTATATGGTGATTGGCATCTACACTTTCATAGTATTACCACGACAACCGGCAAAACAGTTCGTCTTTCAATCACCCATGTGGGTATAACCAATGAGGAGATGGCACGTGGGTACCTGCTTCTATAAACCAATGAGGAGATGGGAGAGGCAGGACTTGCAGTGCGATCTGCATCAGAAATAGGAATTACTTCTATTTTAGCCCTTGGCAACGCAGACGCTCATTGGCTCGCGCGAGCAGTGTGGGTGCAATAATTGAATACCATAGATGCCTAAATTTATTTTGCAACGCTTGCAGACGCGATGCGAGCGGTGTAGTCAGGGATGTGGAAAACGAGAAACTTGAAGCCCTCTCCACTACAGCCCGTCGATGTGAATGGGGGGCATGCTCGGCCCTCCGTTTCCTGTAGTCCACGATCAGCTCCTTTGTCTTGCTGACGTTGAGGGAGAGGTTGTTGCCAGGTCACTGACCTCCTCCCTATAGGCTGTCTCGTCGTTGGTGATCAGGCCAACCACCGTCGTGTCGTCAGCAAACTTAATGATGGTGTTGGAGTCGTGGGTGAACAAGGAGTACAGGAGGGGACTAAGCACGCAACCCTGAGGGGCCCCCGTGTTAAGGGTCAGTGTGGTGTATGTGTTGTTGCCTACCCTCACCACCTGCATCTTATGAACTCCATATGTGACTGGAGCGATGTTTAGGATGAGTTACTGGGCCGTCTCAAAATCAACATAAGTGCACCGCATGGATCAGCTCCCTGCAGCTGACAATGGAAGTGAAACATTGTTCCAGAGCAGTGAAAGTTGTAAACATATCATAGTAGATCTAGCGGAACCCACCACAAAGACAGTTTTCCAACCATCTATAGGGAATCGCTGTACATCGCATGACTCCTGTGTCTCATCACTCTGTTCCGCTGCCATCACACGTGTTCTAGTAGTTTGGGGGAATGCATGAAGCGACAGACGCAACACTGTCACGCTACATGTCATTTCTTCCTTTTTAAAGTGGATATGGGTTTCCCCCAACCCTGACCGTTTCAGACCACTTTATCTGGGAGAACTGGTTTGCGTCCCAGTGACGTTAGAGTAGAGACCACGGTATGGTTCTTAATACTCTGAAGGCTTTATTAGGAAATGGCTGCTTTCATGACCCCCCAACCGTATTAGAAACACTGAGACTAGCTTTTCCACTCACTAATATCATTTACCAATAGAGACAGCGCTTTGCGTTGCTTCGCAGGCTGGTTGTTATTATTGTGTTTGTTTTTTTAAAATGTTTTTCTCTCTAGGGATGTGCTCCTTAAGTTGCGCCCGGCCGGGGTTGGGCTGCCACGGTGTGTAGCGTCTGGCTGCTGTCACAATGCACAACTCTGGTTACACAGCGACACACACACACTGGGCCAGTGGTGGATGTGAGACATTATACTTCCATCTTTTATTAAGTTGGCTGGCGTGGAAAGTGATATGGCAAAGCTGGAGGGCCAGCTTTGAAGTGGCAGCCTGGGAATAGGTTGTTTTTATTTCGGCCTTATGTCAGGAGGTCAGTGTGTGTGTGTGTGTGTGTGTGTGTGTGTGTGTGTGTAGGGGATGGTGTAGGTGTGTGTAGTGGGGTGGTGTAGGCGTGTGAAGTGGGGTGGTGTAGGTGTGTGTGGGGTGGTGTAGTGGGGTGGTGTAGGTGTGTGAAGTGGGGTGGTGTAGGTGTGTGTGGGGTGGTGTAGGTGGGGTGGTGTAGGTGTGTGTAGTGGGGTGGTGTAGGTGTGTGTAGGGGATGGTGTGTGTAGTGGGGTGGTGTAGGTGTGTGTAGGGGATAGTGTATGTGTGTGTAGGGGATGGTGTAGTGGGGTGGTGTAGGTGTGTGTAGTGGGGTGGTGTAGGGGTGGTGTAGGTGTGTGTAGTGGGGTGGTGTAGGGGATGGTGTGTGTGAAGTGGGGTGGTGTAGGTGTGTGTAGTGGGGTGGTGTAGGTGTGTGTAGGGGGTGGTGTAGGTGTGTGTAGGGGATGGTGTGTGAAGGGGGTGGTGTATGTGTGTGTGTGTAGTGGGGTGGTGTAGGTGTGTGGTGTAGGGGTGGTGTAGGGGATGGTGTGTGAAGGGGATGGTGTATGTGTGTGTGTAGTGGGGTGGTGTAGTTGTGTGTAGTGGGGTGGTGTAGGGGTGGTGTAGGGGATGGTGTGTGTAGTGGGGTGGTGTAGGTGTGTGTAGTGGGGTGGTGTAGGTGTGTGTAGGGGGTGGTGTAGGTGTATGTAGTGGGGTGGTGTATGTGTGTGTAGGGGATGGTGTGTGTAGTGGTGTAGGTGTGTGTAGGGGATGGTGTGTGTAGGGGATGGTGTGTGTAGGGGATGGTGTGTGTAGGGGATGGTGTGTGTAGGGGATGGTGTGTGTAGGGGATGGTGTAGAGGATGGTGTGTGTAGTGGGGTGGTGTAGGTGTGTAGTGGTGTAGGTGTGTGGGGTGGTGTAGGGGGTGGTGTAGGTGTGTGTGTGTGTGTAGTGGGTGGTGTAGGTGTGTGTAGTGGGTGGTGTAGGTGTGTGTGTGTAGTGGGGTGGTGTAGGTGTGTGTAGTGGGGTGGTGTAGGTGTGTGTAGGGGGTGGTGTAGGTGTGTGTAGGGGGTGGTGTAGGTGTGTGTAGGGGGTGGTGTGTGTAGGTGTGTGTAGTGGGGTGGTGATGGTGTGTGTAGTGGGGTGGTGATGGTGTGTGTAGGGGGTGGTGTAGGTGTGTGTAGGGGATGGTGTAGTGGGGTGGTGTAGGTGTGTGTAGTGGGGTGGTGTAGGTGTGTGTAGTGGGGTGGTGTAGGTGTGTGAAGTGGGATGGTGTAGGTGTGTTTAGGGGATGGTGTGTGTAGGTGTGTGTAGTGGGGTGGTGTAGGTGTGTGTAGGGGATGGTGTGTGTAGTGGGGTGGTGTAGGTGTGTGTAGGGGGTGGTGTAGGTGTGTGTAGGGGATGGTGTGTGAAGGGGATGGTGTATGTGTGTGTAGGGGATGGTGTAGTGGGGTGGTGTAGGTGTGTGTAGTGGGGTGGTGTAGGGGTGGTGTACGGGATGGTGTTTGTAGTGGGGTGGTGTAGGTGTGTGTAGTGGGGTGGTGTAGGTGTGTGTAGTGGGGTGGTGTAGGTGTATGTAGTGGGGTGGTGTAGGTGTGTGTAGGGGATGGTGTGTGTAGTGGGGTGGTGTAGGTGTGTGTAGGGGATGGTGTGTGTAGGGGATGGTGTAGGTGTGTGTAGGGGATGGTGTAGGGGTGGGGTGGTGTAGGGGATGGTGTAGGTGTGTGTAGTGGGGTGGTGTAGGTGTGTGTAGTGGTGTAGGTGTGTGTAGTGGTGTAGGTGTGTGGGGTGGTGTAGGTGTGTGTGTGTAGTGGGGTGGTGTAGGTGTGTGTGTGTGGGGTGGTGTAGGTGTGTGTGTGTGTGTGTGTGTAGTGGGGTGGTGTAGGTGTGTGTGTGTGTGTAGTGGGGTGGTGTAGGTGTGTGTGTGTAGTGGGGTGGTGTAGGTGTGTGTGTGTAGTGGGGTGGTGTAGGTGTGTGTGTAGTGGGGTGGTGTAGGGGATGGTGTAGGTGTGTGTAGTGGGGTGCATTGGGTGTCAGGTGGCAATAAGGGCTCCCTTTCAGCTTCCTTTGTCTGACAAGACGGTTGCGTACACAGATTAGCAAGTGCAGCGAAATGCTTGTGTTTCTAACAGTACAGTAATACCTGGCAATAAAAAACAATTCACACATAATACATTTTTTTTTATTAAGAAATATCAGAACAAGCAATGTCAGAGACTGGAATATCAATATATATACATGGTGTGTATAGAGAGTATATGAATAGAAAAGGTGTGTACAGCAGTAGTTATATAGGATGAGCCTTAACTAGAATACAGTATATACATATAAAGTGGGTGAACTTGATTAAAGTGACAAGTGTTCAATGATGCGCTATGTAAATAGGGCCCTACAGAATGCTCTCAATGGTGCATCTTTAGAAGTTTGTGAGGGTCTTAGGATCCAAGGTGAATTTATTCAGCCTCCTGGGGTTGAAGAGCCACTGTTGGGGCACCTTCACCACGCTGTCTGTGTGAAGGGACCATTTCAGGTTGTCGGTTGTGGACATCTTGAAGCAAGTGGGAACAACAGAGAGTTTGGAAAGATTAAATATGTACATAAACACTCCAGCCAGCTGGTCTGCACATGCTCTAAGGACGTGACTTGAGATGCCGTCTGGGCCGGCAGCCTTGTCGGGGTTAACACACTTAAATGACTGACGGAGATCAAGAGCACACAGTCCCTGTGAGCTTCGGGGGCCCTCTTTGGCTGCTCAGTGTTTTCCTCGAAGCGGGCAAAGATGTTTAGCAAATCCGGGAGCGAGGCGTCGGTGTCCGCGACATGGCAGCCTTTCCCTTTGTAATCTGTGATTGTCTGGAATACCTGCCACATGTCTCGTGTCTCAGCCGTTGAATTGCGACTCCATTTTGTCCATGTGCTGTAATTTTGCCTGTTTGATTGCCTTATGGAGGTCATAGCTAGACTGCACATGTCCATGTTCACTGTCACATTTAATGTGGTGGTTCGCGCTTTTAGTTTTGTGCAAATGCTGCCATCTAAGTTTCTGTTTGTATAAATTCTAATCGTCACAGTGGGAACAACATCCTCTATGCACTTCCTGATTAACCCAGTCACCTAGTCAGTGTGTATACGTCGATACTATTCTCAGAGGCGATCCAGAACATTTCGCAGTCCACGTAATCAAAACAATCCGATTGGTTAGACCAATGTTGAACAGTCTTAACCCCAGGAACTTCCTGTTTAAGTCTCTGCCTATAGGTGGGAAGGAGCAGATTGGATGCGTGATAAGGTTTGCCGAAAGGAGGGCGGAAGAGGACCATGAAGCCATCCTGGAAGTTAGAGTAGCAATGATCCAGGGTCTGTGTTGCATGTAGCGCAGGAGATGTGTTGATAAAATTTTGGCAGTGTTTTTCTCTGATTTCCTTTTATTAAAGTCCCCAGCTACAATAAATGCGGCCTCAGGATATGCGGTTTCTAGTTTGTCTTTGAGAGCCGTCGTGGAGTTGGCTTGGGGTGAATATACACGGCAGTGACAATGACCGAAGAACATTCTCTATGCCTTTGATGATGAGGTATTCCAGATCAGAATAAAAAAGGACTTGAATTCCTGTACGTTAACACAATCACACCATGAGTTGTTCATCATGAAACAAACCCCTCCCCCTTCTGTTTACCGGAGAGTTCTTTCTCTCTATCCGCGCGAGGGGGAGAGTGTACAATATGGCGCCGTCAGAGATGGTCGCCTCGCTTTGAATCCTCAGGAAACTATGCAATTTTTTGTTTTTTAATGTATTATTTCTTACATTGTTACCCCAGAAAATCTTTATTCTTATAACATACAGCCGGGAAGAACGATTGGATATAAGAGCAACGTCAACTTCCCAACATTACGACTTTCCCAAAGCGTATCCTTTGTTCGGACCACCACCCAGGACAATGGATCTAATCCTAGAAGCCGACCCAAAACAACAACCTGGTCAGGCTCCGTAGGCGTGCACATCGCCCACCACTTCCGAGTATACTACTCGCCAATGTCCAGTCTCTTGACAACAAGGTAGATGAAATTCGAGCAAGTGCTGCCTTCCAGGGAGACAGAGATTGTAACATTCTCTGTTTCACAGAAACATGGCTCTCTCGGGATCTGTTGTCGGAGTTGGTTCAGCCAGCGGGCTTCTTCATGCATCGAGGCCGACAGAGAAACACCTCTTTGGGGAGAAGGGTGGGGGTGTATGCTTCATGATTAACTACTCATGGTGTAATCATAACAACATACATGAACTTAAGTTCTTCTGCTCACCCAACCTAGAATTCCATACAAATCAAATGGAGGCCATATCTCCCAAGAGAGTTCTTGTCAGTTATCGTCAGAGCTGCGTATATACTCCCTCAAGCAGACACCACAACGTCCCTCAAGGAACTCCACTGGACTCTAGGTAAACTGGAAACCATACACAGTGGGGGAAAAAAGTATTTGATCCCCTGCTGATTTTGTACGTTTGCCCACTGATAAAGAAAGGATCAGTCTATAATTTTAATGGTAGGTTTATTTGAACAGTGAGAGACAGAATAACAACAAAATTATCCAGAAAAATGCATGTCAAAAATGTTATAAATTGATTTGCATTTTAATGAGGGAAATAAGTATTTGACCCCCTCTCAATCAGAAAGATTTCTGGCTCCCAGGTGTCTTTTATACAGGTAACGAGCTGAGATTAGGAGCACACTGTTGAAGGGAGTGCTCCTAACCGCAGCTTGTTACCTGTAAAAAAAGACACCTGTCCACAGAAGCAATCAATCAATCAGATACCAAACTCTCCACCATGGCCAAGACCAAAGAGCTCTCCAAGGATGTCAGGGACAAGATTGTAGACCTACACAAGGCTGGAATGGACTACAAGACCATCGCCAAGCAGCTTGGTGAGAAGGTGACAACATTTGGTGCGATTATTCGCAAATGGAAGAAACACAAAAGAACTGTCAATATCCCTCGGCCTGTGGCTCCATGCAAGATCTCACCTCGTGGGGTTGCAATGATCATGAGAACGGTGAGGAATCAGCCCAGAACTACATGGGAGGATCTTGTCAATGATCTCAAGGCAGCTGGGACCATAGTCACCAAGAAAACAATTGGTAACACATTACGCCGTGAAGGACTGAAATCCTGCAGCGCCCGCAAGGTCCTCCTGCTCAAGAATACATATGCATGCCCGTCTGAAGTTTGCCAATGAACATCTGAATGATTCAGAGGACAACTGGTGAAAGTGTTGTGGTCAGATGAGACCAAAATGGAGCTCTTTGGCATCAACTCAACTCGCCGTGTTTGGAGGAGGAGGAATGCTGCCTATGACCCCAAGAACACCATCTCCACCGTCAAACATGGAGGTGGAAACATATGCTTTGGGGGTGTTTTTCTGCTAAGGGAACAGGACAACTTCACCGCATCAAAGGGATGATGGACCGGGCCATGTACCGCCAAATCTTGGGTGAGAACCTGCTTCTCTCAGCCAGGGCATTGAAAATGGGTCGTGGATGGGTATTCCAGCATGACAATGACCCAAAACACACGGCCAAGGCGACAAAGGAGTGGCTCAAGAAGAAGCACATTAAGGTCCTGGAGTGGCCTAGCCAGTCTCCAGACCTTAATCCCATAGAAAATCTGTGGAGGGAGCTGAAGGTTCGAGTTGCCAAACGTCAGCCTCGAAACCTTAATGACTTGGAGAAGATCTGCAAAGAGGAGTGGGACAAAATCCCTCCTGAGATGTGTGCAAACCTGGTGGCCAACTACAAGAAACGTCTGACCTCTGTGATTGCCAACAAGGGTTTTGCCACCAAGTACTAAGTCATGTTTTGCAGAGGGGTCAAATACTTATTTCCCTCATTAAAATGCAAATCATTTTATAACATTTTTGACATGCGTTTTTCTGGATTTGTTTGTTGTTATTCTGTCTCTCACTGTTCAAATAAACCTACCATTAAAATTATAGACTGATCATTTCTTTGTAAGTGGGCAAACGTACAAAATCAGCAGGGTATCAAATATATTTTTCCTCCACTGTATCCTGAGGCTACATTTGTTGTAGCTGGGGATTTTAACAAAGCACATTTGAGAGCAAGGCTACCTAAATTCTATCAGCATATTGATTGCAGTACTTGTGTGGGTAATACCCTCAATCACTGCTTATCTAACTTATGCAATGCATACAAGGCCCTCCCTTCTGCAAATCCAACCACGACTCCATCTTGTTCCTACCGTCTTAAAGGCAGAAACTCAAACAGGCTATACCCGTGTCTAGAATCATTCACGTTTCAAGATTGTTTTGATCACACGGACTGGGAAATGTTCCGTGTAGCCTCAGAGAACAACATCTATCTATACGCTGACTCTGTGAGTGAGTTTATAAGGAAGTGCATTGGAGATGTTGTACCCACTGTTACTATTAAAACCTACCCTAACCAGAAACCGTAGATGGATGGCGACATTCGCACAAAACTGAAAGTGCGAACCACAGCATTTAACCATGGAAAGAGGTCTGGGAATATGGCTGAATATAAAAAGTGTAGTTATTCCCTCCGCAAGGCAATCAAACAAGCGAAATGTCGGTATAGGGACAAAGTGGAGTCGCAATTCAACAGCTCAGACACAATACTTGTGGCAGAGTCTACAGGCAACCACGGACTACAAAAAGAAACCAGCCATGTCACGGACACCGACGTCACACTTCCAAACTAAACACCATCTTTGCCCACTAACAAGGACTGCGGCCCCCTCTCCTTCTCCGTGACCGACGTGAGTAAGACATTTAAACGTGTTAACCCCCGCAAGGCTGCTGGCTCAGACGGCATCCATTGACGCGTCTTCAGAGCATGTGCAGACCAGCTGGCTGGTGTGTTTATGGACATATTCAATCGCTCACAATCCCAGTCTGCTGTCCCCACATGCTTCAAGATGGCCAACCTTGTTTCTGTACCCAAGAAGGCAAAGATAACTGAACTAAATGACTACCGTCCCGTAGCACTCACTTTTGTCATCATGAAATGCTTTGAGGACTAGTCAAGGATCATATCACCTCCACCTTACCTGCCACCCTAGACCCACTTCAGTTTGCATAACACCCCAACAGGTCCACAGTCGATGCAATCGCCATAACACTGCACACTGCCCCATCCCATCTGGACACAAGGAAAACCTATGTAAGAATGCTGTTCATTGACTACAGCTCAGCATTCAACACCATAGTACCCTCCAAGCTTATCTTCAAGCTGGAGGCCCTGGGTCTCACCCCCCTATCCATATCGACGGGACAGTAGTGGAGAAGGTGGAAAGTTTTAAGTTCCTCGGCGTACACATCACGGACAAATTGAAATGGTCCACCCACACAGACAGTGTGGTGAAGAAGGCACAACAGCGCCTCTTCAACCTCTGGAGGCTGAAGAGATTTGGTTTGTCATCGAAAACCCTGAAAAACTGGTACAGCAACTGCACAGCCCTCAACCACAAGGCTCCCTAGAGGGTGGTGCGCTCTGCACAACGCATCACCGGGGGCAAACTACCTGCCCTCAAAGACACCTACAGCACCCGATGTCACAGGATGGCCAAAAAGATCATCAAGGACAACTACCACCTGAGCCACTGCCTGTTCACCCCGCTATCATCCAGAAGGTAAGGTCAGTACAGGTACATCAAAGCTGGGACCGAGAGACTGAAAAACAGCTTCTATCTCAAGGCCATCAGACTGCTAAACAGCAATCACTAACTCAGAAAGGCTGCTGCCTACATAGACTCAAATCACTGGCCACTTTAATAAATGGATCACTAGTCACTTTAAACAGTGCCACTTTAATAATGTTATATCTCACACTACTCATCTCATATGTATATACTGTACCTTGTACCATCTATTGCACCTTGCCTATGCCGCTCGGCCATCGCTCATCCATATATTTATATGTTCATATTCTTATTCCCTCCTTTAGATTTGAGTGTATTAGGTAGTTGTTGGCGAATTGCTAGCGCAGTAATATCTAACAAGTAATCTGTCGGAACTAGAAGCACAAGCATTTCGCTACACTCGCATTAACGTCTGCTAACCATGTGTATGTATTTGATTTGAACCCAGCTAGCTGGATGGACGGGGACAATATATCCGAAGAGAGCTATGATTCCCTAAAACAGAGTATTTTACAGTCCCTGATGTCTCTCTGGAAGGAGATCCTTGCCTTGAGCTCCTCTACTTTGTCCAAGGACTGAGCGCTAGTGAGTACTATACTCGACAGTGGTGGATGGTATGGACTCCCCCTGAGTCTGACTAGGGCCCCAGTCCTTCTACATCTTTTATGTCATTGGCATTTTGGGGCAGCCCCCGGGTTGAATAGAGCTGCATCCGGAAGTTCAAACAAAGGATCCAGGTCAGGGAAGTCGTATTTCTGCAAAAATTTCTGGTGTGACTGCTGATCTAATATCCAAAAGTTATTTCTGGCTGTAGGTAATAATACAAGAAACGTTCTGAGAAGAAAATATAAATAATAACACAAAAAATGAAATATTGCGAAGTTGACTAGAAGCTTGAAACAGGGCGACCCTGTCTGTCTGCTCCATCTTGTTACTTGGACAGAACCCTGTTTGCCCTCCTTTTTCCTTCCTTGTGCGGTCTGCAAATGGCATTGCAACACAAACGACTCCCAAATGGATACTAGGATTTGAAGTGGAGACATTTGCAAGTTTCTCTGCTCCCTATTTGCACCCCAGTAACATGATTTAAGCATTGCTAATGCCTTGTGCTTCTCACAGAGGGGCCTGTCCTATTCTAGCCCCTTTGAATGAGTGAACTACGTAATGAAGTGAGTGGTGTATGGCTGCTCCTTCCCTCCAGAGCAGGAGGCCACAGGTGTTGAAAGTGTCTTTGCAGGGGGCAGAATCACTAAACCCTCAGATCCTGGGTTTCACACGGACAAATTAGCCAAGTTTGTGAGACTGGGAAAGCTGGATCTCTGCCATGCTGCTGTGTTCTCGCTCTATCTCGCTCTCTCCTCCCTGTTATCCATGCGCTCTTTTGTGAAACAGGCATGTGGGCCTGATTAGACTCCAAAAGACGCTATATGAAGATTGAAGGGTGGGGGAATGAGTGTAGGGGTAGGTTGGTGAGGGGGTTGGGGGGCACAACAATTAGCTCTGAGTCACTAAGCCAGGGGTATCGTATTTGCTTGGTCTGGGAGCAGGATGCTCTGTGTTGCATGGGAATTAAAATGAGACCAACCTGGAGCTAGCTGACGGAAGGAGGGGGAAGCAGAAGGCATGGGCACACCACCATGCCCAGCAATGAGGTCCATGGGGAAAACCTTCCACTTGCATGGCTCTGTCAACCTCCAAACTCCAGCCTCCAGGTCTCTGGCTGAGCACAACCGCATTACCCACAATGCACCCTTGGCGGTGCCTCTGGCCATGCTGGTGGTCTGGAGCATGTCAAAGTAATGCACCAGCCATTGAGCGAGAGTGGTGGCTCCATAAAACAAGGCTATGACTCATGAGGGAGCCACTGTGTTTAGTGGTTAGTGGAGGTGCCTGGCTGGGCTGCCAGCATGCTGCGTTGGGAACAGGAGCATGAGCTGGGACGTAGCTAGCTTTTATTGCTGGAGCCAAGCGGTTGGAAAAGGCAGGTGTTCTAGCCTGATTGGAGAGTGATCTTAACCAATGAATGACAATAATAAAGATAATTGTTATTGGTGGAGCCCAGCGGTTGGAAAAGAAGGCAGAAGGTGTTCTAGCTTGGCTGACAGGATGTCCGATTGGAGAGTGATCTTAACCAATGATTATGATAATAATGATGTGGAGTGGTGGAGATGCCGTCAGCTATTTTTGGTAGTTTATTTGTTTACGTATCCTAGCCGTCCGTGTATAGTATGCATCAGTGTTACAACTCTGTCTCTTTCCCTTCCTCTCTCTCCACCATCACCTACTCTCTCTTTTCCATCTTTTCTATCCTCCATGCTTACTATTTGAGTCTTTCTCTCCTTTACATAACTTCCGCTCCTCACCTTTCTGACAAAGCTCATTTTGAACCCCAACAGGAGTGGTGTGAGAACTTCTTGGCAGGATAGCCTCCTGTGTCTGTCTCACTTGATGATGTTCACAGTGGATAGAAACCGTATTAGCACAACTCAGGGCATCGTGCTACAGAGTTAGAACACTACCCAGACCCCTCCTCCGTATTGGCTGCTTTCCCTCTCTTTGGAACCCAGTCAGAGCTGCATAGCATGTGTAACTCTGACTGAATGTTCACAACGCCCCCGTCAAAATTATCTCCAGCTATTACCTTATTTCCTTGGTTGGTTATTTTCTTTTTTATGGATGGATTTCAGCCAGGCCTACAATGGGGCTTTGTGACCTGAATAAGCTGGCAATGATTTATTACTGAAATTAAGAGGATAGAACTGGACATTACACGTTACTTTAGGTTTTCCATGGACGCATGTTGGCATTTCCCTAAACCGTTGTGTGTTTACCTTTGGTCAGTCATCGTTCAACCTACAAGGCTCCAGAATAACTCCCTGTACACAACAGTATGTCATGTACTGTCTGTATACAATTATTTATATACACAGGGGGTGCTGTTTTGAAGGCACTCCCCACCCATTTAAACAAATATTTTGGAAGAATAGAAATGCATTTATTCATTTCTACATTTGTTTTTTGCCACATTTATTCTAGTGCAGACCCCTTAATGCATACTTTTAAATTATATTATGTGAGCTAAACATAAACAATTTAAAAAAATATATATATATTAAAACCTTTTCCTAAAATTAGACTTTTTAGGAAGTTTAATGTTACTATCCACACTACAACAACAACAAAAACGCTTAAATACATGTAACTTTGTCCTTGAAACATTTAATTGAAATACTGTTGAATTCTATTCATTCCTATGGAGAGAACTGCTTCTTCTGGGGAGTGCAGAGACTTGTGGTCCGTGACTCAACCCCACAGCCTGGTCTGTCCAGGGTTCAGAAGAATCCAACATATCGAGTCAGTCTGCACTCTGCACAATCCCCTCTTAAACAACCAGCCTCTTTCTTTTGTTCTGCTCATCTGCCTCCGCAAAACGTCACAAACCGGTCCTCCCAAAACCCAAAGGCAGCAACACACTGTACCCTGTTTGTTTACCTGACCCTGATCCCATCCCCACCCCCATTACATACATACACCTCATCAAGAGGGACAGCAGGACCTGGAGTTGATCAGCTTCCCAAACCAAACTGCCTGCTGCCACTCACTCGCTCGCCGATCTACTCTTCCTCCACAAAGGCAACATCGGTTTTCAATTTCACCGGGATTGATGTGGTAAACCTGTGGCGTAATGGATGGGACAGACACGCCCAGAGATGCAGCTTCTCAATGTACTGCACTTTACATCCCCCCCCTCCAACTCCCTCTGAGGAGGGAGGGAGCAAGTCAAGTTCTCTTTGAGACCGCAGGAAGGGTCATAAACATGTGTCTGTTTTTGTTTTAGCCTGGTGGTGAAGAATTGCTGCGATCCTCAAAGCAAAGTCCCATATGGCCGCATGCGGAGGAATAACTGGCTGGGTAATAGGCCCTTTACATCTAATTCGAAGCCCGCTCCACACCCCTGCCTCTGACAATGTGGTTTACATTGTAATGGCATTAAGCTGCCACTTTAAAGGGGATCTCTCTAACTTCTCAGACAGTAAAAAGCACTTCATTAGTCAACTTTATTTGTCACATTTCAAGCAAGAAATTGTTTTTGGCAGAGTGTAAGTGGGTTAAGTAAACGGGTAAGGGAGAGAGAGGATTGATGCCCGCTGGATTGAGAGATTGTTAACAGTCTAGCAATAACAGCACCAGAGAGGGAGAACTCTGACAGCTGTCCAACCCTCTCTCACATTATTTATGAACTCCCCACACCTGGGTTCAAATAGGATTTGTTTTCTTTCAAACACTTTCTGCGTTTGAGGGTCCCTTGATAGGAAGGGTTTCCAGATCTTTTATTTCTTCTTGCAAAGTTGCCTTAGCATATTCACGCAAGTTGTTTGCTCTGCGACTCCCGTTTTTCGGATTGCATCTTCTCAGGTCCCGGTAGGGTAAGCTAAACTCTGTGTGAACTGTGTGTACTGTCAGTCTGTCACCAACAGCCTGTGGGTATGACAGCTCTCCCATACCTACCCCTAATATCTGAGGACATCGGGCTTCCTTGTCTTGTGCTGACTGAGCCCACCAGCTAGAGTGTGTGTTGGCCTCCGTACTCCGGTGCTAACCTTGTCAAGATATCCTCCACTGCTGTGCTCGTATTTTTGTTGTTTTTATTTAATCTTTATTTAACT
Organism: Salmo salar; assembly: GCF_965601325.2. Lineage (NCBI taxonomy): Eukaryota > Metazoa > Chordata > Actinopteri > Salmoniformes > Salmonidae > Salmo > Salmo salar. The sequence goes on along the minus strand of NC_138294.1, from coordinate 60,243,525 downwards.
AGGCAAGTCAGTTAAGAACAGATTCTTATTTACAATGACGGCCTACCAAAAGGCAAGAGACCACCTGCAGGGACGGGGGCTGGGATTAAAACTAAATTAAATAAAAATCTAGGACGAAACACACATCACGACAAGAGAGACAACACTACATAAAGAGAGGCCTAAGACAACAACATAGCATGGCAGCAACACATGACAACACAGCATCGTAGTAACACAACATGACAACACAGCATGGTAGCAACACAACATGGCAGAAGCACAACAGAAGCACAGACAACAGCACAAAGGGCAAGAATGTAGAGACAACAATACATCATGCAAAGCAGCCACAACTGTCAGTAAGTGTCCATGATTGAGTCTTTAAATGAGGAGATTGAGATAAAACTGCCCAGTTTGAATGTTTGTTGCAGCTCACTCCAGTCGCTACCTACAGCGAACTGAAAAGAGGAGCGAACCAGGGACGTGTGCGCTTTGGGAACCTTTAACAGAATGTGACTGGCAGAACTGGTGTTGTATGTGGAGGAGGAGGGCTGCAGTAGATATCTCAGATAGGGGGGAGTGAGGCCTAAGAGGGTTTTATAAATAAGCATCAAGCAGTGGGTCTTTCAACGGGTATACAGAGATGACCAGTTTACAGAGGAGTATAGAGTGCAGTGATGTCTTCTATAAGGAGCATTGGTGGCAAATCTGATGGCCGAAGAACATCCAGCCGCTTGAGAGCAACCTTACCTGCCGATCTATAAATTACATCTCTGTAATCTAGCATGTGTAGGATGGTCATCTAAATCAACGTTAGTTTGGCAGCTGGGGTGAAAGAGGAGCGATTGCGATCGAGGAAACCAAGTCTAGATTTAACTTTAGCCTGCAGCTTTGATATCTGCTGAGAGAAGTTATCAAGGCCACGGGGCACTAGTCGTCCTTCAACTATTTAAAACTCAAACGGGTTACTTACCTAGATAACCACCTCTTGGAAGGCTGTTAGCCTAGCCAGCTATAAAACGTGAGATTCGGATTGCCTCCTCCTGGTGTTCCTTCTCCCCTTGTATTACTAGCATGCTACAAGCTAGCTAGCGAGCTAGTTTACAAACTCAACCTAGCTGCCACTGTGTAGTCAGCTTGGCTTACTAAACAACAACCATTCGTGCGTGTTTCACATAAATAAGCCCCCTGCTCCAGCCCTGTGGTCATAGCTAGCCTCGCCCCAAATTATTTTGCACTTGCTGTACAGCTCCCGCCAGATTATTGTAGCTCTCTACTGTGTATTGTGGTAGGTGTCCTATATAGTTTCCTGTTACTATTATGTTAGTTAGTTGATGAGTCAGTGTATTGCATAAGAAAGATTTGCTATTGATATTTTATTATTTATTTTCTTCACATTCTGAGCTGAGAGAACACCGCATCACCGTGATGCTGGGCATGCATGGCTGCTCCTTTTGTTGAGCTGAATTACAAGTAGAATATGATCATGACCTGTGCCCTGCCCACCTGCGTGAGGCCCTTTCTGGCCCCTGGACTTAACTGCGCCATCCTGCCTGTGAAGGTGAGGGAAGTGCGGCTAGCCAGAGTTGAGGTCCTGGTTTTCACTGATAATTTTACCAGCATCCGGCATTGTTCACCCGGACCCACCCAGGGCCACCAAAAGAGGGAAAGCCCACGAAACGCTTTTGCATTCCTTCAAGCCCTCTGAGTCAGTCCTCTATCTAGCATACCCTCCAGAATGGGGGCCGCAACAGAGGACTCAGATAGCCGGGACGGTGACCTGCTGTCCACTCGGCCAACCAACCGGCACTTTAGTGACCAGGATGATGACACGCCCAACACGATGAAGGAGGTGCCAACCAGTGTTGTGGACCCAATCAGTCTCAACGCTAAAGATGGGTCAGAGGAGTCATTCCGAGGCTCTGATCACATGAAGTCAGAAGAAAGCTCTGCCTCACTATGCGCGGTCCTGCGTGCAACCTTAACTAGGCTAGAGCTTGCCACAGCAGCTAACCCATTCTTTAAGAAGGCCCCGGCAGCTATACCGTTCAGCGTGTCATCTTCACCAGCATTTCTTACGGAGCTTCAGAGATGCTGGGCTGACCCGCGGGCTCTTGCCCACCACGGCAAGGACAGTAGGATGCTATCTGCCATGCGTGACGCAAAACAACATGGGCTGGTCCATATGCTTAAGGTGGATGAATGCATAGCAGAGCTAATGCTCTCCCCAGATGAAGCACTAAAGGATGATGCCCACTGCCCCAGACCTCCGTGCAGGGCCAAAGATGAGCTACTGTCACGGGCCTAAGACACAGCAGCCCACATGGCCTGCATTGGGAATGCCCTCTCAGTGCTCATGCTAGCACAGAATAGGATGCTCCAGCCATAGCACGCAGACCTGGATGTCTGCAACCTGAATGACGCATCTCTTCAAGCGTTTGTGTTCATGACCAGAGAGCTGGGCAGACTGATGTCCACCCTTGTAGTGACTCGTCGCCAGGTCTTGCTTGCCCAAGACGGCCCAACTCCCGCCATTTAGTTTATGCCCCCACGCCTGTTTGTGGGGTTGGGGGGGGGGCGCTGACCACGACCTCTTGGGGGTTTGGGGGGAGGCTGCATCACCGCCTGGGGCTGACGAGCACCTGTGTTAGGCTGGTGGTAGGACCAGGTGCGTGTGTAGGGCCGAGTGAGTGGCAAGGTTCACGCGTGTCTGGCCTCCCTTTGCCACGACTCTGTGATGCCTGGTTTCTGGGCTGTGGGTTCCACAGCGGTGTAGCCTTACTCTGCTGTTTTCTTTGTTCGAAGGCCCGGTCAGTCGCGGGGCTGAAGAGCAGGGAGCTTTCTCAGCACCCGTCTGGTGTCATCGGACATTGGGGCAGAGTACAGGCTGCAGTTCCGACACCGGCCCCCACCATTCTCAGGGATCAGAATGACTTCAGTTAAATAACCCCTGAAAGCTTGCACCCTCAACCAGGAGATTCCATCTCTCTTGGAGAAGGGAGCGATCACGAGTAAAAGCGTCAGAACGGCAAGATGGCTTGTATTCAACCTATTTCCTGGTTCCGAAGAAAGATGGAGCCTTCTGTCCAGTTCTGGATTTAAAATGGTTCAAAGTTCTCCCCTTTCACATGTGGGAAGGGTTCACCTCGCTGGACTTAAAATATGTTTACTTTCACGTTCCTATGCTACTGGAACACAGGCGTTTTCTGCGGTTCGGCTTCCAGGGCCAGGCATACCAGTTTGCGGTATTACCCTTCAGTCTCTCCCTGGCTCCTGGCGTCTTCACAAGATGCGTAAGTGCAGCCCTGAGCTCCTCCCACCTACAGGGGTTCAAGATCCTTCCTTACCTCGACGACTGGCTCATCTGTAACCCCTCTCGCGAGTGTGCGGCAGAGGGCACAGCGCTGACACTGACCCACGTTACCGCACTGGGTCCTTCAATGAACAACAAAAAGAGCAACTTCACACCAAGCCAAAAGTTCACCTTGATTGGCATGGCTCTGAACTCCCATGCACTATGAGGACATGTATAATACTTCAGCGCGTGGACAGCATTCTTGTTATTCTGCAACAATTCCAGTTGAATGCATTGGTGAAAGTACAAACATTCCAACAACTGATGGACATGCTCGCGGCGGCCTCCGCAGTGACACCGTTAGGCCTGCTTTCTTTAAGGCCACTGCAAGTGTGGTTCAACGACCTCCGCTTGGACCCCAAGCGGGACAGAAACACCAAAATACAGGTGACAAGGGTGTGCTACTCTACTTTGCGTCTGTGGAGCAAGAGAGCCTACCTGACTACAGGTGTCCCTCTCGGATCAATTCCGGCAAGGTGGGAAGTAGTGACGACCAACACTTCACTAAGAGGCTGGGGAGTAGTGTAGCAACACAGGTCTGTACAGGGAGAGTGGTGCCCCCGCTGGAGGAAAGAGCACGTCAACGTGCTAGAACTTCAGACAGTTTACCTAATCCTAAATCACTTTCTGCCGGTTCTCAAACACAATCATGTCCTCATATCAGACAATACATCGATAGTGTTCCACATCAACCATCAAGGGGGAACAAGGTCTGTACGATCCCTACAGGTGGCCCAACAACCCCTGATATGGGCTCTACCACATCTGGCCTCCAAGCCATTTATCTCCCAGGCAAGGTGAACGAGGTGGCAGATTTCTTGTTGTGACAGAAACCGCCCCAGGGGGAATGGGGACTTCACCCACAAGTAGTGGAGATGATATGTCAGTGGTTTGGAACAGCACATGTGCACTTGTTCGCCCCAGACCAAACATCCCACTGCTCCCTCTGGTTCTCTCTGGCAGAGTTCGAGCCCCCTGGGCATGGACGCCTTTGCTCACACATGGCCAGAGGGCCTACTGTATGCTTTCCCGCCGAACCGCCCCTCCCCCCTGATCTTAGCAACGCTGCACAGGGTCTCTCAGGCTCAGCACAGGCTTCTGTGGCCAGCGAGACCCTGATTTCCAACCCTCCTCAGTCTTCTGGAGGGAGATCAGCTGCGATCCTGATATTATCGAGATGTTACAGAATGCCAGAGCCCCATCGACCAGGATGATGTATGCTGGTCGCTGTAAACTGTTTACCGAATGGTGGTCTACCAGGGCGGAGGAACCAGTGTCCTGCTCTGTACCTGTTATACTGAGCTTTCTTCAGAAACTATTTGACTCCGGTCACTCTGCCTCTATACCTTGAAGGTGTATGCCTCAGCCTTATTGGCTAACCATTTACGCATCAATGGAAAATTGGCAGGGGCCCACTACCTCATCTGCCAATTCTTATAAGGTGTCCGCCGGCTGCATCCTGGGACCTGCCAATAGTATTGGAGGTTTTGACGAAACCTTCTTTAGAGCACACGGAGAAGCCGGACATAAAATGGTTATCTCCGAGAACAGCTTTCCTCTTAGCTACTTGCGAAACTTGTGAGTGAGCTCCACACGCTTTCTGTGTGCCCGGTCTGCCTACGATGGAAGGCAGATGACCTAGGCGTGACCTTATGGCCCAATCCAGACTTTTTGCCTAAGGTTTTATCACCCCTTCACATCAATCAAGTCATCGAGCTGGCGGCCTACTGCCCCCCTCCTTTCCAGAATGCGGAGGAGGAGCGAGCAAATCTCCTGTGTCCAGTCCGTTCCCTCAAATGCTATATGCAAGCCACGGAGCACTACAGGAAGTCAGACCAATTTGTTGTTGTGCTTCAGTGGGAAGTGAAAAGGCCTTGCATTGTCCAAGCAGATGCTTTCACACTGGGTTGTGGATGTCATCACTCAGGCTTACAAGGGTGTAGGGCTCCCTGTCCGGAAAGTGTGATATGTCACTTAACCAGAAGTGTCGCCACATCCTGGGCTGCCCTGAGAGGCATCCCCCTGAATGTGCAGCTGCTACTTGGTCAACGCCCTGTTCTCAAGATTTTACAAGGTCAATGTTGCATCCTGCCACACCGTGGGCTCTCTCATTCTTTCAGTGACATTGGTTCATTAATCAGAGGTTAGTAGTGCTATTCCTTGTGACCTTGTTTGTGTGAGTCATCCAACTTTCAAATGTACTGACTAACGTACGAATGTAACTATGGTTCTACGAATACCTGGAAGACCATCAGTACTGTCCTGTCGCTCTAATTCTTTTGGGCGAGAAGAATCTCGAAGAGAGATTTTGTTATTGTTGTTATTATTACTCAACCTGCGATGAGCGCGAGTGATATAATCCATACTTTCAACCATACTGATGGTCTTCCAGGTATTCGTAGAACCATAGTTACATTCGTAACTTCCGTTATACAGTAGCAGCAACACACTGTATATCACATAGTTGTGTTTTCTATATGAACCGGCCACCCTTGGAGCTGGAAGAAATCAGGCACTTGCAGCAGGTTCTCCGTATCACACAGCTTCAGTATTTTTTTGTTTAAATAAATTAATAAAATGTTCTTCCCTCAGTGAGTGTAGTGATGAATGTATCCAGGCATGGAGGGTTATGGGGGAGACGAATAGGAACAGCAAAGGTCTCCCCCTCCCTCCCAGAGTTTAGTTTACTGTTCTCTGGCCAAGTCTGAGAAGCAGGAGATGTGTGGGTAGTCTGGAGGAGAGGGGAGACCTGAACTGCTGGCTGCCAACTGCTGCTGGAGGGAGGAAGTGTGGCTACTGCTGCTCCTGTCATTGTGTGTTCTTGTTCCATTTCCCATCACAGATGTTGCTGTAAGCTACGGTCAGTACCTATCCAGAGTAGAGGACGACCGATTATGATTTTTCAATGCCGATACGGTTACCGATTATTGGGGGCCCAACAAAAGTTGGTGCCGATTAATCGGACGATTTTTCTTTCTTTCTTTATTTATTTATAATAATGATAATTACAACAATACTGAATGAACACTTATTTTAACTTAATATAATACATCAATAAAATCAATTTAGCCTCAAATAAATAATGAAACATGTTCAATTTGGTTTAAATAATGCAAAACAAAGTGTTGGAGAAGAAAGTAAAAGTGCAATATGTGCCATGTAAAAAAGCTAAGGTTTAAGTTCCTTACTCAGAACATGGGAACATATGAAAGCTGGTGGTTCCTTTTAACATGAGTCTTCAATATTCCCAGGTAAGTTTTAGGTTGTAGTTATTATAGGAATTATAGGACTATTTCTCTCTATACGATTTGTATTTCATATACCTTTGACTATTGGATGTTCTTATAGGCACTTTAGTATTGCCAGTGTAACAGTATAGCTTCCGTCCCTCTCCTCGCTCCTAACTGGGCTTGAACCAGGAACACATTGACAACAGCCACCCTCTAAGCAGCGTTACCCATGCAGAGGAGGGGAAACAACTACTCCAAGTCTCAGTGAGTGATGTTTGAAACGCTATTAGCGCGCACCCCGCTAAATACATTTGTACAGAAAGGGAATAGCTTCGTTTTACATTTTAGTCATTTAGCAGACGCTCTTATCCAGAGCAACTTACAGTAGTGAATGCATACATTTCATTTCATGCATTTAAATTTTTTTTAAATAATTTGTACTGGCCCCCCGTGGGAATCGAACCCACAACCCTGACATTGCACACTAGCCATTTCACATCGGTTACACCAGCCTAATCTTGGGAGTTGACAGGCTTGAAGGGGTGGGTATAATTTGTGGAACGTTCCAACAGGAATCTGTTCCAAAAAACATAAAGTAAAAGGTTGCCAACCAACAACGCATACAAACCTAGCTAACTAGCTGCCGAATAGGCATCAACTCACCACATAGCTTATTCTTAATGTTTGTCTATAGGCAACCAGAGTGAGGACAGACATTTTTCGGAATAAACATGATGAGTGAAAAACGCAATGAAATAGACCACTCATTACCCGGTATCTTATTCTGCCGCTATACAACTTTGTATGCGTTGTTTTTTGGCAACCTTGTTATTTACGAAGTTTTTGGAATAGATTCCTGTTGGAACGTTCCACAAATTATACCCACCCAGTTTGAAGTCATAAACAGCTTGAAACACAGCGACGAGCTGCTGGCAAAACTCACGAAAGTGCTGTCTGAATGAATGCTTACGAGTTATGTTATGTCAATGTTATGTCAATGTTATGTCATAATTACGTAAAATTCTGGCAAATTAGTTCGCAACGAGCCAGGCGGCCCAAACTGTTGCATATACCCTGACTCTGCGTGCAATGAACGCTAGAGATGTGACACAATTTCATGTTAGCAGGCAATATTAACTAAATATGCAGGTTTAAAAATATATACTTGTTTATTGATTTTAAAGAAAGGCATTGATGTTTATGGTTAGGTACATTGGTGCAACGACAGTGCTTTTTTCGCAAATGCGCTTGTTAAATCAACACCCGTTTGGCGAAATAGGCTATGATTCAATGATAAATTAACAGGCACCGCATCAATTATATGCAACGCAGGACACGTTAGATAACTACACATGGTTGATGATATTACTAGTTTAACTAGTGATTATGTTAAGATTGATAGTTTTTTATAAGATTAATACGTTTAATGCTAGCTAGCAACTTACCTTGGCTTCTTGCTGCCCTCACGTAACAGGTAGTCAGCCTGCCATGCAGCCTCCTCGTGCGTTGGATTGGATTAGTAACCGGAAGGTTGCAAAAACGAATCCCCCCTGAACAAGGCAGTTAACCCCTGTTCCTAGGCCGTCATTGAAAATAAGAATGTGTTCTTAATCTGACTTGCCTAGTTAAATAAAGGTGTAAAAAAATAAATAAAAAAAAAAGTCCCCCCGTCCCCCCAAAAAAAATACCAATTACCGATTTATGAAAACTTGAAATCGGCCCTAATTAATCGGCCATTCCGATTAATCAGTCAACCTCTAATCCAGAGCCACTTAGTGGGTAGATTGGGTCGGTCTATGGTGGAACCTTTTACGACCGGAACCAAGATCACCCGTTTCCCTTAACTGCAGAAGTGGTAGTGTGCCCAATGTTACTGTCTCTTAAGTGATAACTGCCTACCCATATCAGGGAAGGCCGTTAACACTTGAGGGAATAGTGGCACCACTGGATCTTGGAGCTCGGCCCAACATTTGCACCCAAAGCTAACGTAGGTTGGCGATACCACCTTTTACTTTGTTCTTTTTAGTATGTCCGTCCAGCTGAAGCAGAGTAACACTGTCAATCCCTTCTGTTAGAGTGACAGCCAGGTCCAGACCAGGCATCTGATTTATAGAAAGCTCTGGCACTGTAGTTATATATACTGAACAAAAATGTAAAGTCTTGGTCCCATGTTTCATGAGCTGAAATAAAAGATCTCAGAAATGATCCATACGCACAAAAAGCTTATTTCTCTCAAATGTTGTGCACAAATTTATTTACATCCATGTTAGTGAGCATTTCTCCTTTGCCAAGATAATCCATCCAAAGGTGCACCTTGTGCTGGGGACAGTAAAAGTCCAATCTAGCAATGTTGAGGAATGCGGCAATGTTGAGGAATGTCCACCAGAGCTGTTGCCAGATAATTGAATGTTCATTTCTTTACTATAAGCCACCTCCAATGTAATTCTAGAGTACGTCCAACCAGCCTCACAACCCCAGACCACGTGTAACCACGCTAGCCCAGGACCTCCACATCCGGTTTCTTCATCTCCGGGATGTTCTGAGACCAGCCACCCGGACAGCTGATGAAACTGTGGGTTTGCACAAACAAAGAATTTCTACACAAACTGTCAGAAACCATCTCAGGGAAGCTCACCGGGTGTGCTCGTTGTCCTCACCAGGGTCTTGACATGACTGCAGTTCAGCGTCGTAACCGACTTCAGTGGACAAATGCTCACCTTTGATGGCCACTGGCACGCTGGAGAAGTGTGTTCTTCACGGATGAATCCCGGTTTCAACTGTACTGGGCAGATGACAGACAGTGTGTGTATAGCATCGTGTGGGTGAGCAGTTTGCTGATGTCAATGCTGTGAACAGAATGCCCCATGGTTGCAGTGGGGTTATGGTATGGGCAGGCATAAGCTACTGACAACATATACAATTGTATTTTATCGATGGCAACTTGAATGCACAGAGATACTGTGACAAGTTCCTGAGGCCCATTGTCGTGCCATTCATCCATCGCCATCACCTCATGTTTCAGCATGATAATGCAAATCCCTATGTTGCAAGGATCTGTACACAATTCCTGGGAGTAAAAAATGTCCTAGCTCTTCCATGGCCTGCATACTCACCAGACATGTTACCTATTGAGCAAGTTTGGGATGCTCTGGATTGATGTGTACAACAGCATGTTCCAGTTCCTGCCAATATCCAGAAACTTCGCACAGCCGTTGTAGAGGAGTGGGACAACATCCCACAGGCCACAATCAACAGCCAGATCAACTCTAGGCAAAGGAGATGTCATGCTTCATGACGCAAATGATGGTCACACCAGATACTGACTGGTTTTCTGATCCACATCCCTACTTTCTTTTAAGGTATCTGTGACCAACAGATGCATATCTTTATTCCCAGTCATGTGAAATCCATAGATTAAGGCCTAATGAATTTATTTAATTTGACTGAGTTCCTTATTTGAGCTGAAACTCAGTAAAATCATAGAAATTTGGCCATTTTTCATTTATATTGTTGTTCAGTGTACATACATATGTCACCATCCTGTGGTTTCCAATTTAGGGCCTGTGAATGGAGCGGGGAGCGGCGATTACCCCTGGGCTGCATGGGTTGCCAGGTTTTTACAGGCATTCCTCTGGACAGCCACCTACGGCTTTGAAACACTTAACTTCCTCTAATTGAATTTCCATGGTTTGAGGTCAGTAGCTCAGGGTTTGCCTATCACCGCAAAGAGGTGCCAGAGCAGCCCGCTACACTTAATATATGTGTGGAAAAAGGCCTAATCATGCGTACTGTTTCCCCATACTCACACTCTTTCTCGTGTGTGGGTTTTTTGCCATCTTTGCAAGGGAGACGACGGCACAATTGTTGCAAACTAGAAGTTAAAGAGATTGATGAGGACAAAGAGATCAGTGGAAAGAGTTGGTTTCTAGTCATGCTCTTCTTTTCTTGCCAAGTGTAATTCCTACATCAAGAGGCATTGATGGATTGCAGTCTCTTCACATTTGGTCTTCCAATATTGGACCCTAAATCTTGAACACATTAGAAAACGTGATATCTGATGAAACCGTTATGACCTGTGTCATGTTGCATCCCCAGTGAAAAGCTGTAGTAAAATCATATCATTATCAAAGTTTTTATCTGTGTGCTTTTAAAGTTTCCTCCACAGTTTGCAGGGGGAGAGAACACAACAACAATGGCGCTAGCTAAGGGTTATGGGTGTTAGGAAAGTGTTGGCTCCAATGCTCCGTCATTTAACTTAATAGTGCGGCTGAAGTTTCCAGCTGCTTGAGATTTGTAGCCGAGGCTGTTTGTTTGCTGGAGTCTTACTCCAGACAGACCTGGGTTCAAATAGTGTTTAAATTCTTTCAAATGTTTTGAGCGTTTGATGTTACCTGCCTGGAGTGCCAGATGCACAAGGTTTGCACTTTTGGGACTACTCTAGTTGGTTCCCTTTCACCAGGCAAGCTCAATCAAGCACAGCACAAGTATTTGAGCTATTTTAAATACTATTTGAACCCAGGTGTGGTCTGTTGTCCTCTGTAACCCAGCCGCTAGGTTACAGTTTGGGTCTGTCTCTAGACATTTCAAAACCAATAATTTCAACAAAAAAATCTCACTCCCAGTCAGTCCCACTTCAAAATAGATGTTCATAATATCTGAGGAATGACGGTGTGGTGGGGGGGAGGGGCAGAGGGAAAATAATAATACAACTGTATGATAAGTAGTAGAAGATGTAAAGACTTCACATAGTCAGTGGCATGTTTGTTTTTATAAACTTCCTGTTTCCCTGCGTCTGCTGGGATTAGATTGGTCCTCTTATCAGAGCCGTGTCATAACGTGTAAAACTGACCAGTCGTTTTTTTCAGCCCAACATAATTTTTCCTCACAGGAGAGTGAGGTCTTAAACCAAAAAATAGAAATTCTGTATGTGTGGGTGTTTTGGGCCGGCCAAGCACGAAGCTCGCTTTTCTCCCTCAAGTCGTGTGAATCGGCGAGTGGCAGAGACCAAGTATATTTTATGCCAGCAAGTTCAGAAAACTTGTTTTTGTAGTAAATTCATCATAATGCTCTGTGTGCCTTTTTCATGTGCATTCTGGCTGAATGGCTTTTCATCATCTGCAAGGCCTATTCCACCTCAATGAAATTAAACAGCTTTTGGAATAAAACAATGCTGGACGATGTTTAAAAAATATCAACCATTCTGTCTGGGCCGTGTCAAGCCTCTCTCTCTCTCGCTCTCTCTTCATTACTAGTCACTCCTCCTTTCCTTTTCCCCTCCTCTCCTTTGGATTTCATTCAGGTCTTTTTTTTACTCCTCTCCTCAGTGGCAGTCTTTTTCATCTGACTTAACAGATCTGCTCCTTAAACTCTACTCATTGTGAAGAAATCCCAGCAGAATCAATCTGTCTCTCTCCCCCTCTCCCTTAAACATGTATCCCACAAACACAGATATTGTGAGGATGTCAGAATCTCTCCACACTCCCCTCCTTCCCTTCCCATCAAATAAAATCTCACCCCATTAGGGAGGCTCCCTCCCTTCCTAGCACCCCTGATGTCAGGCTGCATTACTCTGACTGGGAGAGTGAGGGTTATGGATGGTGTCAGCCCTTACTGTCATGTAATCCCTCCCCATTGAGCCAAAGCCATTCCCAAATCGTATTAATGAAGTGTCTGTGATGAGCTGAGCTGTAGCTGGGCTGGAGGGCCTCTGACTGTTCCAGGGCCCACATAATCGTTTCACAGTTGTTTGAGAAAGAGGAGTTAAGTGGCTAATGAAAGAGCTAGTTAAATAAACACTGCCTTGCTTTAAAGGGGGTGTCGGGATGGAGGGGTCCTTTTTGTGCTTTTGATTGAGGCAATTTCTCTCAAACCCCAATCTTCATCACCCTCCTTCCCACAAAATTACACTAATTGGTGTAGGCTGCCACTCAGGGCGTGGGGCTTCAGGTCACCATGGAAACACCTCTCTTTGGGTTAAACACGTCTGACACCCGTTCGTTCGGTTGTTGGGCTGGCTACAGCTTGTCTGGGTGGAGAATAATTGTCCCTCTTGTCCCACGAGCTGCCCGCACGGTGCCCGAAGGTACCACCCAGTGCAAATACTTAAACAGACATGTGGCGAAGTACGTAAGGTAGTGTTTGACGACAGACATATACATACTTAAGTCATGCACACGCATGTACAGTGCATTTGGATAGTATTCAGACCCCTTGACTTTTTCCACATTTTGTTACATTAGCCTTATTCTAAAATGGATGAAATCATTTTTTCCCTCATCAATCTACACACAATACCCCATAATGACAAAGCGAAAACAGGTTTTTAGAATTGTTTTGCTAATGTATTAAAATTAGTATTCAGACCCTTTGCTATGAGACTTGAAATTGAGCTCAGGTGCATCCTGTTTCCATTGATCATCCTTGAGATGTTTCTACAACTTGATTGGAGTCCACCTGTGATTGGACATGATTTGGAAAGGCACACACTTGTCTATATAAGGTCCCACAGTTGACAGTGCATGTCAGTGAAAAAACCAAGCCATGAGGTTGAAGTAATTGTCCTTAGAGCTCCGTGACAGAATTGTGTCTAGGCCCAGACCCGGGGAAGGATACCAAAGAAATGGTCCCCAAGAACACAGTGGCCTCCATCATTCTTAAATGGAACAAATTTGGAACCACCAAGACTCTTCCTTGAGCTGGTCGGCCGGACTAAACTGAGAAATCGGGGGAAAAGGGCCTTGGTCAGGGAGGTGGCCAAGAACTCAATCGTCACTCTGACAAAGCTCCAGAGTTCCTCTGTGGATATCGGAGAACCTTCCAGAAGAACAACCATCTCTGAGGCACTCCACCAATCAGGCCTTGATGGTAGTGTGGTCAGACGGAAGCCCCTCAGTAAAAGGCACAAGACAGCCCACTTGGAGTTTGACAAAAGGCACCTAAAGGACTCTGACCATGAGAAATGTGATTCTCTGGTCTGATGAAACCAGGGTTGAACTCTTTGACGTCATGTCTGGAGGAAACCTGGCACCATCCCTACGGTGAAGCATGGTGGTGGCAGCATCATGCTATGGGGATGACTAGTCAGGATCGAGGGAAAGATAAACGGAGCAAAGTACAGAGACCCTTGATGAAAACCTTCTCCAGAGCCCTCAGGACCTCAGACTGGGATAAAGGTTCACCTTCTAACAGGACAATGACCCTAAGCACAAAACCAAGACAATGCAGGATTGGCTTCTGGACAAGTCTCTGAATGTCCTTGATTGGCCCTGGACTTGAACCCGATCAAACATCTCTGGGGTGATCCAACCTGACAGCGCTTGAGAGGATCTGCAGACAAGAATGGGAGAAACTCCCCAAATACAGGTGTGCCAAGCTTGTAGCGTCATACCCAAGAAGGCTGTAATCACTGCCAAAGGTGATTGAACAAAGTACTGAGTAAAGTGTCTGAATACTTACAGTTGAAGTCAGAAGTTTACATACACCTTAGCTAAATACATTTAAACTCAGTTTTTCACAATTCCTGATATTTAATCCTAGTAAAAATTCACTGTTTTAGGTCAGTATCACCACTTTATTTTAAGAATGTGATATCAGAATAATAGTACAAAAAAAAGGCATGAAATGAAATGTATGCATTCACTACTGTAAGTCGCTCTGGATAAGAGCGTCTGCTAAATTACTAAAATGTAAATAGTAGAGTGATTTTATTTCAGCTTTTATTTTTTTCATCACATTCCCAGTGGGTCAGAAGTTTACATACACTCAATTATTATTTGGTAGGATTGCCTTTAAATTGTTTAACTTGGGTCAAATGTTTCGGGTAGCCTTCCACAAGCTTCCAACAATAAGTTGGGTGAATTTTGGCCCATTCCTCCTGACAGAGCTGGTGTAACTGAGTCAGGTTTGTAGGCCTCCTTGCTCGCACACGCTTTTTCAGTTCTGCACACACATGTTCTATATGATTGAGGTCAGGGCTTTGTGATGGCCACTCCAATACCTTGACTTTGTTGTCCTTAAGCAATTTTTTTCACAACTTTGGAAATATGCCTGGGTTCATTGTCCATTTGGAAGACCCATTTGCGACCAAGCTTTAACATTCTGACTGATGTTGCTTCAATATATCCACATAATTGTCCATCCTCATGATGCCATCTATTTTGTGAAGTGCACCAGTCCCTCCTGCAGCAAAGCACCCCCACAACATGATGCTGCGACCCCCGTGATTCATGGTTTGGTTGGTGTTCTTCGGCTTGCAAGCATCCCCCTTTTTCCTCCAAACATAACAATGGTCATTATGGCCAAACAGTTCTATTTTTGTTTCATCAGACCAGAGGACATTTCTCCAAAAAGTACAATCTTTGTCCCCATGTGCGGTTGCAAACCGTAGTCTGGCTTTCTTTATGGCGGTTTTGGAGCAGTGGCTTCTTCTTTGCTGAGCGGCCTTTCAGGTTATGTTGATATAGGACTCGTTTTACAGTGGATATAGATACTTTTGTACCTGTTTCCTCCAGCATCTTCACAAGGTCCTTTGCTGTTGTTCTGGGATTGATTTGCACTTTTCGCGCCAAAGTACGTTCATCTCTAAGAGACAGAACGCGTATCCTTCCTAAGCGGTATGACGGCTGTGTGGTCCCGTGGTGTTTATACTTGCGTACTGTTGTTTGTACAGATGAACGTGGTACCTTCAGGTGTTTGGAAATTGCTCCCATGGATGAACCAGACTTTTGGAGGTCTCCTTTTTTTCTGAGGTCTTGGCTGATTTCTTTTGATTTTCCCATGATGTCAAGCAAAGAGGCACCGAGTTTGAAGGTAGGCCTTGAAATACATCCACAGGTACACCTCGAATTGACTCATTATGTCAATTTGCCTATCAGAAGCTTCTAAAGTCATGACATCATTTTCTGGAATTTTCCAAGCTGTTTAAAGACACAGTAACATGCAAACATTTCTAAACCTGTTTTTGCATTGTCATTATGGGGTGTTATGTGTAGATTGATGATTGGTATTTTAATAATTTTTAGAATAATGCTGTAACATAACAAAATGTGAAAAGGGGGAAGGAGTCTGAATACTTTCCAAATGCACTGTACATCGTACCTGTTATGTTACCAGTATTTGTGCCTTTTAGGTTATTTGGCTACCTAGTCTGACACACATACATACAACAGTCACAGTGAAGTAGTTTGGAGCCCGCCCTTCCTTTCAGGGGTAGAGAGTGGAAAGAGCTGCATCTCTAGGGGCGGCAGGAGGAGAGGAAAGGGCCACCTGTCAACATCCCCGCCCGGACTCTTCATCTATCCATCCCTGCAGACATACAGGGGAGTTTGGTCTCCTCTCCACCTCAGTGCTCTGGACAAAATATAGCGTCCCATCCCATATTGTTTGAACTTAAGTTTATCCCAATTACTTATTTACATGTACTTAATGACTTACTCTATATGGAATAATTGGCTGCATACACACTTACTTAAAAGAGTTTGAAATAAAAAGTCACATACAGTTAGGAGCATGAGAGACTGTCTCAACCCAGTTCCTGTACCAGCTCATTAGGTACATAACCCCATTCTCTATTTCCTCGTTAGAGAAAGAGGTGGTGTGTTCCTATCTCTCAGAACAAACTGGAGAGGTTGGCCTCCAAAAAACATGCTGATTAAAAGTTTAGGTTATCCTTTAATTTTTGGACCCAACAATACCTATGTTATTTTTTTCTTTCCTTTTTTCTTTTTTTCTCTCCCTCTTGAAGTTGTGGTAGCTCTGATATTGGTTAGCACCGTTTGAGAGGCAGCCAGTTACCTTACGTGGAGGGCCCAGACTCCAGACATTCAACATTTTGTCCTCTTCACTCATTTTCCAAGAGGAGCAAGAGATGGAGTTTGTATTATAATATTTTCCCCCTGACTTCTCTCATAATGTGCCCCCCCCCCCCCCCCCCCACACACACACACACAGCAGTGTTGCATAAAGGAATATCAAAGTTGTCTTTCATCTCCCTGTGCAGGCATTTAATACCCAAGATCAGTGGTGTGATCTTGAGGGGAGACATTATACCAGTATCCGTCTGATATTCAAATGTTTTTTTTGTGCCTGGTTTTGGCTGTTTCAAATGAGGGTTGGCAGTGAGTGACTGGAGAGAAATTGGAGAGAATGAATGCAATTGTTGTAAGATAGCTAGGCAAATTTAGTTATGAGTTATTACAAGTGGAGTCTAAAGGTTCAGAACAGGGTGAATTCTAGACGGGCTTTGATATAGAGCGATCATAACCAGCTTATTTTGATTTGCTCGTCTAGTCGAAGATTACTCCGCCTTTATCTGATACAAAACAAATAAGGGGGGGAACAAAATATGTGAGTTTGGCAACAATAATTGGCTGCAGGATTCTTGGAATAAAATGTTATATTTTGTGAGTTTGTTGCAGCGGAACAAATCAGTTTGGATTTGTTTGATGGAATGCTATTGAGATTAGTTTAGCCCTCCGATTCTTATCAATAATCCATTGTGAGAAATCATTCTTTGTTCACACATACGTCTGCCTGGGCTTTGGTTTTCCTGTCTCTTTCCCCTAGCCATGTCACAGTGTTGAGAGAGAGCTCCATGTCCTTAAAGCTGGATTCCTCAATGGTGATACTGCCACATCCGTTTGGGATATTACAACAACAAAGAAGTTACTGCAGAAAACAATTTCTTTCCCTCGGGCATCATTGCACAGTGATAGAACAGCAGAATGCCTACTGCTATCTTTTTTTGTCACACTGCCCGACGCACCTCACCTCTGTTTAGTCCACAAAACAAAAACAATAACAAAGGTGATGGGGTGGACAGTTCAGCTTTTTCCCCTAATGCGGATTCCATGTTTAGCACTAGGCTGGGTCACTGTTGAACCAACCCAGGTGATGGGGGGAATATTTAGGACACTCCAAAGTAAACCGGACATGGGCCATACCCCTTTCCCTAACACCGCAGTGTCTCATTTTGATTTTCGACAAAAGCCAATGGAAAAGAAAGCTAAATCATTTTCTTCTTGATTCTAATTGGGGTTTGGATTTGTTTCCCTTCAAACTGTTATTTCTCAACCAGTCTTATGGCTATTGGAGATTAAGTTTATTCATTACTCTCTATTACCCTCAATCCAGTAATCCACTACTCTCTTTTTCAATCTCTCTTTCGCCCCACTGTCTCTCTCCATCCTTCCTATTGTCTCTGTGTCAAGCGGCATTTGTTCATTTATAAGTTAAGGTGTGGGTGAATCTGGTTTTCTCTTGGAAGCGTTGGAGATGGAGCCCGTCATTTCACTTAACTCCCAGCTTGTCCCGAGTACTCAACATTCTCTGTGATGATCTGCTTCTCCAAGGCCTGCCACTGGGGCAGTGAGCTGGCATGCCTGCCTGCTTGTTTCTCTATCTACCACTGCATGGGTGTGTCCCATGTGTTTAGTATCAATGGAGGTATTTACTGTGCTTGGCCACCATAATAAGTTCTCAGATTTTTACTATTGCATTAGGCATAACTGCTGAGTTGGTCCATTTTGCCCAGGAAAACATTGGTATGATATTCCCTTTCCCTATTTATACTGTACCTTGCTCCTCTTTTTTGAATTTCTGATATAAAAACCTCTGGTGTTATTGATTCTGAGGCATAATGTGGACATTGTCTGTTTCACTGCCTGGCTGGCTGGCCCTTGAGAAGCTGACCACAATCTGAGGCTTTATGATACTGGAGCTCAGGGGTGTCTCATCTTAGAGACGGGTTATAGCTAGAAGATCTGCTAATACTTTATGTTCACAGCCATATCCTTTTGGTTCCTTCCCTTTCTTGCACACACATAGACACATGAGTGTGCAAACATACAAACACACACACTTTCTCACTCACTTATATAGCAGTTAGACGTACACACAATTGTAGTCAGATATGTGAGAGAAAGACCACTTGTTTCTGAAGTGATTACCTTTTTCCCCTCAATGATCCAAATTCCTCCACGGAGGGGTTTGATATTGCATATTTTAGACTGCAAGAGTAGGTAAAGGGATTTAGGGTAAAAGTGTGAAATAATGGTTTTAGACATTTGATGGCAGCCCTCCTCTGTAGTTAGTGTTTTGATCCTATTTGCTTTAATCCTATTTTATTATGTTAGTATACAGTACCAGTAAAAAATGTGGACACACCTACTCATTCCAGGGTTTTTCTTTATTTTTACTACTTTCTACATTGTACAATAATAGTGAAGACATCACAACTATCAAATGACACATATGGAATTATGTAGTAACCAAAAAAGTGTTAAACAAATCAAAATATATTAGAGATTATTTTAAGTAGCCAACCTTTTCCTCTGACAACTTTGCACACTCTTGGCATTCTCTCAACCAACTTCAGGAGGAATGCTTTTCAAACAGTCTTGAAGGAGTTCCCACATATGCTGAGCGCTTGTTGGCTGCTTTTCCTTCACTCTGCAGTCCAACTCATCCCAAACCATCTCAATTGGGTTGAGGTCGGGTGTTTGTGGAGGCCAGGTCATCTGATGCAGCACTCCATCACTCTCCTTCTTGGTAAAACAGCCCTTACATAGCCTGGAGGTGTGTTTTGGGTACTGTTGAAAAACAAATGATAATCCCACTAAGCGCAAACCAGATGGGATTGCGTATCGCTGCAGAATACTGTGGTAGCCATGCTGGTTAAGTGTGACTTGAATTCACCATCAAAGCACCATCACCCCTCTTCCTCCATGCTTCATGGTGGGAACCACACATGTGGAGATAATCCATTCACCTACTCTGCGTCTCACAAAGACAAGGTGGTTGGAACCAAAAATCTCAAATTTGGACTCATCAGACCAAAGGACAGATTACCACCAGTCCAATGTCCATTGGTCGTGTTTCTTGACCCAAGCAAGTCTCTTCTTATTACCGGTGTTCTTTAGTAGTGGTTTCTATGCAGCAATTTGACCACGAAGGCCTGATTCACACAGTCTGCTCTGAACAGTTGATGTTGAGATGTGTCTGTTACTTTAACTCTGAAGCATTTATTTGGGCTGCAATCTGAGGTGCAGTTAACTCTAATGAACTTATCCTCTGCAGCAGAGGTAACTCTGGGTCTTCCTTTCCTGTGGTGGTCTTCATGAGAGCCAGTTTCATCATGGCGCTTGATGGTTTTTCGACTGCACTTGAAGAAACTTTCAAAGTTATTGAAATTAAAGTAATGATGGACTATCGTTTCTCTGTGCCTATTTGAGCTGTTCTATCCATAATATGGACTTGGTCTTTTACCAAATAGGTCTATCTTCTGTATACCACCCCTACCTTATCACACCAACTGAATGGTTCAATCGCATTGAGAAGGAAAGATATTCCACAAATTAATAAGGCACACCTGTTAATTGAAATGCATTCCAGGTGACTACCTCATGAAGCTTGTTGAGAGAATGCCAAGAGTGTGCAAAGCTGTCATCAAGGCAAAGGGTGGCTACTTTGAAGAATCTAAAATATATTTTGATTTGTTTAACACTTCTTTGGTTATGACATGATTCCATGCGTGTTATTTCATAGTGTTGATGTCTTCACTATTATTCTACAATGTAGAAAATAGTAAGAATAAAGAAAAACCCTTGAATGAGTAGGTGTGTCCAAATCCCAGAGTCGGCAAAGTGGAGAAATCTGCCATTCTGCCCTTGAGCAAGCCAGTTAACCCCCAACAACTGCTCCCTGAGCGCTGATGACATGGACCTCGGTTAAGGCCGACCCCCACACCTCGGTTGGGTTGCATGCAACTGACTAGGTATACCCTTTCCCTTCCCCATATGTCTGCTGCAGAGGGACAAAAGAGAGCCATGAGAAAACAAGTTTTAAACAATCATGGAAATAAAAGTGCTGAAAACAAATTGTCTCCCTATCTAAGAGAACAAGCTATACTGCCATTTTGGTGCAGGTACAGCCAGCTAGCGCAAAAATATATTGCGATGTTGTCAAATCAATATATCGTCAATAATATCCCGACATGTAACAATAATACCCCATCCATCCACTATAAATTAGGCTTTTTGAAAATAGCTCTTAGCTCTCACCCACCAAAACATAGAGCGGCAGAAAATCCCAGGTTCATCGTTACCATGGGAGACTTTGAAGAAATGTGGTCAGTGTAACGAGTCAGGCTTTCACTGTGACCTGTAGTAAGGACTAATACAAAATAACCTGGTCGTAAAGCCCTCCCATAAAAAGAGAAAATGTACCCTTTCAGAGAGAGGGATGCAGTGGAAGAGTTAGAGGAGCTGTGATTGGCCAGCAGGGCCAGGATGGGCACCTGACCACAGACTGATTTGTATATTCCCCCAGCTACGCAGTGCACTGTTTTTACAGAGGCCTTGTGGAAACATGCATGCTTAAAAAACAAAGATGAAAAACAGGTTCCTATTAAAATACCGCAACACTTTCTCCCAAATAAAACAATTTATGTGGCCGACCAGACTTTGGCTAAAATGTAATTAATGTTTTAATGGTTATATTTGGCAGTGCCTTATGAAAGGCGTACACCACAACTGGGGCAAAGTTTGTTTTGTTTTTTGAGGAACAATTTCCTCCATTAATACATCTTTCCATGCTAAGCAGGAGACTTTAGACTCGTGCCGGCACAAGCCAAAATTACCCACCCTTTCACTCCATTCACCAGCCGTAGTGAGTGTGTTCCAAACCCTACCCCTGCTAGGTTCCATCTACCATTTAGCCTTCAAAGGTTTGAAGCTGCCCTCAAGGATGGAACCAGAATCCATTGAAAGGGGAATGTACTGTGACTGTGAGGTCAGCCTCGTCAAACTGTTTAAGGAGATCCGGACAGAGTCACCATGAGAACTAACTGCCATAGACTTAACACAGAGGATAAATTATGGTCCTGCTAGTTTTCCTGCATTACTAACAGGACGTTTTGACCCCTGTGTGTACAGTAAAAGAGGCCGTGTGGGTGTTGGGTGTCTCTGCTCTACTGTAACCTGGATCTAGTGTTACAGTGGATGAGAGTTCACCACTCCTCCTTAGGACCAGACCAGACAGACCCCAACCCCATGGACAGACAGACGGTGGCTCTTCCAATAGGTGTCACTATAGCACAACATGTTGTTACTGTATAATAACCATATGTTATTGCCACTGGTCTGCTTATTTGTCATCTCAAACACACAAACAACCCCTATAGTTTGTTTGTGAGGCTGTGTATGGATAGAGATGAGGTCTAGCCCCCATCCTACCCTTCAGTGGTTGGGGTCAATGGGGAATAACTTGGCTCTTGTCACCGGTGGTCTCCTAACTGAATTACCCATTCATCTCACACAGCCTTTCCCATTCATCTCACACAGCCTTTCCCATTCATCTCACACAGCCTTTCCCATTCATCTCACACAGCCTTTCCCATTCATCTCACACAGCCTTTCCCATTCATCTCACACAGCCTTTCCCATTCATCTCACACAGCCTTTTCCATAATTATGTGACTCTGTTGACTGGATTTGGCGGCACTACAATTCACAATAAGGGGCGAACCGTGCTGGTTTGAATTAAAGAGATGGTACTGCAGTGAACACATCACACCTGGTTTGGATTAGAGAGATGGCACTGCAGTGAACACATCACACCTGGTTTGGATTAAAGAGATGGCACTGCAGTGAACACATCACACCTGGTTTGGATTAGAGAGATGGCACTGCAGTGAACACATCACACCTGGTTTGGATTAGAGAGATGGCACTGCAGTGTACACATCACACCTGGTTTGTATTAGAGAGATGGCACTGCAGTGAACACATCACACCTGGTTTGGATTAAAGAGATGGCACTGCAGTGAACACATCACACCTGGTTTGGATTAAAGAGATGGCACTGCAGTGAACACATCACACCTGGTTTGGATTAAAGAGATGGCACCGCAGTGAACACATCACACCTGGTTTGGATTAGAGAGATGGCACTGCAGTGAACACATCACACCTGGTTTGGATTAGAGAGATGGCACTGCAGTGTACACATCACACCTGGGATGAATTACCACAGGGAGAGAAGGAAGAGTGGAGGAAAAGGAGACTGAGAGAAGGAGGAGGACAGATGGTGTACATTTAGGATGGGAAAGAAAGTAGTGAGATATACCCTATGGAATATTAAGTGCACTGTGTTTTGTAAGAAAAATAGGTACAGGAAATATCATATTTTGCTTGGTCCGGGAGCTGTTTGAAGATATGCATAAAAGCTGCCTATGGCCAATGTTTCTTTTAGGTTTGGCTAATTTCATGAATTTCTTACTGTGATAAAGTCACTGCCAACACCAATAATTACATTTGAATGCTCATAATCTTTCATCTAGGCTCCCAGAACCAAATCTTGCCCTATGCAACAGTCTGCCACGAGGGACTAGATCATCTTTAGCATATATACCAAGCTAATCTAATAGAGGTGTAGAAGTGTCCATACAGAAGATGGGCCTAGTGGAGTATAAACCCTGGGAAACATGGAAGGATGGAATCTGGAATCTGACTCATCCCTAACAGCTACTGAAGACTGCAGGAATTCTGGTAAATGTGGGGAGATATCTCATAAACAGAAACACTTGTGTTGTTTATGTACTGTAAAACTTCAGTCCTCATTTTGGTGCAGGACGTTCCATGATAATGGTAATGGAAGTTTCAATAGGGCCTTTTGTCGAATTTAATGGAGCTTTTATATAACAGCCAGTCCTGGTTTTAACCCTTTCCACACACAGCCCCTGTCGTCCCATATATGGGTTGAAAATGGCAGATTCTGTCATTGCTAAGCGCTTAAATTGGAACGCAGTGGCTGTACAGTAACATGCTATAAATTATGTCAGAGCTAAGTTTCTCCGCTTCACAGCGCTGTATGGATTTTGACTGACAGCCATTATAAAGTTGAGCACCGCGTGCACCAAAAAGATGCCCCCAGCCCTCCCGCTAATTGGGCTACTTGGGCTACACATTTGTTGTCTGAGTGAGGGAAATGCTCTAAATCGAGGAGTCGATCTGTTCTAAAAGATGAGACATTGAGGATTATAATAAATACCGCTCTGAAGTCATACAAGCAAACCACACACCCATGAGTCCAAATGTGCACTTCACATCTCCACATTTGAAAATTCATATAATTTACAGTATCAACCCTTATATGATTTATATTTTTGATCCAGGATGGATAAAAGGATTACTTATATAAGAATGCTGTTCATTGACTACAGCTCAGCATTTAACACCATAATCCCCTCCAAGCTCATCACCAAGCTCAGGACCCTGGGACTGAACACCTACATCTGCAACTGGACTTGCTGAAGGTCCACCCCCAGGCAATGAGGGTAGGCAACAACATATCCGCCACACTACCCATCAGCACGGGGGCCCCTCAGGGGTGTGTGCTTAGTCTCCTCCTTTACTCCTTGTTCACCCACGACTACGTGGCCGTGCACGACTCCAACACCATCATGTTTGCTTACAACACGACAGTGGTAGGCCTGATTGACGACGACGATGAGACAGCCTACAGGGATGAGGTCAAAGACATGTCAGTGTGGTGTCAGGACAACAACCTCTCCCTCAACGTCAGGATGACAAAGGAGCTGATCATGGACTACAGGAAATGGAGGGGCGAACACGCCCCCATCCACAACGATGAGGTTGTAGTGGAGCGGGTCGAGAGCTTCAAGTTCCTCGGTGTCCACATCACTAATTAACATGGTCCACACATTCAACCATACAGTTGTGAAGAGTGTACGACAGCGCCTCTTTCCCATCAAGAGGCTAAAAAGATTTGGCATGTAGAAAGGTTTGCACAGAACGAAAGATTGCACAGAACGAAGCAGCAAGGATTGTTTTAAGGTGGAGATATGGTTCTTCTGTTGTAGTCATGCGCAATGCTCTTGATTGGTCATCAATCAACAAGATAATTGAAAAAAACATGCTTATTTTATTTAATAATATACACCATTTAAAACGGCCAAACTCTATTCACAACGGTATTCAGTTGGTAAGAGACAGACATTCAGTAAATACTAGGAATAGTCTTCCACCATTTATCTATGTGTTATCCAGACAGAAAAGAGAAATAGGCAAAAGAACATTTCAATTTAGAGCAATAAAGAAATGTAATAATTTAACTGAGCAAACCAGAAACCTCTCAATATATAAATTTAATCTCTTGAGGATACAATCCCGATAACGGGATTGGTTGGACAACAACCAGTGAGAGAGCACGGTGCGATATTCAAAACAAAATAATCTCAAAATTTAAATTCAAGTATTATACGGCATTTTAAAGATACTCTACTCGTTAATCCAATCACATTGTCCGATTTCAAAAAGGCTTTACGGTGAAAGCAAAACATTAGATTATTTTAGCATAGCACCTCAGGGGAAAAAAAAGAGCAATTTTCCAAGCACGATAGCCATCACAAAACCAGATATACAGCTAAAATTAAGCACTAACCTTTGACAATCTTCATCAAATGACACTCCTAGGACATCATGTTAGACAATACATGCATTTTTTGTTCGATCAAGTTTATATTTATATCCAAAAACCCAATTTTTACATTGGCGCATGACGTTCAGAAAATGTTTTCTCCCCATAACCTCCGGTGAATAGGCACATTTAATTTACAGAAGAACTCATAAACGTTGAAAAAAATGTATAACAATTATTTAAAGAATTAGAGATAATCTACTCCTTTATGCAACAACTGTCAGATTTCAAAATAACGTTACGGAAAAAGCACATTGTTCAATATTCTGAGTACAGAACTTAGCCTTCAATGCTAAGCTATACAGTTAGCCTACAACCACGGCGTCGACAAATCTCTAACAATATGTTCGAAATATTTACTTACCTTTGCTGATCTTCGGCGGAATGCACTCGGATGGGCACCCACTTCCACAAGAAATGTCCATTTGTTCTGAAAAGTCCATTTATGTCCAAATACGTCCGTTTTGTTAACCCATCCAGAACACTTTACAATGCCATGTGGCGTGGACGCAAATCCATAGACGAAATGTTCAAAGTTCCATTACCGTTTGTAGAAACACGTCAAACGATGTTTACAATCAATCCTTTAGGGTATTTTTTTATAGTAAAATTGCGATAATTTTACAACCGGGCAATAGCTATTCATCCCAGAAGAAAAATATAAAAACGATGACGTCACGTGCACGCGCATCATAAGACACCTCTCCTCAGACTGGCCAATGATTGACTGAGCCAAAATGATCTGCCCGGTAACAGCTGACGGTTGAAACCAGTTCCTAAAGATTGTTGACAGCCAATGGAAGAGTTAGGAGGTGTAACGTAAATCCTATGTCACTGTAGCTTTTCAAGGGATTCAAAACAAAAACTACATTTCTAATTTCTCCCACTTCCTGATTCAATTTTTCTCAGGTTTTTTGCCTGCCATATGAGTTCTGTTATTCTCACAGACACCATTCAAACAGTTTTAGAAACTTCAGATTGTTTTCTATTCAAATATATTAATAATATGCATATTCTATTTTCTGGGCCAGAGTAGTAACCTGTTTAAATTGGGTATGTTTTTCATCCGGCCGTGAAAATACTGCCCCCTAGCCCCTATAACAATACTTTAAAACCATTTAAATATAATACATAGAAATGTTGTGTTGGACTATAGTAGATGAAGAATCAATATCTTTTTAGACTGAGTATTTATCGGGTCAATATGTTAGTGTATTATGTCTGTAACAGTGTATTTATATGTGAAAATGTGTTCGTATTATAAATTGTATTTTAATGTTTAATGACTCTTGGAAGATTAGTCCAAATGAGGACTAAAAGAGATCTAAATAAAAAATCGAATCAAACCATTGAGAGCATTTTGACTGGCTGCATCTCCGTTTGATTCAGCAATTGCAAGGCACGCGACTACAAAGCACTACAGAGGGTGGTGAGTACGGCCCAGTACATCTCTGGGGCTGAGCTCCCTGCCATCCAGGACCTCTATACCAGGCAGTGTCAGAGGAAGGCCCACAAAAAATGACTCCAGGCCACCCAAGCCATAGACAGTTCTCTCTGCTCCCGCAGGGCAGACGGTACCAGTGCACCAAGTCTGGAACAAACACGACCCTGAACCGCTTTTACCCCCAAGCCATAAGACTGCTAAAAGCTAATCAAATGGCTACTCAAACTACCTGCATTGACCCTTTTGTGAACAAAGTCTCTTGCACACACACACACACATATATATATATATATATATATATATATATATATATATATATATACATACATACATACATACATACATACATACATACATAACATGTGCACATACATACATACATACATACATACATAACATAACATGTGCACATACATACATACATACATAACATGTGCACACTTGCATACTGACTTCACACGCACAAACTCACACTTTCACACTCACCACATACGCTCTATTATCTATCCTGTTGCCTAGTCACTTTACCTCTACCTATACAGTTGAAGTCGGAAGTTTACATACACCTTAGCCAAATACATTTAAACTCAGTTTTTCACAATACCTGACATTTAATCCTAGTAAAAATGTCCTGTCTTAGGTCAGTTAGGATAACCACTTTATTTTAAGAATGTGAAATGTCTATGTAAACTACCGACTTCAACTGTATGTACATAGCTACCTCAATTACCCCCTACCCCTGCACATCAACTCGGTACTTGTACTCCCTGTATATAGCCATGTTCTTTTTTTACTCGTTATTTTTATTCACTGTGTATTTATTCCTTGTCACTATTTTAACTCTGCATTGTTGGAAAAGGGCCCGTAAGTAAGCATTTCACTGTTAGTCTACATTTGTTGTTTAAGAAGCATGTGACACATAAAATTAGATTTTTTGCATTATACCCTGGTTGTCCTGAACAGAATTAGCCTATGTTTGTCGTATTGTGAAGGAAATTTGCCGCGGAACACGCACTTGAATGCACTCATGACTCTGTTCTATGCACAACAAAATTACGATCTGTTTGTCTTAATTGGCTTTTCAAGCCAAACACTGTAAGATCTTTTTTTTTTTACTTAGCTATAGAATAAGCTTTCAAATTATACCAACCTGACCCAGATTGCGCTTTATAATGGAACGGTTTTGGATTGCGTAAACAACAGTAATTATGTGATGGTGAGGACGCAGGGCTGTGTGCTTGTTTCAGTTCCTCATTGGCAAAGCTAGGAGAGCTAAAAAACTAAAAGCACCTTATAGTTGAAGGATCTTTCCTTGAGTCATATAAAAGTGCATTGAAATTACTTAAGAACTGTGTACAGTTTGGAGAGGTGTTTGGCCACCTTTCCAACCCTCATTTGTTCTTGTCTTGCACCTGCTCTACTCTAAAATGTAATTCAATATTCCTATTATCTTACTGAATGTATCCAGAGTATTTTCAGATTTCATTATTGACAAATGCTGTGAAAAGTACAGTAAATGTAAAATGCACATAAAATCAGCAGCGTTTAGTCCCAGCTGTCCACTGCATTGAGGCTAGGTAACACTGTCACCACCGATAAATCCATGATAATCGAGAATTTTAATAAGCATTTCTCCACGGCTGGCCATGCTTTCCTCCTGGCTACCCCAACCCCGGCCAACAGCTCCGCACCCCCCGCAGCTACTTGCCCAAGCCTCCCCAGCTTCTCCTTCACCCAAATCCAGAAAGCAGATGTTCTGAAAGAGCTGCAAAACCTGGACCCGTACAAATCAGCTGGACTAGACAATCTGGACCCTCTCTTTCTAAAATGATCCGCCTCCATTGTTGCAACCCCGATTACCAGTCTATTCAACATCTTTCGTATCGTCCAAGATCCCTAAAGATTGGAAAGCTGCCGCAGTCATCCCCCGATTTCAAAGGGGGTGACACTCTAGACCCAAACTTTTATAGACCTATATCCATCCTGCCCTGCCTTTCTGAAGTCTTCGAAAGCCAAGTTAATAAACAGATCACTGACCATTTCGAATCCCACCATGCCTTCTCCGCTGTGCAATCCGTTTTTCGAGCTGGTCACAAGTGCACCTCAGCTAGCTACGCTCAAGGTACTAAACGATATCATAACCGCATCAATAAAAGACAGTACTGTGGAGCCATCTTCATCAACCTGGCCAAGGCTTTCGAATCTGTCAATCACCGTATTCTTATCGGCAGACTCAACAGCCTTGGTTTCTCAAATGACTGCCTCGCCTGGTTCACCAACTACTGCTCAGACAGAGCTCAGTGTGTCAAATCGGAGGGCCTGTTGTCAGGACCTCTGGCAGTCTCTATGGGGGTCCACAGGGTTCAATTCTCGGGCCGAGTCTTTTCTCTGTATATATCAATGATGTCACTCTTGCTGCGGGTGATTCCCTGATCCACATCTACGCAGACGACACCATTCTGTATACATCTGACCCTTCTTTGGACACTGTGTTAACTAACCTCCAAACGAGCTTCAATGCCATACAACACTCCTTCCGTGGCATCCAACTGCTCTTAAATGCTAGTAAAACCAAATGCATGCTTTTCAACTGATTGCTGCCCGCACCCGCCCGCCCGACTAGCATCACTACTCTGGACGGTTCTGACTTAGAATATGTGGACAACTACAAATACCTAGGTGTCTGGCTAAACTGTAAACTCTCCTTCCAGACTCATATCAAACATCTCCAATCCAAAATTAAATCTAAAATCAGCTTCCTATTTCGCAAACAAAGCCTCCTTCACTCACGCCGCCAAACATACCCTCGTAAAACTGACTATCCTACCGATCCTCGACTTCGGCGATGTAATTTGCAAAATAGCTTCCAATACTCTACTCAGCAAACTGGATGCAGTCTATCACAGTGCAATCCATTTTGTCACTAAAGCCCCTTATACCACCCACCACTGCGAGCTGTATGCTCTCATCGGCTGGCCATCACTACATATTCGTCGCCAGACTCACTGGCTCCAGGTCATCTAGTAGTCTTTGCTAGGTAAAGCTCCGTCTTATCTCAGCTCACTGGTCACCATAACACCCACCCGTAGCACGTGCTCCAGCAGGTATATCTCACTGGTCATCTCCAAAGCCAACACCTCCTTTGGCCGCTTTCCAGTTCTCTGCTGCCAATGACTGGAACGAATTGCAAAAATCGCAGAAGCTGGAGACTTATATTTCCCTCACTAACTTTAAACATCAGCTATCTGAGCAGCTAACTGATCGCTGAAGCTGTACATGGCCCATCTGTAAATAGCCCACCCAATCTACCTACCTCATCCCCATATTATTTTTATTTACTTTTCTGCTCTTTTGCACACCAGTATTTCTACATCTATCACTCCAGTGTTAATTTCCTAAATTGTAAGTACTTCACTACTATGACCTATTTATTGCCTTACCACCTCACGCCATTTGCACACACTGTATATAGACTTTATTTTTTTTCTATTGTGTTATTGACTGTACGCTTGTATATTCCATGTGTTTCTGTCGCACTGCTTTGCTTTATCTTGGCCAGGTCACAGTTGTTTGGATTCAGTCTTGTCTCAGGTGAACTGTTGTGTCCTCGCCTTTCGTCTGATAATTTCACCAAAATCTCAAGGTGTTCTCTTTCCATTGCTTCCATGGTTATGCATTTGCTTTTTATAGTTCTTCTGTTAGAAACATTTTCAATGTGCCCATATCCATATTGGCCAATTTCCACAAATCTAAGGGGTTAAGATGGTAAAACAGTACGTTGAGCATTTGATTCAGCCTTCTAGAGTGCCAGATAGGTAGGCTTTGCACTATTGACACTATTCCATTGGTTCCATTGCTCATTGAGCGCAGCTATGGTATTTGAAAGAAACAAATACCTTTTGAACCCTGGTGTGGTAACGGTCAGGGATGCATGTTATCAGTCAGGAGAGAGCATTGCAGGCAGTCATGCTCTGTAGTCTGTAGTTGTGAAGCACATATTACGAGACTCCACTGATGAATGAACCTGGACTTCATATCCCATGGTGCCTCACAGTGATTGATGAGGCTGTTTATGCTTGAGCGCCTCATAAAAACATTCTGGGTTAAGACCTGTCAGTCCTCCTGGCTTCATACAGGTGTGTGGTTTGGTTTGCCTGCAGTGCTCTTTACAAGGCCTCAGAAAAATGGCCGACTGGATGCGGCAGAAAGCTAGCATAGCTTGGTTAAACCAGACTGAATGCTACACTCTTCAGTCTGGTTTAACTATACTAGGAGAGGACTGCTGCTGTGTGAGAGAATCAAGAACACCGAACAAAACAGCATAATGAGATGAATATGTAGTCCCCGGCTGCTCCCATGGTGGTGGGCCGGTCAAGAGGAGAACTGGCACTCTGCCCTGGCCGTGGAGAATGACTGGTGGGCATCGCCTTGGCTATAGCTCCGTTGGCTTTTCAGACATAATTAACTTACCATCTCCATCATAGTGCTATTGACCGATGGCATGTGTTCACTAGAAGGGGCTGTGGTTTGGTTAGCGTGAGCCGACAGACTGAGCAGACAGTGGCCCAAGGAGTCATTTGGTTGTCTACAGTACAAACAAGCTCTTTACACGCTGAGAAATCTGTCAATTGAATGTGTTATTGCGTATTCATGCTTAGAAGGGAAATTCAAAAAATCTACAGTATAAATATCCGATTTTGCTTGGTCCAGGAGCTGCCTATGGCCAGTGTTTTCTTTCCGTTTGGCTAGTTTCATGAACTTCTTACTGTGATAAAGTCACTGCCGACATCAATAATTACATTTGAATGCTCATAATCTTTCATCTAGGCTCCCAGAACCAAATCTTGCCCTATGCAACAGTCTGCCATGAGGGACTAGATCATCTTTAGCATATATACCAAGCTAATCTAATAGAGGTGTAGAAGTGTCCATACAGAAGATGGGCCTAGTGGAGTATAAACCCTGGGAAACATGGAAGGATGGAATCTGGAATCTGACTCATCCCTAACAGCTACTGAAGACTGCAGGAATTCTGGTAAATGTGGGGAGATATCTCATAAACAGAAACACTTGTGTTGTTTATGTACTGTAAAACTTCAGTCCTCATTTTGGTGCAGGACGTACCATGATAATGGTAATGGCAGTTTCAATAGGGCCTCTTGTCAGATTTAACAGAGCTTTTACACTGAGTGTACAACATATTAGGAACACCTTCCTAATATTGAGTTGCACCCCCCCATATGCTGGACGGCTCTATGTATGAGTTGGATGCCTAAGGTATGTATAGTTTCTGCTGTAATAACCCATAGTTCTTTGCAGGTTGACATTTATTGTCATGAGTCTTGTCCTGAAGGCAGAACTGAGCGATTTCCCCTTAGATAGGCCAACTGTAAAGTAAAAATGTACTATATTGTAAAAGTTCATAAAAACAAAAATGTGCTTTTTGTTCTTCATTTAAGGTTAGTATTAGCCATTAGGTTTAAAATCTGATTTCGTTACTTTGTGGCTGTGCCAGCTAGTGACGACTCTGCAAAGGTGCCTCCAGAACAAGATTCATGACAAAAAGCTCTAACCTGCTAACCGTTTCTGGTTATTCAGTTTTACATAAGCAGGTCCATTCTCGTAGCTGTGTTCCAAGCAGTCTGGTCTGCGCCCACGGGTCATTAAGATATGCTTTGGCTACGTCAGCTAGAATCTAGAGGAAACAGGCTAGTGATAGCAGTGGACACAGGCCCGCTTATCAACCCAACATGTGGACCTGATGTTGTGGAAAAGGAGACGTTATGAAGCATAAAGAGAGAGGTAGGCACTGGTCCAAAAGGATGATTTGCTTACTCATTCAAGGCTTGTTTCTTGT
The DNA here is from genome assembly GCF_965601325.2 of Salmo salar. Classification (NCBI taxonomy): domain Eukaryota; kingdom Metazoa; phylum Chordata; class Actinopteri; order Salmoniformes; family Salmonidae; genus Salmo; species Salmo salar. Next base: position 60,211,162 of record NC_138294.1, on the reverse strand, counting down.
CATAATTTGTGTGGCAGATGGAAGATGTTGCTCTTTTTTTTGTTACTATGGTCTCAGATCAAGGAAAGTTGTTTTTGCATTTTCACAACATTATCTAGCTACTGTTATATGATACAGATTTATGAGTGACCCAACCAAACCCAGTAATGGTTAACACACATGCCATAGTTTTATAAAGAAAAAGCACTTGAAGTATTGTTGATGACAGCCTTCTCCCATAGCTATAGTGCTGTTCCCGTAACAGCCAGGGACTCTCATTAGAGACCGTATGGAGATATATGGACCACCACTACATATTATCCTGACCTCTACTGGAGGCCCTGTTATTGACCTGGGACTGGCCTGGGAGGCCACACCTGCTAGGGCCCCTCTAAAGTGGGTTAAAGTCGAGCCAACAGAGGGCCCCTGATTGCTGTCCTTAGGGAGTCGAAAAGAACTAAGCCTAGTCTCCCTCATGTATTATGAGAAACACTAATACTATTTTAATGTTTACCATAGGGGACAGAACCCCAGATTTTACCATCAGGATTAGTATTTAGTACTATTCTGATTGGAATTCATGAGTAGGCCTAATTGTCGATGGTGGAGTCAACTGACATCCAGAGGGTAATGAGAGTAACAGCACGCATGCCCCTCCCACCTGAGGATCTGTCTTTTTCAGCCATCTATTTCCCGTTTTTGAGGGGTGCAAAATCCACTTGTCACTTAAATCTCACTGAGATTTAACACACCATCTCAACACTTACATCACAAGAAAAAGAAGAAAGATAACTATTTTGATGGGTGTAAATGTTTTGTGGAATTGAAAATAGTAAATCATTTAATACAGTTCAAATGTTTACAAATTAGATGTGCCGAAATGAAAGCAAATTCCAAAAATGAACGCTCGGATTCTATTGATATGTCTGATTTTGCAAACAATGTAAAGTATTTTTAGATCAATTTAATCTAGAGCCAAGCATGTACAGTTGAAGTCGGAAGTTTACATACACTTAGGTTGGAGTCATTAAAACTCGTTTTCAACCACTCCACAAATTTCTTGTTAAACTATAGTTTTGGCAAGTCGATTAGGATATCTACTTTGTGCATGACACAAGTAATTTTTCCAACAATTGTTTACAGACAGATTATTTCACTTATAATTCACTGTATCACAGTTCTAGTGGGTCAGAAGTTACACTACACTAAACAGCTTGGAAAATTCCAGAAAATGATGTCACCGCTCAGAAAGGAGACACGTTCTGTCTCCTAGAGATGAACGTACTTTGGTGCGAAAAGTGCAAATCAATCCCAGAACAACAGCAAAGGACCTTGTGAAGATGCTGGAGGAAACGGGTACAAAAGTATCTATCCACAGTAAAACGAGTCCTATATCGACATGACCTGAAAGGCTGCTCAGCAAGGAAGAAGCCACTGCTCCAGAACCACCATAAAAAAGCCAGACTACGGTTTGCAACTGCACATGGGGATAAAGATCATACTTTTTGGAGAAATGTCCACTGGTCTGATGAAACAAAAATAGAACTGTTTGGCCATAATGACCATCATTATGTTTGGAGGAAAAAGGGGGAGGCTTGCAAGCCGAAGAACTCCATCCCAACCGTGAAGCACGGGGGTGGCAGCATCATGTTGTGGGGGTGCTTTGCTGCAGGAGGGACTGGTGGCATCATAGATGCTGGTGGCATCACAAAATAGATGGCATCATGAGGATGGACAATTATGTGGATATATTGAAGCAACATCAGTCAGGAAGTTAAAGCTTGGTCGCAAATGGGTCTTCCAAATGGACAATGACCCCAAGCATACTTCCAAAGTTGCGGCAAAATGGCTTAACCTGTCTGTGCTGGGGGCAGTATTTTTACGGCCGGATGAAAACATACCCAATTTAAACAGGTTACTACTCTGGCCCAGAAAGTAGAATATGCATATTATTAGTAGATTTGGATAGAAAACACTCTGAAGTTTCTAAAACTGTTTGAATGGTGTCTGTGAGTATAACAGAACTCATATGGCAGGCAAAAACCTGAGAAAAAGTCAACCAGGAAGTGGAGGATCTGAGAATTGTAGTTCTTCTTTCTCGTCCCATTCGAAACTACAGTATCTGTGGGGTTACGTTGCACTTCCTAAGGCTTCCATTGGCTGTCAAAAGCCTTCAGAAAGTTGTTTCAGCCTTCTCCTGTTACTGGGCAGATAATTGGAGCTCAGTTACTGAGTGGACTGCCTGTGGACAAAGGGATTGGATATGCGCGGTCACCCGAGCGCGTGACGGGTGTCTGTATAGCTCGCTGTGATGGCTGAGCTATGTACTCAGAATAATGAAAAATGTGCTTCCTTCGTAAAGCTATTTTAAAATCTGACAAAGCGGTTGCATCCAGGAGTAGTCTTCCCTGTGGCTCAGTTGGTAGAGCATGGTGTTTGCAACGCCAGCATGGTGTGTGCAACGCCAGGGTTGTGGGTTCGATTCCCACCGGGGGCCAGTACAAAACATTTAAAAAATATATATATATAAAAAAAATTATGAAATGTATGCATTCACTACTGTAAGTCGCTCTGGATAAGAGCGTCTGCTAAATGACTAAAATGTAAAATGTAGTCTATCTATAATTCTTTAAATAATTGTTATATATTTTGTCAACTTTTATGATGAGTATTTTTGTAAATTGATGTGCACATTCACCGGAGGTTTTGGTGGGAATACATTTTCTGAACATCACGCGGCAATGTAAAATGCTGTTTTTGGATATAAATATGAACTTTATCAAACAAAACATACATGTATTGTGTAACATAATGTCCTAGGAGTGTCATCTGATGAAGATCGTCAAAGGTTAGTGCTTCATTTAGCTGTGTTTTGGGTTTTATTGACACGTCCTTGATTGGAAAATGGCTGTGTGATTATGTTTGTCCATGTACTCTCCTAACATAATCTAATGTTTTGCTTTCGCTGTAAAGCCTTTTTGAAATCGGACAATGTGGTTACATCAAGGAGAAGTGTATCTTTAAAATGGTGTAAAATAGTTGAATTATGACATTTTGTTGTTTTTGAATTTGCCGCCCTGATATTTCACTGGCTGTGTCCCGCAGGTGGAACGCTAGCGTCCCACGTAGCCCATAGAAGTTAAGGACAAAAAGTTGGAGTGGCCATCACAAAGCCCTGACCTCAATCCCATCGAAAATTTGTGGACAGAACTGAAAAAGCGTGTGCGAGCAAGGAGGCCTACAAGGAGCAAGGAGGCCTGAGTCTCTATAACCTTGTGACGTGAAAATAACCCTCCTGATGAACCACATTACAGGTTTCCTGTAGTGAGTCTGCTCCCCATCCCTGGTAGACGTCTAGGCACACCACTTGTCAGGAGATGCTAATAACCGCTTGAACTATTGTGACTTCTGTGCAGACAAACGGCGTGTCAAATGATCTCATAGTGAATAGGAGCACTCCATTATGAAGCCCGGCCCGGCCCGACGGCTCTGGTAAGGAAGGTCGCCAGCAATTAACCTCAGAACTGGCAAGAGGCCCCCGCCAAGGCATTCTCAGATTTGAAGATGATTGGATGTGACAAAAACAAGGTAAACAATAAGACATGGCATAAGCCGGGATGTTTACATAGCTGCGGCAGAGCCTGAGTTGAAAACAAACAGCGCCTCACAAAGTGATGGGTGGCATGTAAACCAGCGGGTTGGGATGCTTTATTCAGCTGAAGTGCATTTTGTTGGGCCACGGTTGGATTGAAGTAGCTGAGCTGTATACAGACACTACATTCCTCTTGCTCTTATGCCCTACTGTGGTGGATGGGACTAGGAGGTGTCTTTGACTCCTCTAGTCGTGGTTAGAGCTCCATTCACACATCCTGCAACACGCTGCAACACATCATGCCCAGCCCTCAGGCGGTATCAAAACACTAAGACAGCTTCCTGTGTTCTACCAGTGCTCTATACAGGAGTCTGTGAAGTGGCTAAATACAGGTGTCTGAATGACAGGGAGGGGACAGACTCAAAGGTCTGTGAGAGGAGCTGTGCTGGATCTGTTTGTCAGGCGCCCAGCTAGCATCACGTCATGTGAAATAATGGGTGCGGCCAGCCGAAAATGTGAAATAACAGGCTGATCTACAGTCAGAATTTTAGACACACCTACTCATTCTAGGGTAGCCACCCTTTGCCTTGATGACAGATTTGCACACTCTTGGCATTCTCTCAACAAGCTTCATGAGGTAGTCACCTGGAATGCATTTCAATTAACAGGTGTGCCTTGTTAATTTGTGGAATTTCTTTCATTCTTAATGCGTTTGAGCCAATCAGTTGTGTTGTGACAAGGTAGAGCAGCTCAAATAAGCAAAGAGAACCAACAGTCCATCATTACTTTAAGACATGAATGTCAGTCAGCGCTATGATGACAGGGAGGGGACAGACAGAGAACCATGATGAAACTGGTTCTCATGAGGACCGCCACAGGAAAGGAAGACCCAGAGTTTCCTCTGCTGCAGAGGATAAGTTCAGTCGAGTTACCAGTCTCAGAAATTGCAGCCCAAATAAATGCTTCACAGAGTTCAAATAACTGTTCAGAGGAGACTGTGTGAATCAGGCCTTCGTGGTTGAATTGCTGCAAAGAAACCACTACGAAAGGACACCAATAAGAAGAAGCGACTTGCTTGGGACAAGAACCAAGAGCAATGGACATTCGACCGGTGGAAATCTGTCCTTTGGCGTGATGAGTCCAAATTTGAGATTTTTGGTTCCAACCGCCGTGCCTTTGTGAGACGCAGAGTAGGTGAACAGATGATCTCCGCATGTGTGGTTCCCACCGTGAAGCATGGAGGAGGAAGTGTGATGGTGTGGGGGTGCTTTACTGGTGGCACTGTCAATGATTTATTTAGAATTCAAGGCACACTTAACCAGCATGGCTACCACAGCATTCTGCAGCGATACGCCATCCCATCTGGTTTGCGCTATCATTTGTTTTTTAACAGGACAATGAACCAACGCACTTCCAGGCTGTTTAAGGGCTATTTGACCAATAAGGAGAGTGATGGAGTGCTGCATCAGATTACCTTGCCTCCACAATCACCCAACCTCAACCCAATTGAGATGGTTTGGGATGAGTTTAACAGCAGAGTGACGGAAAAGCATATTTGGAAACTCTTTCAAAACAGTTGGAAAAGCATTCCTCCTGAAGCTGGTTGAGAGAATGCCAAGAGTGTGCAAAGCTGTCATCAAGGCAAAGGGTGACTACTTTTGATGAATCTCAATCTAAAATATATTTTGATTTGTTTAACAGTGGTTACTACATGATTCCATATGTGTTGTTTCATATTTTTTGATGTCTTCGCTATTATTCTACAATGTAGAAAATAGTAAAATAAAGAAAAACTCTTGAATGAGTAGCTGTGTCCAAACTTTTGACTGGTACTGTATGTTGTACTCAAATGAGCTATTTGTATGACTTAGAAATGTGGTAATTAGTTGTTGAGCTGGAAATGTTCATGTTTACGATAATATTTATTTACATTTCTATTCAGTGAACCCTCTCATTTAATCCAAAATTAAACACGCCATGTGATTTCAGTATCATAGGCGAACAAAATCAGAGTTTATTTCTCGCCTTGTCAGTTTCCCAAACAACTGGTCTATTTAACAAGCCAGACCCTCCCTCCCTCTCTCTGAGCGGTTTGTTTCTCTCTGTGTTCAAGCCTGTGTTGTTGCTGCTTTTAATTGAAAGCGACATCCAGCTTCATGTCAGGCAAAGCTGCCTCACATTTCTCTCTTTCACACTCACAGCCTCCCTGTTATGTTTTCCCAACTCTCTTTGTGGCCAGAACATTGAATGTTTTTCTATTTGTCCCTCAGAAGAGGGTGAAAAGAAGGAGGAGGGGGAAAGGGCAGTTGTTTGCTTAGACAGCAGTGAAGGGCCAGGATGTGATCCTTCCCCCTCCAAGTCCAGAGCCAAAAGCCGTCCATGCACACACACGCACACAGGCACACACATATGTTTCGGTGCTCTGAGGAATAACTTAATGTAAATTAACAGCTGGGAAAGCAGTCCATGGCAAGCACGCGCCTCCTCAACAGACAGCCTGAGTCCTACACACCTCAGTCCAGACTCCGGAGACAGCAAAGCACATTGCAACTAGCCTACCACACATGGTCTTAAGGACGTGGCACAGATTACATTTATATGGTTTAGGTATACACCATGACATGGAGGCGGGCCATATCAGGGCTGGTGCCAACCAGACACTTGTTGGTCCAACAAAACACTTGTTGGTCAAGTGTTGTGTGTAGTGCCCATTGGCAGAGAGTTGGCACAGACCTGTGTGAGCATGATGGAACTTGTAGAGAGAAGTGCTGCTGGAATGGCTTCTCCCTATCTTGTATCTTTCCTGGAGGCTTCAGCAGTAAGACACATATTTTTGTCCAGGTTCCAGGAGAGTCATCTCTCAGTCCTCTGAGCATTCACACATTCAGGATCCTCTCCTCTTTATCCCCAACAATAGTGTGTGTGGAACAATCCAGTGATGTCACCCCTCACTCTGTCTTTGCCCCTATCCCATTTCTGTGCTGCACACTTGGCAGGGTTTCAACACAGCCTGGGGGGAAACGATAGCGGTCACACGTACATGCATTCATGCTCACATACACAATAGCATGTCAGAAAGCTCACATCACACGCACCTCTGAGCCGATTCCCATTCAGTCACTAACAAAGAGTGAGGATTAAAAATGTGTTTTGTTAAGCCTTGTAGCTTGGCCATGAGTTTGTTGTCCTTGACTCAGTAATATGGCTGATCAAAATAAGTTTACCTACGCTCGAAACATAACATTTACTCTATGCTTATATCTCATCAGTATCTTCAGTGGAAGCTGTTGAGTTGTTTTATTTCATTTTCCTCTTAGGGGGGGAGAGAGAGAACATTCAAGGCCCCCTGCCAAACGTAGCTATATTCTTTCTGGGTTTTAAAACAGGAAATATTGATATTGGCCGACCATTTCAAAACCGATTCCTTTTGGTCTGCCTTGTGGACAGCGCTACACCGTCATTTGGTCAGACCCAAAGTTTTACTTAAAACCATGAATGGATCCCAGTGTTGTTCTAGTATCACCAACAGGGGTTTGGAGCTACATACTGTACGCCCCTCTCCCTGCCTGGCTCAATCTGTGCTGCTTTTGGTCAAACACAAAACCTACCACAGAGATCGGGAGGTCTGTGCAGATACCATAGATAACTCTGGTTCCATGGGTCCCCCAGAGGGGAGAGAGGGGTATACCGAGCCAAAGATACACATGGGCATGAGCATTCGTGCATATGTACTGTATACGTGCTGACACACACATGCATACACACACACTCTCTCACACACACGCATAGATACGCTCTCACACACACACCCTGCTGTACTGTGTGCTCTGGCAGTGGCAGCAGGGACCCATGTGTTAATGCTTATGCCACTCCTCATGCCATTAGTCAAGCTTTACTAGAACCACCATACAGCATTACAGTCCTGACAGAATATTACAGCCCAGGACACAAAAAAACTGACTTCAATGAATGTGTTGACATGACTGCTGATCCCAGAAAATCATTATTTTCCTCTAACTATAAATACAAACTGGGAAACGTGACCTTTGGCCCCCGGGGCTCCAACATTTACTTCTCTGTAATTCCTCTGTTATCTGCAGTGGTATGTAATGGGTGAGTGTAGGACTGGTGGGAGCAGTACACTGGTACTGTGTCTGGCCTAATTAGAATCACATGGGCTTCATCAATCACTGTAGTGTAAGGCGCGGGATAGCCAAGGAGGGAGAGCGGGATGGATCCAGGTTATGGTGGTGTGTAGAGAAGAATGGGTGTCGCAGTATAATGTAGAGAAAACAGATGTAGACTGACCGGTGAGTGTCTGTGACACAGGGCCTAGTGAGTTATATGACTGACATGGTGCATGGTGCTGCTCTGCTGTTGGGGAGAGATACGAGATTGTTTATTTAACCTGAGGACAGCAGGGGTGGTTAGGACTACTCGCCCTCCCTGACTGCCTTGGTGTGATGCTGTCTTGTGTCATATACTGTATATAGTGATGTCATTACAGCTGCAAATTGAAACAACCTGTCCACTCTGACTTTGGCTCACGTCCCTGTCAGTCGTAAGTTGACGTTGATTTTATGACGGATGAATGGAGGACTGGCGAGAGGGAGGTTAGAGGACTGGCGAGAGGGAGGTTAGAGGACTGGCGAGAGGGAGGTTAGAGGACTGGCGAGAGGGAGGTTAGAGGACTGGCGAGAGGGAGGTTAGAGGACTGGAGAGAAGGAGCGTCATCAAGCCAATGAGGATCTGGGTTACATGAAGAGAGCTGTAGAGCGACAGAGAAAGGGAAATGAAGAGAGGGAGATGTTACTCTCTGTGGTTTTACTCCATCTCTTCCAGATGTTCGGCATTTTGCCTTCTCACCGCCCACGTTTCATCTGCCTCTCCTCACACCTTTACACATTAGCACATGCGTCTGTTAGCATGGAAGGATGATAACCATTATGTAAAGAATTGTCCAAAGGGAGAAGTTCGAATGCTTCAGATATGCTTCAGTCTCCCTGTAGGGTTGTAATTCTCTGCCTTGTCCAGAGACATCAAAAACTAGAGAAACATGGGAATGGGTGAATAAAAGCGATATGCTTGGTTATGGTACGGTTCAATATGATATGGTAAAGAATGCTCTGTTCGCTGCTAATGTACGCTTTGTTTTTCCTTCCCAGCTGAGATACCAGCATGGCCTGTCCACTCCAGACCTCCGTCAGACCCTGCCCAACCTCAAGAACTTCCTGGAGCACGGCCTTCTAGTCCGATGGTAAGTACTTGTATAAGTCCACTCTCATTCACCCAGTGTCTTATTAGGTCACCCCACATAGCACTCTTGCTCTCACTATCTCTTACTTTACATATTTTCACTTCAGATGGTTTCAGTTGGAAATATCGGTGAACACAGCAGTGTATGTTTCTTAGGGGTTCTTCAAAACCAGCCTAAGGAGTTCAGAGTTAAACTCCACATGCGTTTGAACTTACTGTGTTTGTGTGCAGCTATTTCATGGGGTCTGATGGACGTCAGACATTCATTCAGATCTGCCGAGCCTCAGGCCGCAGGCATTGAATGACCCCACCATAGAACCTGAGAATCGGTCCATAGTAGAGACTTTCCCAGACTACAGCCGCCAGTCCACCCATCACAGAACATTGACTTGAATGGGAATACCTGTTCTAGTAATTCTAATTCTATGACTCCAACCATCCAGCACACAGCCCTATAAAAGGGGAAATGATCTTCTTTGATCTGCTCTGCTCTCCCAGGGTCAGCAAAAGGGGAAAATGTGTTTTACAACCTTAATTGCATAACCTTTTGTTTTGAAAGGAAAGAGGCCATTTTAAAGCAAAGCAATTGAATCCTCCATATCCTCCTAATGGGAAGTGGAAGCCCTTAATAACCCTTTACACTCATGGGAATTGGCCTATATGGATAGGGCTAAATTGAACTGTTTGTAATAGAATAAATATGAAAAGCAGATGCATAACCATGGTAGCAATTGAAAGGGAACAGTTTGGAGATTATGGGAAAGTTATTAATCCAAAGGTGAGTACACAACAGTTCACCTGACACAAGACTGAATCCAAACATTACACTGTTGATTTAATGTGCATTTTACATTTACTGAACTTTGTGCTACATTTGTTGATAACGAAATCTGAAAATACTCTGGATACATTCAGTAGCATGATAAGAATATTCCTGGAAAAATGAGGGTAGGTGAAACATAAGACAAACATTTCTTACAAGGGTTTGAGTGAGAGGACTAACTGGTGTCTCCAAGTGGACACACACCTCTACAAAGGGTCTTCAACTATAAGGTGTTTTTTTTATGCTCTCCTAGTTGTGCCGTTGAGGAACTAAAGCAAACACAATTGTAGTTGTTTTGTTTGGAACACAACCCTGCACCTTCACCATCACACAGTTGGGGCTCTATTTTAACAAACCTAACACAGTGTTAAATCAAAGGGCTCTATTTTAACAAACCTAACACAATGGTAAATCTAAGGGCTCTATTTTAACAAACCTAACACAATGGTAAATCTAAGGGCTCTATTTTAACCAACCTAACACAATGGTAAATCTAAGGGCTCTATTTTAACCAACCTAACATAATGGTAAATCTAAGGGCTCTATTTTAACAAACCTAACACAATGGTAAATCTAAGGGCTCTATTTTAACCAACCTAACACAATGGTAAATCTAAGGGCTCTATTTTAACCAACCTAACACAATGGTAAATCTAAGGGCTCTATTTTAACCAACCTAACACAATGGTAAATCTAAGGGCTCTATGTTTAACAAACCTAACACAATGGTAAATCTAAGGGCTCTATTTTAACCAACCTAACACAATGGTAAATCTAAGGGCTCTATTTTAACCAACCTAACACAATGGTAAATCTAAGGGCACTATTTTAACCAACCTAACACAATGGTAAATCTAAGCGCAGGCGGGTAGCGCTATAGGTTCAGGGATGTGTCAGTAATATTTGAACTATTTTCACTATCACAATTATTGGTGCACTTGCTGGCGTTGGTGCGGAAGGGCTGGATTTTGATGAAAAAACAAGTTGTGGGTGTGTCAAGTCTTGGCCCCTCACTGGCCAATCAGAATGTAGGCCTATCTTTGCTAAATATGTTAACTTGAATCCATTTGTAGTCCACATTTGTTCTAAGTAAATTTCATGGCTTCAATAGCATTCATAGTGATATTTGGCCTAGGCCTACCTGAAATTCCAAATCAAATTGTTTTGGTCACGTACACTTATTTAGCAGATGTTATTGCGGGTGTAGTGAAATGCTTGTGTTTCTAGCTCCAACAGTGCAGTAGTATCTAACAATACACACAAATCTAAAAGTAAAGGAATGCAATTAAGAAATATATAAATATTAGATCGAGAAATTTCGGAGTGGCATGGACTAAAGTAGGATAGAATACAGTATAACAGATGAGTAAAGCAGTATGTAAACATTATTAAAGTGGCCAGTGATTCCATGTCTAAGGTGCAGGGTTGCGTAACCGGGTGGAAGCCGGCCAGTGATGGCTATTTAACAGTCTGATGGCCTTGAGATGTTGTTTTTTAGTCTCTCTGCCCCAGCTTTGATGTACCTGAAATTGCAAACTAACGTGCTTTAATAACAGCCCTTACTTTTCAATCAATCAAATGTATTTATAAAGCCCATTTTTACATCAGCAGATGTCACAAAGTGCTATATAGAAACCCAGCCTAAAACCCCAAACAGCAAGCAATGCAGGTGTAGAAGCATGGTGGCTAGGCAAAAACTCCTTTTGAAAGGCATGAACCTATGAAGAATCCTAGAGAGATACAAGGCTCTGAGGGGTGGCCAGTCCTCTTATGGCTGTGCCGGGTGGAGATTATAACAGAACATGGCCAAGATGTTCAAACATTCATAGATGGACCAGCAGGGTCGAATAATAATAATCACAGTGGTTGTCGAGGGTGCAACAGGTCAGCACCTCAGGAGTAAATGTCAGTTGGCTTTTCATAGCCGATCATTCAGAGTCAGCAGGTGCGGTAGAGAGAGAGTCGAAACAGCACGTCCGGTGAACAGGTAAGGGTTCCATAGCCGCAGGCAGGACAGTTGAAACTGGAGCAGCAGCACGACCAGGTGGACTGGGGACAGCAAGGAGTCATCATGCCAGGTAGTCCTGAGGCATGGTCTGTGGTCAGAGAGGGAGAGAGACCCTAGCCCCCCGACACAAACTATTGTATCATAACTACTGGAGGCTGAGACAGGAGGGGTCGAGAGCCACTGTGGCCCCATTCGTCGATACCCCCCCGGACAGGGCCAACCAGGCAGGATATAACCCCACCTACTTTGCCAAAGCACAGTCCCAATACCACTAGAGGGATATCTTCAACCACCAACTTACTCCCCTGAGACAAGGCTGAGTATAGCCCACAAAGATCTCCCCCACGGCACGAACCCGAGGGGGGCGCCGACCCGGACAGGAAGTTTACGTCAGTGACGCACCCCTCCTAGGGACGGCATGGAAGAGCACCAGTAAGCCAGTGACACAGCCCCCGTAATAGGGTCAGAGGCAGAGAATCCCAGTGGAGAGAGGGGAACCGGCCAGGCAGAGACAGCAAGGGCGGGTCTGTCGCTCCAGTGCCTTTCCATTCACCTTCACACCCCCGGGTCAGACTACACTCAATCATAGGACCTACTGAAGAGATGTTGTTGTTTCCGCAATTAAACCGGTCCGTTACCCACCTAACCGAGATTACGATTTGTATCATTTAAAAGCTTGTTTTATTGCCAACATGACTAGCTAAGTTATAAAATACAACAGTACAGTGTTAGGCTTTCCCAATGCAACTCAGGGAAACAGATCATCATTTTGGTGCTCATAGAAAGGAGTCATGATTGCATTCCTGTGCATTCATGTGCCGTGGCTAATTTTCTTCACAGTAGACAAACATAGGCTCATTCTGTTCAGAACAACCCAGGGTATAACGTCATGTCATCTTGTAACTGTACATCAAACATAGTGATCATAAACATTGACTCTGTATATTACATGAGTTTTATGTATTGGGATGTGAAGTGCACATTTTGTATGACATCAAAGTTGTATTTATTATAATCCTCAACGTCTCATCTTTCAAAATACATAGAGTCCTCTTAATGTACAGCATTTCCCTCACTCGGACAACAAACTCAGACAACAAAACATTTGCAAAAGTTGCTCATTTAGAGGGAGGGATGAGGTCATCTTCTTGCCACTCGAGGTGCTGAAGTTAAGAACAGCTGTCAGTCAAAACCCATACAGAGCTGTGAAGCCCAGACCCTGAGCTCTGACCGGCTGTCAGTCAAAACCCGTACAGAGCTGTGAAGCCCAGACCCTGAGCTCTGACTGGCTGTCAGTCAAAACCCATACAGAGCTGAGAAGCCCAGACCCTCTGACATCATGCATAGCATTTTACTGTTCACCCTTAACAAATGTAGGCGTTTATCGGTGGAAAGGGTTAAGATAGAGGCAGATAGATGGAAGGTGGCCGGCTGACCCGGCGGTGTGTAGGGAGGCTTGGGAGTGGAGGTCGGGGGATTCCACCACTCCTTTCCTCTGGGTTCTGGGGCCCCACTCCACTGCCAGACAATGAGCCCGCAAATCAAATCTAATTTTATTTGTCACATGCGCCGAATACAACAGGTGTTACCTTACAATGAAATGTTTACTTACAAGCCCTTAACCAACAATGCAGTTGTAGAAGTAGAGTTAATAAAATATTTACTAAAGTAAAAAAAAAATGTAGTCAATCAAAAAGTAACAAATATACTCAGGGGAACTAGGTTTCCACTGTGTTGACTCAGGTGTCCCTTTCTGAGAACTGAATAAGTTCTCTCTTTCTCCGGAGCTGGCCATGTACACACACACACACAGGCGCACATACACACAGGCGCTTACGCAACATGCGCACACATACACTACATGACCAAAAGTATGTGGACACCTATGGAGTTGGTCCCCCCTTTGCTGCTGTAACAGCCTCTCTCTTCTGGGAAGGCTTTCCACTAGATGTTGGAACATTGCTGCGGGGACTTGCTTCCATTTACTCACGAGCATTAGTGAGGTCGGGTACTGATATTGGGCGATTAGGCCTGGCTCGCAGTCGGCGTTCCAATTCATCCCAAAGGTGTTCGATGGGGTTGAGGTGAGGGCTCTGCAGGCTGGTCAAGTTCTTCCACACCGATCTTGACAAACCATTTCTGTATGGACCTCGCTTTATGCGTGGGCCTTCCCCAAACTGTTGCCACAAAGTTAGAAGCACAGAAACAGCCCCAGAACATTATTCATTCTCCACCAAACTTTACAATTGCCACTGTGCATTGGGGCAGGTAGCATTCGCCTGGCATCCGCCAAACCCAAATTAGTCCATCGGACTGCCAAATGGTGAAGTGTGCGTCATCTCTCCAGAGTACGCGTTTCCACTCCTCCAGAGTCCAATGGCGGCGAAGCTTGGCATTGCGCATGGTGAGCTTAGGCTTGTGTGCGTCTGCACGACCATGGAAACCCATTTCATGAAGCTCCCGAAAACAAGTTCTTGTGCTGATGTTTCTTCCAGAGGCAGTTTGGAACTCGGTGGTAAGTGTTTACGCTCTTCAGCGCTCGGCAGTCCCATTCTGTGAGCTTGCGGCTGAGCCGGCTGAGCCGTTGTTGCTCCTAGACATTTCCACTTCACAATAACAGCACTTACAGTTGACCAGGGCAGCTCTATCATGGCAGAAATTTGACGAACTGACTTATTGGAAAGGTGGCATCCTGTGACGGTGCCACCTTGAAAGTCACTGAGCTCTTCAGTATGGCCATTCTACTGCCAATGTTTGTCTATGGAGAATGCATGGCTGTGTACTCGATTTTATACACCTGTCAGCAACAGGTGTGACTGACAAAGCCACATCCACTAATTTGAGGGTTATCCATCTACTTTTCTATATAGTGTACATGGTTTTGTTTCCATCTTGAGAGCCTGCCTTACCCATTCTCTCTCTCTCTCTCTCTCTCTCTCTCTCTCTCTCTCTCTCACACACACACACACACACACACACACACACACACACACACACACACACACACACACACACACGCGCACACGCACACAGTGCTAAAACATTCGTCAGGGGGCGGTGGCTGGCTGCTCACACTAAGCTCAGACTGTCTGTGTGAGAACCTTTAGTCTTAGCAGTCCATAAGTTCGGTCCTGGTCACAGGACCCACATAGTTCTCCCCTCTAACCGACTCAGACAGCAGGTACTGGGGGACAGGAAGGTGGCCTGACTCTGGGACTCCACACTGCAGTAGTGAAACAGGGAGGACATGCATTAAATTCTACTCTCCTTTTGCATGGGACTTATTTTATTGACCCTCCTCACAACCGTATCACTTCCAGTTCTCCCAGCCTGAAAAAGCCTCAATTTAGATACTATTTCCAGCGGAGGAGCCAAGCGTATGAAATATGGACGCATAAAAATGCTGTGCGGCAGCTGCAGGGAGTTAACCGGTAGACTGAGAGGGAGAGACGTTTGATATCCGTTCCCCTCTCCTCCCCTCCATACGGGGGTGGTGGTGGGGCGAGGACATGTCCAAGGGAACCGTTTCCATCCATGAACTGTAGAGATGTTTCCCCCTCCATATATTGCTAATTCAGCATGCACAATAAGCTGACTAGGAGGGCTCCTCTCATGCATGGGTACATGGGATTTATCCAGGGGACTTCATTGGGAAATATATGGGTGTGTTTAGGGTTTGTACTTTACAGGAGACTGTGTCTTCTTTAATGTTTCTACACTGATCCCTTCCTACTAAAACAGTTGCAAACAGAGTCATGACTTCTGTCGATCTCAGTGCCACTGTAGACACTGTGCACAATTATTAGGCAAGTTGTATGTTTGAGGATTCATTTTATTATTGAACAACTACAGCGCTCTCGGTCAATCCAAAATGTTAATAAACCTCAAACCTGAATATTTAAGAAAGTAAAAGTGAGGTTTTGGCTTTTTTTGGAGAATATCTACGTGTGCACAATTATTGGGCAACTATTAGTGTGCAGAATTATTATGCAACTAAATGAAAAATGAAAAGTTCCCCATCTCACTTGTTTATTTTCATCTGTTAAAGTGAGAATAATAAACAAACAACTCAAAATGTATAAATAAAAATGTCTGACATTTCAACAACAAAAAAATCTGTGACCAATATAGCCACCCTTCTTTTCAATAAGTCATAAGCCTTCCATCCATGGAGTCTGTCAGTTTCTTGATCTGTTGACAATCAACTGTTTGTGCAGCAGCAAACACAGCCTCCCAGACACTGGTCAGAGAGGTGTACTGTTTTCCTTCACCGTAAATCGTCCGTTTAAGAAGGGACCACAAGTTCTCAATAGGGTTTAGGTCAGGTGAGGAAGGGGGCCATGTCATTATTCTTTCATCTTTAAGGCCTTTACCTGCTAGCCACGCAGTGGAGTACTTGGATGCGATGGAGCGTTGTCCTGCATAAAAATCATGGTCTTATTGAAAGATGCAGACTTTTTCCTGTACCACTGCTTGAAGAAAGTGTCTTCTAAAAACTGGCAGTAGGTTTGGGAGTTGAGTTTGAGTCCATCTTCAACCCGAAATGGTCCAACTAGCTCATCTTTAATAATACCACCCCATACCAGTACCCCACCTCCACCTTGCTGGCGTCAGAGTCGAAGTGGAGCTCCGTGCCCGTTACTGATCCAGCCACGGGCCCATCCATCTGGTCCGTCAAGAGTCACTCTCATCTCATCAGTCCATAAAACCTTTCAAAAATCTGTCTTCAGATATTTCTTGGCCCAGTTTTGACGTTTCAACTTATGTATCTTGTTCAGTGGTGGTCGGGTTTCAGCCTTCCTTACCTTGGCCATGTCTCTGAGCACTGAACACCTTGTACTTCTGGGCACTCCAGGTAGGTTGCAGTTCTGGAATATGATAGCACTGGAGGATAATGGGTTCCTGGTAGCTTCACGTTTGATTCTTCTCAAATCTTTGGCAGTTAATTTGCGTCTTTTTTTTCTCAACACGGTTCTTGCGACCCTGTTGACTATTTGAAACAAAACGTTTGATGGTTCTTTGATCAAGCCCCAATATCTTAGCAATTTCAAGAGTGCTGCATTCCTCTGAAATACTTTTTACAATTTTTGACTATCAGAGTCAGTTAAATCTCTTTTTTGGCCCATTTTGCCTGAGGAAAAGAAGCTGCCTAATAATTATACACACCTTGATATAGGGTGTTGATCTCCTTAGGCCACACCCTCCCTCATTACACAAATACACATCACCTGATATGCTTAAATCCAATAAGCATTCCAGTTTATGCAGCTTGGAGTTGGGAAATATGCATAATAATGATGATATGGTCAAAATACTGACTTGCCTTATAAGTGCACACAGTGTATAGAAATGGAAGGGCTTGTGAACCTAGCCCTCTAATGTAACAGAACCAAGCATGTGGTTAAGGGAGCCAGTTACTTTAGGGTGAATGCTAAACTAAAATAGAGGGACTTAAAAGACAGTGTTAAACATTAGACATTACCAACGGCAGTTCTTCTTGCTTTGTAGATGAAACCGCCCCCCAGAGGTTTTGAAGAACCCCCCCCAAAACCCCTGGTGAGAGAACAGTGATAACAGATGTAAAGCTGGACCCCTCCCATCTGCCTTCAGTTATTTGCTGATATAAATCAGTACCAGTACTCCTGACCATGTTATTGGGGATTTTGTCTGAACCTGCTTGGTTGTTTCTCTCTCTCTCTCTCTCACTCTCACGCGTTTAGCCTAGCTCGGTCTTGTGTGTGTAACAACCAAGCAGGTTCAGGAGTACTGGTACTGATTTATATCAGCATTGTGGTGAAGCTGTTAAATGTCATACATACAGCACAGTAGGTGTTTCTTTATGTGGATATTATTGTTCCAGGAAAGTGATAGGGATGGTAATTGTTGAGATAGTAATAGCAGACGCCTAATGTTGGGGAGGAACTCATGCAGTATAATGAATCAACTAAAACGAATGTGCTTGGATGAGTATGAGCATTCCTACACAGATTGACACACACTGACGCACACACACACACTGACAGACACACACACTTGGCTGTGAGTTGCAGGGTGTGGGTGTGCATGTGTTTGTCTGTGTGCGTGTTAGCTGTACAGTGGTTCCTATGGATGAGATCACATCTGGAGGAACGCTCCCCACCACCAGGCCTCTCTATGAATCAGACACCCCAGTCCAGCACAAAACAGACCTGCTCTCCTTTATGTGTCACTGAGACGCAGAGTACTGTACTAACAAGGCCAGCCGATATCATTAATAGTTGAGATATTGCATTGACTCCCGACAGCTATGTCCTTGTAATGAACAGAATGTAGACAAGAAGTCCCACTATCTGTTTTACTGTGAGACAGTGTGGGATACTGTCGTTCTCACCTCTGTTTGGAATGGGTTGCTATAACTAGGCTATGTCTTTATCTCTGTGCCATACAAAACTGCTGAGAATAAAGTAAACTACAATGTAGTCACAATTGACAACAGTGTTGGTGTTTATACTATCAACTTGTACAATATGTTGTACATGCTGTGCTATGGTGATGTGGAGACGAATGTTAAGTTCTCCATCATCAAAGGGCCAGACTTGGAGACAGGAGATGTTCACTTAAACTCCCCTCCACCCCCCGTAGTGAGTATTACAATATTTCTGTTATAGCATTTGGTTTAGTAGTTCCTCTGGGATTTTCAGTTGCAATGACATCAAAGCCTGAATCTTATCTGACATTGTGTGTTTTGGCCCTGATCACGGGTCCTTAACAGGAATTGGATATGAAAAGGGCTATGCCTTGAAGTTGAAATGAGGCCTGTCTGAGGATAAGACAGCGGAACATTTTTGGTTTAGTAAATTGGTTTAGTACATTCCTGTCCTACCTGGAATATCCAGGGCTGAGTCTGACACGGCAGAGAGTTTGAGAGACCCGCTTTAAAACAAACATGTTGGGGGAGAAGTGGGCATATCTGCTGTTGAACCCGCAAAGTATGAGCCTAATGGTTTAGGCGGAGGGCTCAGGTAGCTTTTATGTGGTGAAATCATTGACAAGGAAGTCCACCGGTGCTTGGAGAAATAGTAAAACTTAATGATGAGTTAAAACGTCCAGAGTGGGGCCTCCCGAGAGGCGCAATGGTCTAAGGCACTGCCTCGCAGTGCTAGCTGTGCCACTAGAGGTTCTGGGTTTGAGTCCAGGCTCTATCGCCCATGGAGACCCATGGGGCGGCGCACAATTGGCCCAGCGTCGTCCGGGGTAGGGGAGGGTTTGGCCGGCAGGGATGTCCCTGTCCCATCGCTCACTAGCGACTCCTGTGGCGGGCCGGGCACAGTGCACGCTGACACGGTCGCCAGGTGTACGGTGTTTCCTCCCACATATTGGTGCGGCTGGCTTCCGGGTTAAGTGGGCATTGTGTCAAGAAGCAGTGCGGCTTGGTTGAGTTGTGTTTCGGAAGTCGAACGGCTCTCGACCTTCGCCTCTCCCAAGTCCATACGGGAGTTGCAGCGATGAGACAAGACTCTAACTACCAATTGGATACCAAGAAATTGGGGAGAAAAATGGGTAAAAAAAAATACATAAAAAAAATGTCCAGAGGGATGTACTGTGTCCCTTTGCCTGTTAATCACAGGTCTTCCAAAGTCCACCCTGAAAGAGAGCAGGATGCCTACAGTACAGTATGCCTGGCTAACGGTCAACTATACGTTCTGTTATTGTGAAGTGGAAACATCAAGGAGCAACAACTGCTCAGCTGCGAAGTGGTAGGCCACACAAGCTCACAGAACGGGACCACCGAGTACTGAAACGCGTAGCGCATAGAAATCGTCTGTCCTCGGTTGCAACACTCACTACCGAGTTCCAAACTGCCTCTGGAAGTAACATCGGCACAAGAACTGTTCATTGGGAGCTTCATGAATGGGTTTCCATGGCCGAGCAGCCGCACACAAGCCTAAGACCACCATGCGCAATTCCACATCTAGTGGAAAGCCTTCCCGGAAGAGTGGAGGCTGTTATAGCATGAATGCCTATACATTTGGAATGAGATGTTCAATGAGCATCCACATACTTTTGGTCATGTATGTAGTGTACTTAAGTAACAATACTTTAAAGTACTACTTAAGTTGTTGTTTGGGGTATCTGTACTTTACTTGACTATTTATATTTTTGACTACTTTTACTTTGACTAATATGTACTTTTTACTCCCATACATTTTCTCTGAAACCCAAAAGTACATTTCGAATGCTCAGGCAGGATAGCAATAGTCCAATTCACGTACCTACCAATAGAACATGTTGTCATCCCTAGTGCCTCTGATCTGGCAGATGCACTAAACACAAATGTGTAAATTATGTCTGAGTGTTGGAGTGTGCCCTTGTCTGTTTAACATAAGGAATTTGATTTATAGCATTTACTTTAACTTTTAACTTTTACTCAAGTATGACAATTGAGTACCTTTTCCACCACTGTACAGTACATTTAAAACTAGATACTTTTAGTCTTTTACTCAAGTAGTATTTTACTCGGTGACTTTCACTTTTCTATTAAGGTATCTTTACTTTTACTCATTTATGAGGACTTTCTCCACCGCTGTACCTACCATACTGTACAATACCACTAGACTGGATGTTTTTCCATTTAAACTTGGTTCAAACATAATATTAATAATAATATAATTGTTTATAGGGACAGTGGGCTATTGTGTGAAAACAAGACTAAAGAGTGCTTCCTTCCACAGGAGAGTTGTTCTCCTGTAAGTCTGCCAATATTGCCTCCATCCGTCACCGTCCTCCCGCTCTATGGATACCAGGTTTTTCAACAGTCTTTAGGGAGTGTACTGCTGCTCTGCCATCTTCTGAGCAGAGCAATACTTCCAATACACTATGGGGATTGGGGACTGGTGCAAGGATGGGGACAGCCTAATTGGCCCGAATAAAAAGGAATGTCAAATGTGCTGCATAAAAAAAAATATTATAACAGTGCATTGCAGGAAATTTGTCTGGGCTAGCCTCGATCTCCCCACCTCGCCACCCCTCATCCTCTCTACTACACTCTTGATTAAGGTGCATAATTTGACAGATGTTTAATGGAACCAATTTGGAGGGGAACTTAATGTAACAAACAAACGTGCTCCAAACAAGAAATTCTCTTTTATCCAGGCCAGGGAAATTGTGAAATCTAAACATTCCCAGAGAAGAAGAAGTGGCCATATGTTTTACACAGTCTGGTTGTATATCATATTACTGTGTTTCTGGAACGAGGCTGAAACACATGTAGGCATCTGTGTTGGCCAGCTATCTCCTGGGTCCAAACCTAGGTTCTCCTAAAGCGGACATGGATTTCTGTGTGGTAGGGGCACTGGGAGAGAGCCAGGGAGAAACTAGAAGGCCTGATATTAATTCAAATCAGAGATGGGATCAGTCTGAGCTCTTGCCCCGAAGACGTCATTCAACGAATAACGGACTGAATGCAGTCATTAGCTTGTTATAAATTACAGATGGAACTTCTGAAACTCCTGCTTAATAAACAGTCCAACCTGTCCTCTGTTTGGTAGGTGCCCAGCCTGGGCCATGGTTTGGTTTCGCTTGCTGGAATGATAATTCAGTTCTCATGGAAGTTCTTTATTATTATTATTATTATTATTATTATATAAACTAACGGTCAAAGGTTTTAGAACACCTACTCATTCAAGGGTTTTTCTTCATTTTTACTATTTTTTACATTGTAGAATAATAGTGAAGACATCAAAACTATGAAATAACACACAATCATGTAGTAACCAAAAAAGTGTTTAACAAATCAAAATATATTTTATATTTGAGATTCTTCAAAATAGCCACCCTTTGCCTTGATGACAGTTTTGCACAATCTTGGCATTCTCTCAACCAGCTTCACCTGGAATGTTTTTCCAACAGTCTTGAAGGAGTTCTCACATATGCTGAGCACTTGTTGGCTGCTTTCCGGTCACTCTGTGGTCAGACTCATCCCAAACCACATCAATTTGGTTGAGGTTGGGGGATTATGGAGGCTAGGTCATCTGATGCAGCACTCCATCACTCTCCTTCTTGGTCAAATAGCCCTTACACAGCCTGGAGGTGTGTTTGGTCATTGTCCTGTTAAAAAAAAAACATGAGAGTCCCACTAAGTCCAAATCAGATGGGATGGCGTATCACTGCAGAATGCTGTGGTAGCCATGCTGATTAATTGTGCCTTGAATTCTAAATAAATCACAGACCGTGTCACCAGAAAAGCAACCCCCACCATAACACCACCTCCTCCATGCTTTACGGTGGTAAATACACATGCATAGATTATCCGTTCACCCACAACGCGTCTCACAAATACACAACGGTTGGAACCAAAAAATCTCCCATTTGGACTCCAGAGCAAAGGACAAATTTCCAGCAGTCTTTTCAGGTGACTACCTCATGAAGCTGGTTGAGAGAATGCCAAGAGTGTGCAAAACTGTCAGCAAGGCAAAGAATGGCTATTTGAAGAATCTCAAATATAAAATATATTTTGATTTGTTTAACACTTTTTTGGTTACTACATGAATCCATGTGTTATTTCATAGTTTTGATGTCTTCACTATTATTCTACAATGTAGAAAATAGTAAAAATTAAGAAAAACACTTCAATGAGTAGGTGTTTTAAAACTTTTGAATGGTAGTGTATATTATAATTATTTTGTTGTTGTACTTTGCCCCCTTTTTCTCCCCAGTTTCATGATATCCGATTGGTAGTTACAATCTTGTCTCATCGCTGCAACTCCCCTACGGACTCTGGAGAGGTGAAGGTCGAGAGCCATGCGTCCTCCGAAACACAACCCTGCAAAGCCGCACTGCTTCTTGACACACTGCTCGCTTAACCCGGAAGCCAGCCTCACCAATGTGTCGAGGAAACACCGTCCAACTGACAACCGCAGTCAGCTTGCAGGCGCGCCACAAGGAGTCGCTAGAGCACGACGAGACAAGGAAATCCCGTCCGGCCAAACCTTCCCCTAACCTAGACAATGCTGGACCAATTGTGCACCGCCCCATGGGTCTCCCGGTCACGGCCGGCTGTGACATAGCCTGGGATCGAACCCGAGGCTGTAGTGGTGCCTCAGCACAGCACAGCCTTGCCTTAGACCGCTGCGCCACTCGGTAGGCCTGGGAGGTCTGATATTATTCCTGTCTTCCAAATCAGCTCAAAACACACCAGAATGCTTTTGTTTAAGAGTTCACAGATACAAATCACTAATGGCAAACCATTTGTCTTTGTCTTGGACAAAACTGATCAAGAATTTTGAACAGCATGTTTTTTTCTATTTCAAATACACCTCTGCTGTTTTCAATCAAGATCTCAGCGATCACTGCCTCATTGCCTGCATCCGTAATGGGTCTGCGACCAAACGACCGCCCCTCATCACTGTCAAACGCTCCCTAAAACACAGGCCTTTCTAATCAACCTGGCCGGGGTATCCTGGAATGACATTGGCCTTATCCCGTCGGTAGATGATGCCTGGCTATTCTTTTAAAAGTGCCTTCCTCACCATCTTAAATAAGCATGCCCCACTCAAAAATGTTTGAACTAGGAATAGATATAGTCCTTGGTTCACTCCAGACCTGTCTGCCCTTGACCAGCACAAAAACATCCTGTGGCGTTCTGCATTAGCATCGAATAGCCCCCGTGATATGCAACTTTTCAGGGAAGTTGGGAACAAATATACACAGGCAGTTAGAAAAGCTAAGGCTAGCTTTTTCAAACTGAAATTTGCATCCTGTAGTACTAAATCAAAAAAGTTCTGGGACACTGTAAAGTCCATGGAGAATAAGAGCACCTCCTCCCAGCTGCCCACTGCTCTGAGGCTAGGAAACACTGTTACCACCGATAAATCCGCTATAATTGAGAATTTCAATAAGCATTTCTCTACGGCTGGCCATGCTTTCCACCTGGCTACCCCTATCCCGGTCAACTGCCCGGCACCCTCCACAGCAACCGGCCAAAGCCCCCACCATTTCTCCTTCACCCAAATCCAGATAGCTGATGTTCTGAAAGAGCTGCAAAATCTGGACCCATACAAATCAGCCGGGCTAGACAATCTGGACCCTCTCTTTCTAAAATGATCTGCCGAAATTGTTGCAACCCCTATTACTAGCCTGTTCAATCTCTCTTTCGTATCGTATGAGATTCCCAAAGATTGGAAAGCTGCCACGGTCATCCCCCTCTTCAAAGGGGGTGACACTCTAGACCCAAACTGTTACAGACCTATATCTATCCTACCCTGTCTTTCTAAGGTCTTCGAAAGCCTAGTTAACAAACAGATTACCGACCATTTTGAATCCCACCGTACCTTCTCCGCTATGCAATCTGGTTTCAGAGCTGGTCATGGGTGCACCTCAGCCATGCTCAAGGTCCTAAACGACATCATAACCACCATCGATAAGAGACATTACTGTGCAGCCGTATTCATAGACCTGGCCAAGGCTTTCGACTCTGTCAATCACCACATTCTTATTGGCAGACTCGACTGCCTTGGTTTCTCAAATGATTGCCTCGCCTGGTTTACCAACTACTTCTCTGATAGAGTTCAGTGTGTCAAATCGGAGGGCCTGTTGTCCGGACCTCTGGCAGTCTCTATGGGTGTGCCACAGGGTTCAATTCTCGGGCCGACTCTCTTCTCTGTATACATCAATGATGTTGCTCTTGCTGCGGGTGATTCTCTGATCCACCTCTACGCAGATGACACTATTCTGTATACTTCTGGCCCCTCTTTGGACACTGTGTTAACTAACCTCCAGACGAGCTTCAATGCCATACAACTCTCCTTCCGTGGCCTCCAACTGCTCTTAAACGCAAGTAAAACTAAATGCATGCTATTCAATCGATCACTGCCCGCACCTGCTCGCCCGTCCAGCATCACTAGTCTGGACGGCTCTGACTTAGAATACGTGGACAACTACAAATACCTGGGTGTCTGGTTAGACTGTAAACTCTCCTTCCAGACTCACATTAAGCATCTCCAATCCAAAATTAAATCTAGAATTGGCTTCCTATATCGCAACAAAGCAACCTTCACTCATGCTGCCAAACATACCCTCGTAAAACT
Organism: Salmo salar; assembly: GCF_965601325.2. NCBI lineage: Eukaryota > Metazoa > Chordata > Actinopteri > Salmoniformes > Salmonidae > Salmo > Salmo salar. The sequence continues at coordinate 60,186,440 of NC_138294.1, read as the reverse complement.
GACCATCCTACCGATCCTCGACTTCGGTGATGTCATCTATAAAATAGCCTCCAACATTCTACTCACCAAACTGGATGCAGTCTATCCACAGTGCCATCCGTTTTGTCACCAAAGCCCCATACACTACCCACCATTGTGACCTGTACGCTCTCATTGGTTGGCCCTCGCTTCATACTCGTCGCCAAACCCACTGGCTCCAGGTCATCTACAAGTCTCTGCTAGGTAAAGCCCCGCCTTTTCTCAGCTCACTGGTCACCATAGCAGCACCCATCGTAGCACGCGCTCCAGCAGGTATATCTCACTGGTCACCCCCAAGTCTAATTCCTCCTTTGGTCGTCTTTCCTTCCAGTTCTCTGCTGCCAATGACTGTAACGAACTGCAAAAATCTCTGAAGCTGGAGACTCATATCTCCCTCACTTGCTTTAAGCACCAACTGTCAGAGCAGATCACTGCACCTGTACATAGCCCATCTGTAAACAGCCCATCTATCTACCTACCTCATCGCCATAATGTATTTATTTATTTATCTTGCTCCTTTGCACCCCAGTGTCTCTATTTGCACATTCATCTTCTGCACATCTACCATTCCAGTGTTTAATTGCTATATTGTAATTACTTTGCCACCATGGCCTATTTATTGCCTTAACTTACCTCATTTGCACTCACTGTATATAGACTTTTTGTTTTCTTTTGTTCTACTGTATTATTGACGGTATGTTTTGTTTATTCCATGTGTAACTCTGTTGTTGTATGTGTCAAATTGCTATGCTTTTTCTTGGCCAGGTCGCAGTTGCAAATGAGAGCTTGTTCTCAACTAGCCTACCTGGTTAAATAAAGGTGAAATAAAATGTTAAAAAGTGTCTATGACTCCCTCATCAGGAGTGAGCCATGCACGTGTGGGTTTTTAAACCCTGTGTGTGAACCCTGCATGTGAACCCTGCATCAATGCCCTGTGCTCTGCTGTCTCCACAGGGGGCAGGGGCCACAGTCAGGACCCTCTTTACAAGCTACCATGTGTTGAGTCCTGAAGCACTCCATGAAACAGTTAGGCAATGACCAGTCGGTCGTGTTTGAAACATCCCCTGGCAAAGGCCTCTATGTCCTCTGTGTGTGTCCTGCTGTCACATGCTAGACTAGACTCTTAACAGACAACCAGGCATCTGATACAGGGACACCACCCCATTAAGCCATTTAACTAGCCAGGATCACTTACCCAGGCTCCTCTGTTCTCTAACCAGCCACAGGTGGACCTCTGACAGCACAGGGGCCCAATTTCACCTTTGACCCCGTGAGATATGCCACCAATGACTCCTCTCATACCTGAATGAACAGGTTAAGTATGGCTAAACAGGGTGGTGACGTTGGCCTGGCTATGGCCCCCTTGTTTAAGTTAATTTACAGTTGGGGTTTGCATGGGACGAATGGGGGTTGCTGTCTACAGATGAGATCTGCTCTGCCACGTTCGTTATCTGTTATTCCGCAAAAATGTATTGAATACTTTCTAGGAGACATGCTGTGAGCTTCCACTCTGCAGGGCCCTGCTGTCACATGAGCTGAGCAAATGTTTTTTATGTAATAATGGGGAGTGATTTGCAGTGGGCCAGCTGTCTGGGCTCTGGATCAGGAGGGGGAGAGATGAGATCAATTTATTTATTTTTATTTAACTAGGCAAGTCAGTTAAGAACAAATTCTTATTTTCAATGACGGCCTAGGAACAGTGGGTTAACTGCCTGTTCAGGGGCAGAACGACAGATTTGTACCTTGCCAGCTCGGGGATTTGAACTTGCAACCTTTCGGTTACTAGTCCAACGCTCTAACCACTAGGCTACCCTGCCGCCCCAATGCAATCAATGCAGAACCATGTCCGATCAGAGAGGGATGGGCAGGGGAGGGGGGCCTCCCTCCCTCTCTCCATGACCCTCGTTGAATGTGAAAGACTTATGAGCATATCCATCAACTCTTTCTTTCTCTCCCTACCTCCCTCTCTCTCCTCTCCCACAGTGACCGGCACCATGTCTCCAGCTCCATCCCGGTCCCGACAGGAGCCAAGTCTCAGCTCAGTGTCTCGGCTGTGTCCGAAGTGGGCTTCCCCACCCACACCAGCTCTCCAGATCCGGGCTCACTGAGGAAAAGGGCCAGTTCCGAGACAGACAAGCAGAAGTACAAGGCATCCCCTCCTCCCAGCTACAACACGACCATGGCCATGGACCAGCCCCAGAGTGCATCGCCTGACCCCAACCCCTCCCCCAAGCACTTGTCATCCTCCCTGGACTCTAGCATTGACCTGGCCAAGACTCTGGAGGTTCAGGGACCAGCCCTGGGGGAGGGAGAAGGAGATGTAGAAAGAGAGGTAAAGGAGGTTGTGGAGGAGCAAGAGCAACAGTCCTCCAGTACTACTACAGGAGGCTCAGATTCCCCCACTCTGGCTGGAAGCACCACCAGTGAGCAAGTGGAGGAGGTGGCACCCACCAGCGAGCAGCATGCAGACCATACCATGAACGGCTCTGTAGTGCCAGGCGAGGGGCTTGGGGGGCCCGCAACAGGGCTAATGTTGACCATGGCATTAAACCCAGAGATGTGCTGCTCAGTGGAGCAGGCAGAGGAGATTATGGGGACAGAGGCCACAGGCCTGGGTTTAGGGATGGGCCTTGTGGATGGGGCCAGGCTGGAGGACTACCCCTGTATCCCCGTGGAGCACGCCGTGGCCGTGGAGTGTGACGAGCAGGTTCTGGGCGAGCTGGATGCCGCCGGCTTCGAGGAGTTCTCCCGCCGCATCTATGCACTAAACGAGAACATGTCCAGCTTCCGCAGGCCACGCAAGAACTCTGAGAAGTGAGGACAGGTAGGACCTTAGGGGTGAGGACAGGAGTCACATGGCACATGAGTCAGGGACATGAACATAGTGCAGGGGGGGGGGGGTCCTGTTGGTGTGTTTGTCCCTCTCCCCAAGCAGCAATAGAAAAACAAACATAGGCGCTACATTATCTGGAATGATGACCAATTTGCACTTCTTCTCAAAAAATATTTCTATAATCCTTTAAATGAAATAAAGCGAATGTTTGTGGTTGAAACGCTTCCCGGGGCTTCTTCTTTCAGGGTGCATGGCAGTGTTGTGAGATGGAGAATGTGTGTGTGTGTGGTAACTACACACATAAAATGCATCCTTCCTTGAAGTAAGCAGTGATCTAACATGAGTGGGTTCATGAAAGCTATAGTGGAGTCCCTACTTGTACCTGTCCAGTCCTGCCAAATCAGTAATGACTTAAAGGGAATGAGGAAGGAAAGGTTAATTAGAACAGAGCCAATGCCTTCAGCATGGCTGACAGAGGAAATGAGTTACAGAAAAGACCTATCCCACCTCTGACCTCACCTATTAGGAAACCGACCAGTCACTAGGCCAGGGCAGCTTAGACCGGTGGCCCAATCAGATACTCTATAACTGTTACACCCTGCACCTCCAGGTCCAACAACCCCACCAGCCATTGGACAGGGCTTCCCTGGCTCTATCTCCAGGGGCCATCACTGTTCTGTTCTGGTTGAGTACGAGAAAAGAAAAGAGAGGAGCGAAGCGAAGCAGGCTTGAGCTTGGCGCATGGCAGGGATACAGTGCAATGTTTCTGTCTTTCTCCTCCATACCTGCTTTCTCCTTATTTTACTATTTTAATAAGCGCCATTAATATAAGTATTCATATGAAGTCCAATAATCCAGATATTATTCAATAGACCAAAACATGAATGATGTATGCTGTTGAAATGGTGCACTCAGGCCCTACATATTAATGACACATAATGACCTTTTTACATTTTAGTCCGCTCATCTATTTTGTCCGCTTTCTTTTTCTTTTCCCTGTTGAACTACTTTTTGTTTTCTTGCATTGGTGTCCATTGGCAACTATGTGTGTTATTTATGTCTCTCACTGCGTTTGTTTGTTTGTTTGTTTGTTTGTTTGTTTTAAAGGAAATCATGGTTTCTTTTTTCCTCTCATGGGCAGTCAGTCATTCATTGATATTGTCAAGTGTTAATGGTCATCAGCCCTGGGTTCAAATCTTTCAAATACGTACATATAATCTGGATCTAACTGTGTCCCCTGTGTATTGCTCTGGAAAGGACCACAGAGTTCCCTGTAGACAGAAGCTGACATGGACAACTGATTTGCATACTGCCCACCGTATACGACATAGATGGACTCGCAACAAGCCCCCTAAAAACATCCCCGGGGGGGGGGGGGGGGGGGAGTATTATCATCAAGTACTGTGGTGGATGACTGTTGAAATGTATTGTATTTAAGATGAGAGATTAAACCATTGTAGGTCATTTCCATTAAATGCTATACAGCATGTGACCTTGTACATATACTTTTGTATGGAGAGTTTTTTTGTTATTAAAGACTTACAGTCCAATAGCATGGATGTATGTAGCCCCCTTTACACTGTCGTCTACCTGTGTTTGTTTCAGAGGTGTGCGTGCGTATGCCTTTTATTTAACCTTTATTTATCCAGGTTCGTAATCTCTTGTGGACAGATGCACGTAACATAACTGGTATTGTAGCGTCTGTCAACAGAGTAACTTTGTTCTGATGCGCTGATTTCTTGTCACTGATCCTTTGGACAAATCACAATTTCTCAGGTGTTTGCATCTTTTGAATATTGGAAGGGAAGGAACATTTGGCCCATAGACTTACCTGTAACTTGCAAAGAGATGGGGGGTGGAGCTACCGCTCTGACCCCAGAACTTAATCGAGCATCTGATGCAGTTCTCAAGATTTTAGTTCTGGGTTTCTGAGATTAGGCTGTGTTTAGAAAGGCAGCTCAAATCTGATCTTTTTTCCCACTAATTGGTCTTTTGACCGATCACATCAGATCTTTTCACGTCAGATATTTTTCAGAGCTGATCTGATTGGTCAAAAGCCCAATTAGTGAGAAAAAAACAGAATTGGGCTGCATGTCTAAATGCAGCTGTTGAAATCAAATCTATTTTGTATGAGAGACCAATGCATGTGTGCATGCACATGAGTCAGGGATGGTGTGTATGTATGTTTGAGTGTAAATGAATGAGTGAGGTGTAGTTCTCTCATTAGTTAGAATTCAAGCTGCAAACACTCACTTGTTCTAAACGAAAGACTATTCAATCTGCTTTTCAGTTTATTTAAATCGCCAGATATCCAAGCCTCTTTATCTTTCATGGAGAGAAATAGGACACCTTTATTAACTGTTGTTCAATGGTTATGTCTGCAGCCAGATGTCTTCAGAATGGTATATAAAGAAGTCAGTGAAGTTGCATTTTGTAAAAGCTTGTAAGGCATGTAGATTAGATTTGTCTTTATTAGGTAACTGTATCATCGTAGCTATTGTACCAGATAGCGGTTGGTTGGTTGCAGTTTAGCCAGCAGATCCGACACCTGATGCTTGCTTACAGCTGCACTACAGGGCCGGACAGGCAGTTTGTTTAAATGAAGACACCACGGGGCCAGTGCTAGGTATGGCTCGGAAAACATACCTCAATCCAGAGAGGAGAAATGGTGTTGACTCTGAATTGTCCCATTATCCCAATTGTTAAACCGAGAAGATTGAATGAAAAACTGCCCTTTTTGTCCTCGTGCTAGGTAGCAGAAGCCACAGCATCAATTTATGAATGGCACTAGAACGTGCGTTGAACAACAAAGTATAATCCAAATAAAATTCCAGTGTGGGGAATGGCTTAGAATATGTTAAACTCTCCCAAAACTATGGATGCTCGTCTGAAGTACAGTAATTCATTGGTAATCCATGTCAGTGTTGTGAAGGGTCCAGTAACTAAGGCAATAAACAGCCACACACTAGAACATTGTTGTTGTCTTTCAATAGTTGATTTCTTTGTTGGAGCTCCAAAAACATAACTGGACTCTGTAGCAACATGAGTTTGATGGCACATACTCAAATACACTGACACATACAGTTTTCTGAAAAAAACGAGCAGTCGATTAATCTTCTCGGTGTAACAGTTGGGATAATTGGACAATTCAGAGTACAACGCCATTTCTGATCTCTGGATTGATGTATGTTTTCCAAGCCATATCTCGCGCCGCCTCCACGGTGTCTTAATTTAAGCAAATGACCTGTCCGACCTTGTAGTGCAGCTATAAGCAAGCATCAGGTGTTGGATCTGCCGGCTAGTTGCAGCTGTGAGGTGAAGAGATGACCAATGAGCACCTTAAATTCCAACCATTCCAGCCAAACATCCCACGGCATAAAGGAAATCAGTGTATGTCCTGTCCATAGCTGACATACATTCATAATGGAGCCATCAAAGTATTTTTAAGAAGGAAAGGAAAATACAATGGTCACGTAAGAACTCAACTGACATTCCTGCACCCCATTAGATGTTTGTGTGGAGGGAGGGGCTTTCAGGTTCAGCGGTCTTGTCCTTAGAAAGCCTTTCATCTGTAATTGAGTTAAATGACAAGGAAATGGCTTGTTGTTTTACATATCTATTTACTGTTTTCTCATATCTATCTACTATATCTCTATGATTTGGTTAACAATTCAAGACATGACTTGATACTGAAACAGTATATTGTACCTCTACCCCCCTTCCTTCTCTTTATTCTATATTTAGCTTTTAGGAACTTACTTAAACCTCTTTGTTCCTTTTAAGACACGAGACGACAAAGAGTTCCCTCCATTTTGTACTACCCAAGTCATGTCCCTGTCCGATTCTGAGGTTATCCAGCCAGTTGTGTCATGCACTTTTAGTCTACTCTACCCTGACAGACCGCATGGCTCTGGCAACTAATATATCCTCTTGTCATCTTTTAAAGAGTTACATGACTGACATCGTTTTGCAATGAATCTATCCTGCCTGTTTGAGGCCCTTCATTACCACTGTAGGAAATAACCCAAATAACCTGGGTAACATAATAACACATCTCCAAAGAACTGCATTGGTTTGCTCAAATTGGGTTACACACCACTGGATTCACATGTTCCATACATCCTGGGAACCATATAGATATGTGAGTATTCAGCTACTACAAATACACTATCCTATCCGGATGTCCTCACTGTGAACTGTTGATCATGTTAAACTGTTTGGAATGTACAGTCGTGGCCAAAGGTTTTGAGAATGACACAAATATTCATTTTCACGAATTCTGCAATTTGCATATACTCCAGAATGTTATGAAGAGTGATCAGATGAATTGCAATTAATTTCAAAGTCTGTCTTTGCCATGCAAATGAATGGAATCCCCCAAAAACATTTCCACTGCATTTCAGCCCTGCCACAAAAGGACCAGCTGACATCAGGACAAGGCTGGAGATCACTCAGTCATGCTGATTGAGTTCAAATAACAGACTGGAAGCCTCTGTCAATCATGGTTACCTGCAAGGAAACACGTGCCGTCATCATTGCTTTGCACAAAAAGGGCTTCACAGGCAAGGATATTGCTGCCAGTAAGATTGCACCTAAATCAACCATTTATCGGATCATCAAGAACTTCAAGGAGAGCGGTTCAATTGTTGTGAAGAAGGCTTTAAGGCGCCCAAGAAAGTCCAGCAAGCGCCAGGACCATCTCCTAAAGTTGATTCATCTGCGGGATCGGGGCACCACCAGTACAGAGCTTGCTCAGGAATGGCAGCAGGCAGGTGTGAGTGCATCTGCACGCACAGTGAGATGAAGACTTTTGGAGGATGGCCTGGTGTCAAGAAGGGCAGCAAAGAAGCCACTTCTCTCCAGGAAAAACATCAGGGACAGACTGATATTCTGCAAAAGGTACAGGGATGGACTGCTGAGGACTGGGGTAAAGTCATTTTCTCTGATTTCCCTTTCCGATTGTTTGGGGCATCCGGAAAAAAGCTTGTCCGGAGAAGACAAGGTGAGCGCTACCATCAGTCCTGTGTCATGCCAACAGTAAAGCATCCTGAGACCATTCATGTGTGGGGTTGCTTCTCAGCCAAGGGAATGGGCTCACTCACAATTTTGCCTAAGAACACAGCCATGAATAAAGAATGGTACCAACACATCCTCCGAGAGCAACTTCTCCCAACCATCCAGGAACAGTTTGGTGAAGAACAATGCCTTTTCCAGCATGATGGAGTACCTTGCCATAAGGCAAAAGTGATACCTAAGAGGCTCGGGGAACAAAACATCAATATTTTGGGTCCATGGCCAGAAAACTCCCCAGACCTTAATCCTATTGAGAACTTCTGGTCAATCCCCAAGAGGCGGGTAGACAAACAAAAACCCACAAATTCTGACAAACTCCAAGCATTGATTATGCAAGAATGGGTTGCCATCAGTCAGGATGTGGCCCAGAAGTTAATTGACACTGAAGCAGCAAACTTTGTGAAAATTTATATTTGTGTCATTCTCAAAACTTCTGGCCACAACTGTACAGTGCATTTGGAAAGTAATCAGACCCCTTGACTTTTTCCACGTTACAGCCTTATTCCAAAATGGATTAAATAGTTTTTTTCCCACATCAATCTACACATAATACCCCATAACGACAAAGCAAAAACAGGTTTAGAAATGTTGGCAAATTCATAAAAAACCTGAAATATTACATTTACATACACTTAGGTTGGAGTCATTAAAACTCGTTTTTCAACCACTCCACAAATTTCTTGTTAAACTATAGTTTTGGCAAGTCGGTTAGGACATCTACTTTGTGCATGACAAGTAATCTTTCCAACAATTGTTTACAGACAGATTATTTCACTTATTATTCACTGTATCACAATTCCAGTGGGTCGTCAGTTGAACAGTGTTTCCTCCGACACATTGGTGCATCTGGCTTCTGGGTTAAGCGAGCAGGTGTTAAGAAGTGCGGTTTGGCGGGTCATGTTTTGGTTGACGCATGGCTCGACCTTCGTCTCTCCCGAGCCCGTTGGGGAGTTGCAGCGATAAGACAAAATCGTAATCACAAAAATTGTTTTTTTTTAAAGAATGATGGGGGCCACTATGTTCTTGGGGACCTTCAATGCTGCAGAGATATTTTGGTACCCTTCCCCAGATCTGTACCTCGAAACAATCCTGGCTCTGAGCTCAACAGACAATTCCTTTGACCTCATGGCTTGGTTTTTGCTCTGACATGCACTGTCAACTGTGGGACCTTATATAGACAGGTGTGTGCCCTTCCAAATCATATCCAGTCAATTGAATTTACCACAGGTGGACTTCAATCAAGTTGTAGAAACATCTCAAAGATGATCAGTGGAAACAGGATGCACCTGAGCTCAATTTCGAGTCTCATAGCAACAGAATACTTATGTAAATAAGGTATTTCTGTTTTTTGGGTATCATGCATTTGCAAAAATTCTAAAAACCTGTTTTCGCTTTGACATTATGGGGTATTGTGTGTAGATTGATGACAAATATATATTTTTAAAATCATTTTTAGAATAAGGCTGTAACTTAACAAAATGTGGAAAAAGGGAAGGGGTCTGAATACTTTCCGAATGCACTGTATGCACAAGTTTATGCACAATTATACTACAAAAATATATAAATATAACATGCAACAATTTCAAAGATTTTACTGAGTTACAGTTCATAGAAGGAAATCAGTCAAATGAAATGAATTAATTGTGCCCTAATCTATGGATTTCACATGACTGGGCAGGGGCGCAGCCATGGGTGGGCCTGCAGGTGATGAAGCCGTATGTGGAGGTTCTTGGTGTGGTTACACGTGGTCTGCGGTTGTGAGGCCGGTCAGATGTATTGCCAAATCTCTAAAACGAGGTTGAAGTTAACTTATGGTAAAGAAATGAACATTCAATTCTCTGGCAACAGCTCTGTTGGACATTCCTGCAGTCAGCATGCCAATTGCATGCTCCCTCAAAACTTTGTGGCATTGTGTTGTGTGACAAAACTGCACATTTTAGAGTGGCCATTTATTTTCCCCAAAACAAGGTGCACCTGTGTAATGATCATGCTGTTTTATCAGCTTCTTGATATGCCACACCTGTCAGGTGGATGGATTATCTTGGCAAAGGTGAAATGCTCACTAACAGGGATGTAAACATATTTGTGCACAAAATTTGAGAGAAGTAAGTTGTTTGTGCATATGGTCGGGGACCTTAATTTCAGCTTATGAACATGGGACCAACACTTTACATGTTGCATTTATATTTTGTTCTGTATAAGGGAAAAGGGATACAGATGAAGTCGGAAGTGTACATACACCTTAGACAAATACATTTAAACTCAGTTTTTCACAATTCCTGACATTTAATCAGAGTAAAAATTCCCTGTCTTAGGTCAGTTAGGATCACCACTTATTTTAAGAATGTGAAATGTCAGAATAATAGTAGAGAGAATGATTTATTTCAGCTTTTATTTCTTTAATCACATTCCCAGTGGGTCAGAAGTTTACATACACTCAATTAGTATTTGGTAGCATAGCCACATTTTCTATAGGATTGAGATCAGGGCTTTGTGATGGCCACTCCAATACCTTAACTTTTTTGCCACAACTTTGGAAGTATGCTTGGGGTCATTGTCCATTTGGAAGACCCATTTGCGACCAAGCTTTAACTTCCTAACTGATGTCTTGAGATGTTGCTTCAATATATCCACATCATTTTCCTGCCTCATGATGCCATCTATTTTGTGAAGTGCACCAGTCCCTCCTGCCTCAAAGCACCCCCACAACATGATGCTGCCACCCCTGTGCTTCATGGTTGGGATGGTGTTCTTTGACTTGCAAGTATCCCCCTTTTTCTTCCAAACATAACGATGGTCATTATGGCCAAACAATTCTATTTTTGTTTCATCAGACCAGAGGACATTTCTCCAAAAAGTATGATGTGGATCTGTCTTCTTTTTTTTTTTTACTCAGTTTTCTTACTTTTATTTGTAACTTTTTGTTGTACCTTTCATGGTTTATTGTTTATTGCACTAATGCAAGCACTTATATATGTCCCTCAGTGTTTTCTGTGTCCAGGTCTTCATAAGGCTGATTCCTATTTCCGCAATTCTATAAACTCTCTGTCTCACTGTTACAATGTGTCTATTTCGACCTAATCCTGTACAGGTGCCTCAGACACAGAGCTGGGAATGTCAACTCAGCCAATCACAGTGACACTAGAGTGGGGGATGATGTCGTCTTAGGAACCCAGGTAAGGAGTTGTGGGTGACTTAATATGGTCATGTACAGGTGTATGCTCTGTTATAGCAAGGGGAAGTTGGTATGCATATTGCAAAGGCTCTATGTAATGTGTACTGTATGGGCGATTAGAACGCTTAATAGAGCAGGGAGAGTGAGCTGGCCTCACTCTATCCTCCCATCTGTTGACCCGTCTATGTATGTGTGAAACGTGGAGCACAGCTTGAGAGTTCATAATGGCCATTGTGTCAGGTCTGCTGGGCTGTTCACCATCAGCGCCACCTCGCAAAATACACACTGTCCAAATCAGTGCACAGCTCGCTTTATAGCTGTGTGTGTGTCTATACATGGATTATTATGAGAATACCCCTTCCCCTCATGGTGTTTCCTACACATACATTATCAACACACATACAGCGCCTTGCCTTATTTAAAACAACGACAGTTTGTGGGAGCATCTATAGAAAAGTAAATTCCGATTGCTCCATTCCATCAACATTACTTCAATGTCATAGAGTTCAATGAAATGCAGGCAGAGTGTAGCCTACTGTAACATTGTGTGTAGTGATTGTATGAGTAATGCTACTTGCCTCGCCCCATCAACAGTCCATTTAAGGCTAATCAGAGGTGATGAGAATGAGATGAGAGCTTGAGTCAAAAATCACATCTGGCAGGTGTTCAACAGTATAGATTTAAGTTGACGGAGAGAGAGGAATGTGGAGTGGAGTTTTTAAGTCATTAGTGAGCAGATACCTCATACTGGGCCCATAATTATTTATAGCTGGATTATAGTCATAATACAAGGATAAGGGGAATAGGTTACAAGCATGGAGGGAAAACGCTCTGCTCCGGTCCCCAAGTTTGATTATTTGTCATATACACGTGATGTATGTGGAGTACACAGTGCAACAAAATGCTGACTTCCAGGTTCACCTCTCGACAATGCAACAACAATAAAAAAAGTAATGAAGTAAATAAAAGAGTACTAGAAAATAAAAGATCAATGAAGGAACATTTGATAATATTGTTTGCAAAAATATACTAAAATAAGGCATCCCAGCCTCTCCTCTCTTCTCCTCTCCTGGGGTCTGGCCCTTTGACTGTGGACTGTGTGAGCATGTCCAGGCCATGCAACGCCGCATTGCAGCCCAGTCAGCTGTTTCACCCATCTCAGCCCTCCGGTTCAGTCTGGTCCGTCTGCCTGGAATCTTCCTGCCCGGCCAGGCATCCGTAATCTCTCCACCAGTAACGCTTTATTCCTAAGAATCACCCCTCCAGTGTTTTCCTTTAAAAACCCAAATCTTTCCCTCCCTCTCCGCAAACCTGACTTTTATGGGGCTGAATCGCTTCTCTCCACAGGCACATGTTGAGCTTCATGAAATGAATTTGTGTGGAACTGATTTCATTGGAGAGATATCAATATTGGGATTGGAGAGATGTCAGTGGAATATACTGGGCAAAAAAATAACATTGCAGTGGCCGTGACGGTTCTTTTGTGGACCTTTTGTGAGATTAAAACCGTAGGACACAATCGCTTAGGCTGACGTCAGCGCAGTGCTTGCTAGCTAACAAGCTCATATGAACACTGTGTGTTAAATTAACATTTTGTGGCATTCTATAATTACCTTTACAAGCTATGAGTGACGTAATTGACACTGACATATGGGGGGGAGAGGAATACACAATACATTTTTTTGCAACAGTCCCTTTCGGCTAATAATGGGTAACAATATCACCGAAAGCCCTCTCACTACACCAAAGGAATTATCAGATTTCTTTACCGGATGATCAGTTTTTTGTACAGCTATAGATGGCTACATGTTTTTCTGTAAGATGTAAGATGTGCTCTCTTGGACACTGCATCGCTCTCTTTTTCTTTCTGTCCTCATTTCTCTCATTTATTCATTCTTTCTTTTCCCTTTGAGGGACAGCCATGCATTAATAGATTATGTGTATCTTGTGACTGATAGGATGGATGACCATCCTCTCACCATACTCTTCACAACAATGGCAGCCTGCAGACCTTTCTTAGGGGATTAGGATTGCATCAGTTCTGAATGACTATACATGAGGTGAGGAGAGGGTTGCTATAATGTTGACAGCACAGGAGGCTGCTGAGGGGAGAACGGCTCATAATAATGGTCGGAACTGCACAAATGGAATGGCATCAAACACCTAGAAACCATGTGTTTGATGTATTTGATACCATTCCACTTATTCTGCTCCAGTCATTAACTCAAGTCTGTTCTCCCCAATTAAAATGCCACCAACCTCCTGTGGTTGACAGTGACCCTTTCAACCATGTATACCCAGACACATTTTGCAGGCAGCAGACCTAATTGAGAGGATTAATAGACCTAATGCACCAATTCTGTTAAAATATGCATGGGAAGAGGAGAGTGCAGTTATGTTGACACTTTCAGCCATGTACACGGAGTGTACAGAACATTAGGAACACCTTCCTAATTTTGAGTTGGAACAGCCTCAATTCGTCTGGGCATGGACTCTACAAGGTGTTGAAAGCGTTCCACAGGGATGCTGGCCCATGTTGACCACAATGCTTCTCAGAGTTGTGTCAAGTTGCCTGGATGTCCTTTGGATGGTGGACAATTATTGATACAAACTGCTGAGCGTGAAAAACCCAGCAGCGTTGCAGTTCTTGACTCACTCAAACCAGTGCGTCTGGCACCTACTACCATACCCTGTTCAAAGGCACTTAAATATTTTGTCTTGCCCATTCACCCTCTGAATGGCACACATACCCAATCCATGTCTTATTCCTTCTTTAACCTTTCTCCTCCCCATCTACACTGATTTAAGTGGATTTAACAAGTGACATCAATAATATTTCACCTGGATTCACATGGTCAGTCTGTCATGGAAAGAGGTGTTCCTAATGTTTTGTACACTCAGTGTGTAACCCACCCACACGTCATTTGTAAGTGTCTACCAACATTCTAAAGCCCCTCTTTTCTGCTTTACTGCAGACTTCCTCAACTGCCTAGACAGAGCAGTTCGAACCGTTCTCTGGACAGCTTCTCCCCTGGACCAAACCGTCTCTCAAAAGGTCTGAAGACGTTTGGCCGTCTGTGCTCTGACTTAATCAGAGCTCATCTTTTCATGAGACACACATGTATACTGTCAGCAAGGATGTATATAAGAAGCCAATCATATATTTTATATGACATGGCAATCATTTATTTTACCAGAGAAGACCATTATACCTTTTATATGAGAAGACCCAGAAGGAGTTCTCACTATTAATTATCTGGTTATGATGCCAAGGTGTATTGAAGCCTTTGAGCAGAAGTCCTTCCTGACCACAGGACTCATACATCTGATGCTGTTCTTCTCTCTGCAACCAGGCAGCTGTGAGGAGAGAGGAGAGACAGAGACAGAGAGAGAAAGAAAGGAGAGAAGGAGTTGCTACATGAGGAACTAAAAGAAGAGGTGAAGTTCGAGGGCTATAGGGAGGAAAAGGTTCTGCCCTGGCCTAACATGGCCTGGCATCTCGTTATATAAACCCTATCAGCAGGTATGAAGCTGCTAGAAGATTTACTCTGTTCTGTGGGCTGTATGTCAGTCAGAGTATAAAATATGTTCACTGAAGGGAAGAATGTCTTCCAGCCTGTGGTGATGCTTTGATATCAGAGGCAATAGCTCAATGGAAACACTGACTGAAAGTAGAGCCCTCTGAAGTACAGTAGGAGAGAGTGGGGTAAGTGGAGGCAAAGAGTTAGTTGAGCCACCTGTTGTTTCTATGTGACTAAATATTTAGGAAGAGGTCATGGAGTCTGTGAACGAAGAAACTACATGTAAAAAGTGGTAAGCAACTTAGGTCCAAAAGACCTACATTTTTCCGTATGTTATAGGTTTCGTGATGCGTGTATCTAAACCAAAGTAGATAGTTTTAACCTTTTCACGTGTGAGTTCCAAATATCTCTAACCGTCGCACCTGCGTGAGTTTTTTCATTTGCGTGATGTCAGAATACTCTCACTGTTCCAAAATGTGATTGTTACGCAACAGGACAGTTACCCGCTCTGTCCTCAAACCAAGGAACGCTGCCTGCTAATTATCTATAGGCTTTGTTTCAAAATTATTTTCTAACCACAGTTTGAATTGAGGTGTGTTCCGCCTCCTCATTAATTCACATAGAAGTAGCCCATTTCACTGTTGCGTACAATTTATGTTTGAGTCTCTACTGAGCCGGACAAACTTCTCTCTTCAACGAGAGCCCAAGCACTTCCCTCGTTTTTCCCCAGATCAAGTATGAAGACATTGCGTATCTCTAGTCAGAACAGGCCTTTCACAAAGGTTTTCCCCCAGCACATTTTCTGGCTGGCGCCCGCATTGGTTGTTTTCCTTACAAATTGGACTTTGGACATGTGTGCGTTCCTATCGAAGTCTGTGGCTTATTTTCTGTTGTCGTTTCTGCAGTAGCACACCGTATGTATGTATGGATTTATTCACATGCTTTCAAGTACTGGTAACAAATCATGCATTCCGATTCTTGCATAGATTGTAATGGACACATATGATGTGTGTAAAATACTTTTTTGAATGTTGTACTGATTATGATAAGCTAATGCTAAGCTATTTGCCGGCTATGTGTGGCGCCATGTTTGTTGACATCATACAATACATTCTGGTTGTCACGTAAGTGTCTGTCAGACCAAAGATGTTATAACAAGGGATAGTTCACTTGACTGACTTATGGTGCTTTCAAGACAACTGTGAACTCTGAAAAATAGGTAAAATCATGACGTCAATGATCTTCAGGTCAGGAAGTCAGACCTCTAGAAAGAAGAATTCTGAGTTGGATGACCGTTCAAAATGATTTTTCCTAGTCGGAGCTCGTTTTTTTCCAGTTCCCAGTTGTCTTGAACGCACTGAAGTCGGAAGTTGAAGATTCCAAGTTCCCAGTTGTTTTGAACGCGGCATCAGATTGTAACTTTAGTACTTCAGGGATGCCAGCTCAGACCTCTCTTTCCAGGGGTTTTATTTTTATTTATCGTATAAACTTCTCTTGTGTTTGCCCCCCATTTATTGATAAATCCCCCATCATAGTAATATTTCCTGCATCAAATCCACCCACGATACCGTCACCCATTTCTACACCCCATGGACTTGAAAACCCCCCACAAATGAAATGAACCCACCCACAAACCCCCCTAAAATGGTTTCATCCCTGTTTACAGTAGCTTTCACGCTACGGTTAGGCTTGGCAGTAGGCTTGTATTTGGTGTAATGATCTGTAAGGTGAAAACATTTTATTTGCTTTGTTATTTGTCAAAAACGGTAAACAACTTGTCAAGTCATGACTAAACTAAGTTAATATTTTTCAGGAAATGAGCGCAGCCATCTTTGACTTTGTTTATTTGTATCTTATAGTGAATGGCATTCTGGAATTAGGGAGTTTTCGCCAGGTCAAACATAAATAAACATTGCTGCCCTCATAAAGAATTTAGCTTCTGTTAGCTTAGCTGACACGCATCTCTTTTCTAAACAATATTACATTTCTCCCTTGTGCTCACCAGAGATGCGGTACAATGTAAACAAGTCTAGCTGTTAGGTCAATAACTTATAGTTTTTTTTGTCAGCGCAACCTGTTATTTAGACTGGTTTATGGAATGAGTTTAGCTGTGGATGTGTACTGTGTTATGTTTGGATGATGAAGTTCACATTTATCTTTTAAAATAAAACTTCACTTTATTTCCCATCAGTACAAAACATTGTTTAGATGCTTTTCAGACAACAATGCTGTTTAGACGCGTTTGTTGTATGATACGTTCTGTTGCTCCTGTTCCAATCACATGTTTGTGATCGTACACTGCAGGGACCACTCAACAAGGATCACAAATATGTGATCGTATGCATCTAAGGGTTAAGATTGTTTTGTACATGAGCCAATGGCCATGGGGTATGTTGAGCTAATGGCCACCATACCCCATACAAATAATAATTACGTTTAGTTAGTTTTATGCATAATATGCAAAGTATTTTTGCAGTGTCATGCATATGAACTCAAAATAGTGCATTTTTATTGTTACAGAGCAGACATCATCATCCCCGTGTATACAAAGGTGAAACAAGCAGCGGTCTAACCCCCCTTGAGGTTCTTGAGAGAGCAGCCAAGGAAGTCAGAGAAGGGAAGAAGTCCATTCAAGCAGCAGCAAAGGATGAAAACATTTACTGAATGACATTGAAGAGGAACCTTCAAAAAAAGAAAACAAACATGAACCTGTGTGAAGGATAGGCTGTGACAGAGTAAAAGAGGCACAATAAGGTCTTATCTGATGACATGGAGTCTGAGCTTGTTAACATATCAAGAATCTTGTGGACCAGTTTTATGGGCTTAGTAGCCTCAAATGCAGAGAACTTGCCTACGAATTGGCACATCAAAACAACATCCCTGTCTCAGACAACTGGTCAAGAAATGGAAGAGTAAGTGATATTGAACAGAGGGATCTATACTGTATATGAATGTAGGCATAAATGTAAGATTTACAGTAAACCACACCCCCTTGCCATGAATGAATCTTTGACTTTCACCCGCCACAGTCCCAGGACACCATTACCCACTTACCCCAAGGTGCTTCAACTCAAAGTAAGTTGTTCCAAGAGAAAGCTTATTTTCAAAACTGTTATGTTTACATTCATTCTGATTATTTCCAGGGATGCACTACATCCTAAAATACAGTGCCTTGCAAAAGTATTCATCCCCCTTGGCGTTTTTCCTATTTTGTTGCATTACAACCTGTAATTTAAATTGATTTTTATTTGGATTTCATGTAATGGACATAGACAAAATATTCCAAATTGGTGAAGTGAAATTAAAAAAATAACTTGTTTAGAAAAATTCAAAAAAATTAAAAACAGAAAAGTGGTGCGTGCATATGTATTCACCCCCTTTGCTATGAAGCCCCTAAATAAGATCTGGTGAAACCAATTACCTTCAGAAGTCACTTAATTAGTTAAATAAAGTCCACCTGTGTGCAATCTATGTATCATATGATCTGTCACATGATCTCAGTATATATACACCTGTTCTGAAAGGCCCCAGAGTCTGCAACACCACTAAGCAAGGGGCACCACCAAGCAAGTGGCACCATGAAGACCAAGGAGCTCTCCAAACAGGTCAGGGACAAAGTTGTGGAGAAGTACAGATCAGGGTTGGGTTATAAAACAATATCTGAAACTTTGAACATCCCACGGAGCACCATTAAATCAATTTTTTTTAAATGGAAAGTATATGGCACAACAACAAACCTGTCAAGAGAGGGCATTTTTATATAATAAAAAAAAATGTATTTCACCTTTATTTAACAAGGTTAGCTAGTTGAGAACAAGTTCTCATTTACAACTGCGACCTGGCCAAGATAAAGCAAAGCAGTGCGACACAAACAACAACACAGAGTTACACATGGAATAAACATTAATCAGAGAGGCAACAAAGAGACCAAAGATAACCCTGAAGGAGCTGTAAAGCGCCACAGCGGAGATTGGAGTATCTGTCCATAGGACCACTGTAAGCCGTATACTCCACAGAGCTGGGCTTTACGGAAGAGTGGCCAGAAAAAAGCCATTGCTTAAAGAAAAATATAAGCAAACACGTTTGGTGTTTGCCAAAAGGCATGTGGGAGACTCCCCAAAAATATGGAAGGTTCTCTGGTCAGATGAGACTAAAATGTAGCTTTTTGGTCATGAAGGAAAACGCTATGTCTCACGCAAACCCAACACCTCACATCACCCCGAGAACACCATCCCCACAGTGAAGTATCGTGGTGGCAGCATCATGCTGTGGGGATGTTTTTCATCGGCAGGGACTGGGAACTGGTCAGAATTGAAAGAATGATGGATGGTGCTAAATATAGGGACATTCTTGAGGGAAACCTGTTTCAGTCTTCCAGAGATTTGAGACTGGGATGGAGGCTCACCTTCCAGCAGGACAATGACCCTAAGCATACTGCTAAAGCAACACTCGAGTGGTTTAAGGGGAAACATTTAAATGTCTTGGAATGGCCTAGTCAAAGCCCAGAACTCAATCCAATTGAGAATCTGTAGTATGAGTAAAATATTGCTGTACACCAGTGCCTTGAAGAATGGGCAAAAACCCCAGTGGCTAGAAGTGCCAAGCTTATAGAGACATACCCCAAGAGACTTGCAGCTGTAATTGCTGCAAAAGGTGGCTCTACAAAGTATTGACTTCGCAATAAAAAAATAATTAGCATTTTCAAAGTGGTAGGCATGTTGTATAAATCAAATGTTACAAACCCCCAACAATCAATTTTAATTCCAGGTTCTAAGGCAACAAAATAGGAAAAATGCCCAGGGGGTGAATACTTTCGCAAGCCACTGTATATGTAGATATCTCTTTCAGAAACAATACAATATTTCCCTTGGCTGATAAATATGCTGTGAATGTTTTTTTTTCTCCACCCTCCCGGTTTCTATGCATATCTATATGCAGCGGCAGACCGCCCTAGATGGCCAAACCCAACAGTTGGTTTTAGATATGTATCTGGGATTATTATTTTCAGCAAACCATTCATCAGTGTCAGTTTAATTTATTACAAACCTCTCTGGTCTTCTTGCAGACTTGTCAAACGTCTATGAAAGTAAAATTCAGTGGCCAAGTCATCCTGGGACATGCTCTCTGTATTCAACCTCCAAATCTGAGAGTTTACTATATTATTAGAGATGCTGCTTCTTAATCCAAAAGAAGAGATTTAAGTAAGTAACTGAGGAAACATTGTCATTGCTAACATCTTCATCAGCATTCTTAATGCACACACAATTCCATCCCCAAGTATCCAACTGCCACATGGGGTTCAGCCAGCCCAGTATCCTCTGGGCCTCAGAGTGCAGTTGGATCTGATAGGGCTCCATTGATACTAGTCAGGAACCCAATCAGATCAGGCTTGTGGTCTGATGGGGGGAAACGTGCTCTGTAGAAGGTTCACCATAAAGATGCAGTATAATGTATTACTAGAACATAATATTTTACATACACTGATATAAAATAGTGTTCTATTTAATTCTGTGAGGTTCCTCATGGTCAAGTCACATCACCGCTCATTCATTGGTCCTCCTCTTCCACCATAGTAATTTCAGTCTCAGCTAGGCCCGGATTAGCAGTTCTTTGCCTGCCATTTGTCCTTTAGCCTATTCCCCATTTCCCTCTATTCCTCCTTAGTTGTCATATTGTCTGTGGATTGTTTCTATTCACTTGCTTCCTGTGACATTTTGGCACTCTCTGCAGAATACATCAACATCTTGGATCAAATCATAGGCTGAATAAAACGTTTTTTTTAGTATTTTATTGATTCAGCTTTGAGTAATGGTGCAGAACAGTACATTTTAGACTCACTAAGCATCCAGCAAAGAGAAACCTGTGATTTGTTTAATGTACAGAGTATTTTACAAGGCATTTGAGCAAGCAGAGGAAAGTTGTGTAATACACATTGTGTTACCCTTCAGTTGCAACTTTCATGGCAGTCTGTATCGAAGCCTTGTTTAATTTTCCCTCACACATATTCATTATTTGGCAAACTCCTACACACACACACACACACACACACACACACACACACACACACACACACACTCTACACACCCTCAGTTGGGTGCTATGGAGGTTGAGGCTCTGTGGTCCAGGCATTCCATATCAATCTGGAGTTCCATATTGCCTAGTTTCCATCAGGGGGAGGAACATGCCATGGCTTTGTAACTTTGGACCCTTCCAGCGATTTGCTCCTTGGCTCCAGCTCTGCTCTGCTCTGCAGCCACTCATTCGGCAGACACCACTCATTCCACACGCCGTGTTCACACTCACTTCTCTGACCAACTTTTCAGAGAGACGAACGCCGAAGAATTGTTGTTATTCAAGAACTTATGAAATCCAGCAGCATTGCATAAGGGGGACGAGCCAGCATTAAGAGCCTCTGTGGTATAAAAAGAGAGTGAGAGAGAGAGAGAGATTGAAAGATACCCCAGATAAAACAGAATAAGGGAGAAAGGGCTTTTGAAGAGTACTGAGAAATACTTGCTATTGTCTGTCACTGTGTGGCTCCTTATTAAAAGATAAGCCTATCTCTTACTGGTGAAAGATGGGCCACAACAGTTAGTCACAGACAAGATTCCCACATCCTCCTGCTTCCTCCCTTCTAATGTATAGAGTCTTACCTGCTCTTACTGTATAGCTGAGTATCCCCTTGCTCCCTTTCTAATGATTTGATTTTGCTCCACCATAAAGAATACAACAAGATTGTTTAGCAGAAGTATAATGTATAATGTCAAGGTTGTAAATGAATCCTAGAACATTCCAGGGTTTAATGCTGTCTTTGTCACACTAGTGGTCCAATAGAAACCCTCGAAATTGATATTATTCGCCCTTCCTTTAATAATATAATAGAACTATTACTCTATTAACTTCACTGTCATTACTGGTTTTACACTGCAATTGGACACAGTATGAATGCCTCATGCAGAAAGTGAGGATTGACATTCCATACTATATTGTTTATTGGATTATCTGAGGAAAGCTGTTTCTCGGTAGGATAGAATGCTATTATATCATTGTTGTTTTCCATAAAGATGTCTGATAGTGTTACTGTATTCCGTAGAATGTCCTCACTGCCGCCTTTGATAGGAATATGGACTATGGAATGTGTGTTTGTAGTCTAGATCCTCTGGAAACACTTTGCTCGCACTTTTGGTGTTGGTTAGAGGAGTGCTCTTTCTATCTTGGGGAAGCAATTACATAGGAAGACAAGGCTTTGACCTGCTATTTCATGATGAGGCTAATTCATTATTTTGACACAAATTACTATATATGTTGACCTATGTTCCCTCAAAAAACACGTGGCTACATACAGCTCTCACTTTGATCTCAAAACAAGCGCATGCCATGAACAGTCCAGTTTAAATGTCACAGATCCATATGGTCTATTTGCATATAGGCCTACTGCAGCTCGGATTGGTTATTCCGCACAGGTCTGTGTAGAGTAAGGGCTGAGTCTTGCATGTCAATGCCATAGAATCCTACTCTGATGCATTGAGCATAGTTTATTTTGTTTCGGTATATTGCATTTAAAGTGGCTAATATTGTGTTTTCGATCACAATTGCCACAGTAAAGGGAAACGTTGACAGTGTTAACTAACAGGGAAAGCTCTTGTTTATGTTAGTCATGTTTTCCAACAACACATTCTGTCAACAGAGGGCAGACAAACACACCTGTTGTTGACTGACAAATCACAACGGCACACGTAAATATGGCAACAGAGAGTCAGTCAGGAAACAGTTTATGGTATACAGACAGTGCCTCCAAAACAGGAACATGTAGAGGAGCGTGAGGGAACCTAATGGTCTGCTCCTTTAATGATCCCCTGGAGGGAGCGAATGGGAAACGTTGTGGACTACACCTTTAAAGATTTGACTCTGGGAGTTGTTTAAGTAGTCGGAGGTGACTTCAGAGCTCAGGTTAACTCTTGGAGACAAGCAGACACTACATAATGTGTATTATATTCGGTGGTTTACTGTACTAGATATCAGCCCAAGCCCTGGGCATCAGTCCCAGCTCCAGCTCACCTCTGCTGCTATTCTGCAAAGCCCTGCTGAAAGGGAGATGCGTCCCTAGGATTAAGAACCCACACTTTCACAGATACTGAGTTACAGAGCAGAGGGCTCCACCCCTGGACTACAGCAACTCCAGACAACAGACACCACAGCCTCTGTTCTCACCCATGGTTCTGCACACCTTTACACCTGCCCCCACTTCTTTACCCAACACTGCCCCTGCAAAGCCTCTCCATCAGTGCTAGTGGGATATAGGTTTATCAACTGAGGCCTCAGTGAAGTGTCTTAACAGTGTGAGGGGATTTCTCCTGTACCTGCTCTGGGCATCTTTCATTCTTGTTACTGTACATCCACAGACTGACAGCATGTAATATAATCTTGAGTGACAGCGTGAAATGTCAAATCAGACCACATTGGTGGTCTCACACGGAGGGGTCGGCATCAAAGCCTGACATCCAGGTGAGGTGTGATTGTAAAAGTCAAAGCTTTTCCCACCTGTGATTGACAGCTAGTCTCCCTCGGAGACTCTACAGCAGTCTCTTTTCTTTCCTTGTCTTCCCTACTACCTCTGATTTTGGCTCCCCTCTGCTCCCACCTCTCCATCATGTCCTCCAGAAGCCCTAAAGATAAGCCAGACAGGTAGGGGTGATAAAAGCAAGGCCTCTGTTGGTCCCTGGTCTGGCCCACGTTAAGAAGAGAGCATCAGAGCATCCATCTGCTCAGCAGGCAGCAGCATCTCTTGAAGCTCCTGTAACCACATGTGTTTCCAGTCTTCCCCTACTGTGGAATTCCTACCGATATGGAACAGGGGGCTTAATTGAAACAGCTTGCTACAGACATAGTCAGACGTTATTGGATTTAATGTATTTTATTGCGCAATGTCAGGAGTGTCTCGTTCAATGATAAGTGGGATCAACGTTGTCTTAAATCGTACCAGGGGGGCGTACCCATTTCATTGGCTGTATGTGTCAATGTGCAGATGGCCTCCTAATAGTGATTGATGCATCCAATCAAATGATCCCTTGGCCTATGTGTGCCTTAGAATGCTTTGCCATCCACATCAGAGCACAGACACTACCTGTCTGAGAATGGATTTGTTGTTATTATAAATAGGACAGGAGGCAGGTTGGTTTGGAGCTAAGAGAAGAGAGGATGTGTCTGATCAAAACAGGAGGAATTCCCATCCAGAACTCTGAGCCAGCCAGGTCCCAGGCAGGGCAGGGGGAGATTTATGAAGAAGCGGTCATTAGCTGCCTGAGCTGTACGTCTGACAAACATGAAGCATAAAGCTTCCTTAATCCCAGCTCTGCTCCCACTGGGGACCTTTATCACTGAGGGGTATGTGAGAGGCCTCTTGGGGTTACGGCCTAGTATAAGGTCTGTCTGCCAGGACCCAGTCTATGGCACGATTAGGGAGCCGTCTGAAATGAATCAATTACGAGTGGTGTGATTTAATATCGGCCTGTACTAACTGCAGCGGGTCACGTAGAGATCATAAATTGCCCCTGGTTTTGTAAGGGCGGCCAACGACTGCCTTCTTCTTCTGGATGTGCTGCTGGTTTATTTCTGCAGTACTGTTACGTGGCACATAATACTTCTTTGAGGACTGCCAAGACCAAGCTACAATTTACATACCAGCAGGGTTGGGTAGGTTACTTTCTAAATGTAATCCGTTACAGTTACTAGTTACCTGTCCAAAATTGTAATCAGTAACGTAACTTTTGGATTACCCAAACTCAGTAATGTAATCTGATTACAATCAGTTACTTTTAGATTATTTTCCTCTTAAAAGGCATTAGAAGACAAAAATGTATGATATCAATTGAACGACATCTATAGCAGGATAAATCAATGTTAAAGTTTACATAGCTGGCCATATATGGATGTTAAATTTTACTTAATGGGTTGGTTATGTAGGCTTCTTCTAACACATCGCTTTCTACTACATATAACAATACGATTAAATGATATCTTTACATTAAAAACCAAAGTCTATCAGAATTCCAGTCATTCCAATAAATGGTATACTCCTTGATCTTCATGGATAGGACTTGGATGTATGGAAGTATAGATTAGCCAAATTGTTTTACCTGAGCATGACCCCAAAACTAAGGACTTATTAGCCAGCCCTACTCTGTTGTTTATGATTTTGTTGTCATGGAGGACTGATTGGGCTCATTGATTCCAGTTGAAAAATAAATGCTGCTCTCAATGAATGGAATCCTTTCAGCGCTACTGAAAAGTGCTATTTTAATGAATGCCATATGATGCATTTGCTATAGGCCTATTGTTTACCTTTTTGTTGGTGGAACTTTGATATCTTGATAATATGCAGCTGTTTAAAGGGCAAATCCACAGATGACACGATAACAAAACGGTCAACCGGCTTCTGTTTTGGTAAAAAGCTGAGGGATGGGCCAACAGAAATGTAACCACTCTCAGATTAATAGACAGAGCTATGGATGCAAGGACTGACCCTCCATGATATCAAAATGAATGTTTTAACCATGTTATGAGGCTATACAGTGTTTGTTTACATTTACAATGTTTACAAACATTGGCGAAAAACACGCTTATATTTTGGGTTCTCATGGAGTACGACAGTTGATTTTTTAGCAGCAATAAAAGCCCCACTTTTATTCCATAGGCTGGGATCCACGCTATGCAGCTGTTGCAAAAGCACATTTTTCACTGGCTGTCCACTGGTTTCAAAAACCAAAATGATTGATAGGCAGCTTAAACTTCTTGAATTAAACAATATTGAGTTCCAATACACATTTAGATTTATGAACAGCCATCCACAATCCGTAAGGCACAAATAGCTAAATGAGAGAGCAACAGTGTTATTCACAATCACATCAATGCGCTATGTAGATATCAATAATCAGTGATATCCGTATCACTGTAGACTACACCACTGCTGTCATCCTTACCTCCAAGCGTTTATTCAAGTTGGATAATCTTTGGATGCCGACAGCAGCCGCACCATTGGAAGACAGCTTGGACTGTAGCCTACAAAAGCCTACTCCTGCTCTTTTCCCGCGATCCATCAAACACATTTGGTGTGTCATCATAGTGGTCTCTGATCGGTGGTCAGACTCGCTCAGGTGGAACAAATTTACATTTGTGCCTTTTTTCAATGGTGATTTGAATGTCATTCTGAATTTCTGAATTTAAACGTAATCTTTGAAGTAATCGTCTAGTTTTTCAAAAGTATCTGTAATCTGATTTCAATATTTTTGCTGGTTACGTAATGGATTATAGTTACCGTTTTTTGTATTTACATGAAATCCGTTACTCCCCAACACTGCGTACCAGTGTAACTAATACACTAAATCCTAAGCGTTATCTTATTACAAAGAAATATTATAAAAATGATAGTAAATATCAATATGTTTAATCTCGTTTGACATTCACAGAAAGTTTCATAAAATTATTTATTTGTCGCTAATCAAAATGAATTTGATTCTCATTCACACCGCCTTGAGAAAGATGAGACATAGCACCTCATGTTTCACTCGGAGTTACCTGTCAGCTGAGGTGAGTTATTTGTTGTGGTGGTGGAATGGATGGATGGATGGATGGATGGATGGATGGGAGGGAGGTAGGGAGGAAGGGAAGGAGCTCTGTTATGTGGATTACAGTAGAAGCTGCTGGGTGAGGATCAGAGAGCAGCACCACAGAGCACGGACCTAACACAATTGGTCTACATGAGAGCTAGATCAGCTAAAGGAGTGATCCAGTCCTGGGGGTGGGACGGGGGTCCAGAGCTGAGCTCAACCCCCAGAGGGGTACTGCACCGGCCTGTGGAGAGATACCTTCACATTCTCCTCTTTGAAAGGTCTCATTTATCCTTCTCTGACTAATATTGCCTTTGTCAGATTCATATCTCCACCCTCAGATGTTTTGTTGGTTTTAGCAGCCTCAAATTTGACCCCTCTACCTCTGGGTTTGATTCGATGCATATGTGTGTGTGAGCTGTCAAAATCGGTCCCTCCTTCCTTATAGGAAACACAACAGCTGTTTCAGTTGAGTTCCTACCAGGTCTAGCTTAACCTGATGAGCATGAAGACACACGTGACATGACTTCTGTTCAGATTGACTTCAAATACACTGATTACTTAGCTGTTCCACTGTAGCCACAACAACCCCATGCCACTTTGTATATACTGTCTTTACCTCTTTCTCTTTATCCTCCAATCAGTGACACTGGAGACCACTGGAATAGTGGATCAAGATGTTTTTCATTAGTGGAAATACTTTCTCTATTATCTAACTAGCCTTCATCTTATCCGGAAGTCGCTTAAGGTTCACACTTTTCAGATAAGACCTGCTACGGTAATATATGTGCTGATACGTTCAAGGACAAATAAATCAACTCTTGAAAATATTGACAACACAAGAAAGAAAGGTTGAACATCCACAATGGCTCGATTAAAAGATGTTTTCTTTCTCTAATGAGACCGACAACTTCAGGATGACCATTTATTGTCACAGCAGAACACTGTGCCAGTAAGTACTGTACACATCCAGCATAAAGCTGAGGAGATAGATAGTGTTGCGGTGTTAGATAGTAGTGGATACAGTAGATCGTGTTGCACTGGGTGACCTCCAGTTGCCTGGAGGTGACGTACCCTCAAGGTGCTGTAGCAGCGATAAAAGAAAACATGTCACCATAATCCCACGGACAATAGAACTAATAGACACAAAGTGGAAACTGGATATGGGGATGAACAATAGAAAAGGAGGGCAGAAATACATTTCAATAAGAACAATCACTATTTTGGAGTCTGTAAGGTTGTAAAATCCTGATTGTTGCCCTTTCTATAGATCCTAATACATCCCACAGATTTGTCCTTCTACCTTCAAGTTCTGAAGAATCCTAGTGAGATTTTACAAAGGCAGATGCTGTTTTTACATACACTGGTCAGACAGTTATTGGCTAGAAATATTTTTTTTACTGGTACTCGGCATCAGTGTGACATGTAGGAGATAATGTTAAGCTTCAGTGCTGTACCCATCTGTGTACAGTACAAGGGTTGGCAGACCACTGGATGGGCCCCCCAATTCCGCTTCATTCCCTAACAAATGAATCATATGGCATAGTGGCAGCAGTCATATCCGATATGCTGTTATGTCCATGCGAGACACATGTGCTACAACTTAAGTCGGCAGAATAAATCACCCTGTATGAGCGAAATGAGGAGGATTTCCCATTAACCCCAGAATGCCTTGTGCTCACTGGGGATCTCCCTCAGGCTAGCAGGCATAAAAACAACCTGGCCTGGAGCAGGAGCAGGAGCCTATACAGACTTAACACACAGGACCAGATTGTTGTTTCTCTTCAGTCTGTTTTCTGTCTCAGGATGGTAATGTGATCATCCATTTTGAAGGGAAAAGTATGTGGGTATTCGTATGGATGTCAACAGTGACATCAGGGCTACGAGGTGACAATATGGACCACAAGGAGTGGAGTAGGGTAGGGTAGGGCAGGGTAGGATAGTGTAGGGTAGGGTAGGGTGGGGTAGGGTAGGATAGTGTAGGGTAGGGTGGGGTAGGGTAGGGTAGGGTGGGGTAGGGTAGGGTAGGATAGTGTAGGGTAGGGTAGGGGTGGGGTAGGGTAGGGTAGGATAAGGTAGGGTGGGGTAGGATAGGGTAGGATAGTGTAGGGTAGGGTAGGGTAGGATGGTGTAGGGTAGGGTGGGTAGGGCTGTGTGATTAGCACAGTGCTAAGGTCTTACCCACAGGCCGGGCACCACTGAGAGAGAGATGCTCCATGTCCCAGAATGTGTTCATGGCTAAAATAGTGTGGGCTTTGTTTTCTTTTTACATGTTACTGTATAGCTGTCGAACAAAAAAACTGTGCTACATTAGGGGTCGTGAGCTAGGTAAGTGCTACTTTGGTGACGTTTTTACATCTGCTGCTGTAACTTTAACTGTATCCCCATCAAGCACAGTTCTCAACAACCCTTCAGTGGAAGAGAAGCAGCATTTAAAACCTGTCGCAGGGTAGACAGACGTAACTAAAACTCTGCGGCCTGCTTGACTGTTTATCAAAAGTACCAGGGCAGATGTGAATGGTGTTAGCCTGTGCTCCTGACTCTTAGTCAGACAGGCCAGTCATGGGAATGAGAAAAGGCAACTCTCCTTTCCTCCTCTCCCCCTGTCTTCCTCCTACTGAATGCCTCTTTATGTCGCAGTAGAGATGCATTGTTGCGTTGCTAAGGCCCGTCTCCAAGGGACATGTTTATCTCCCCTGATTTAATCACCTCCTCAGTCTTAAATGAAAACATTCAGACATTCTTCTCCTCTACTCTCCCTTTCTTTTGTGCACTATTTGTGTGCAAGCTGCTCCTTCCATAAAATAACTGTCATTTTGGCTCCCCGTTCCCTTCTCATTGAAGACCTCCGGAGCGCTGGCGTTAACTCTAACAGCCTTTGGCATCCCGAGACAGGAATTCATTTTTGCCTCCTGTGATGGCGGCGAGCTGAGGTTTCAACACTGTGGTAGCTACAAAGTTTGTATTATTATTATTATTCTTAGAGACGCATAGCTTTAAACTCCCTACTTCTTACCGTTCCGCTTTCCATGTGCTGAATGAGATTAATTGTTTGCTTACTGATCCCAGTCTGAAATAATTTATGTAATATAAATAGCCGACATAAACTGTATCAGACACAAGATGCGGATCGGGTGTCTGCAGTCCACAGCCCTCCCACATGGTACAGTACATCACTCTGAGCTCTTCTCTCTGAGCATACTGGAACTTCTCCACGTTCAGCGCGTGTGTCACCGTATGTGTATGTGTGTCTGATGAGCACATGTGCCTGTATAGTGTGTCAGAGGCCGCACACGTGTGTGTATAGATGTGAATTCCATCTAGAGATGACCTAGTCGGGGGGCCCAAGATGAGCCAAGTTTATATGAGGAGTGTGTGTCCTGCCTGTCTCTGCTTCACACCCCAGCCCACTGTCATTGCAATGCAGCTCTACTGGCCCTGGTAAGGTGACCATGGGCTTATTACTGCATTTACCCCTTACATACTTTCCCCCACGATGTCCATGTCCCAGGTGGGTCACAGCTGTTAAGTGAGACACTTTGTTTGCTCATAAAATATCAGTGTTGACACCAAGACAAAAACAAAAACGTATTAATGAACCCCTGACACTTTTGAGTTAGTACCTCCCGTCTCTGCTATGCTGC
Source organism: Salmo salar (assembly GCF_965601325.2). Classification (NCBI taxonomy): domain Eukaryota; kingdom Metazoa; phylum Chordata; class Actinopteri; order Salmoniformes; family Salmonidae; genus Salmo; species Salmo salar. The sequence continues at coordinate 60,156,570 of NC_138294.1, read as the reverse complement.
TGGATGGTTCTTTAGTCCCAGGAGGTTATATTTGTCCTTAGAATATCTCACTTTTCTTTTCACTTCTGTGTGGACATGAAGACAACCATTTCTCAGGCCCCCCTATGAGCTGTGAGTTGGGGCCACCGCCGCTATATCTGCCTTCAGTGAGCTGAGCAATGTAGCCCCTGATCCTCTGGCAGGCCCCAAGTCATAGCTCATAGGGGGATTAACGTTTTCAGTCTGTTCCTAAGAGAAAACAGAGCAGACTTTTTCCACTGTGGGTGCAACACTTGGTGGGCTTTAGAAGCTAATAGCGTGTAATGAGAATGCTTGAGAATGATGCCGGAGGGGATGGCTGCCGTTTTACGGGCTCCTAACCAACTGTGCTATTTTGTGTTTTTTTCACATTGTTTGTAACTTACTTTGTACATAATGTTGCTGCTACCATCTCTTATGACCGAAAAGAGCTTCTGGACGTCAGAACAGCGATTGCACACCTCTAACTGGACGTAGGTTTTTCTTTGATGAGTCCGATGCGAAGGATATACTGTTTCACCGAGACCAGGCCCAATCCCTGTAATTCTCATGAAGAAAAGACAGAGGTACAGGGGGTGGCGATCGGGGTGCCTTGTTAGAATAAGTTGATGAGTTGGTAACCCGCCTCTACCATCCGTTCTATTGGCCAACGTGCAATCACTGGAGAATAAACTGGATGAGCTCTGTTTGAGACTATCCTACAAACGGGACATTAAAAAATGTAATATATTATGTTTCACCGAGTCGTGGCTGAACGACGACACGGATAATATACAGTTGACCAGGTTTTCCATGCATCTGCAGGACAGAACATTTTGACAAGAAGGTTGACTACATCCGATCCTCGTTTGTTAAGTCAAATGACACCGCTGGTTCTGCTCACATTGCCCTACCCTATGCTTTGACCTTTCTCCCCTCTCTCTCCAGATGAAATCTTGCGACTTGTGATGGCCTCCCGCCCAACAACCTGCCCACTTGACCCTATCCCCTCCTCTCTTCTCCAGACCATTTCCGGAGACCTTCTCCCTTACCCCACCTCGCTCATCAACTCATCCTTGACCGCTGGCTACGTCCCTTCCGTCTTCAAGAGAGCGAGAGTTGCACCCCTTCTCAAAAAACCTACACTCGATCCCTCCGATGTCAACAACTACAGACCAGTATCCCTTCTTTCTTTTCTCTCAAACTCTTGAGCGTGCCGTCCTTGGCCAGCTCTCTTGCTATCTCTCTCAGAATGACCTTCTTGATCCAAATCAGTCAGGTTTCAAGACTGGTCATTCAACTGAGACTGCTCTTCTCTGTGTCACGGAGGCTCTCCGCACTGCTAAAGCTAACTCTCTCTCCTCTGCTCTCATCCTTCTAGACCTATCTGCTGCCTTTGATACTGTGAACCATCAGATCCTTCTCTCCACCCTCTCCGAGTTGGGCATCTCCGGCGTGGCTCACTCTTGGATTGCGTCCTACCTGACAGGTCGCTCCTACCAGGTGGCGTGGCGAGAATCTGTCTCCGCACCATGTGCTCTTACCACTGGTGTAATCTTCTCCTTTCCCCCTTCTGATAACCAGGTGGCGAATCGCATCTCTGCATGTCTGGCAGACATATCAGTGTGGATGACGGATCACCACCTCAAGCTGAACCTCGGCAAGACGGAGCTGCTCTTCCTCCTGGGGAAGGACTGCCCGTTCCATGATCTCGCCATCACGGTTGACAACTCCATTGTGTCCTCCTCCCAGAGTGCTAAGAGCCTTGGCGTGACCCTGGACAACACCCTGTCGTTCTCCGCTAACATCAAGGCGGTGACCCGATCCTGTAGGTTCATGCTCTACAACATTCGCAGAGTACGACCCTGCCTTACACAGGAAGCGGCGCAGGTCCTAATCCAGGCACTTGTCATCTCCCGTCTGGATTACTGCAACTCGCTGTTGGCTGGGCTCCCTGCCTGTGCCATTAAACCCCTACAACTCATCCAGAACGCCGCAGCCCGTCTGGTGTTCAAGTTCTCTCACGTCACCCCGCTTCTCCGCACACTCCACTGGCTTCCAGTTGAAGCTCGCATCTGCTACAAGACCATGGTGCTTGCCTACGGAGCTGTGAGGGGAACGGCACCTCCGTACCTTCAGGCTCTGATCAGTCCCTACACCCAAACAAGGGCACTGCGTTCATCCACCTCTGGCCTGCTGGCCCCCCTACCTCTGAGGAAGCACAGTTCCTGCTCAGCCCAGTCAAAACTGTTCGCTGCTCTGGCACCCCAATGGTGGAACAAGCTCCCTCACAACGCCAGGACAGCGGAGTCAATCACCACCTTCCGGAGACACCTGAAACCCCACCTCTTTAAGGAATACCTGGGACAGGATAAAGTAATCCTTCTAACCCACCCCCCCCTATCCCCCCTCCCCAAAAAAGATATAGATGTACTATTGTAAAGTGGTTGTTCCACTGGATATCATAAGGTGAATGCACCAATTTGTAAGTCGCTCTGGATAAGAGTGTCTGCTAAATGACGTAAATGTAAATGTAGAACAGCTACGTCCGGTAAGACGAGGGGTGGTGGTGTGTGTCTATAACAGCTGGCGCGCAATGTCTAATATTAACCTCTCTAGGGGGTGTGGGACGGTAGTGTCCCACCTGGCCAACATCCAGTGAAATTGCAGAGCGCCAAATTCAAAAACAGAAATACTCATTATAAAAATTCATAAGACATACAAGTGTTATACATCAGTTTAAAGACTAACTTCTTGTTAATCCAACCACGGTGTCAGATTTCAAAAAGGCTTTACGGCGAAAGCATACCATGCGATTATCTGAGAACAGCGCCCAGTAGACAAATCATTACAAACAGTTACCAGCCAAGTAGAGGAGTTACACAAGTCTACAATAGCGATAAAATGAATCACTTACCTTTGATGATCTTTATATGGTTGCACTCACAAGACTCCCATTTACTCAATAAATGTTTGTTTTGTTCGATAAAGTTCCTCTTTATATCCAAAAACCGCATTTTGTGCAGTAATCCACAGGCTCAACAGGCAGATGAAAAATCTGAAAAGTATCAGTAAAGTTCGTAGAAACATGTCAAACGATGTTTATAATCAATCCTCAGGTTGTTTTTAGTCATAATAATCAATAATATTTCAACCGGACAAAAGCTTCGTCAATATAAAAGGAAAACAAGAAAGGCGCACTCTCGGTCGTGCGCATGAAAAACCTCTGGGACACTGCAGTGTCCACTCATTCAGAGTGGTCTTACTCCCTCATTTTTCAGAATACAAGCCTGAAACCATTTCTAAAGATTGTTGACATCTAGTGGAAGCCATTGGAAGTGCAATTTGAGTCCTAAGTCAATGGAATCCTTATAGGCAGTCAATGGAAAACTACAACAACAAAAAATCCCACTTCCTGGATGGCAGTTTTCTTTGGGCACACTTTTCATCCGGAGGTGAAAATAGTGCCCCCTACTCTAGTGAGGTTAAGGAAGTCTCAAGGTATTGCTCGCCTGAGGTAGAGTAATTCATGATAAGCTGTAGACCACACTATCTACCAAGAGAGTTTTCATCTACAGTGCATTTGGAAAGTATTCAGACCCCTTAATTTTTCCACATTTTGTTACGTTACAGCCTTATTCTAAAATTGATTACATTTGTTTTTTTCCTCATCAATCTACACACAATACCACATAATGATAAAGCAAAAACAGGTTTTTAGAAAAAACTTTAATATCATATTTACATAAGTATTCAGACCCTTTATTCAGTACTTTGTTGAAGCACCTTTGGCAGCAATTACAGCCTTGAGTCTTCTTGGGTATGATACTACAAGCTTGGCACACCTGTATTTGGAGAGTTTCTCCCATTCTTCTCTGCAGATCCTCTCAAGCTCTGTATAATTGGAGGTGTAGTGTCGCTGCACAGCTATTTTCAGGTCTCTCCAGAGATGTCAGATCGGGTTCAATTCCGGGCTCTGGCTGGCCCACTCAAGGACATTCAGAAACTTGTTCCGAAGCCACTCCTGCATTGTCTTGGCTGTGTGATTAGGGTTGTTGTCCTGTTGGAAGGTGAACCTTCAGCCCAGTCTGAGGTCCTGAGCACTCTGGAGCAGGTTTTCATCAAGGATCTCTCTGTACCTTGCTCTGTTCATTTTTCCCTCGATCCTGACTAGTCTCCGAGTCCCTGCCTCTTAAAAACAGCATGATGCTGCCACCACCATGCTTCACTGTAGGGATGGTGCCAGGTTTCCTCCAGATGTGACGCTTGGCATTCAGGCCAAAGAGTTCAATCTTGGTTTCATCAGACCAGGGAATCTTGTTTGTCATGGTCTGAGAAACCTTTAGGTGCCTTTCGGCAAACTCCAATCAGGCTGTCATGAGGCTTTTATGGCCACTCTACCATAAAGGCCTGATTGGTGAAGTGCTGCATAGATGGTTGTCCTTTTGGAAGGTTCTCCCATCTTCACAGAGGAACTCTGGAGCTCTGTCAGAGTGACCATCGGGTTCTTGGTCAAAGAGGTGACAAAGGCCCTTCTCCCTCGATTGCTCAGTTTGGCCGGGCGGTCAGGTCTCGGAAGAGTTTTGGTGGTTCCAAACTTCTTCCTTTGAAGAATGATGGAGGCCACTGTGTTCTCGGGGACCTTCAATGCTGCAGAGCTATTTTGGTACCCTTCCCCAGATCTGTACCTCGACACAATCCTGTCTCTGAGCTCTACGGATGATTCCTTTGACCTCATGGCTTGTTTTTTTTCTCTGACATGCACTGTCAGCTATGGGACCTTACATAGACGTGTGTGTGCCTTTCCAAATCATGTCCAATCAATTTCATTTACCACAGGTGGACTCCAGTCAAGTTGTAAAAACATCTCAAGGATGATCAATGGAAACAGGATGCACCTGCGTGCTTAGTCCCCTCCTGTACTCCCTGTTCACCCACAACTGCGTGGCCTAGCACGACTCCAACACCATCATTAAGTTTGCTGATGACACAACAGTGGTAGCCCTGATCACCAACAACGATGAGACAGTCTATGGGGAGGTCAGAGACCTGGCAGTGGGGTGCCAGGACAACAACTTCTCCCTCAATGTGAGCAAGACAAAGGAGATGATCATAGACTACAGGAAAACGAGGGCCGAACACGCCCCCATTCACATCGACAGGGCTATAGAGGAGCGGGTCGAGAGTTTCAAGTTCCTTGGTGTCCACATCACCAACAAACTATCATGGTCCAAACACACCAAGACAGTCGTGCAGAAGGCACGACAACGCTTTTTCCCCCTCAGGAGACTGAAAAGATTTGGCATGGGTCCCCAGGTCCTCAAAAAGTTGTACAGCTGTACCATCAAGAGCATCCTGACCGATTGCATCACTGCCTGGTATGGCAACTGCTCGGCATCCGACCGTAAGGCGCTACAGAGGGTAGTGCATCACTGGGCTGTATCACTTCCTGCCATCCAGGACCTATATACTAGGCGGTGTCAGAGGAAGGCCCAAAAAGTTGTCAAAGACTCCTGTCACCCTAGTCATTGACTGTTCTCTCTGCTACCGCACAGCAAGTCCAAAAGGTTCCTTAACAGCTTCTACCCCCAACTCATAAGACTGCTGAACAATTAATCAAATGGCCACACAGACTATATACATTGACATCCCCCCACTCCTCCCTTAGCTTTTATACTGCTGCTACTCACTGTTTATTATCCATGCCTAGTCACTTTACCCTACCTAGATGTACATATTACCTCCACTAACCTGTACCCCTGCACATTGACTCAGTACCGGTACTCTATGTATATAGCCTCGTTATTGTTATTTTATTGTGTTACTTTTTATTACGTTTTTATTTTAGTTTATTTTGTAAATATTTTCTTAACTCTATTTCTTCAACTGCATTGTTGGTTAAGGGCTTATAAGTAAGCATTTCACGATAAGGTCTACACCTGTTGAATTCGGTGCATGTGATTTGATTTGATTCTATTTTATTTGGATGCCCTCTCCACAGCGCAGGGCAGGGCAGCTTTACGAGACCCGTCGAGGGGCTTAGCTAGTGGGGCTGCTGGAAAGACGAGACGGGCCTCTGGTGTTATGGGCGAAGTGGAAAAGGCTTTGTGTCTTTATTTCATCAGAGCTCTGGATGACACTTGTAAAGCCCCGTGTGTGTGTGTGTGTGTGTGTGTGTGTGTGTGTGTGTGTGTGTGTGTGTGTGTGTGTGTGTGTGTGTGTGTGTGTGTGTGTGTGTGTGGCTAGTCTGTGGGAAGGCAGAGTAACTAATAACCTTTAATCAAAGCAGCACACCCTTGGTTATTCTGTCTGTTGGTGAGAAATGTTGCCACAACTTTCTCCCACCTGCCAGCCCTGTAGTAAATACAAATAAACCAGCCTCTCTGACCTGGAGGCTTTATGTGCTGAGGGTGTTCTGTTGGACAGGTCCACACACACGCACACAGGTACGAGCCAGGGTGTGCCCTGCATATAAACCCTACTACGTGCCCAATGGTATTTACTAAGTTAGGTATAGAGTCAACCCTAGGCACATACACGCACAGATCATGTTTACATGAGGAGATTAAAGCCCGGAGCTCAACTGCATGGCTCTCAACAGTTCTGTGAGCTTATCATAGTGACAACTGGCACAGTTCATAGTATGGCTGTGGTGAAGGGAACGATGGTCAGTGATAAAGCAATCATTTGTCATTGAAATGAAGGGAGGTACTGTACGTGCTGAGAAGTTGTTTCTCAATCAATGCTTTATTTCTTAGCTAACTGCTTTATTAAAGACAACATACAGTATCTAGTGTGCATTATGTAGAATATCAAACATGCAACTAGATTTCATCCACCAAAACACAAAATAACGCCACCGAGAATACCTTCACATTGGCTTGTAGTTTGCTTATCTATGTTTTATTATTTGTGGAAAATCATCCCTAACCTTTATACAGTTCTTTTAAACTCTGGATAAATATCAGGAATGTGATGTTTCTTCTTTTCTTTAATTCAATGTTTCAGCAAAATGATTCCTCAATATCTTCATCTATAGAATTAACTGTCGTATTCAAGAGGATTGTTTGAATTGATTGGTCAGATTGGAAAAGTCTCTTCTATCATTCCATTCTACCACCAAGTCATGTTGTAAAGATCTGGAAGTGGTGGGCAGCTGAACATGGTGTTTTGAATCAGAAAATATAATTTTCGAATTTGATGGAAATGGGAGACAAAAAGTGGTAAAAATCATCACACACAGCTAACAAATCATCATATCTGCTGAGCGAGGCTGAGCCTCAGCCAAAGAGCCACCCAAGCAGAATAACGCAAAGTTCCATCTTCGTCAGCAGAAGAACTGAGTAAAATAACATTCTCTCAGGATTCCTCTCATCTGAGGCAGACTATTTTCTTCTGATATATTGGAGAAAAGAAACAGACAAAAGTTTTCATAGAACTAATTTCTTAATCAGTAGTTAATCACAATAGTATTTCATGTATAATTCCATTCACAGAATCCTAAAAAATAAGCAACCATTCCTGCCATGCCTCTGCCAGACAGACCAAAGTAGGTCAGATGAAATGAAAGGCATGCTTGTCTGGTCACGGGGCTGTTTGGCTCTCCAGGAGAGGAAGTGCTGTCTCCGTGATGTGTCTCCCAGGTGGCCTATAGGGAGTGACTGTGAGGAGAGCTATATGTCCCCCATGGGTCCTGTCCCCCAGCTCAGAGCAGCCCCCACCCCTCCGAGTTATATTCAAACTGTGGTGTTATTAGTTACCTGAGCCACTCGAGCAGCACACTTTAGAGAGAGAAAAAAGAGCAACACTTTTTGCAGTCTGTAAAACGTTCACCTTTAGCCCCACTCAGAACAAGACGTTTTCCAGCCTAATGCATCCCTGCTTTTAATATGGGACCGTTTTCCGTATTCTTTTTTGACCATCTCCCTTTGCTCTTCAGCAGAAAGAGGTATCAGCTAACACCTGACATGCCGTTCATTCGCAGGCAGGCCATGCAACAACGAGAAAGAGAAGTGGTCACACTCCTGTCTGGAGCTGACCTTCTGGAGGAGTTGATATAGAGCAGAGCTGCCTGCCAGAGAGAGAGAGAGAGAGAGAGAGAACAGGAGAGAGAGACAGAGCGAGAGAGAGAGAGAGAGCGAGAGAGAGAGAGAGAGAGAGAGAGAGAGAGAGAGAGAGAGCAAGAAAGAAAAGAACAGAGGGCTTTCCTCCCCAAGCCATTGTTTTCCTCCAGATCACCTTTTAGCCAACGTTTATGCCCACTGCTCATGCTCTATTGAAGCGATCAGGCTTTTCTCCCCAAGACTCCTCACAGGCCCTGGAAACGATTGGAAGAGATGACGCTTATTTTATAGACACCGTATGTCCCATCCACTGTTCTACTAAGATAGAATGGGTGTCTTGGCGTCCTGTTTCCATGTGAAAAGGACAATATAGATACAATGTTTCATGTGTCAGAATTATAGCCAGGTGTTTTTGTTTTATTACTGATTCAGTGAATGTCTCTGTTCCGTAGAAGGCCTCAGCTGTGTGTGTCCAGGGGGATTAAGCAGGTTTAGGTTTAAATCATGTGGGATTTTCTGGGCTGAGTCGAGCTGTCCTCTCATTTAGTGAAGTCTGTGTACACTTGGCCTGGGATGAATTAAACCATTATTAATTACCCTACATGCAGTTCAGCAGCCCCATAAATAACCATGAAAAAAGGGACAGATAGACCCGCTAGACCCCTGACGGGAATACGCTGTGACTGTGAGTTCAGAGGCTTGGTAGCGGAAAATGACGCTTCAGACTCTGAATGTAAATGTCATTTCTTTTTTACAGTTGTAATGACCATGAACCTGCTTATAGCTTATATAAATAAACAACAACAATTTCCAGACCTCCACAACTGTCAAGCTTGCGTCAGCTACCTCTGCAAATCTATGTGACCGCTATGAAGATATTTTAAAACTTACTCAAACAGCACAGTAATAAGATGTTCACAAAATGTAATTTTGTTCATCAAGGGCTGACCGAGAAAGTGCTAGGCCTATAATTTCATATTTCTGAGTCCAGTGCTGGGAATAAATTAAAACAAGCATATCAAACCACATATTTGATATAAATCGTGAAGGATCGTCTTGTGTATGAGGGCTGTTGTACTGATTTATTTTCTTCCCCCCCTCCCTGTTCTTGTTTCTCCCACCAACCCACCAGGCTCACAGAGAAGGTGTGTGGTGCATCAAAAGGCCAAGAGACCCTCAGGCACCAAAGGCCCAAAGAACATCACTATGAACAGGTTTACATTATTTTTGTGTTATATTTGTCAAAATGATCCACTGACTTTCATTCAACTTTCTCAGCGCTCCCCGTCCTCCTCATCATAATCATAATCAACATCAGCATTATCATTACCAAATCAAATTTGATTTGTCACATGCGCCGAATGCAACGATAGACCTTACTGTGAAATACTTACTGACAGGCCCTTAACCAACAATGCAGTTCAAGAAATAGAGTTAAGAAAATATTTACAAAATAAACTAAAGTAAAATTTTTTTTATTAAAAGTAACAATAAAATTACATAACAATAACGAGGCTATATACAGGGGGTACCGGTACCGAGTCAATGTGCGGGGGTACAGGTTAGTCGAGGTAATTTGTACATGTAGGTAGGGGTATGTAGGTAGGGTAGGGGTCAATGTAAATAGTCCGGGTGGCCATTTGATTAATTGTTCAGCAGTCTTATATCTTGGGGGTAGAAGCTGTTAAGGAGCCTTTTGGACCTAGACTTGGTGTTCTGCATGCTCATTAACACCCGTATATTGGTATCTTCTCTGAAAACTGCGAATTCATAGACTGTACAGTAGGTGCAAATTAACCACTGTACGTATTTGTTGATTCTATTGAGGCCATCATTTCAAGCCCTGTACTTGGCCAGCTCATGTAAAATATGAGGTCAGTTTATTTTTTTAAATCAGCCTCCGTTTCAATCCCGCTCGAGCTCACCCCACCACATTCTGCATCGGCAACAGAAGAAAAAAAACGTGCTCCATCCTTTCTGTTTCACCCTGAGCAAGTCCTCATTCATACTTAAACCCAAATTATTTGTTGAAGGCGATTAGAGTTTTAATAACCGTAAGAGGAGAATGCCTGTGAATTGCCTAGTCAAAATATTTATACTGCGCTCAGAATAAAATGGGCTGGTTTTTGCCAGAGTTCAGTGGAGACAGTATAGCTTTATTTTAGTCCACAGCCTGCCAACCCTGTTGCTACAACCCCTCCACATCCTAGTCCAAAGCAGAGGCCGTATAGAACAATCATTTAGCTGACGTCCATTTGGACTGACTATGTGGTTGACTCATACACAACTAAAAGGACAGGAGTGTGTGTGGATGGGTGATGCTGATGTGTAGAGGTGGGAGGCAGAGGGTGGTAGCTGTTCAGTCCCCTCCTTGTGTGTCACCTTGCTGGCACAACCGGGCCTGGTGAAAAATCCCTCAAGAGTCCTCAAGTTTATCATCTTATCATTGTAAAACAATCAGTACAGGAACAAGCACCTCATTCCCTGGGTTTTCACAGACAAGGAAAATAATGACGAAGCTACAGTAACCCTGTGTGGAACAGATTACATAAGTGAAGACTGTGTTTCATAAGTAGGTGCCAGCGAGATGTGATAGGATCTTAATGTGGTGTTAAATGTATGTGAATGTTTACACTTACTTTTGACATTTCGTGACAAGACTTTTAAATAACCATTCATCGGAGTTCAAATGGCAATATGGGAATTACTTTATGAGTCCCTTAGATTAGTTGATGGAAGGCTAATGTGCAATGAACAAATACAAAATGGCTTCACTGTAAATTTTGTTCACGGTTAAAAAATGTATTGCACAATATCAAATAAATGTTGCCCTGGGAAAATGTCTTATCAAATAATGGTAATGCACTCCACACAAGGAAAATACTACATGATAAAAAGAGTTGGACCACACTGTAAATATGAAACACAGCACACAACATTTTTGTGTTTTATGATTAAAAACAAGGAATATAATATAATGTATTGCTTTGTTATTCACCACAGTTCCTATGAGCAATATGTTTGAATGTGCCACCGAGCCATGCTTCTACTGGCCATATTGTGTTATGCATCAGTGGTAAAGCTGGTCAGATAAATGGCTCTCAGGAGTGGATGGCATGTTGTGTAGACAGGTAATACAGTAGCTGGTTCTTCTGGCCATTAGCTGAGTGTGGGCTGCTGTTGGTCTCTGAGACAGGTAATGGAGAGACAGTTCTGTTGACTAAATGATAAGGATCTTGCTATTAGCCACATTGCTGCACAGACCCGTTGCACCATATGGAGGAGACCAGAAAAGATTATACAGATTTTCAAGAAGGATTTTATACAGAAAGAATCGCTCGACTTTCTAAAAAGGACGTACTCTTACTGTACATGTATTTCTTTCAATATATACACCGAGTGTACAAAGCATTAGGAAGACCTGCTCTTTCAATGACATAGACTGACCAGGTGAATCCAGGTGGAAGCTATGATCCCTTATTGATGTCACTTGTTAAATCTAATTCAATCAGTGTAGATGAAGGGGAGGAGACAGGTTAAAGAATTAATTTTAAGCCTTGAGAGAATGTTTTGTATATTCAGTATATATACAGTGTGTATATGTATACATATATACAGTTGTAGCCAAAAGTTTTGAGAATGACACAAATATTAATTTTCACAATGTCTGCTGCCTCAGTTTGTATGATGGCAATTTGCATATACTCCAGAATGTTATGAAGAGTGATCAGATGAATTAACTGAATCCCCAAAAAACATTTCCACTGCATTTCAGCCCTGCCACAAAAGGACCAGCTGACATCATGTCAGTGATTCTTTCGTTAACACAGGTGTGAGTGTTGATGAGGACAAGGCTGGAGATCACTCTGTCATACTGATTGAGTTCGAATAACACACTGGAAGCTTCAAAAGGAGGGTGGTGCTTGGAATCATTGTTCTTCCTCTGTCAAACATGGTTACCTGCAAGGAAACACGTGCCGTCATCATTGCTTTGCACAAAAAGGGCTTCACAGACAAGGATATTGCTGCCAGTAAGATTGCACCTAAATCAACCATTTATCGGATCATCAAGAACTTCAAGGAGAGCGGTTCAATTGTTGTGAAGAAGGCTTCAGGGCGCCCAAGAAAGTCCAGCAAGCGCCAGGACCGTCTCCTAAAGTTGATTCAGCTGCGGGATCGGGGCACCACCAGTACAGAGCTTGCTCAGGAATGGCAGCAGGCAGGTGTGAGTGCATCTGCACACACAGTGAGGTGAAGACTTTTGGAGGATGGCCTGGTGTCAAGAAGGGCAGCAAAGAAGCCACTTCTCTCCATGAAAAACATCAGGGACAGACTGATATTCTGCAAAAGGTACAGGGATGGACTGCTGAGGACTGGGGTAAAGTCATTTTCTCTGATGAATTCCTTTCCGATTGTTTGGGGCATCCGGGAAAAAGCTTGTCCGGAGAAGACAAGGTGAGCGCTACCATCAGTCCTGTGTCATGCCAACAGTAAAGCATCCTGAGACCATTCATGTGTGGGGTTGCTTCTCAGCCAAGGGAGTGGGCTCACTCACAATTCTGCCTAAGAACACAACCATGAATAAAGAATGGTACCAAAACATCCTCAGAGAGAAACTTCTCCCAACCATCCAGGAACAGTTTGGTGAAGAACAATGCCTTTTCCAGCATGATGGAGCACCTTGCCATAAGGCAAAATTGATAACTAAGTGGCTCGGGGAACAAAACATCGATATTTTGGGTCCATAGCCAGGAAACTCCCCAGACCTTTATCCCATTGAGAACTTGTGGTCAATCCTGTATGTAAATATGTACAGTGGGGGGGGGAAAGTATTTGATCCCCTGCTGATTTTGTACGTTTGCCCACTTACAAAGAAATGATCAGTCTATAATTTGAATGGTAGGTTTATTTGAACAGTGCGAGGCAGAATAACAACAAAATAATCCAGAAAAACGCATGTCAAAAATGTTATAAATTCATTTGCATTTTTCTGCAAAACATGACTTAGTACTTGGTGGCAAAACCCTTGTTGGCAATCACAGAGGTCAGATGTTTCTTGTAGTTGGCCACCAGGTTTGCACACATCTCAGGAGGGATTTTGTCCCACTCCTCTTTGCAGATCTTCTCCAAGTCATTAAGGTTTCGAGGCTGACGTTTGGCAACTCAAACCTTCAGCTCCCTCCACAGATTTTCTATGGGATTAAGGTCTGGAGACTGGCTAGGCCACTCCAGGACCTTAATGTGCTTCTTCTTGAGCCACTCCTATGTTGCCTTGGCCGTGTGTTTTGGGTCATTGTCATGCTGGAATACCCATTGACGACCCATTTTCAATGCCCTGGTTGAGGGAAGGAGGTTCTCACCCAAGATTTGACAGTACATGGCCCCGTCAAATGATGCGGTGAAGTTGTCCTGTCCCCTTAGCAGAAAAACACCCCCAAAGCATAATGTTTCCACCTCCATGTTTGACGGTGGAGATGGTGTTTTTGGGGTCATAGGCAGCACTCCTCCTCCTCCAAACACGGCGAGTTGAGTTGATGCCAAAGAGCTCCATTTTGGTCTCATCTGACCACAACACTTTCACCAGTTGTCCTCTGAATCATTCAGATGTTCATTGGCAAACTTCAGACGGGCATGTATATGTGCTTTCTTGAGCACGGGGACCTTGCGGGTGCTGCAGGATTTCAGTCCTTCACGGCGTAGTGTGTTACCAATTGTTTTCTTGGTGACTATGGTCCCAGCTGCCTTGAGATCATTGACAAGATCCTCCCGTGTAGTTCTGGGCTGATTCCTCACCATTCTCATGATCATTGCAACTCCACGTGGTGAGATCTTGCATGGAGCCCCAGGCCGAGGGAGACTGACAGTTCTTTTGTGTTTCTTCCATTTGCGAATAATCGCACCAAATGTTGTCACCTTCTCACCAAGCTGCTTGGTGATGGTCTTGTAGCCCATTCCAGCCTTGTGTAGGTCTACAATCTTGTCCCTGACATCCTTGGAGAGCTCTTTGGTCTTTGCCATGGTGGAGAGTTTGGAATCTGATTGATTGATTGCTTCTGTGGACAGGTGTCTTTTATACAGGTCACAAGCTGCGGTTAGGAGCACTCCCTTTGCTCCTAATCTCAGCTCGTTTCCTGTATAAAAGACAACTGGGAGCCAGAAATCTTTCTGATTGAGAGGGGGTCAAATACTTATTTCCCTCATTAAAATGCAAATCAATTTATAACATTTTTGACATGCCTTTTTCTCGATATTTTTGTTGTTATTCTGTTCATATAAACCTAACATTAAAATTATAGACTGATCATTTCTTTGTCAGTGGGCAAACATACAAAATCAGCAGGGGATCAAATACTTTTTTCCCACACTGTATATATATATAAAAGGTAGTTGTATAATTTAAAGCTGTATTTTGCAGGATTCAATAGTTGGAATTGTAAGAGTTGCTGCCCTGTCCCTTTCTCTGAAATTGTCATTCTAATGGAATATATATATGTGTGTGTGTGTGTGTGTGTGTGTATGTATATATATATATATATATGTGTGTATATATATATATATATATATATATATATATATATATATATATATATATATATTTCATCATAGTTACTTCTTCCCCACTTGGCTCAATGGGCTGCAGTATGTCCAACAGGTCATGTAAGAAGAGCCCAGTATTGAGGCCTGGTTATTGTGTGCGTGTGAAATGGTTGGCCAACACAAGTGAACGGTGGACTATAAACGTTTGAATTTTACCCTTTTATCGATCAGAGCTGTCCTGTGTTGTGTGAGATTACATGATCCACACTTCGACATCAAATACCCATTTTTTGTATTAATAAATGTAATGAGCCTTATAAAGCTCAATAGAAATCAAATGCCCATATCTGCTCCACCAAAGAACTGGAGTGCCACGGTTTCATGGCTTTGGATTCTTGCTTTGGTGATTTACTTTTGTGCGTCCTGTAAATTATTAACAGATTCTTTAACATGGGGGGGGGGGCACAATGGCAGGGCAGGATCTGGCTGGCGGAGCCCATGGGGCCCAATGGCAGGGCAGGATCTGGCTGGCGGAACCCATGGGGCCCAATGGCAGGGTAGGATCTGGGTTGATGTTGAGTGAGAACAAAGCAGTTTCTCCTTGAGGTCAAGTGGTTGGATGAATGCCTACTTGTTAGGGGACAGTAATGACAAGCCACAAACATGATATGCTCAGACATTAAGGGCAGAAATGGTTCAACAGGACATTTTATTGCATTTTTACGCAACTATATACTCTCCATTATTGGTGATTGATTGTGATCTATGACCAACAGTTTAAAAGTGACATGAGTGGGTTTCATAAAACAGTCTTTACTTTGACAGTCATAGAGAAAGAGATTAGACAGCTTGGAGCCACGCTATGAGTTTTGGTCTGAAAAGATAAATCCAAAAGACATTTCTCAAGGACTTCCAGTCACAGTAGTATCATTTTCCAGGCTTAGTGTGAGACCGAACATTTCAAAGTTTTTCAAAACAGGTTTTCTTTAGAGCCTTTTGTGAAAAACAGTTAAGAGGCCAGTTCTCACTTATGCAAATGTAAGGCTCAATTGCTTCAGTCGATCAGTTTCACATTGTGTTAGGGAACAGGGGATAAAGTTGAGGGCTTTTTATGAGGAGTTTCAGACAAGCTTTTAATGTGATCAGACAATTCACTTAGTTTAATAGAAACCAATGTAAATATGCTCCATGGTTCTCTATCATTCATTCATTGTCAGATATCTGACTTGAATGGGAATTGCAGTTGTTGTAATTATATTCCGAAGATCTCCTCAGCCAGCAGGGGACTGAGAAAAGGCAAGGCATCAGGGCTGCAGGGTGAAGACAAGAGGCAGACAGGACAGGATTGGTTGGCTGGAGATGTCATGGTCCAGATTAAAGCAAGGCAGATAAGATTGTCTGTCACAGGGCTAACAACAGGCCACCGCAGTCAGACACCTGACCTATCAATTTTCCTGCAATGAAAGACAACTTAGATCTTGATGCCCTGGGCATACCCACTGGAAGTAAGGGTGCTGAGGGTGCTACTCTTTGCACAAAAGTAGCGCACTGGGCCTGTACTAGTATTGGCGGACCTATATAGACGTCTGTAGCGCAGGTAAAAAAGGTAGTTGTATAATTTAAAACTGTATTTTGCAGGATTCAATAGTTGGAATTGTAAGAGTTGTTGCCCTGTCCCTTTCTCTGAAATTGTCATTCTAATGGAATCCAGAAAGAACTTAACCCTGTCCTCAAATATTTACATCAAAAGGTGCAAAGTTATGGGCAAAGACACAAAACATCCACTTCAAATTAAATATATTTCTTGATCAAATAACATTGAAAACAACCACTTTTTGTGCAGTATTAATTTACCATTCTGACAAACCACTTAATGTAAATGTACATTACTGTATTGTACATAGGCTGGTTATCTAGGTTTGTACCTGTAGACTTAACATCACCATGAAGAAAAACAATGACCAATACAGTAATTGAGTACATTGAGACATCAAGTGATTTGTGATGATGTGGCTCAGTTGGTAGAGCATGGTGCTTGCAATGCTAGGGTGGTGGGTTTGATTCCCATGGGGGACCAGTACAAAAAAGTCTGAAAATGTATGCAAAAAGTTATTCTAGATAAGTGTCTACTAAAAAGGAATGAATAGACCATTTTGGTTTTCACATAGAAAGAAGTTGTATTTGCAAAGTATTTCAAGAAACACAGTTCAAGCAAGTATTTATATATTCCACAAGTATTATCAGATTAACTGTTTTGTACAGATAATTATCAGACTCAAGTTACAAATGCTGGTAAACACTCAAATACATTTAGTTTTTAAAAAAAACACAAAAGTAGTGCTCTGGGCCTTTCCTAGTCCTGTATTAGCAGACCAATATATATTTTTTTCTGCAGCACCCCCCACCCCAAAACTACTTCCCGCGGCTGTGGCCCAGGGGCTTCAAAGGAGGCCCCTGCTAGCTGAGGGTCACAGCCACTGAGAGGCTGACTGAGAGCATGGAGCCTGTCTCCCCTGGCAGTCTGTCTGCAGATAGAAGTACAGTACATCTGTAAACATACAAACCCCATAATTACGGACTGAATGAGCAGTATTGCTTGTGTGTTTTCAATATTTTGCATATATGTTTTGAAGGTTTGATGGATTTTTTAAGTAGATGTCAGTTCCGAACAGTTCAGTGTTCCAAACTGCATGTTAGTATCTCTGGGGTCCAAGTACTGTACCAGGCGGAGCTCCTTGTGTGGTGTGGCTGGGCCTTGATGCCAGAGATATGGGCTAGTGAAGTGAGGTGCTTCAAGGGTCAAGGAGGGGAGGTCACATGGCAGCATTGATCTGATTGACCTCTGGGCTCTGAAGGAGATCGGGGAGCCACTCAGCCCCCTGCAGCATGTTGACGATTCAGGGCCTGGCCTGAAACCAAAGACCTTTAATGGCATAGAGTCCAGTGGTTGGAACCAAAATTATTTTCCAATTGTTTAGTTATGAACAGAACCATTATTCTATATATTTTTTTGTTCCGTTCCATTGTTCCGACCAGCAAAATAAAGATCTGAACTGTTTCGAACGCCAAAAAGTACTGGTTCATATCGTTCCTTTCTGTTCCTTTTAAAAACTCTGAAATGATTTGTATTTATTTTTTTACATTTAGCTCAACATTAAATTTCTCTATGCCCGACCTAAAAATGATACGTGTTGCACCACCTGGGTGTAAGCCCTTCTATGAGCTACGCCTGGGCAATGCCTAGTAGGGAGCAAGCACAGGGTGTTAAATTGGGACTATCTTCTTTCATGCAGAGAAAATAATAGTAATCTGTATTTTTAAAATGATGTCTCCTTTTCATATTTCACAACCTCCGCAGGCTTTTCGAGAATAGCAAAAATAATACACTTAATTTATGCTACATTATAGCATACTAAATGTGTCTGATCAGACATGAATTAGTAAAGAATAGATGAGCTGCCATCTCCACTCATTTGCCCAGACGAGTCAAATAACCAAATATAAGGATGGAGATTCAGTGAAAAGAAATCACATTGATTGATTATCGGACAAGTCAAAGGGTTTTAGTCGGTATATAGCCTAGGCTACTACACGAGTGAAGAGCTAAATAATCCGCCTGTTATATATGTTCTGATAACACTGTTAGACGAGCAAACTAGACTAAAGATTATCATCATGAAATTATACTTGACCATACACGGCTATTGCTTTAAAGTTATTAAAACGGTTGAATGACTTTGGCAGTTTCAGTAAGCAACAATATGATATATTCCTTCAATGGCATTAGCCTACTTTATTCCAATATTTTGGTAATTCAGTGATATACCATCCATCAGTAATTATTGATTGTCCAGTTGTGGTAAAAAAACGTGCATGCATAGTGGTAGGCTTTGCGAAGTGACGGGACATGCCTCGCAAAGTTTAGAACTGCCACGAGGATGGTAACAGCCTAGTAATGGGTGCTGCCTAGCAACCATCATTATGAAGCATCAAATCTCATGAACGCTCATTGCTTACGCCGGACTTCAACTTATTTTTGGTTGGTGCAACAGGTGTAAATTCTTATCCATGTCAGACGTACAGTAGCTGCACCCAACCTAGCATTTAAGACCAATTTTTTAATGCCCAACTGTTGCAACTGACCCCTGACGTGTAGGACACACATTTCTTGAGAAATGGTACACTCATTATGAACATCATCCTCATCGTCCTGTCCGAGCAGCATTATAAATAAAGTAGGCTTATTTTACTGAGCCTTATGTCAACACACAACCCTGACTCGGATCCTAGGTTGAGTGGTACCAGCTGCATACTTGAGTGTCTGGGCCGGTTGCATAAAACCCTTTAAGTTAATTGCCCCCTTATCTTTTCCTTTAAAAAGTTTCCTTAACTGTAAGTCAGTCACACAAAACATTTAAAGATGAATTTCCTCCTTAAATTAACTGAAAGAGTTAAGGGTGCCTATGAGGTCACTTAACTGCTTCATTCAGTATGGATATCAATGTAAACAGCATTTGTGAAGGTGAAAGTTGGTTTCAAAATGAAAACATCCACCAGTTACTTAGCTAGCTAAACAGGAAGGTGTGCAATCCACAGCTACAAAGCTAGTGGGCTAGTTAGCTAGCTAGCTACTCTGTAAGCTAGACTGACATGCTAGAAAGTAATAGTAACAAGAAACATGGTTTATTATCTTCTGAAGCAATTTGGTTACCCTGTATTGATTGCTCTCTCACAAAATAAATGTGATCTCTTTGACGAGACGTTTAGTCAGTGAATCAGGCCGTCTCCATGTTAACCAGATACTCTTTCTGTCATACATGCCTTCAAACTATCGGTTTTCTCCAAATCAGCTCTAACAACGCCCTGGGGTCAGCGTCACACAGTGAATGAAAAACGTAAAAAGCGGGATACATTTGTGAGATGGAGGCGGGCAAATTGGGTGTCTACTTGTCAATCTGCGGGGTACATTTCAACCCTGAGAACTTCCACGGCTATCAACAATGGAAGTAGGGCTTCAGCAAGAAGTTGTTTCTCAAAGTGTATGCTGTCCCTACCATTAACGTGGCTTCTAAAGCATCTCAAACAGCCAGCAGTACCAGCATTATCACTGGCATGGAAGTGAACTGGGTAACTGAAAGAGCTAGCTTACTACCTCTATGCTAACGTTAGCTAGCTATAGATCTACCGCATTTAGCTTCCATCTTCCATCTAAATAAAACTGGTAAATCTAACCAAATGTGAACATATCTGCCAGCTCCATGGCCGACGCACCTCATTTCAGTTTAGCCCGCAATCGGCAGGCCGTATAGAAAACTCCCCCAGAGCCGCAGAATGGCTGAATTACCACCTTGAAAACTCTGGTGTCCATATCCCTTTCCTAAAATCTGCCATCAGTCCAGTGTAGGACTGTAGGGAATATCTTCGAGATGCCCTAGCCCATGGCATATGTCAGAATAAAATTCTGCTGGAGGTGTCCATCAACCCATGCTGATCCAACGGACGAACGATCCACATATACAGACACACCCACATACAGAGCCCGAGTGCAGACGGTAAGCAGCTCCCAAAACACAACTTATGGTGAGCTCCAGAAATAAACTTTCCCATTTAAATGTTTTTATTTAATCAATTTTATAATAAGACTGTAACGTAACAAAATGTGGAAAAAGGGAAGGGGTCTGAATACTTTCCGAATGTACTGTAAGTAATCAACTCCCTGAGTCAATGTCAACTTGGTAAGCAACTCCAGTATATATTTGGCCTTGTGTTTAAGGTTATTGTCCTCCTGAAAGGTACATTATTTCCCCCAGTGTCTGTTGGAAAGCAGACTGAAACAGGTTTTCCGCTAGGATTTTGCCTGTGCTTAGCTCTATTCCATTTATTTGTATCCTAAAAAACACCTTAATCCTTGCCGATTACAAAAATACCCATAACATGATGCAGCCACCACCATTCTTGAAAATATGAAGAGTGATACTCTTCATATTTTGTGTTGGATGTGTTGTGTTGGATTTGTCCCAAACATAACACTACATTTTTTGCAGTAGTACTTTACTGCCTTATTGTAAACAGGATGCGTGTTTTATGGGATTAATATTTTTATTCTGTACAGGCTTCCTTCTTTTCACTCTGTCATTTATGTTAGTATTGTGGAGTAACTTCATGTTGTTGATCCATCCAACCGGCAACTGATTTAGGAAGTGTTCTAGTATCTTTGTTGTGACGGGGTGTATCGATACACCATCCAAAGTGTAAAATTACTAATTGCACCATGCTCAAAGGGATATTTAATGTCTGCTTTTTTTTACTCATCTGCCAATAGGTGCCCTTCTTTGCATACCATAGGAAAACATCCCTGGTCTTTGTGGTTGAATCTGTGCTTGATATTCACTATTCGACTTACGGACCTTACAGATAATTGTATGTGTGGGGTACAGAGATGGGTTAGTCAAATCCTGTAAAACACTATTATTGCACAGAGAGTGAGCCCATGCAACTTATTATGTGACTCGTTAAGCAAATTTGTACTCCTGAACTGATTTAGGCTTGCCATAACTAAAGGATTGAATACTTTCGACTTTGACATTATGGGGTATTGTGTGTAGATCAGTGACACAATCTCAATTTAATCCATTTTAAATTCAGGCTGTAAAACAAAATGTGGAAAATGTCAAGGAGTGTGAATACTTTCTGAAGGCACTGTATCTACTGTAATGTACTTAACACATGCCTTTTACCCACCAATAGACTCAAACAGACACACTGACTCTAGCCATCTGGCTATAACCACACAGCAACACAATCACACTGAGTCTAGCCACAAGGAAGTAAACTCTTTCCATTACAGCGTTCAGAAAAGAAACACATATCCCCAAAAAGGGCTTCTTGTGAATCGTACATGCACACTCAACTCAAACAAATGTCGATCCAGTTTTACAGCAGAATGATGTCATTCAGGTTGCGGTTTCCAACGTTCCTCTCGAAAACTTTCTGAATATTCTGAACGCCTGCCATGTCATGCAGGGATAACATTCTTCTCCTCCCGCCCTGCCTGATTTACAAGGCATAATTTCTACCAGACCATTAGAACCCATACATTTGGTTTGATGACACCAATTAGCTGTGTCTTTAGCAACACAACAGGCCCCAGGCAGCAGAGCACAATTCCGTGAACGCAGGCCGCTGTTCAGTTATAGCGGATGCAGCGAAATGCTTATGTTACTAGCTCGTAACAATGCAGTATAATGTCAAACAAGTACACAAATAATACAAAATTATCAAGGAATGTCAGAACGAATCCAATTAACAATTGAAATAGCAATGTTTTTATTTAAGTAGGCAAGTCAGTTAAGAACCAATTCTTATTTACAATGACGGCCTACCCTGGCCAAACCCGGACGACACTGGGCCAATTGTGTGCTGCCCAATGGGACTCCCAATCACAGCCGGATGTTATACAGCCTGGATTCAAACCAGGGACTGTAGTGATACCTCTTGCACTGAGATGCAGTGCCTTAGACCGCTGCGCCACTCGGGAGCCCAAATGTAACAATAATCCAAAGGTAGTCTAAATGTATATACTTCGGATTAATTTACACAAGCTATACTAAGAATGGCATGTACAGCAGTAGATATTTTAGAATGAGCTATGTCAAGAATCCTGTAAATAAATAAATATGTGGTGTATATAAACAGTGTAACTATAATGCAATGTACAGTAGTAGAAATAATAGATTGAGCTAAATCAAGAATGCAGTATTTTAATACACAGTACAAAACCCCATGGCAAAATGGATAGAATTGCAGGAAATTAGCTTCCGGACCAGAGTCTGGAATATGAATATATACACTGAGTGTACAAACATTAGAAACATATGCCCTTTCCATAACATAGACTGACCAGGTGAATCCAGGTAAAAGCTATGATCCCTTATTGATGTCACCTGTCGCCACTTCAATCAGTGTAGATGAATGGGAAGAGACAGGATAAAGAATCATTTTTAAGCCTTGATACAATTGAGACATCGACTGTGTATGTGTGCCATTCAGAGGGTGAATGGGCAAGACAAAAGATTGAAGTGCCTTTGAATGGAGTATGGTAGTAGGTGCCAGGCGCCCTGGTTTGAGTGTGTCAAGAACAGCAATGCGGCTGGGTTTTTCACACTCAACAGTTTCCTGTGTGTATCAAGAATGGTCCACCACCCAAAGGACATCCAGACGGCTTGACACAACTGTGCAAAGCATTGATGTCAACATGGGCCAGCATCCCTGTGGAACGCTTTCGACACCTTGTAGAGTGCATGCCCCAACGAATTGAGACTATTCTGAGGGCAATATTAGGAAGGTGTTGCTAATGTTTTGTACACTCAGTGTATATATGTGAATGGTGTGTGTAGACAGTATGTGAAGAAAAAATACATAAATATCTAATTTACATAAGTATTCACACCTGTTTGCTATGACACTCCATATTGAGCTCAGGTGCATCTAATTTCCTTGTCACTACATCTTTATTGGAGTCCACCTGTGGCCAATTCAATTGTTTGGACATGATTTGGAAATAAACACACCTGTTTTTATAAAGTCCCACAGTTGAAAGTGCATGTCAGAGCAGAAACTGTACCATGAAGTCCAAAGAACTGTCCATAGATCTCCGAGATATAATTGTGATGAGGCATAAAGTACAGCACCAGTCAAAGGTTTGGACACACCTACTCATTCAAGTGTTTCTCTTTATTTTTACTATTTTCTACATTGTAGAATAATAGTTAAGACATCAGCACTATGAAATAACACATATGGAATCATGTAGTAACCAAAAAAGTGTTAAACAAATCAAAATATATTTTATATTTGAGATTCTTCAAAGTAGCCACCCTTTGCCTTAATGACAGCTTTGCACACTCTTGACATTCTCTCAAACAGCTTCACCTGGAATGCTTTTCCAACAGTCTTGAAGGAGTTCCCACATACGCTGAGTATTTGTTGGCTGCTTTTCCTTCCCTCTGCGGTCCAACTCATCCCAATTGGGTTAAGGTCGGTTGATTGTGGAGGCCAGGTCATCTGATGCAGCACTCCATCACTCTCCTTTTTGGTCAAATAGTCCTTACACAGCTTGCAGGTGTGTTGCGTCACTGTTGTGTTGAAAAACAAATGATAGTCCCACTAAGCGCAAACCGGATGGGATTGCGTATTGCTGCAGAATGCTGTGGTAGCCATGCTGTTTAAGTGTGCTTTGAATTGTAAATAAATCACTGACAGGGCAAAGCACCCCCACACCATCACTCCTCCTCCTCCATGCTTCACGGTGGGAACCACACATGCAGAGATCATCCGTTCACCTACTCTGTGTCTCAAATTTGGACTCATCAGACCAAAGCACAGATTTCCACCGGTCTAATGTCCATTGCTCTTGTTTCATGGTCCAAGCAAGTCTCTTTCTCTTATTGGTATCCTTTAGTAGTGGTGTCTTTGCAGCAATTTGACCATGAAGGCCTGATTCACGCAGTCTCCTCTGAACAGTTGATGTTGAGATGTGTCTGTTACTTGAACTCTGTGAAGCATTTATTTGGGCTTGATGGTTTTTGCGACTGCACTTGAAGCAACTTTCAAAATTCTTGACATTTTCCGAATTGACTGTCTTAAAGTACGTCGGTGGCACTGTATTATCCTCAAAGCGAGTGAAGAAGGTGTTCAGCTTGTCCGGAAGCAAGACATCAGTGTCTGCGATGTGGCTGGTTTTCCTTTTCTAATCCGTGATTGCAAATAATTTTATAACATTTTTGACATGTGTTTTTCTGGATTTTTTTGTTGTTATTCTGTCTCTCACTGTTCAAATAAACCTACCATTAAAATTATAGACTGATCATTTCTTTGTCAGTGGGCAAACGTAAAAAATCAGCAGGGGATCAAATACTTTTTTCCCTCACTGTACAGTCTCGTGTCTGAGCCGTTGAACTGGGACTCAACTTTATCCCTATATCGACGTTTAGCCCGCTTGATTGCTTTGCGGAGGGAATAACTACACTGTTTGTATTCTTCCATATTCCCAGTCTTTTTGCCCTGGTTAAATGCGGTGGTTCACACTTTCAGTTTTGCTCGAAAGCTCCCATCTATCCATCTATCTGGTTGGGGTAGGTTTTAATAGTCACAGTGGGTACAACAACTCCTATGCACTTCCTGATAAACTCATTCGCCGTATTGGTATATGTGTAGATATTGTTTTCTGAAGCTTCTCTGAACATATCCCAGTCTGCATGATCAAAACAATCTTGAAGCTTACAGCCAAAGCAACGCTGGAATGTCTTCAGAACTAAAATGTCCCTGTGTGGCCCAGCCAAAACCCAGACTTGAATCTCATTGAAAATCTGTGGAAAGACTTGAAGATTGCTGTTCCCTGCCACTCCCCATGTAATTTAACAGAGCTTGAGTAATCCCCAAATCCAGGTGTGTAGAGTTTATACAGACATACCCAAGATGACTCAAAGCTGTAATCACAGCCAAAGGTGCTTCTACAAAGTATTGACTCAGGGGTGTGAATAGTTACCTACTTTCTGCATTTAATTTTCAATCAATTAGCAAACATTTCTAAAAACATGTTTTCACCTTGTCATTATGGGGTACTGTTTGTGAGAAAAAATATAGATATTTAGTCCATTTTGAATTCAGGCTGTACACAACAAAATATGGAATAAGTCTTAGTTCATGAATACTTGGCACTGTATATAGGATGAGCCATGACTAGAATACAGTTTAAACATATTAAGTGGGTAACCATTATTAAAGTGACCAGTGTTTAATGACTCTCTGTACATTGGACAGCAGTCTCTAAGGTGCAGGGTAGAGTACTGAGCGGAGGCCGGATAGTGATGACTGTTTAACAGTGTGATGGTCTGGAGATAGACGCTGTTTATCAGTCTCTCAGTCCCAGCTTTGACGCATCTGTACTGTCTCCGACTGGTAGGAGGATGAACAGGCCGTAGTTCAAGTGGCTGAGGTCCTTGATGATATTCTTGGCCTTCTTGTGACACCGGTATCTGTAGATGTCCTGGAAGGCAGGCAGTATGCCCCCAACGGGGCGTTGGGCTAATCGCACCACCCTTTGGATATCCATGTGGTTGCGGGCGGTGGGAAGGGTCAACCTAGGGGAGTTTACAGGGAATTTACCCCCTGGTGCAGTTTTAACCAACCTAGCTAGCACAGCCAATGGGAAATTTGAGTATAACAAATGATCTGATAGTGTTTTGGCTGTTCATGTTGATTATAGGTTTGCCAGTATCTGTGTGCTACCACAGGAGGCTAGAGCTATTGAAGTGCAACTATTCAGCCCCACTGGCTCTCAATCTGATCATTAGGTCAACCTAGCCTCTGTGCCCAGACACCAAGGGTCTGCTGAGTTTTCCCAGGCCCTGTGGATGGACACACAGCCCCCAGCCTACAGCCCCCATCCCCTGGCCTGGTGATGTTGAGAGAGGTAATTCAAAGTGACTGATAGAACACAGAGCTCTGGTGTGGTTTGGGCATCCTCCCCACAGAACAGAGCTGCAGAGGGGATGGGCCTTCAGCAACCATCCTGACTGGCTGTCTCTGGCCTTGGGCTGGGGCTCTGTTCAAAGACCCACAAAAAAATCCTTGAGATGTTTGTGTTTGTAACCACCTTCACAAGCACATGACCGCTGTTCAGTCTAGAAGAGATATAGTTAAAACACCTGTTCTTACTACTGAATACCACATGTGGGTACTTCAGTGTTTCATTGTATTGTGTATGTGGGATGGCCTTGATGTGACCCTCTGTGATCAGAGTTAACCACAGAGGCTACAGCTAAATCTCAGGGCTGAATGTGGCTGTCTGTCTGACTCTGACACCGGGTCACCTCCCTTTGCAAGTAATAATAAGTCACTAATTCACCGTGCATGATGTAACAGTGCAGTCAAGCGCTGCCAGAGAGACTGAAATTCTAGCCCCATTTATACTTGGTGCTAACATGAGTCCTTTGTCCTGATCTTGTGGGCACATTCTGAATGTGCCCACATTTTCAGAAATGTGTCTACACATGGTATTAAAATGTGTCTGTTAACCATCCACTATGTCTGCATTGTTACCTCCCTTATGTATGTTATATCACAGCAATTCTTTCAAAATAATATTTATTTATTGTAATACACATATTGATGTAATCAGTCAATGGTGCCACCTGTCAATGAGTTTAGAGAATGGAATAATTATGATTTACACTTGTAAGATATCCAAACACAATGCGTGTCTGACTACCTACAGAGGTGGGCAGGATAATCTGATTACAATCAGATCACAATGTATCTTTTGATTGTTTACACCTGTCTAAAAATGTGGGCACAATCAGAATGTGTACAAGATCAGGACAAAGGACGCAAGTTAGAACCAGGTATGAATGGGGCTTAAATGAAGGCTTTTCTTAATGCCATTGACCAAAATGTCGAGGAGTTTCTGATCTGTTGCTTGTTCCACTGTCTGGCAGAGTCTCTTTCTCTCTCGCTCTCTCTCTCACAGACACACACACACATACATATACACACACAAACCCTGACGCAAACACTCAAACCCTGACATATACACACATACACACACACATATGCTGTGTTTGTTTCAAGTAAATCTGTAGTCAGCTGACAAACTCAGGCACACCTGGGTTTTTCTGAGCGTCTCAGTGTGACTCTGCTGCCTCTCTCATGCTGTGTGCCATGGACAGGCCTGACTGGGGACCAGACCTGACTTTGATCAGTAACCAGAGATGGTTACTTTCAGCCACAACCCCAGCCTATAGAACCCAACTAGGAGGAATGTGTTGGCTTGCCACTGTGCCACCCTGCTGGGTTGGACTGACCCCTCAGAGCCTGTTGGGTTAGGGTTAGGTTAGCCCTCACCTTGTAACTACAACAGGACAAAAGGACAGTGGCCAGACCAGCTAATCTCAGCTCTCCCAATATAAAAGGAGAAACTCCCTGCAGGGAGATGACTCCAATAAAGCCTCTTTGTTGTGAGGGGAGTTGACCACTAGGCTAAGGCTACATCTCAGGCCAACATTAAATGCTATGACTCTGGGTCATAGGGAAACAATCCCCCCTGTGGCTGGCTGTCCTCCAATTGCTGTTAGGAAAGAAAAGAGGAAATGGGCGAGACAAAAAAAATCTGATTTATTGAGGTCTTTGCGGAGGAGAGTATATTATTGGGAAATATTTAGTCAATTAAAATGATTTTGTGAACTCCCTATGAAATGAGGCCTTATCCTTTATTCCAGTGAAGTGCACAAACACTTGAAAGGAAACTATTTAGAAGAAAAAGTGTTATGGAGTTGAAGTGTTATGTTTTGCTCAGAAGTAGATGAGATCTCTGTTTGTTTTGTTCAGAATGGTCCCACCAGTATAATTCTTCCTGGCATTTAATGATCCCATCGCACTCTTTACAATCATTTGTGCAATCGCAAAGAAAAAATAGAAACCAAATTATTCTAGATTTGAACTGAGTTGAGTCCAGAATTGATTGCAGGCATTTTAGAATACGGTTCATGTAAATGTTTCTCGAGCAATTGACACATCTGAAAATGCCAGAATAGTCTGTGTATTTCCTGTGTTCGCTGCAATATTTGGTGGCAGTAATGTCCTCTGATGTGCCCAGCTTTCAGAGCAGTCTCTTCAGGATGAGGGTCTTTGAGGAGAGGTGGTCATGGCAGGTCATGTAATTATGAATTCTCCTTACTGAATGGCCATCTTGAAGTGTTTCAGTTGCCATGGAGATTACATGTTTTATACGTCCCTACCAACAGTCTGGGTTTTTCTATCAATTCTATGTCTCTTTTGGGAAAACAAGTCAAAACTCTTCCAATTAGCATTTCTGCAATACTTGGAAACAGATTTGATACTTGGAAACTGGAGAATAATTAGTTTTGTGAAGATGAATTATGCTATAACATTTCTCCTCTCGGTTAAGCTGCTTTCTTCTATTATGCCAACTATCTCAAACATAGTGTTATCTACGTATGGATGTATGAATATTTTGAACTGGATAACCACAGCAATACACAGTTTTAACATAACACCATTGAACTGGAAGTACAGTTATAAGAGGTGTTATGACATAAAGAGAATAAAAACACAAGGAAAGGAGTCAAGCAAGCACTCTTGCCAAATAGCGTTTGTTCATGATTCCTGAAATAAACCTATGATTCCCTCCTGCTGAGAGAGAGTCAGAGGAGAGGAGGAGGAGGCCACCACAAGGAACAATAAGGAGAGTAAATATTTGGTCCATCTTTGTGCGGCGCTGAGTTTAGCTGTCACAGCAGATGGATGAAGAGACGAGGAAGATTGCATGGATTGGTGTGTGACTCCAGCATTACCCACCATAAACAAATCGTGTGTGAAATGAAGTATGGTTTTAATTGGCGGTTTAAATGTTTACAGCATAGGCTATATCAAAGCCTCTATCGAATCTCTCTGTGTACATTACGTGGATGCTATTAGAAAAAAGGACAAGGTTTACATTAAAACATGGATACAGATGTAGGATCTTAATTTGATCACTCTTTTGTTGCTGAGCACAGCAGGAAATGCAAACTTGTAGTTTATTCAAGGTTTAAAAAGGCCTCTAAAGTTAGCAATTTCCACTTTAAAATATCAGACTTGATTTGCCCTAATGTAAAATGTATCAACTCCTACAAAATAAATTGATTAATTATAATCCACATAATAATGAACATTTCCTGTTGCTGCAGGATTATTTTCCTGCTGTAGCAAACTGGCTCAAATTAAGATCCTGTGTGTGTACTTCGATAATTCATTGATGTATTTCACACACAAACAAACACATCTCTTTGACCTTGCCGTCTGTCAGCGTTCAGAGGCCCAACGTCCTTATTTCATTGATCAACTACCCAAAGTAAACGAACAAGCTGACCTAGAATAGCCATGTGTTGGCTCTAGGCACCTGACACCAGCCTAATGCATTACAGTAGGGGAACTCTGCCACTGCTGACCAGTGTTAGTGTTCTCTCAGATGAAGAGAGAGAGTGAGGAGAAGAAGAGGGAAGGGGAACGGGGTTAGGGTGCATCCCAGGCCCCCCTTGAGTCTCTCTTTGAGCTCTGCTCCACATTAGGGTGGCAGTAAATCAGGCATTGTACCACACCCTGCCGCCCCATGCTGGGGAAACCCTCTCTCACTGAGAGGGAAGGGAGCTGCTGTAGCATTAACATGTCACTGTAGATTAGCCTATACAGAGTTCATGTGTTTCTGTACCGGGTTATATTGTTTGCATATACTAGTTAACTGTGAATCAGATAACTTTTTTTAGGGGTTGGTGTTCATGGGCTGAGAGAGGAGTTATATCTCTCTGGGAGATGTCATGTCTTGCTCACCTAGTAAACAGGGGGATTCCATGTTCTTTAGCAGATCCATCCACTTTTTCAGTTGAACCTAAGTGATGTCATGACCGAAGAGGCAAAGATGGCTGTACAGAGACGAGAGTACAGTGGAATGTGCAGACCCTGTTTCTCTTTACTCTAACTCTCTCTCTCTTTCTCTCTTTTCACCCACACACACATACACAGATGTCAGAACCACATCCTAATGGGTACATTTTTCTTGCTCACCCAGTGTTGGTGTTACAGCTGCTCCTGCCACGCCCTCTACTGCTCATCCTGTGTCTCCTTGACCTGCCGCAACTCCCCCAGTGCTCTCTCCCTCTCTGTGTGTGTGTGTGTGATTGTGTGGGTGGAGACAGGTGTGCTGAGTTAGAGCAGATCCCCCACCAGCTGCAACCTGTTCCATAATCAAGACCTCTGCAAATACTCAGTCCTGCCACTTCCACACTGCCAGATCGTAATCTCTGCTCAGTCAGTCTACGGTTCTAGCCGTTTGTTACTATTTAGATCCTGTTGTGCCTGTTTTCCTTGCCTGATACGGTTTTCCTCTCCGCTACAGTTCTGCCCGCTCTGGTTCCTGTCTCCAGTCCCATGTCTCCTCATCCTGCTACTCTGCCCTGGATTCCCCACTCTACTACTCCCTTGGATTCCCCTCCGGGCCTGCTTACCCTGTCCCAACCCCTCTCGCTCCAGCCTCAGCCTCTGCACCCGGTTTCCTGCAACCCGCCCGAGCTTCCCCTGGCCTGCACACCATCTTCCCCTGTGTTGCAATAAATACCTTGGTTACTTCATCCCAGTCTCCTCGTCTGAGTCTGCTCTTGGGTTTCCCTGTTCCCCTCCGCATAACAGTTGGGTTGACGGGGGTTGGGTCCGGGTGTAGGCAGTGGTTATTTCCAGCTGGAGAGCAATGTGGATACCTGGAAAAGGGGGTTGGGGCTGGGGCAGAGTGATAGGGCCGGCACTGGAGCTGCAGTGAGCTGCAGTATACAGCCAAGGGGATTAGAGTCACTGTCAGACAGAGAAAGGGCCGAGAGGTCCACAGGAAATGATCTATGTGCATAAAGGCAGGAGGCAGTGCAGCGAGTCCAGCTCCAATACCAACCCAGCACTGGGGGAAAAAAGGAAGGTGAAAGGTCAGTAGAGCATTAGTGAGTAGAGCACAAAGGAACAATAGAGAAAGAACTAGCAGAGGCCATCACATGGAGAGGAAGGGAAACAACTGCTCTAGGTTAAAAAATATATATACACTGCTCCAAAAAATAAAGGGAACACTTAAACAACACAATGTAACTCCAAGTCAATCACACTTCTGTGAAATCAAACTGTCCACTTAGGAAGCAACACTGATTGACAATACATTTCACATGCTGTTGTGCAAATGGAATAGACAACAGGTGGAAATTATAGGCAATTCGCAAGACACCCCCAATAAAGGAGTGGTTCTGCAGGTGGGGACCACAGACCATTTCTCAGTTCCTATGCTTCCTGGCGGATGTTTTGATCACTTTTGAATGCTGGCGGTGCTTTCACTCTAGTGGTAGCATGAGACGGAGTCTACAACCCACACAAGTGGCTCAGGTAGTGCAGCTCATCCAGGATGGCACATCAATGCGAGCTGTGGCAAGAAGGTTTGCTGTGTCTGTCAGCGTAGTGTCCAGAGCATGGAGGCGCTACCAGGAGACAGGCCAGTACATCAGGAGACGTGGAGGAGGCCGTAGGAGGACAACAACCCAGCAGCAGGACCGCTACCTCCGCCTTTGTGCAAGGAGGAGCAGGAGAAGCACTGCCAGAGCCCTGCAAAATGACCTCCAGCAGGCCACAAATGTGCATGTGTCTGCTCAAACGGTCAGAAACAGACTCCATGAGGGTGGTATGAGGGCCCGACGTCCACAGGTGGGGGTTGTGCTTACAGCCCAACACCGTGCAGGACGTTTGGCATTTGCCAGAGAACACCAAGATTGGCAAATTCGCCACTGGCGCCCTGTGCTCTTCACAGATGAAGCAGGTTCACACTGAGCACATGTGACAGACGTGACAGAGTCTGGAGACGCCGTGGAGAACGTTCTGCTGCCTGCAACATCCTCCAGCATGACCGGTTTGGCGGTGGGTCAGTCATGGTGTGGGGTGGCATTTCTTTGGGGGGCCGCACAGCCCTCCATGTGCTCGCCAGAGGTAGCCTGACTGCCATTAGGTACCGAGATGAGATCCTCAGACCCCTTGTGAGACCATATGCTGGTGCGGTTGGCCCTGGGTTCCTCCTAATGCAAGACAATGCTAGACCTCATGTGGCTGGAGTGTGTCAGCAGTTCCTGCAAGAGGAAGGCATTGATGCTATGGACTGGCCCGCCTGTTCCCCAGACCTGAATCCAACTGAGCACATCTGGGACATCATGTCTCGCTCCATCCACCAACGCCACGTTGCACCACAGACTGTCCAGGAGTTGGCGGATGCTTTAGTCCAGGTCTGGGAGGAGATCCCTCAGGAGTACATCCGACACCTCATCAGGAGCATGCCCAGGCGTTGTAGGGAGGTCATACAGGCACGTGGAGGCCACACACACTACTGAGCCTCAATTTGACTTGTTTTAAGGACATTACATCAAAGTTGGATCAGCCTGTAGTGTGGTTTTCCACTTTAATTTTGAGTGTGACTCCAAATCCAGACCTCCATGGGTTGATAAATTGGATTTCCATTGATTATTTTTGTGTGATTTTGTTGTCAGCACATTCAACTATGTAAAGAAAAAAGTATTTAATAAGATTATTTCTTTCATTCAGATCTAGGATGTGTTGTTTAAGTGTTCCCTTTATTTTTTTGAGCAGTATATATAATAATATTAAAAGAAAGACATGGATTGTTTCCTTGTTTTCTACAGTATCTTTTGAATGCCCAGGCTCAGTTGTCTTCCCTCTAGGGTATTTTCATTGAGAGACTAGGAATGCCTGTGGATTTGATGTCTGTCAGACATTTCCTCTTGGCTGTGTTTGGCAGGCGGGGGTGGGGGAGAGGTGGGGGCATTTGGTGGGTGGAGGGGAGCTGCGCATGGATGGTCCTTAGCAATATGTGCTGGCGGAGGAAAGACATTGCTCAGGCATGTGTTGGAGGAAATGCGGCAGTTTGGCGATGAGGCCCGTCCTGTGAAGTCAGAGTTTTAAAAAGTTGTTTTCCCGAGTCATTGCTCTTTTTATTAGCAACAACAATCATAAGTCTGGTAATTGGTTCTGGCAGAAGAGATTTGCCTCACAATTAGACCAAGATTTGAACCAAAACAAATGGAGTCTGCCAGTGCTTGCTGACCATCAGTAATACATACCTGATAATGTTATGAAAAGGATCAGTGCCACTTCAATAATAGAGAACGTACGAGACTTACTCCAGATGTATTCCTGTATTTTCTTCTTCATACATTCCAATCTAAACACTCCATTCAAGCACGTCATGCATGTCGGAGGAGAGATGAGAAATAACAGCCACAAGCAAACTTGAGCCAAAAAACAAACAAATAAACACGGCATATCCAAATCAAAAGGGCTTCAAAAGGGGTATTCAGAAAGAGCTGACGACGATAGAACAACTAGATCCTTTCATGTGAGACAAGGACCATCATGTGCCCTCTGCAGCTTTCTCTCTCTCTTCTATCTCTCTCTCACACTCACTCTTTCTCCTCTCTCTCTCCCTCCCTCTCTCTCTCCCTCTGATGGCAGAGGATCAAATGCCCAATGCTCTTCCCTTTCTTTCCACTGGTGTGCGTGGCCAAAGAGCTCTATTTTCATGTCATCAAACGAATGTAAACGCCTACCGTTTGCTAAACGGCATTGGCACTTGGATTAGAAGCAGTGCTTTGGTCAGATTACATGAAAATAGATATATTTGGCCACACACACCAGTGGTGGGGTTGGCGTCAAAATTAGAATGCATAAGCAGAATAGAATCCCATACCTACTGTAAAATATAGTGGTGGATCGTTGATGTTATGTGGCTATTTTGCTTCCATTGGTCCTGGGGCCCTTGTTAAGGTCAACAGCTTAATGAACTTTACCCAGTACCTAGGACATTTTAGCCAGAAACCGGGTTGCCTCTGCCAGGAGGCTGATACTTGGCCACAAGTGGATCTTCCAGCAAGACAATAACCCCAAGAAAAAATCTAAATGAATTGTTAATTGGCTGCAAAAATCTACATTTTGCAATGGCCATCTCAGTTTCCAGACTTGAAACCCATTGAAAATATATGGTTTGAATTTGAGAGGGCAGTCCATATGCGCAGATGAAGGATATTAAGGATCTGGAAGCATTCTGTATGGAGGAATGGTCCTCCATCCCTCCCAACGTGTTCTCCAACTCATAATTCATTTTAGGAAAATGCTCAGTGCCGCTATCCTTGCAAGGTTAGGTATTGAAACAGGGGATTCAATAATTTTGACCCCTTCTTTTTTGAGAAATAAATATATAACTTGTTAAAAATCTATTTCACTGAGCAATTGTATTAGTATAAAATAATATAATTTCAGAATTTATTTGATCATACAAATAGCTCAGTATTTAAATTATTTATTTTATATAGTAATTTTTGCTCATCTTTATCAAGGGTGTCAATCATTTCCGACCCCACTGTACATACACATTGACTAAACAACAGTATATTAACAGTATATGAAGTGACCAGTGTTCAATGTCTTTATATACATACCGAGCAGGTAGCCGGCTAGTGATGGCTGTTCAACAGTCTGATGGCCTCTCACTCTCTCGGTCCCGGCTCTGATGCACCTCTGTCTGCTAGATGGTAGCAGAGTGAATAGACCGTGGCTTGGGTGACTTAGGCCCTTAATGATCTTCTTGGCCTACCTTCGACACCGGATGCTGCAAATGTCCTGAAGGGCAGGCAGCGTGCCCCCGGTGATGCGTTGGGCTGACCGCACCACCCTCTGGGGAGCCAAACGGTCGATGGACCCTGCCATACCAGGCAGGGATGCAGCCTGACAGAATGTTCTCAATGGTGCATCTGTAGAAGTTTGTGCGCCTTCTTCACCGCGGTGTTGGTGTGGTGTGGTGAGAAGATTTCATGTCCTCAGTGATGTGTGCGCCTAGGAACTTGAAGCTTTTTACCCTCTCCACTGCGGCCCCATTGATGTAGCCATGGGCCATCAGTCTCTCTCAGTGCAGTCAATAATCTGCCTGCACTCCTCTGGGAGGTTGGGGAGAGAAAACATTCTGTGAGCAATTGAACCCTTGGCGCTAACAGTACTATTAACAGGGAGGATATTTTTTTTTACCTGTTAGTTTGGCTTGATTTTATTTGCCTCCAGGCTGAAGGTCTTGATTTCTCTGGCATTGCTAAACAAAATGAACCGTAGTCACACATTTACCAAATCTGAATAATCTCTGATTCTTAAAATGTAAAACAAAATGCACATTGACACAGCATGAGCTGAGAGTCGAGTGTGGATATATTCCAAGAACAACAGAGCAACTACAAATCCATTAGCTATCTCATATGGAAGACGGTACCATTGAAAAGGCTTGGAAATGTATGCATGAATGCAGCCCAGGATTCTCCCCCTCGTTCTATCAACAGGGTCCAAATCATCTCCAGACCACTTTTTTGTTCGCTGCTAATCAGGCTTTCTTAAGGCCATTTAACTGGCATCTGTTCTCTGACACCCACCCAATGCAAACCAGGTGACAGAATAGAGAGAGAGAGAGAGGGGATGGAGAGAAGTGTGTGAGTGTACATAGCACATTCCACCCTCCTCCTCCAAAATGCCATAGAGGTCAATAACACAAGCAAACCATTTGAGATGTCTGGCAGAGAGCTCTTATCTTTGTCTGGCTGATAATAACATATCTGAAAACTATTTCTGCTGTAGTTTCATTATTTCTGATCACACATTACTTTGCTAAAAAAATAGATAGGACATTGAAGTCTTTCTTAGGAATCTGTCCTCAATATTTGGATAGAATCCTACCCTAGATATTCTCTCTGTCAGTCTATGTTGCCTTCCCTTTAACAGGTCCCTTCTAGAAGCAGCACTACATTTCCCTCATAGATCAGCCTGACCTGAGCAGCAGCCGGTCATTACCAGAGCTGTCTCCCTGTCCTCAGATAACCCAGTCTGATTCCCAGCCAGGTTAAAGGCCTGGACACGCAGCTACACTTCGTTGTGGAGTTGATGTAGACTGTTCTGAACATTAACTAATTTCCTAACGAGGCCCTTGTTTCAGACGATCATACTTATCTCAAAGCTTTGTTCCCGACGTACCTAATAGGGTGGACAAAGACATCTCCAAGTGTTGCTTAATGTAATTGCTTGATAGCCGTGATCTCAATTTGTTATATAGACTAGAGTGAACTGGCTGTGGAGCCAGGGCCAACGGGAGTCCTGATCCTAAGCATCCTGTAGTCTAGTCAATGAAGTCTGTTCTTGTCCCTCAGACTGTTCAAATCAAAGTTATTGGTTGCGTACACAGATTTGCAGGTGCTGAGAAATGGTTGTGTTTCTAGCTCCAACAGTGTAATAATACCATTCAAAAATAAAAACATATTCAATAACATTGTAGCTAAATCACTGAGATCTTTATCTGCTATCCCTTACTACTTGATAGGGCCAAAATGTATCCAACATAAATCATTTAACCAAAGGTTTGCCAAGAAGACGTCCAAACCTAGATGCAGAAACAGGCAGCACCTCACAGTGACCGATCGTTGATGATAGCGGACGAGTGGAGTGGTATCTGAAAGCCAGGTTAGAACAGCTATTGTTTGCGGGGTCCATTACTGGAATTCCCCTGGTCTTTTCCACCTGTCATGGGTAGTGATTGCAGAGGCAGAGCAGCAGTGATTGTGGATCACAAGTGCCACGCTGGCATGAAAGCCTTCAGGAAATCCCTCCAACAAAACGTCCGACAGGCTGGAATGTTGACACCAGCCACGGGGCCCCCGAATCCCTCTGCCCAGAACAGCACCATCAGAGGGACTGGGAGGCATGGGATGCAGCGCGGATTGTTGTAGGCTGAGGTAGCATGCTCGGTTTGGAGGGAGGATGGGGGAGGGAGTGTTTGCGTGGTATCAGTGGTTGGGAGGTTGGAGGGTGATTGGGGGGGTTGGGGCAGAATGCGAAGCTGTAGTGGTAATCCCCAATTGGCAGGCTGAAGAGATGTGAGTGACTACGTTCTGGGGCCTTCCATCACAGGCTGAAGTGGTATGGGTCAGCTCTGTCAAACTCATGTCAAAGGGCCATGGATCCTTGGTTCCAGTCTCAAGGATATTTAACGAGCGCTTTATGGTCGAGCTAGTTTAGCGTTACTCAACCATCGCCCCTTTGATGTTGCTGACCCCTTCCTCAGATAACTGACACCATTTTTTTTCTAAGTGTTCGTTTTAATGGAAGCTGTCCTCCAAAGAGGAGAACCATGCACTTGATACCAGTCCTTGCTTGAATATCATTTTAGAGGTTGGCAGTGATGAAGTAAAAACACTAAAACTGAGTTATTTCTTTATCAGTAACAATGCCAAAAATAATATTCTAGTAAGCATTAATCATATCATAAAGCTGGTGTTTCAGATCTTCGTACACAAGTCAAGACGCTTCTCTGGCC
The DNA here is from genome assembly GCF_965601325.2 of Salmo salar. Lineage (NCBI taxonomy): Eukaryota > Metazoa > Chordata > Actinopteri > Salmoniformes > Salmonidae > Salmo > Salmo salar. The sequence goes on along the minus strand of NC_138294.1, from coordinate 60,118,986 downwards.
TGTGGGAATGCAGTTCATTTCTTGTGTCTCTCTGCATGCAGCAAAGCCATTAATCTTATATCGAACATGACACTAATGATTCTGTGAGTATCAATGTAAATTCCAGAGGGGAAAGGCGTTCATGTTGGAATGTGCTGTGCACCAGGATCAAAACTCAGTGTCAATGAGAGACAACAGCTCGCAAAAATCTGGTTCCACCACAGAAGAGGAAAGATAAGGAAGAGAAAGTGGGAAAGAAAAGATGGAGGGATGCGAAGAAAAATAGAGGGAACGAAAAGCAGTCCTTGGTCTAAAGTGATTAATCATCTGTCTAAATCTTCATCTGTCTAACTTAACTGCAGTCAAGGGAGAAAGAGCAGCGTCTCAGAGCGTGGTAATACACACAACACAACTCCCTCACCCTGCCTCGTCTGGACCGTACCTGGATCCTCCATGCAGCTTTACCACTGAGGACCGCTTTGGAAAGAAGTGTTTAATGTGTTATCATCTTAGATCAAATATCTTCTTGATGTATGAATTATTTTTTACCCAATATGAAGTCCAATCCAATCTAACAGCCTCTGTAGAGAGTGGCCTTCTGCTGCTTTACCATCGATTAGACTACTCTGACCTTTGGAACACAGCAGATGTCTTTTGTATTGCCTGTGTTTATTTAATAGCTATTGGATACAGTCAAACAGCCTTGGCTGCAGCTGACAGCCCAGCATTTTGGAGACTAGAGCTTTCTTTAATCATCGACTGTCTTTAAACAAAGCTTGTGTGTGACCAAATGCCACACACACAAACTGGGCCAATGGTTGTTGGTGTTAGGATCAGATCCAAATTATTTAGAGGGCTTCCATACAGACATATCAATACCATCAACAACAGTACTCACACATACATGTAAAGTATGTGATCAGTGTTCACAAACATACACATATCTGAACATGTACTGCTAAGAAGTATTCTATGCATTCATGCCAAGCTATACGGAGGATGCTCTAGCCAACAAACAGCAGAGACCTGAGGACACCGTTCCAACCTGGAACTGAGTGAGTAGTGTTTGGTCTGATGCTATTTTGAAAGCCAAGAAGAAAAAAAAAATAAGAAAAAAATAACAAAAAAGTACATTACAATTATATATTTTACTTTATGGGGTCTGAATGCTGAGTTAAGGCTCCCAGGCTTACAAGGACAGACCAGATACAAATTCAATTAGCACTAAGGTGTGAAATAAAAGGCCTTTGGGTCAGGAGTCTTTGAAGCGTCCTCTGAAGCCCCCTCCTGCTGTTCAAAGACCATTCACTGGCATTTTCTACAAGAAATCTGCCTCCAGAAATAAAAGCTTCTCCCAAGTGGGTGTGACACCTACTCCCGTTGCCTGTTGCATTGCTGCTTGGATTCCACCTGGCGATCTGTTCATCGTCTGCCCTGGCCTGTCTCCCCCTGTCTGGTACAGGTACCTCCACCACACTCACCCCTCTCTCCCAAGCTTTTGCTCTGTTGGGGCGAGTGACTCGGAACTTTAAATGGCTAGCCCCAAGTCGTTATATATTTAATTTTTTTGTTGTGCGTTTTCTATTTGCCTCATGACTCCTGTATACTTTGTTGACTACAAACTTTCTTTACCCAACCATGGGACAGACTATGTTTGTTCCCACACTCAGGACTCTGACTCTCTATTGGTTACATAGACTTTTGGCCTCCCATCCTATTCTAACCACCTCTCGCCAGCTTTGTATTCATGTTACCTGATGAAATTGCTGTACAATATGATCTTGTTGCCATCTGATGCACATTCAGATGTCATAAATCAGCACTGCAGAGCTCTCCTTGTCCTATGCCTTGATTGTATTACTGTTGATGATATCTGGAAATGTGCATGTACACCCTGGCCCACCTACTGTTGCTAGCCCCAATTCTGACTTGTGCTCTGATATCTGCTTCACTGATTTCTGCTCTCGTAAAAGCCGGGGTTTTCTGCACGTTAACACTAGAAGCTTATTACCAAAAATGGATCAATTGAAAGTGTGGGTTCACAGCTCCAATCCAGATGTGTTGGTCATTACTGAGATGTAGTTAAGGAAGAGTGTTTTGAATACTGATGTTAACCTTCCTGGTTATAAACCTTTTCAGCAAGACAGATCTTCCAAAGGTGGGGGAGTGGCAATCTTTACCAAGGATCACCTTCAGTGCTTGGTTGTCTCTACCAAGTCTGTCCCCAAACAATTAGATTTTCTGGTTTTAATAAGCATTGAACTTTCAAATAGCTTTTTGTTGACTGTTGCTGGGTACTATCGTCCTCCATCAGCACCGGCCTGTACCCTACCTGCCTTAAGCTCTCTCCTGGCCCCTTACACTAAGTCTGAATTTGTCCTACTGGGACATGCTTAAACCACCTAACCAGGTCCTATAGCAATGGGACTCCTTAAATCTTTCTCAGATTATCACCAATCCCACAAGGTATGACTCCAAACACCCAGAAAAGGCTACTCTCCTCGATGTTACCCTCACAAATAATCGTGATAGGTATCAGTCTGGTGTTTTCTGTAATGACCTTAGTGATCACTGTTTTATAGCCTGTGTTCGTAATGGCTGCTCAGTTAAACGACCTGTCCTGATTTGTCATAGACAATTGCTAAAAAACTTTCATGAACTGGCCTCTGTAACATGGTATAGAATCAGCTTGATCCCCTCTGTTGAAGATGCTTGGACCTTATTTTTTGATATTTTCAATGGTATTGTTAACAAACACGCCCCCATAAAGAAAATTAGAATTATAAACAGGTTCAGCCCCTGGTTCGATCGTGATCTTGCAGAGTTACTCCACCTCAAGAATTGCATTTGGCGAAAGGCTCGGCACGCGCATACTCAGGCTGACTAGCTATCGTTCAGGCAAATGAGAAATAAGTGCACTCAGTCTATCTGGAAGGCCAAAATTAGTTACTTTAAGGAGCAGTTCTCTCTCTTTGGGTCTAACCCCAAGAAGTTCTGGAAAACGGTTAAAGACCTGGAGAATAAACCCTCCTCCTCACAGCTGCCCATGTCCCTTAATGTTGATGATGTGGTTGTTACTGACAAGAAGCACATGGCTCAGCTCTTTAATCACCACTTCATTAAGTCAGGATTCCTATTTGACTCAGCCATGCCTCCCATCTCCCACCCCTTCTAATGCAACTATCCCTGATGCTTCTCCCTCTTTTTCCCCTGCCCCGCTACAACGTTTCTCCCTGCAGGCAGTCACTGAGTCCGAGGTGCTAAAGGAGCTCCTTAAACTTGACCCCAAAAAACGATCTGAGTCAGATGGTTTAGACCCTTTCTTCTTTAAGGTTGCTGCCCCAATCATCGCCAAGCCTATCTCCAACCTTTTAACCTGTCTCTCCGTTCTGGGGAGGTTCCCATTGCTTGAAAGGCAGCCACAGTTTGTTCTTTATTTAAAGGGGAGATCAAGCTGATCCTAACTGTTATAGGCCTATTTCTGTTTTGCCCTGTTTATCAAAAGTGTTGGAAAAACTTGTCAATAATCAACTGACTGGCTTTCTTGATGTCTATAGTATTCAATCGGGTATGCAATCTGGTTTCCGCTCAGGTTATGGATGTGTCACTGCAACCTTAAAGTTCCACAATGATGTCACCATTGCCCTTGATTCTAAGCAATATTGTGCTGCTATTTTTATTGACTTGGCCAAAGCTTTTGATATGGTAGATCATTCCATTCTTGTGGGCCGGCTAAGGAGTATTGGTGTCTCTAAGGGGTCTTTGGTCTGGTTTGCTAACTACCTCTCTCAAAGAGTTCAGTGTAAAAAGTCATAAAATCTGCTGTCTCAGCCACTGCCTGTCACCAAGGGAGTACCCAAAGGCTCAATCCTAGGCCCCACGCTCTTCTCAATTTACAGTATAGCTCAGGCAGTAGGAAGCTCTCTCATCCATTTATATGCAGATGATAGTCTTATACTCAGCTGGCCCTTCCCCAGAGTTTGTGTTAAATGCTCTACAACAAAGCTTTCTTAGTGTCCAACAAGCTTTCTCTGCCCTTGTTCTGAACACCTCCAAAACAAAAGTAATGTGGTTTGGTAAGAAGAATGCCCCTCTTCCCAAAGGTGTTTTTACTCCGTCTGAGGGTTGAGAGCTTGAGGTAGTCACCTCATACAAGTACTTGGGAGTATAGCTAGATGGTGCACTGTCCTTCTCTCAGCACATATCAAAGCTGCAGGCTAAAGTTAAATCTAGACTTGGTTTCCTCTATCGTAATCGCTCCTCTTTCACCCCAGCTGCCAAACTAACCCTGATTCAGATGACCATCCTACCTATGCTGGATTACGGAGACATAATTTATAGATCGGCAGGTAAGGGTGCTCTCGAGCGGCTAGATGTTCTTTACCATTCGGCCATCAGATTTGCCACCAATGCTCCTTATAGGACACATCACTGCACTCTATACTCCTCTGTAAACTGGTCATCTCTGTACACCCGTCGCAAGACCCACTGGTTGATGCTTATTTATAAAACCCTCTACTGCAGCCGTCATCCTACACATACAACTCCCGTTTTGCCAGTCACATTTTTTTAAAGGTCCCCAAAGCACACACATCCCTGGGTTGCTCCTCTTTTCAGTTCGCTGCAGCTAGCGACTGGAACGAGCTGCAACAAACACTCAAACTGGACAGTTTTATCTCAATCTCTTCATTCAAAGACTCAATCATGGACACTCTTACTGACAGTTGTGGCTGCTTTGTATGATGTATTGTTGTCTCTACCTTCTTGCCCTTTGTGCTGTGGTCTGTGCCCAATAATGTTTGTACAATGTTTTGTGCTGCTACCATGTTGTGTTGCAACCATGTTGTTGTTATGTTGTGTTGCTACCATGCTGTGTTGTCATGTGTTGCTGCCTTGTTATGTTGTTGTCTTAGGTCTCTCTTTATGTAGTGTTGTGTTGTGTTTCTTGTTGTGATGTGTGTTTTGTCCTGTATTTATATTGGATTTATTTTTTATTTTAAATCCCAGGCCCCCGTCCCCGCAGGAGCCCTTTTGCCTTTTGGTAGGCCGTCATTGTAAATAAGAATTTGTTCTTAACTGACATGCCTAGTTAAATAAAGGCTAAATTAAATATATATATATATATATATATATATATATATATATATATATATATATATATATATATATAATATTGAGGTTGGTCTCCCACCATTGGCGTTACAGCTCTCTCTTTGTAAGCACAGAGCTGAGGGTACTCAATCACGCACCGTGCTTCATAACATAAACAAGAACCTGGCCAACAAGCCTGCCGCTCGCTGTTAATCCACAGCTTCCCCCGTCTCCCTTCTCCTCCTCCCCTCCCTCCCTTCCCCTCATCAAAGTCACACAAGCTTTGAAAAGACAGATGTTTGTTTCCATCAGCAGAATTAATGACAACATCAATTGCTCCCCCCAACAGACTGAATTCACCAGGCCAGCTACTACTCTGCCTGGCCTTGAAAAGGGAAGTAAATATTAGGATGTACTATTTAGAAGGGTCAGGAAACATTCAGGCCATGATCGGGGCATGAGAAGGGCAGATAATGTTCAGGGCAGGGGGGGAGACAAGAGGCTGGATGAGGGGTCAGGGAAGGCAAGCAGAATCCAGACCTCTTGCGCCTCAGGATGATTAGACACTGATGGGGGGTTATGGGCATGACCGTTTGGGGGGAAATATTTGCTTGTCGTAATGAGAGGTCGATCCAAAATGAGGGAAATATTTGCTTGTTGTAATGAGAGGTTGAGCCCAAAATGGCTTCCATGCCTCCCTGGGGGCACTGAGTAGCTGGGTATTATAGGAGCATAGAACAGAGAGGGTTGGTAAAGTCTAATCAGCCAAGGACTGGGGATGGAAACAAAGAGACACACTCAGAAGGAAGCCCTTGATTTCATTTCACCATCTCCCCTTAAGCCCCCTGGCCTGTACCATCCCCTCCCCCGTCTCTCTTCAGTATCCTCTGTTCCACCCTAACCATCCCACAGTGACCCCCCCCCCCCCCCCCCCCCACCGCCTCAGCAAACACAGACCCTCTCTAGAATAACATACAGGGCCAAATTAACATGGAGCACCACATTCGTCATCTAGGCCTGTTATCCTCCGAAATAAATACAAATACTCCTGCATTACATATCATGTTGCACATTATACATACCCAACCTTACGGGAAAAAACACATGCATTGCACATGTGAACACGTGTGAAGTCTTCCAAAAACAAATGTTTTCATGTGAACACGTGATCTTATGTGAAGTTGATGTGATTTCCAAACGTGAACTCGTTGTTTTTCTGTAAGGGCATTCTCACCAGAGGAAAAATTGCATTAATTAATATCTGTGCGTTTTTGTTAGATTGGCCGATCAGACTCAGAAAGAAAGAGACAGAGGGGGTTGCTGTGCGATCATAGGCACCTCTCTTTTAGGGCAGCTTAAAGGATCTGCCTTCAGTAGACAAGGAGCCAGTGTTTGGTTGGACCCTAACAAGATTTTAATCTTGGGCCATTTTGAGTGCAGTGAACAAAGTAATGAGAGTGTGTCTGCTAGCTGCTTGGTGTGCATCTAGCTTCACCACTTTATTTGGGTTTAATTTCCAAACACTTTCAATATGGCCCAGTAAATCAGAGTCACATCAGACACAGGTAGGTTATAGTGGACCTGTGGCCTGTGATTTCCACTAGGATGTAGGCTGAGTAAACGGATCCGAGATCTGTGCCTAAGGGCCACTTCATTCTACCACAAACTTTAGAGTCATAGAAAATGGATGATTTCAGCACCTTCACTAGACATGTACTAAATAAAAATATAAATGCAACATGCAACAATTTCAAAGATTTTACTGAGTTACAGTTCATATAAGGAAATCATTCATTGGGCCCTAGTCTATGGATTTCACATGACAGAGCAAGGGTGCAGCCAGGGGTGGGTCTGGGAGGGCATAGGCCCACCCACTGGGGAGTGAGGCCCAGCCAATCAGAATTAGTTTTTCCCCACAAAAGGGCTTTATTACAGATAGAAATACTCCTCAGTACCCCCTCCCCCATCAGACAATCCTGCAGGTGAAGAAGCCGGATGTGGAGGTCCTGGGCTGACGTGGTTACATGTGGTCTGCGGTTGTGAGGCCGGTTGGACGTACAGCCAAATTCTCTAGAACGACGTTGGAGGCGGCTTATGGTAGAGAAATTAACATTAATTTCTCTAGCAACAACTCTGGTGGACATTCCTGCAGTCAGCATGCCAATTGCATGATCCCTCAAAACTTGAGACATTTGTGGCATTGTGTTGTGTGACAAAAATGCACATTTTAGTGACCTTTTATTGTCCCCCAGCACAAGGTGCACCTGTGTAATGATCATGCTGTTTAATCAGATTTTTGATATGCCACACCTGTCAGGTGGATGGATTATCTTGGCAAAGGATAAATGCTCAATAACAGACATGTAAACAAATTTGTCCACAAAATTTGATAGAAATAAGCTTTTTGTGCATATGGAACATTTCTGGGACCTTTTATTTCAGCTCATGAAACATGGGACCAACACTTTGCATGTTGCGTTTATATTTTTGTTCAGTGTACTACAATATTCTATAGTGGATTATCAGATGATTGATGTTCATATTTGGTTACCAAATCATAAAAATCTATGTTGAGAGATTTGTATTTTTAGCATGGAAAAATATAGGAATTGCCACCTATTCCCAGTGCATGTCTCTAATCAGACAATTCACAAGATCCTCAGTAGAAATCACTACTGCAAACACACATAACCACACATAATGGCTTCACAGACTGCCATTCCTACTCAATCTTCACTAAATAGATGGCATTACCTCATCCACTGAAATAAATATGGAGGCAATTAAAGTTGCGAGGAATCTCGCTACTCAAACTTACCCATACATTGGATGGGAAGGTATATTTAAATAAATGTGTGTGTGTGTGTGTGTGTGTGTGTGTGTGTGTGTGTGTGTGTGTGTGTGTGTGTGTGTGTGTGTGTGTGTGTGTGTGTGTGTGTGTGTGTGTGTGTGTGTGTGTGTGTGTGTGTGTGTGTGTGTGTATATTTAATTTCCCCCTAATCACTTCAAATCCTTTACTTTTTATTACTCTACAAAAGATTATGAAAACAGAGCACAAGTTGAAAGATTTGGAGGGCCGGTTGATTAAATTACCATGATGCGCTTGATTTGCAGTTAGGAGGGAGGACGTCATAATTCTATACCTCAGCCATTCATATGGGAACCAGAGAAAGTGGCCAGATATAACCTGATCGAAGAGGACTGCGACTGACTGGGTCATATAGTGAGCTCATGAGGGTAACCCACTTTAAGTCCTGGCAGTACGTCACCTGGCACTAAAGGGTTCAATAGCTTGCTTCATATATAGTCTTCCAAAACGTTGTTAGAACTGGAAAGCACCCTTATTGTTCAGGTTTCCTACCAAGGCAGTGGCAGTTAGAGTATGGTACCTTACCTATCCAATTAGCTACTCCAGACAGTAAAATCCCTATCATGCAATATGAAGGTATTAGCCTGATGAACATAGCAAGGTATGAACATCGAAACGAGTAAGGGAAAAATTGAACGTCTGTGTTTCAGCCCAAGAATGATATGTGTCATATTCCTGAGAGCAGTAGACTTGTGCCAGTCTTAACATTAAAGGGCCCTTCTATCTGCATATCACATTACAATACCATCAGGATAAATACATCACACATGGTGCTGAAATGCCAGTGTTGTGTTGGAAGAATGTGATCTTGTTCTTAATAAACGGCTCGGGTTTATTAGCTATCACTCTAACATGCTCACGTTACTGAGATAGCATAACAACAATGCTTAGCCAAACTACGGTGGCCCTTCAGGATAACAATACGGTGAGTCAAAAGACACACAACAAACTCACAGGGGCTATATAACTGTGTGTGTGTGTGTGTGTGTGTGTGTGTGTGTGTGTGTGTGTGTGTGCGTGCGTGCGTGCGTGCGTGCGTGCGTGCGTGCGTGCCTGCATGTGTGTGTTTCTGTGTGTGTGTCCTCAACCCTACTCAGTAATGTCAATTAGTTAGCCATTTTCCCACTGGATTTATTGACTCCTCAGGGTGCAGACTTCTCTGTAGGCCCTCTGTTCAGATCCACTGTGATTACATGGCTCGCTGTTAACTTTTCCCAAAGCACTTAGCTCTCTGTGACTCTTTCGTCCTCGCTCCCTCTCTTTTTGTCTTGCTCTCTTTCTTCCTCTTCGCTCTGTTTTGGTAATACACCATTGACTCACGCCTTTAAAAAGACACGGATGTTCTCAATGCATGGAGATTTATGTTCACTTTTTAAGTTTAATCGTAACAATGTCAAAAAGCAGTATTATAAAACGAGGCAATACATGGTTGTCAGCTTAAGTTAGTTTTGTGTAATGAAAATCTTTTTCCATTATAGAAACACCCTTACTGAAAAACCACATGAATTTTACGTGAACATGTGAAGTGTTCCAAAAACACATGATTTCATGTGATCATAAGTGATCTTACAGAGCATTCGGAAAGTATTCAGACCCCTTCCCTTTTTTCACATTTTGTTACGTTACAGACTTATTCTAAAATGGATGAAATAAATGTTTTTCTGTAAAGGTATTTAGAGGTTAATGCAATTGGAACAAGTATCTAAAGACATCAATTAACATGAATGGTGTTCCTTTATCTAAATCACATGGCATGTTTCGTAACTCCTTCGTAACTACTTCTTTTAGTGCTGAGACACTGTCAATAATGACTGCTCTCTATGTCAAGAATCTTGATCTTCAATATTATGAGAGCATCTGTATCGTATCTATGATGATCGTTGACTGACTTGACTTTGGGGGGAAAGCACCATAGAAATAGAATAACCTGTAATTTTATTTCTCTGGAAAGTACCCATTATATCTACATATTTCTCCACTAAACTGACCTACATAACCTTCCTTCACCAGTTCCCCTGATCCCCCATCTCACCCATCTTACCAGTTAATCTTTATCTGGGATGTTGCTGTGCTATCTCCCAGGCAAGATGCCTCAGGACACATCCTAACTGCCCTGGAGCACCGGCCAGCTGCCTGATCTCAGAAAACAACAAAAGCAGCATTTAACAGCACATACTGCTGGGCCCTATTTACAAAGGGCTGGAGGGTGGGTGGGGAGTGGCTCACAAAAGTCAATTTACAGTATGGGTCAGTACATCTCAAAGCCTTTACTACTCCAGTCAAATTCTTTCTCTCCTTCATTCACAGCAAGTATCTAAACCATAGGGTACACAAAGGTGATGGTCATTATTATGGTCTTGGCTGACATCAACCCCTAGAGATTTTCACTGCTGTAGATTAAACTCTCCTTTCCCCTGTCGATTACAGGCCAGTTCATGCAGAACCAGGGTCATACCAACTCCACTACCATCGCTCTGGCTAAACATATATCTCTGGAAAATACATAGAAACATTAACTTTAGCGACAATTAGTTCCGTGTTGATTTTTAATGTCTTGGGACTATGGGTGTTCTAAAGCTGCTGTGGTGGTGAAAGGCTGAGCAACAAAACTGCCTGGCCATTCTGTTCACATTAGCTCACAGCTCCTCGTTCGCTTCTCTCTGGACTTTGTGTAGAAAGAAAGAGAACAGACAGAATGTGCAACAAGTTTATTGTCTTTTAGCCACTAGTGGTCCTCTCTAAAATGGATTCCCACATGAACAAATACTACAGTTTACTAGAGAATACTACAGTACTTACTAATAGTATTCTACAGTAAACTACACAGTATCCCTCGATATGTGTAGTACATACTATAGAATTTTGTAGTATACTTTAGAATACTATAGTAAATACTACAGTATACTACAGTCCGTAAAAACACTAGAGTGTGCAAAAACACTACAGTTTAACTATAGTAATAAACTATAGTATTTTTTCATGTGGGTAGAATCAACCATGCTTTCATGGATTATCTGAATTGTTTCACAGAGTGAAAGTATTGGTCAAATCTTCTTAATTTCTGTTATTCTGTGAGATATTTCAACCACATTGTTCAATTAGATGTAGAAAGGTCAGATATGGCCTCCCGAGTAGCGCATTGGTCTAAGGCACTACATCGCAGTGCTAGCTGTGCCACTAGAGATTCTGGGTCCAGGCTCTGTCACAGCTGGCCGTGACCAGGAGACCCATGATGTGGCGCACAATTGGCCCAGCGTCATCCGGGTTAGGGGAGGGTTTGGCCGGCAGGGATGTCCTTGTCCCATCTCGCACTAGCGACTCCTGTGGCGGGCCGGGCGCAGTGCACGCTGACATGTTCGCCAGGTGTATGGTGTTTCCTCCGACACATTGCTGCGGATGGTTTCCTGGTTAAGTGGGCATTGTGTCAAGAAGCAGAGCGACTTGGCTGGGTTGTGTTTCGTGGGACGCACGGCTCTCGGCGTTCGCCTCTCCCGAGTCCGTAAGGGAGTTGCAGCGATGAGACAAGACTGTAACTACCAATTGGATACCACGAAATTTGGGAGAAAAAAAAGGTTAAAAAAAAAAATGAAAAAAGAAAGGTCAGATAGAGGTCAGTGGAATTGAAGCATACTGACAGAACTCACAAGTGATTCTAAGGCATTGCAAATCTCTGGTAAAAAAATTCAGAGAATGATTTTCAGCAAGACTATTATTAGTGTCACGCTCTGACCTAAGAGAGCTGTTTTTTCTCTGTTTAGGTAGGTCAGGGTGTGATAGGGGTTGGGCATTCTATGTTTGTATTTCTATGTTTTGGCCGGGTATGGTTTCCAATCAGAGGCAGCTGTCTATCCTTGTCTCTGATTGGAAGCCATACTTAGGCAGCCTTTTTTCCCTTGGTTTTCGTGGGTAGTTGCTTTCTGTTTAGTTTGTATAACCTGACGGAACTGTTGGCTGTCATTTTGTTTATTTTGTCTAGTGTTCGTTTTCATTAAAATATAACGATGAGCACTCAACACGCTGCGCCTTGGTCTCCTCTATATGATGCCCATTACAGAACTACCCACCACGATTGGATCAAGCGGCGTGCCCAGCCAGAGATGGATACCTGGTCGATGGAGTGGACCGAAAGGAGAAACTGGACTTGGGGCCAGGTAATAGACAGGTATCGTAGCCTACCGGGGAAGAACAAAAGGCAGCCCCCCAAAACAATTCTTTTTGGGGGGGGCACACGGGTAGTTTGGCTGGGCCAGGGGTGAGACCGGAGCCAACTCCCCGTGCTTATTGTGGTGAGCATGTGCCTGCTTCTCGCACTCTCCCTCCAGTGCGCCTCCATAGCCCAGTACGTCCTTTGCCTGCTCCTCTCACTCTCCCTCCAGTGCGCCTCCATAGCCCAGTACGTCCTGTGCCTGCTCCTCGCACTCTCCCTCCAGTGCGCCTCCATAGCCCAGTACGGCCGGTGCCTGCTCTGAGCACCCAGTCCTCAGTGCGTCTTTCCAGTCCGGTGAGACCTGTTCCAGCTCCACGAGAAAAGCCTCCAGTGATAATCTATGGTCCGAAGCCTGTAGAGATGATCCATGGCATGAAGCCTCCAGTGATGATCCGTGGCCCGGAGCCTGTAGGAATGTTCCATGGCACGAAGCCTCCAGAGGTAATCCATGGCCCGGAGCCTGTAGGGATAATCCATGGCAAGAAGCCTGTAGGGATTATCCATGGTCCGGAGCCTGTAGGGATAATCCATGGCAAGAAGCCTGTAGGGATGATCCATGGCCCGGAGCCTGTAGAGATGATCCATGGCACGAAGCCTCCAGTGATGATCCATGGCGCGGAACCTGTAGGGATGATCCATGGGATGGAGCCGGCAGCAACGGTCCCTAGTCCGGAACCTACAACAACGCTCCTCAGTCCCGAGCCTCCGGCGACGCTCCTCAGTCCGGAACCTCCGGCGACGCTCCTCAGTCCGGAGCCTCCGGCGACCCTCCCCAGTCCGGAGCCTCCGGCGACGCTCCGCAGCCCGGAGCCTCCGGCGACGCTCCGCAGCCCGGAGCCACCGGCGGCGGTCCGCAGCCCGGAACCTCCGGCAATGTTGGGTTGTATTGGAGAGAGTCTCAGTCTTAAATCATTTTCCACACACAGTCTGTGCCTGTATTTAGTTTTCATGCTAGTGAGGGACGAGAATCCACTCTTACATAGGTACATGGTTGCAAAGGGTATCAGTGTCTTAACAACACGATTTGCCAAGGCAAGAAACTCTGAGCACAGCCCTATCCAAAAACTGGCAGTGGCTTCTGATTAAATTACATTTTCACAGAACTGCTTGTTGCAATTTCGATCAGGCTCTCTTGTTCAGATATCGGTAAGTGGACTGGAGGCAGGGCCTAAAAGGGATGAGGAATCCAGTTGTTTGTGTCGTCCGTTTCGGGAAAGTACCTGCGTAATTCAGCACCCAGCTAACTCAGGTGCTTCGCTATATCACATTTGACATTGTCCGAAAAGCTTGAGTTCATTTGCACACAAAAAAATCATACAATGATGGAAAGACCTGTGTGTTGTCCTTGTTAATGCAGACAGAAAAGAGCTCCAACATCTTAATCATAGCCTCAATTTTGTACCGCACATTGAATATAGTTGCGGAGAGTCCCTGTAAATCTAGATTCAGATAATTCAGGTGAGAAAAAACATCACCTAGATAGGCCAGTCGTATGAGAAACTCGTCATCATGCAAGCGGTCAGACAAGTGAAAATTATTGTCAGTAAAGAAAACTTTGTGCTTGTCTCTCAATTTAAAAAAAATGTCAATACCCCTTGATAACCAGCGCACTTCTGTATGTTGTAAAAGTGTTACATGTTTGCTGCCCATATCATTGCATAATGCAGAAAATACATGAGAGTTCAGGGGCCTTGCTTTAACAAAGTTAACCATTTTCACTGTAGTGTCCAAAACATCTTTCAAGCTGTCGGGCATTCCCTTGGCAGCAAGAGTCTTTCGGTGGATGCTGCAGTGAACCATAGTGGTGTCGGGAACAACTGCATGCACACGCGTTACCAATCCACTATGTTTCCCTGTCATGGCTTTTGCGCTATCAGTACAGATACCAACACATCTTGACCACCAAATCCATTTGATGTCACAAAGCTGTCCAGTACTTTAAAAAATATCCTCTCATGTTGTCCTGGTTTCCAGTGGTTTGCAGAAGAGGATGTCTTCCTTAATAAACGTAAATTACATATACCAGGAGCTGTGCCAGGCCCATCACGTCTGTTGACTCATAATGCATGTAATGCATATAATTCACTGGCTTGTATGCGAAGGAATAATTGTTTCAAAACATCTCCTGCCATGTCACTGAAGCGTCTTGAAACAGTGTTGTTTGATGGAGGAATTGTCTGTATAGTTTTGGGGGCCTTTTCCCACAGCATTGTCCCAGCCATATCCACAGCAGCAGGAATAATTGTCACGACTTCCGCCGAAGTCGGCTCCTCTCCTTTTTCGGGCGGTGTTTGGTGGTCGACGTCACCGGCATTCTAGCCATCGCCTCTCCGTTTTTTCATTTGTTCCATTTGTTTTGTCTTGTTTCCTGCACACCTGGTTTACATTCCCTAATCACACTGCATGTATTTATTCCTCTGTTCCCCCCCATGTCTTTGTGTGGAATTGTTTTTGTTACGTGTTTGGTGTTATGCGCCAGGCTGGGTTTTCCTCTGTATTTCCGTGGTATTTCACGAAGGATGTTTAATTGTTAAACATTTGCTTATTTTTGTGACTGTTTCGCGCCTTGCACTTTTTACCTTTGGCTGGAGGTTTTGACGAAGTGGCGTCTGCCTGTTTTATTGCCTCTGCCTAAATAAAGTGTGAGCCTGTTCACAACTCTCTGCTCTCCTGCACCTGACCCTCCACCAGTAGCGCACAACCTTGACAATAATGAAGTCCTCCACAATGGTATGGGGCTTGCCTGTCCTAGCCACTCGGTAGCTCACCATATAATACGCTGCTAGCCCCTTCTTATTAATGGTATCTGTTGCTTTAATAGACCTTACTGCTCGAAAGTCATCTTTATTCTCGCTCAAAAAACTCCCGGGGCTTATTTTTCAAATTTTCACGTTTTATTTGTAAATGTCTGCGCAAGAGAGAAGGTTTCCCGCTAGAGAGTAACGGTTAATGTGATTGGATGTTAATTATTTGACTAGGCTACCTGTATCTGACATTGTGTTGTTATTTCGCTGAACACTAGATGGTTTAATTTTATTTTTGGCAGAGAAAAGAGGCTACTCAGGTGATAAAAAAAACCTCACCCAAATTTATAGCCCCGCTGGAAAATATAAATGTACTGTTTGAAAATGTGAAGAATTTTTATTTATTTTTTAAATGAATTATTAGTATATATTATTTTTTTAAATGTGAATGACATTTTTATTTGGTGTACCCCAGTTTGGAATACCTCTTCTACACCATTAGACCATTAGTACATTACATATCATAGGTCTTGGAGGTGCTCAGCAATACGTATAGTCTATTTCGTATGGCTCTAAGGCCAGGCTGTGGAAAATCCTTCATGTTACCATTAGTAAAAGGACACTGTCTTTAGCTTTGTGTTCAAAGGGTCAAGTGGAGGCCTTGTGAAAGGATGGTGTTTACTATTGCACTCCAAGTCAAGAGTCAACATACAGCCATATACTGTCCATTCACATCACACCCACACACACCAACATGGACTCAGGGGTAGATGTAATATGGTTAACGAAAATCTAGGACATTCAAATGAGTATGATATGTTACGTTTGGTATGCTATGTATTAATTTGCGGATGTCCATCATCCATTTCGGATGATGTGTTCCAAATTACAATTCGTATGATATGTTACGAATTGCAATTTTTACAATATGTTATGAATTTGCAATACGTATGATATGTTACAAATTCCAATTTGTTGTGGCTAACGTGAATGTTAGCTAGGTGGCTAATGTTAGCTAGGCTTAGGGTTAAGGGTAGGGTTAGGTTAGGGGAAGGGTTAGCGTACATGCTAAGTAGATGCAAAGTAGCTAAAGAGTACTAAGTAGTTGCAAAGTTGCTAAAATGCTAAAGTTGTCCGAGATGAGATTTAAACACGCAACCTTTGTGTTGCTAAACATTCGTGTTATACGCCTACCCATCCACCCGGTCCAACCACCCTCCTTTAGTTTTCGCCCTAAGTAACCTTCTGTCTTATGTAACCATACCAAACGTAACATAACATACTCATTTGAGTGTCCCGGATTTCCATTTACTATGTTACATCTAGTCTATGAGACAGTCTATGACAGCATGGCTTTAGTGGACTCACTGCTCACTATTCTTTCTCCCAGAACTCTAGCACTCAATGAGCTACCCTCCTCCAACACCCATTTACCCCCCACACCCATTCCCCATCACGACAGATTGTGTCCATCCTTACCTGCTGCCACTGCTTTTAGAATTCTGACAGATAGGTTCACAGGACGCCCTTTGAAGATTCTAAGTAGATAGTGTCCATTGTTCACTCCTTCTACACTGTATTTCTATATACAGTATGTACTGTTCTAACACAGCATGAAAAGAGGGTTATGCATCCATGACACTGGCTTGTCTGGATTACAGGAAACATTGTGGGTGCGTTCGAGCGGATCACTTTTGTCAAAAAGTTGACCAACGTTGGTCACCGCCTTTCAAAGTGTGTTGCATTATGGTATAAAAATTGTCCGACTTGCGACAACATGTCAACTGCATGACCTTTACAACAACCACGTGATCAAAGGTTATGATCCTTCGACTGCAGTTGACTGGACATTTCAACCGTTGCTCCTCACCAACTGCAACTTGAAGTCGGAACCAAAGCATTGTTCGAGACAACCTTCTTCTGTTTTTTTGGAAGCAAAAGGCACTACATGTTCATAAATGGTTGATGTCGCCAACTATCATTGGTTATTATCAATGCAATGTTTACTGTTTTGGGTGGATGACTATTTAGAGTTTAAATAAAACTTTCTTCTTACATCATTGAGATCTAATTACATAGGACTACATGTGATCCAAATTTCTAACATAAATAAATTAAATATCCTACTGTACCTATCTAGATGTAATGTTGTGTCCCATGTTATAGTGTACAATTTGTCTTGTATGTAATATTGTTGTCACCAAACAAATGCACATTTGTTGATTGTCTATTAAGTATGAATAAAATAGAATGCATATTGTAAGCTACATGTGAGTTATTTTAGGGGATTTCTACACTGGCAATTTTAGAGGCTTAATCTGTGTCCGGGAAATAGTCCCTTAATGAGCAGACAGATTACCAGGATGTGAACTCAGAACATGCGCTGACCTGCTGGCAAGTGTCTTCAGTGACATTTTACACTTCTCTCTGACCCAGTCTGTACGACCTACATGTTTCAAGCAGACCACCATAGTCCCTGTGCCCAAGAACACCAAGGTAACCTGCCTAAATGACTAGCACTCACATCTGTAGCCATGAAATGCTTTGAAAGGCTGGTCATGGCTCACATCAACACCATCATCCCAGACACCCTGGACCCACTCCAATTTGCATACCGCCCTAACAAATCTGCAGATGACTCAATCTTTATTGCACTCCACACTGTCCTTTCCCACTTGGACAATAGGCACCTACAGTATGTGAAAATGCTGTTTATTGACTATAGCTCAGCGTTCAACACTATAGTGCCCTCCAAGCTCATAATTAAGCTAAGGACCATGGGACTGAATACATCCCTCTGCAACTGGATCCTGGACTTCCTGATGGGACATCCCCAGGTGGTGAGGGTAGGCAACAACACATCTGCCACACTGACCCTCAACACGGGTGCCCCTCAGGGGTGCGTGCTTAGTCCCCTCCTCTACTCCCTGTTCACCCACGACTGTGTGGCAGCGCACAACTCCAACACCATCACAGACGACGATGAGACAGCCTATAGGGAGGAAGTTAGAGACCAGGCTGTGGTGTGGTGCCAGGACATCAACTTCTCCCTCAACGTCAGCAAGACAAAGGAGCTGATCGTGGACTACAGGAAATGGAGGGCCAAGCATCGACAGGGCAGTAGTGGATGGGGGTCGAGAGCTTCAAGTTTCTCGATGTCCACATCACTAAGGATCTATCATGGTCCAAACACACCAACAAGGTCGTGGAGAGGGCACAAAAACGCATCTCCCCCTCAGGAGGCTGAAAAGATTTGGCATGGGTCCTCAGGTCCTCAAAAAGTTTTACACCTGCCCCATTGAGAGTATCTTAAACTGGCTGCATCACCGCTTGGTATGGCAACTGCTTGGCATCCGACCGCAAGACGCTACAGAGAGTAGTGCGTACAGCCCAGTACATCACTGGGGCTGAGCTCCCTGCCATCCAGGACCTCTATACCAGGCAGTGTCAGAGGAAGGCCCTAAAAATTGTCAAAGACTCCAGCCACCTAGACTGTTCTCTCTGCTACCACATGGCAAGCGGTACCGATGCACCAAGTCTGGAACGAACAGGACCCTGAAAAGCTTCTACCCCCAAGCCATAAGACCGCTAAATTAACCAAATAGTTAGCCGGACTATCTGCATTGACATTTTTTGCACAAACTTTTTTGACTCATCACATACACTGCTGCTACTGTTTATTATCTGTCACTTTATTCCTAGTTATACTCTATGTACATACAGTATCTACCTCAATTACCTCGTACCCCTGCACATCGACTCGGTACTGGTACCCCTTGTATAATGCCAAGTTATCGTTACTCATTGTGTATCTACTACTACTTTATTGTTACGTGTTTTATTTGTCTATTATTTCTCTTCTTTCTTTGTCTCTGCATTGTTGGGAAGGGCCTGTAAGTAAGCATTTCACTGTTAGTCCACACCTGTTGCTTACAAAACATGCGACATATAGAATTATATAAAAGTCCCCCAGACAACAGTCGTGGTTTCAATACCAAGTGCATTTGAGTGCTTGGCATATTACTTGGCATATTGTTTACATGTACATGTACATGTGTAGTATAATTATTGTCAAGTTTTTTACCCAGTAACTTATGCTATCACATGAGTGCTTTGTCATTCATGTGATTGAATAAAATGCTGTTCTTTACATGCTTACTGACAAAAGCAACAATGGTTGAGAATTAAAGAAATTCACTGCAGTCTATAGTGATGATGACATGCAATCAATTACCATACAGGAATAATCTTTGTGGACTCCATTTAATCACATCTGTTATAATTCCATGTTGCACAATCACAAATAGTAATGAGGAAGGTACAGGCATGAAGTAATGGCAAGTAACAGGGGAGGTTAGCATTTTTTGGTGGGTATGATATTTGTGCGTCTGTAACTTTCTCACTCATCATTATTGACAATTCATTCAGGACTATCCATAATCATGGTAGCATCCACATTAATGTACATGTTTAGAAGTGTTTAGAAACATATGCTATTCTTATTTACAATGTAAATGATTCCAAAGTGACACAATACATTATTTACCATTAATTTCTATTGGGCACAAAATAATCTGAAACACAACCAAAACAAACAGCAAATGCATCCAACAAATTTGTAGTGTCACAAGCTTGATGCAATCATTGCGTGTTAGGAATATGGGACTAAATACTAAACTTTTGATTACTTTAATACACATATGCAGTATCAGTCAAAAGTTTGGACACCTACTCATTCAAGGGATTTTCTTAATTTTTTACTATTTTCTACATTGTAGAATAATAGTGAAGACATCAAAACTATGAAATAACACATATGGAATCATATAGTAACCAAAAAAGTCTTAAACAAATATTTTATATTTCAGACACTTCAATGTAGCCACCCCTTGCCTTGTTGATAGCTTTGCTGTCATTCCTAAATGGTTGACCCGATATGGATGAAAATAACCTCAAATTAAAGCTGACAGTCTGCACTTTAACCTCATCGCCATATAATTTCAAATCTAAAGTGCTGTAGTACAGAGCCAAAAGAAGACAAAATGCTTCACTGTGCCAATAATTATGGAGGGCACTGTATGTTCTCATTCTAGTAGCCTGTGC
Organism: Salmo salar; assembly: GCF_965601325.2. Lineage (NCBI taxonomy): Eukaryota > Metazoa > Chordata > Actinopteri > Salmoniformes > Salmonidae > Salmo > Salmo salar. The sequence continues at coordinate 60,098,993 of NC_138294.1, read as the reverse complement.
ACTCACTACCTGCTAATATTTTGAGAAAACCATCACAAAAATACAAAACAAGTCCTGTGAATGTTAGAAAGAGCTTGGCATGGTATCTTATTTCCTTATCATTAAAATATTAATTCCTTAGAACATGTTGATCATGTTTAGCTTTGTGTAGAAGTGTAATTCTGATAACATCAACTGTATCGACAATAACAAAGGCGATTGCCATGTCTCCCATTCTAACGTTTCCCAGAAACAGCAGAAGTTTTCCGACTTGCTGTCAGTGCATTTGTACCTCCCCCGACTTTACTCGTCAACTTCCGGACTTTACTCGTCAACTTCCGGACTTTACTCGTCAACTTCCGGACTTTACTTGTCAACTTCCGGACTTTACTCGTCAACTTCCGGACTTTACTCGTCAACTTCCGGACTTTACTTGTCAACTTCCGGACTTTACTCGTCAACTTCCGGACTTTACTTGTCAACTTCCGGACTTTACTCGTCAACTTCCGGACTTTACTCGTCAACTTCCGGACTTTACTTGTCAACTTCTGTTTACAGTCGGCTACTTTCGCCTTACCACTCAAACGCGCCCAGTGTATCTGGAATCCACTCCGCTGTACATTTCTCATAATTCCTAAAATAGAAAGACTTTAATCAGTTAAAACATGCCTATCAACCAATTTGTTAGCAGTTATTGACCGAAGCAAACACAAACCGAGCTCATAAAAGGCCTCCAAAAAGCTCATGTAACAATGATTGCGAAAAAACATACTTCCCCTGCTGTTCTATATTGCTGTAGCTGTGTTGGCAGCCCCTGTGCCCCCATGGGCAGGCTAGGTCAATTGTGGTACATGTGTCTGGCTTGTGCAGGTTGGAGCCTCAATGTGTCAGAGCACAGCATTGGCCAAGATGCTTAGCTTCAAGCCCTCGCTAGCTATTTGTGTCTGTTAAGAATCATGAGAACCACAAGGCAACACAAGGTTTGGTCAGAGGGTAATACGTCTGACAGAGTTCCTTTTAGTAACAACCTATCCCTTTGTATTCAAATAAATTAGATTTATTTTGTTTTTTAATTGGAGGTTTAACCATTTCCAAGATCTCACCTAATTCATATGAGCATTAGGCTAAACCTGTGATAGAATTAAAGCTTTCTTACAATGGTTGTTGTGACAGTGAGGAATGTCCAAACAAACAGTTTCCCAGGTATTTTGTAATTGAGAGGTTGATCCCAATTGGCCTTGAGATGAAACACTTTAACACATCACAAGTGTGTTCATTTATCATAGCGTCACAGATGATTGTATGAAATGTTTATTTTCTTAACACTTGGAGATTAAAACAGTAGTGCTTCGAGGGGAAGAAATATAGCTAGTCTATTCCAAAAACATCAGCTTGTGAGATTATGTAGTTCTCTTGACAAGTTTTTTCTAAATGACCAACAAGTTTTTCACCATGATGATGATGATGATAATGTGCAGTCTTGGGAAATTTTTAAAGAGCTTGGTAAAGATTCTTTAATTAGTTTATAAATATTTAATTATTTAATTCAGCATACAAAAAGACAGTATGTACATCCACTCAAGAGTGGTTCATAACAACACAGGATTATATGAGACCGATGTGTTCTGTTCACATGCTCTGAGTGTTAGGCTGTGGACTACCTGCATGTCAGACATTAAAGGGATGATGTGCTGTTTCTAACACTGGGAGTTCTTTTTCCGAGGATGCACAGAGAACTTTCTGTCTGCAGGCGAGTCCCCATTCGAGTTCAAGTGTCCTCAGTTCAACACCAGTTACTAAAAAGTTCCATGACTGAAAGTACTTGAAGTTCCCTTTGTGTGTTTTGTACCTTTTTCCTCTCTTTCTTTGCGTGTCTTTCTCTCTTGAAAAAACGAGTACCATTTGAACAATAAAAAATATGGATCCTTCAGAACCCTTTGAATTCCGTGGAAACGGTGAACGTCAACATCAGAGCGTGACCAGAAGTACAAAAAAACAAACATCCAATATAATTTATTTTAATAAAGGTATATGAAAATAGACTTTTGATATCCAAGTATGGCAAGTGTAAGGAAAGTGTAAGGAAAGAAAAAACCCTTGAGGACGGTGGTCTTCAGGTAAACCGATAGGCATTGTCACAACACCCATTTGTCCACGTTCGTAAAAATGTTTAACTTTTTAGTCCAGCTTGTGGGTCAGGGTTTAATAAAAAATGATGAACAAAAATAAACTGTTTCTTGTCAAAATATACATGCTAAAGCTTAAGACAAAAGTAAGCCATCTTGGAAACGTAGTGCTTTGGTTATCTGTCGCCCCAGCCCAGAGACTGGATGGATGAAGTAGACAACATGGACTCATTTGCAGACGTATCGCTCCACAATCCTCTCACACTTCTTACACGTGACATAGCAGCACCAGTGGTACTTGCAGTGGCAGCGTTCCACCAGCTTCTCTGTGTAGGGGTTGTAGCCTCGCCCACAGCACATCAGGTCGCAGCTGTCGCTGCCGATGGACGTCTTGTTGCACTGCCTGGAATGGACAGGGAGAGCGAGAGAGTGAGTTAAAACTAGGTTTAATAATTTTTTGCATCCATAAATGACACGGTCTGTCCCCAAACAAATGACAGAGAAACAAACCATTCTATACACTGGTAATACATTTTGGTCAATGGAAAGCCCTCAAGGTCCCTAACATATTTACATGCATGCACGCACACACACACACATACACACAGTCTCCCCAATGAATTCCCCGCTCAAACAACCCCATTGATCTTAGAATAGTTCCTCTCTGAAATATCAACCCCAAAAAACGTTTCGTCCACATTTTGGACAACTCTGAGTCCAACCCAAGCCTCACAAATGTATTTAAAAGGGAGAGCTTGTCACGCCCTGACCTTAGAGATCCTTGTTATTCTCTATGTTTGGTTAGACCAGGGTGTGACACGGGTGGGAAATTCTATGTTTTCTGTTTCTTTGGTTTTGGGCCAGTGTGGTTCCCAATCAGAGGCAGCTGTCTATCGTTGTCTCTGATTGGGAATCATACTTAGGCAGCCTGTTTTCCACCTGAGTTTGTGGGATCTTGTTTTCTGTTTAGTATCTGTGCATGACAGAACTGTGAGCTTTTGTTTTGTTACTTTGGTATTTTGTTGAAGTGTTTTTTGTGAATAAAATTATCATGAACACTTACCACGCTGCGCCTTGGTCCACTTCTACCACCAACGAGAGTCGTTACAGAGCTTGACAAATGCTTATTGTGCATTCACCCAAACATTCTCCCACGTGTTTTGTCTGAGGGCAGCAGATGCTTCGCTTGGGACCCTTTAATTTCTTAAGCCCAGGGTTATCTTCAGTGAGGAGAAAATAGCTCTATCATAAATCATAGTGAATACACAGGGGAGCCCTCCCTTTATTTAACCCTCTCTCTCCACATAATTGCATTGATTTATAATAGCAGAGTGTTAATGGCCAGTGTGGTGGGAGACAGAGACACTAGGAGGATGGCTGAAGGCTGCTGACACAGAGGAGGGAAAAGGAGGGAAGGGGTGGTGGGTAGGGAGGGAGGGAGGGAGGGTGAATCATTGGAATAAGTAGGACAGATTCCTTTTTTTTCCTTTTTTTTTACCTTTTTCTTTTTTGTTTATTTTTAGGGTGTGGATCAGCTTTAATATTGAGGATAGATTGTTGCTTCCATCAATGTAATTGTCTAAATCATTTCCAATCCCCCATATAATTTTGGGGTAAATATATATATCCATATACATACATACATACATACATACATACATACATACATACATACATACATACATACATACATACATATACGTAAACATTCATACATATACACATACAGTTGAAGTGGGAAGTTTACATACACTTAGGTTGGAGTCATTAAAACTTGTTTTTCAACCACTCCACAAATTTGTTGTTAACAAACTATAGTTTTGGCAAGTCGGTTAGGACATCTACTTTGTGCATGACACAAGTAATTTTTCCACCAATTGTTTACAGACAGATTATTTAATTTAAAATTCACTGTATCACAATTCCAGTGGGTCAGAAGTTTACATACACTAAGTTGACTGTGCCTTCAAAATAACTTGGAAAATTCAAGAACATTATGTCATGGCTTTAGAAGCTTCTGATAGGCTAATTGACATCATTTCAGTCAATTGGAGGTGTACCTGTGGATGTATTTCAAGGCCTACCTTCAAATTCAGTGCCTCTTTGCTTGACATCATGGGAAAATCAAAAGAAATCAGACAAGCACTCAGAAAAAAAATTGTAGACCTCCACAAGTCTGGTTCATCATTGGGAACAATTTCCAAACGCCTGAAGGTACCACGTTCATCTGTACAAACAATAGTACACAAGTATAAACACCATGGGACCACGCAACTGTCATACCGCTCAGGAATGACGTTCTGTCTCCTAGAGATGAACATAGTTTGGTGTGAAAAGTGCAAATCAATCCTAGAACAACAGCAAAGGACCTTGTTAAAATACTGGAGGAAACAGGTAGAAAAGTATCTATATCCACAGTAAAACGAGTCCTATATCGACATAACCTCAAAGGCCGCTCAGCAAGGAAGAAGCCACTGCTCCAAAACCAGCATAAAAAAGCCAGACTACGGTTTTCAGCTGCACATGGAGACAAAGTTCATACTTTTTGGAGAAATGTCCTCTGGTCTGATGAAACAAAAATAGAACTGTTTGGCCATAATGACCACCGTTATGTTTGGAGGAAAAAAGGGGATGCTTGCAAGCCGAAAAACACCATCCCAACCGTGAAGCACAGGGGTGTTAGCATCATGTTGTGGGGGTGCATTGCTGCAGGAGGGACTGGTGCACTTCACAAAATAGATGGCATCATGAGCAAGGACAATTATGTGGATATATTGAAGCAACATCTCAAGACATCAGTCAGGAAGTTAAAGCTTGGTCGCAAATGGCTCTTCCAAATGAACAATGACCCCAAGCATACTTCCAAAGTTGTGGAAAAATGGCTTAAGGACAACAAAGTTAAGGTATTGGAGTGGCCATCACAAAGCCCTGACCTAAATCCAATAGAAAATGTTTGGGCAGAACTGAAAAGGCGTGTGCGAGCAAGGAGGCCTACAAACCTGACTCAGTTACACCGGCTCTGTCAGGAAGAACGGACCAAAATTCACCCAACTTATTGTGGGAAGCTTGTGGAAGAATACCTAAAACATTTGACCAAAGTTAAACAATTTGAAGGCAATGCTACCAAATACTAATTGAGTGCATTTAAACTTCTGACCCACTGGGAATGTGATGAAAGAAATAAAAGCTGAAATAAATCATTCTCTCTACTTTTATTCTGACATTTCACATTCTTAAAATAAAGTGGTGATCCTAATTGACCTAAGACAGGTAATTTTTACGAGGATTAAATATCAGAAATTGTGATAAACTGAGTTTAAATGTATTTGGCTAAGGTGTATGTAAACTTCCGACTTCAACTGTACATACATACGAATTCATATATACATACATACATATGCACACTTTTTTTTTTGAATATACCTTTATTATTCTCCGCAAACCCTACCACCCCTCTCACAATTGGAGTAAACTAATAAACAATAACACTTAGGCTTCTACCTTCAGTTTATACATATTATACACATTTACAGACACAATCTATTTTACAATAGTTCTATATTTTTTTTTGTCCTTCCTCTATTTCTGATGTCCATCCAGTTTGATTTCTATTTGTAACTGTGCTATTTCAAAATTTCTGAACCTATATACATTTTACAGACCCTGTATGTTTTACATTGGTTATCTTGTTGTTATTAGTCCCAACCAGCTTCATTCAACCCCTCCCATCTTTCTCTTAACACCATCCATTTTGGATTTCTATTTGCCATATATTTTTCAAATGTGCTGTGATTCTTCAGAAAAGTACTGAACCTTTCTATTCTCATAGCTTCTACAGATTGTAAATTAAAGATAAACATTTTTGCAAAAATAATTATTGATCGATTGACTATGACTTTTCAAACCACCCAGTATTGCTATCTGCAGCGTTAGTTCTAGGTAAATGTTGCAATTCTTCAGCCATTCCTGGACCTGTGACCAAAAACGAGCTACATATGGACAGTACCAAAATAAATGATCTAATGACTGCCTCCTCGCAGCAAAATCTGCAGAACTGGGAAGATTGTATCCCCCATATATATATATATATATATATATATATATATATATATATATATATATATATATATATATATATATATATATATATATATATATATATAACATTATATTGGTTGCAAGAATTTTGTATAATAATTTAAATTGAAAAATTTGAATCTGGCGTTGTTTTGTATGTCAGTTCATAAACCATGAGCCATGGAATCGGTACATCGAAAATCTCTCCCAAACTATTTTGCAATTTATATGGGACAGCTGTCAATTTTGTGGTCCTTAAATGAAATTGGTATATATTTTTATTTATCACAATTTTCTTTAACCATTTATGGTCTTTAATGCAGGGTCGACAGACAAGTTCCTTACTTTTCCCCCCTTCTACTTGCCTCTTCCATTTTTGTGGTAATACTGCAATTAGTTGGTTGTAATTTTGGGTAGAGCAGACATTTCCATATGTCTGTGTTAGCTGCATGTGTGACATAACTCCACCAGTCCTATTTATGATATAATTTACAAAAAGTATACTTTTTTCTATCAATTAGTATATTTGAGTTTAACCACAATATTTGTTGTATTATTTGTTCTGTCTTTTCAGGTGGATTAAACTGAAATTGCAACCAACTTTCTATGGCTTGTTTAAAAAATAATGATATTTTGGAGAGGATTTCATTTTCAAATAACCGAAAGTGAGCAGTTGTAATCTGAATAAAGGGAAAAAAGCCATTCTTGAACATGGGGTGAGACATTCTTACTAATTTACTAGAGAACCATTTCGGATTTAAGTATTACTTTTGTATGACTGATGCCTTTAGTGAGAGGTCTAATGCTTTAATATTTAATCATTTCTGCCCTCTAAATTGATATTCGTTACATCAATAGGCCTGTTTAATTTTGTCTGGCTTGCCATTCCAAATAAAATGTAATATTTTTTGTTCGTATAATTTAAAAAGCAGGTCACTAGGTGTAGGCAAAACCATAAGCAATTAGGTAAATTGTGATATGACTAAAGAGATTTTTTTCACAAATAGACAGGTGTTTTCCTTTCCATGGTAGCAAGATCTTATCTATTTTTGCTAACTTTCTATTAAAATATATTGGAGTGAGATCATTTCTTTCGGGATATGTATACCTAGTATGTCCACATCCCTGTCAGACCATTTTATTGGTAAACTACACGGTAATGTAAAAGTTACATTTTTTTGTGATCCAATACATAATATAGTACACTTATCATAATTTGGTTCTAATCCAGAGATGTTAGCAAAAGTATCTAGATCCTCTATGAGGCTGTGGAGGGATTCTAATTGTGGTTATAAAAGAAAACATAAATCATCAGCGTACAATGACACCTTTGTTTTTAAGCCACAGATTTCTAAACCCTTAATATTATTGTTTGATCTAATTTTAACAGCTAACATTTCAATGGCAATAATAAATAGATATGTCGATAGTGGACAACCTTGTTTTACTCCTCTTGACAGTTTAAAACGTTCTGAGATGCAGCCATTATTTACTATTTTACACATAACTTTAACCCATTTTATAAGAGATTCTACAAAATTGAAATATTCTAGGCATTTATATATAAACTCCAGTTGTACTTTATCAAAAGCCTTTTCAAAATCAGCTATGAAACCAGGACTGGTTTCCCCGATATTTCATAGTATTCTATTGTTTCCAGTATTTGTGTTATATTATCTCCAATGTATCAACCGTGTAAAAAACCTGTCTGATTAGGCTGAATAATATCTGACAATACCTTTTTAATTCCATGCGCCAAGCATTTAGCTATACTTTTTGCATCACGACACTGAAGTGTAAGAGGCCTCCAATTTTTTTTTATGGACTGGATCTTTATATATACCACTTCAATCCTGTTTCAGTAATAATTACATCAGACCTTCTTGTTGCATGTCCGATAATCTACTGTTTATATAGGAGTGGTTAAAACATGCTAATAATGGTCCTCTGAGTATATAAAAAAAAAGTTTGGTATACTTCCACTTCTATGCCATCCAGCCCTGGAGTTTTCCCCAGACTTAAAGACTTTAATTGCATCATGAAGTTCCTCCTCTGTAATTTGGCCTTCACATGAGTCCTTCTGTACAGATGTTAATTTTACATTATTAATAGGAAACAAATCCATACAATTAGCTTTGATTAGTGGAGATGGAAGAGACTGAAACGAAAACATATTCTTAAAGTACTTTACTTCCTCTTTCACAATATCTTTCAGTTAATCATGCGTGACTCCATCATCTGTAACAAGTTTCAATACATTTTCTTTGGTAGCATTTCTATATTGAAGATTGAAAAATAATTTGGTGCATTTATCCCCATATTCCATCCAGTTCGCTTTATTTTATAATATATTACACTGGATCTTTCTTGAAAAAGTTCCTCCATTTCTTTTTGTTTTTCCTTTAAACTTATTCTGTGCCTCTATGGTACCATTTTTATTGCTATCTAACTGTACTGTTAGTCCTTCAATATCCTTTGTTTATATGGACTCTTTATCTCTAAATTGCTTTTGTTTTATAGATGAGTACTGAATTGCATGGCCTCTAAAGGCACATTTAAAAGTGTCCCATACAATAAGGGGATCTGCTGTACCTATGTTATGTCGGAAAACGTCAGTTATAAATTCTTCTGTCCTAGTTCTAAACAATTTATCATCTAGTAGGCCTTGATTCAATTTCCAATATCCTCGCCCATGTGGAAATTCTGTAAGAGTAATATATATGCCAATTATGTGATGATCCGACTGCATTCTGTCCCCTATCAACACTTTTTTAACTTTTGGTGCCAGAGAGAATGACATAAGAAAGTAATCAAGACGACTAGCTTGATTAAGCCTCCGCCATGTATATCTCACTAGGTCAGGGTATTTAAGTCTCCATATATCCACTAATTCCAATATATCCATGACATTCATGATTTCCTAAAGTGCCTGAGGGTGATAGTTTGTAGTGTGATTTCCTTTCCGGTCCATAGAGGTATTTAAAACCATATTAAAATCACCAACCATAATAATAGAGTCTAGTGTTGCTTGTAGAGTTGATAAATTCTTACATATATTTTCAAAGAAGCTTGGATCATCATTATTTGAAACGTATAGGTTAATAAGCCATATCTGTTTATAGTCCAATAACATGTTTAAAATAATCCATCTACCTTGATGATCTGTTTGCACAATTTGCACATTTAGATCAAAATTACTGTTAATTAATATCATCACCACTTTTCAATTTCTTTGCACATGAAGAAATATATTTCGCCCCGCAGTCCTTTTTCCACAAAACGTCATCTAAAATTGTTGAATGAGTTTCCTGTAAACAATAGATATTATATTCCTTCTCTTTTAGCCAGGTAAATACTGATTGTCTTTTCTTATTATCTGCTAAGCCATTACAATTATAACTGGCTATACTTATTTCACCACTTACCATAATGAGACAAGTTTCAATTCTATTTATCATAATATATGTTTGTAAACGTACCATTAAAAACGAACATGATGATTGAGTATCTATATAGCTGTACCATGATATTTGCATTGCTACTAAGTAAACCTCCAATTGGTCCCCACTATTCCACCCACTAAAACCCCTCCTCATTTCGAATTGGGTTGTCATCCCAATGCCCGGCAGACCACCCCCGCCCCCTGGATCCCATGGCCCCGAAGAGACAGGGACCCATCCTTCGAAAAGAACACACAGTGCCACCCACAGAACAGAAGCAAATCAACCGCCAAATGCATTTCCATCGCCCTCACCTCGATTTGTATTATATATAGCCATTAAATGTATATACTGTATATATATATTTAAAAATCCTGTTTATCTTATTTTCCATAATTAGCTATTAATATTTGTAGTAATGTAGGTAATTTATGCAAAGGAGTTTTACCTCTCACCAGTCTCGCCATCACCAAAATTACATTATGGCAAGCAATTATTATTTTAGCAAACAATTATTGTGATTCATCCTATATTGTCCCTAACATCTTTTACTCCCTCGCAACAGTTGGGACACACACACACACACACACACACACACACACACACACACACACACACACACACACACACACACCACACACACACACACACACACACACACACACACACACACACACACACACACACACACACACACACACACACACACACACACACACACACTCAACCCCTTTCCCCCACAACAACCATAGACTCAGATTCTCAACAGTTGCACTATCCTAGACCCCAACTCAAGAAAGGTCTTGATTTACGAATGCATATACAGTTGCAGCTGTATGAGAAGGCCTGCAAAACTGAGCAAAGAAATGGGGAGATTTGATTAACCATTGTCAGGTCTAGGTGATGGAACACCCACAACATGGTCCCCCGTAGTGACCATATTCCTAAGCATCTCTCCTTGCAGTCAGACCTTTGATTTTGTGCCACCATGGCCACAAAAATATGTCCCCTCTCTGAATGTCCGAGTGTGACCCCCTCCCCATGTGTTACTGCAGCTAGTGTTGCCAGCACTGCCACTGCCTGGGTGGGGGCACCCCACTGGAATCCACACTGGCTAGGTACAAGGTCGTCAAGGATTTCATTAGCAGCTTTGAGAATTTCCTTGTATATTATGTTCTCCCATCCTTACAATAATGGCCTTTGGGATAGGGCAATTAACAATAGCTCTACACAGATTTGTTTTGTCAGGGAAAATCTGCCCTATCTGGTGCAAGTTAATGGATCAAAAGGACAGCACAGTCTTAACTCCACATCACTCTCACACAGCTGTCACTCACAGTCAGAGCTACTAATCTCATTCTGAATTAAAACACATCCTTCAATGGTGCCGTCACGCGCAAGACCCACAGTGCTTGTTGCCTTTGAGACACTGATCATCCCTCAGCTCCGGGGATATTATTGAAATGTAACTTGTTATGCATTTCCTATTATTACAGAACACATTCTAATCCCACAACGAACATCACTATAGGACACTTGTAAAGGACAGCTTTCTACAGAAGAGGCGTCCAACATTTCTGTCCCTAACTGAGTAGGCTTCATGTTTGCTGCTACTCCACTCCAGGTATTATCAATGGGCAGTGGTGGAAAAAGTACCCAACAGTCATACTTAAGAGATACCTTAATAGAAAATGACTCAAGTAAAAGTCACCCAGTAAAAGTCTAAGTATTTGGTTTAAAATATATTTAAGTATCAAAGGTAAAAGCATAAAACATTTCAAATTCCTAATATTAAGCAAACCAGATGGCACCATTTTCTTGTTTTTTATTTATTTACGGAAAGCCACGGGCACACTCCAACATTCAGACATCATTTACAAGTGAAGCATGTGTGTTTAGTGAGTCCACCAAATCAGAGGCAGTAGGGATGACCAGGGATGTTCTCTGTTTAGTAAGTCCACCAGATCAGAGGCAGTAGGGATGACCAGGGATGTTCTCTGTTTAGTAAGTCCACCAGATCAGAGGCAATAGGGATGACCAGGGATGTTCTGTTGATAAGTGTGTGAATTTGACTATCCATGGCGAGGAGTATTGAGATTAGAATTCACTTGAAGAGTAAACACAGATAAGGCCATCCTGAAGTGTGCACCACTGAACATGGCTCCGTCAGGGTATCACACTAGCTCTTGTGGAGTGTCTGGGGATCGTAGGGGTGAGGAGTATGGTGCTGGGATGAGGCCATGTGATGGTGAGGAGGAGGTGTAGGATAGGGCGGTTAAAACATCCCTAGACCTCTGGGACCCTCATGGAAGCACACACCACACGGCACATCAGTGTCACACGTCCCCTTGCAGACTGCCACCAACGATTGCAGGAGGCTGATGGTGCCTTAAGACTCGGCATAAAGGACTAAATAGTGTACATGCTATAGACCACGTGTGGTGGGACCCTTATCAGGTTGGGGGCAGCAAATGCATGGAGCACAGTGAGTACACCTGAAGCGCAATATGTCTTCAGGTTACAGTATCTGTTAAGTGGCCTGCTGCTCAGTAGCTCAGGGCTAGGCACATGACACTGGACATTTGGACTATAGCTGGCTCCAGGAACAGTAAAGAGACATTTGCATTAATTGTTTTCAATGGTCCACATATGTTCGTCTGAAATTCCATCTCCAAGAGCTGCAGACCACGAAACCGTACACCTTTTTTAAATTTGTCATACGTCTTCTGCAGTCCAAAAGCAAATAGCAGAGATTCAGCTACGCTGCTAAAATGGATACCCATGGCAAAAGATGTGAAAGGAAGAAAATCCACTAGGCTGCCAAAGATGGCTAGCACATTTTTGTAGAAGGGGGGTGGCCAGACCTTTCTCTATATCTGGCCCTTACCTCAGACAAAGAAAATGCCCCTTACTTTCCGCTATGTTCTCACAGTTGTCAGACCAACAACATGCAACATATATTTAAGCAATAAGGTCTGAGGGGGTGTGGTATATGGCCAAGGCTGTTCTTAAGCACGACTCAACGCGGAGTGCCTGGATACAGGTCTTAGCCGTGGTATATTGGCCACTTACCACAAACCCCAGAGGTGCCTTATTGCTATTATAAACTGGTTACCAACGTAATTAGAGTAGTATAAATAAATGTTTTGTCATACCTGTGGAATATGGTCTGATATATCACGGCTGTCAACCAATCAGCATTCAGGGTTCAAACCAACCAGTTTTTAATTCATAATAAAACACTTCAGATGAATAGAGAGTCTTATTTTATCTTTGGGGACCATTACCTCTCAAATCGATATCAGCTGAATGCACTCAAGCCCTAAGAATAACCGCATTACTCACCCCTGTCTGATTGCAACACAAGGGCCCAAGTCACAACGGTCATGTCAGGGACACGTGCTCAGACATACCACAGACAGGCCAATCTCCGGGACCACTTTCTTTATCAGAGATTCTTAAAACAAAATGGTGTCTGCCACCAGAGTGGGTGGTAGCTAATTAAATCAACATCCTGGACAAACTACCCGCTTGAGAAAACAAACAGGATTGGTCCAGACAGAGCCAGGCCAGTAAACTGAGTATCTAGAGTTTTGCAAAAGAGGAGCTCTGATTTTATACGGTCCTATAGTATATACTTCCACTATGTGCCACCCATAACACCCTGCTTTTATGAACATAAAGCGCGCACACACACACACACACACACACACACACACACACACACACACACACACACACACACACCACACACACACACACACACACACACACACACACACACACACACACACACACACACACACACACACACACACACACACACACACACACACACACACACACACACACACACACAGCTATTGTAACAGTCTCACCTGTCCTGGGTGCCAATGGAGCCGAGCTTGTCGTTCTTGGCGCAGAAGTCCGGGGAGCTCTGCAAGTAAACCAGTTCGTTCTCCCTGACGGGCCTGATGTCGATGTCCTTGGGGACCAGCTGCTTGCGCGTTCCCATGGGTCTATGCACCACCTTGGTGGCTGACAGGTACTTGGTCTTCAGGTCCATGGCGATATCCTTCAGGTCCTGCAGGCCTCTCCAGCAGGTCCGTATGGAGCAAGAGCCAGACACACCATGACACTTACATTTCATCACCAGCGCATCCCTCAGGGCCTGGGGGAGAGATAGAGGATGTGAATGTCAAACACTGTTTCTACTGAGGCTGATGCTATGGCAGAAAATACGTCAAATATTCTACAAAGGCATTATAAATTACAAGAGCTATAAATGTACATGCTCATATGTAGGGCTGTTACGGTGACCGTATTACCACCACACCGCTGGTCAGGAGTCATGACGGCAGTCAAATTCCACCTGACCGTTTAGTCAGGGTAATTTGGCTTTCCCAAGCTCTGATGCTGCTGATGGTCATTAGTAGCCTACCAAACTTGCTAACTGCCTGGTACTCAGCACTCTTTTGTCCCTCTAACCACTCTGACATCAATGCAAATGTAATCGAAAATCTAATCAAACACTTCATGAGAGCCCATTAGCTCATGTTGAGTAACATTTCTATTAAAAAGAGGAGGATCCTATCAGCTTTCTATAGGCTAGGCATACTATATTTATTTCTCAACTTTTCTAATATTAAGCACATTGCCTCTCTTTACAACAGAAGTATAGCATACCTGGCTGTCATGAAAATTAAACACGGGAAAAGCTTCCTCCATTCTCTATTTAAGTGCATAGATGACATGTATTCTTTCCCTCTGCTCCTGTTTCCAGACAGGTGCATGATAGTGGTCCATTCTAAATCAAAACTAATTTCACACATATATATTATTTAGTATATGTAAAGACAAGATTAAATCAAGAATAGTGTGATGGGTGACAATGTTAGCCTATCACTTGTGAATTATATATTATCACTTGTGAATGATGCCCAGCTTAAAAGAGGTTAAGGCAAACGACGCATACATTTTTCACGACTTTTTCAAATCATAGTTGCACACCTCATGTAGCCTAGCCCATAGGCCTATATGTTTTGCTAAGGTTTGTATCACAACTAAAGTGGCCAAATAACTTCTTAAAATAAAGCACATTAATCTGCTTTACAAGGGGTGTAGAGCCTAAATGGCATACATAAGCAGCGCGTGAGTTTCAAGTTTGGGGAAGTTAACTTTTACCATAAAAATGCAGCTTTATAATAAAATAAATACATACATTATCACATTTGTGGTCACTTTTGAGAATGGTATTTTCCTGGTAATGGAACATTTGCGCTTACAGCCTACTGCCGTGTATGCATTGCTGAGCTTATAATGTTAAGATATAGCCTAATAGTTTATCAACATTTTAAGCTAAACATTCTCATCTGTTGCACCAGGCTCATTGCTTTAAAACAGTTTTTTTGATGCTAGTGGTTGTATTAATTTGGGATCTATCGCATCCCACAACTGTCCCAGACTATATTTGGAATATTTTTTTATCACACAGAATAGGTCAACTTTTGTAGTATGGGGGATAGTAAATTGACATAGGCTAGTGCTTTTGCTATTTGGTAGGCCTACTCATCTTGTTGGCTGAAAAAATAAATGTGGACAGTTCTTCCAATATCTTCAATATGCACCTGGGAATTGTATAGGGATGCATGGAGTTGTGTCCTGGATGTGTCTGTCTTCACTTGTAGCCTGTGAGAAAGCCACGGCCACGTGACAGAGAGCCATGTGAGTGAGAGGTGGGAGAAGGGAATTATAATTATTATATTCAGCCCAAGGGCACAACGGCCATTGGCCGCAAAAGGCATGGATTGAGCTGGGAAATTCGAGGCATTATCACGTGCTTGTCAAATTGTGAATAAGAGACTGAAAGTGTGTACAGCCTGCGCAAAAAACAAAGCAGAGCTCAGGCTTTTCATGCGATTTTTTTCAAATCATCATTAGAGTCGCATCATGCAGCCTTAGAATGTATTAAAAATCAAAAAATTTAGCCCAACATTTGTATCACAATTAAAGTTACATAAATAACTCTAAATTAAGCATATAGGAGGACCTGTTTCTTTGTTAACTGCTCAACACAGAATAGCCACATGTGCACTCCCTCATAAATCGCTTGGAGAATATATACTTTCTATTTTATTCAGCTATGTTCAATTGTATTCTTCATACTATAAAATAAAATAATGCCACGGAATTCTAAGCAAATATTGTCTGCTAAATTAATTAGTGTAGCCCACAGCCATATGGCATATCCAGACCAGGGCCTAACATAAGGACAACTCAGAGTATGCTACCCTGTTCTTCTGAAATCGACTACATTTTTTTCATATAATGTTTCTTTACACCTGTCTAAAATAAATAATGGATTTATTACATGGATTTATTAGACTTTTTAAAATGTAGAAGTTCACAAGGTCTGCATCACTGGCTTGTAGGCTATGCGTGGAAGCGAGGAGATGCCAAAATATGATAATTAACGGTAAATTAGTGTGAGAAGGCAGTTATTTTCTTTACAATCACCTGTTGACAAAATGGCATGACCGCCAGAGCCCTACTCATATGTCCACCCGTATATTCATATATCCCTCTTTCAATCCAGATTGCTGTTACCACTACTACAACTAAAACCACTATCTCTACCACAACTACCACTACCACCACTAACACTACTACCACCACCACCACTACTACCACTACCACTACCACTGCTACCACTACCACTACTACAACTAAAACCACTATCACAACTACCACTACCACCACCACTACCACTAACACTACTACCACTACCACCACTACTACTACTGCCACTAATACCACTAATATCACTACTACCACTACCAATACTACCCCTACCACTACCACTACTACCACTACCACTACCACTACTACCCCTACCACCACTGCCACTACTACCACTACCACTACCACTACTACCACATTTTACATTTTACATTTTAGTCATTTAGCAGATGCTCTTATCCAGAGCGACTTACAGTAGTGAATGCATACATTTCATACATATCATACTTTTTTTTCTGTGCTGGCCCCCCGTGGGAATCTACTACCACTACCACTACTACCACTACCACCACTACACACACTAATACCACTATCACTACTACTACCACTACTACACCCACTAATATCACTACTACTACTACTATTACCACTACTACTACCACTACCATTACCACCACCACTACTACTACCACTACCACTACCACTACTACCACTACCACTATTATATCTGATTAGCATAATCAGTGAGTATATCCGTGAGTATATCCGTGATCTGCGTGTCTACCTGTCTCCCCACTTCACTGTTGTGCAGGTGCATCAGCTTGTTGGCATGGGAGCCTGCCTTCTTCATCTTCATGGGGGCGTCAGAGAACTTGGAGCCCATGACCAGGCCGTAGTGTAGGTTGTCTGCACAGCCACCCCAGCGGTAGCCTGGCTCAGGGATCTCTCCGGGGATGGGGCCACATGAACACAGCCGCAGGTCCCCCGATGTGCACGCCCGCGCGATGGTGTGGCTGATGGCTGCTGCGGACAGGGCGTACACGAACGCTGACTCCCTCGTGCCTGTTGAGAACAACAAGACAAATCCTTGTAAGTGAGGGAACTGACTTCTGTAGATGAACTGTTTTTGTTTTTCATTCATGTAACCTTCATTTAACCCTAACCTTAGTGAGGGTAACATGAAAAAGTCACTAGACATATATGGTTATACAGCCAGAGTGAATAATATGGATGTTATAAAATGAGTGTACAAAACATTAGGAACATGCTCTTTCCATGACAGACTAACCAGGTGAATCCAGGTGAAAGCTATGATCCCTTATTGATATCACTTGTTAAATCCACTTCAATCAATGTAGATGAAGGGGAGGAGACAGGTTGAAGAATGATTTTTAAGCCTTCAGACAATTGAGATATAGATTGTGTATGTGTGTCATTCAGAGTGCCTTTGAACGGAGTACCGGTTTGAGTGTGTCAGGAACTGAACCGCTGCTGGGTTTTTCAACTCAACAGTTTCCTGTGTGTATCAAGAATGGTCCACCACCCAAAGCACATCCAGCCAACTTGACACAACTGTTAGACGCATTGGAGTCAACATGGGCCAGCATCCCTGTGGAACACTTTCGACGCCTTGTAGAGTCCATCCCCCTGATGAACTGAGGCTGTTCTGAGGCCAAAGGGGGTGGGGGGGTGCAACTTAATATTAGGAAGGTGTTCCTAATGTTTCGTACACTCAGTATATAGGTAATGAAGTGTGTACACACAGAGGGCATATATGTCAATGCTGGATGATGGAGGTAGGAGACAGGAAGAAAGAACCATTCAGGCCATCAAAGACATCCCTGTATGAAGAAGAGCATTCGTCTAGAGTCTGCCAGGGGCTTCTTAAGACTGGTCTAACAGTTGACAGATGGAGCCTGTCTTCTCCTGAGGCGCATCATCGTGGAGCTATCTCACTAAACCTTTGATTAGAAGCCAGCTCTTTGTTGTGGGGTTTTTACATCTTCACCCAAACTCAGTAAAACTGGAAATGGCATTGGCTCTGTCTGGCTCAGCAGAGATCCTTTTGGCAATGGAAATGAACCCATCAAAGTACAAGTCCAGAACACGGAAAGACTCTCAAAACACTGCAAGGAGTGTGCATTTAATGAAACGAGGATCGATAGAAAAAATGTAGGCACATTACTAATGCTTTGTACTGAAGGGAGCAACTAAGAGCCTGCCTATTCATAAGAAGTATGTTCCGCAGAGATCACTGGCAATATTTCACATCATGCTTTACTATAGAAAAACAGATGCATGCAGGTAATGTATGCCGTAAAAAGGATTTAAAACTGAGAAGGATGAGATGCCACAAAAAAGATATCTAGATCCCTTCTAATAGTCACTGTCCAACTCAATACTATCTCTTACATAGTGGAATCTATTGTGCAACAGAAAAGGCACTAATATTTGTATTTTTTGAATTAACCTTTGTGAGGGCGACCTGGCAAGAAGGAAATACAGGGAAATAGCAGTGTACATAAAATATTACAACAACAAAAAATACAAAATACACACAAAACACAAAGTGTCACAAGTTACAGATACATTTGAAGATTATCTGTAACTAAGCTATGAAGACAACCACATCAAGTACGTGGAATTTAAAGAGAACTTTGTAGCACAGATATTATGGAGGTGAGTGGCTAGGGTGATAGTGGATGATTTTCTTTCTTTCAAGGAGACACAAAGAAGAATGGTATCCTTTGCTTGTCACAGTGAGCTCTGCCCTCAGAGCACAAAAGACCACCAAGGACGATAATTAAAGCTTTAAACTCTCTCTTGTAAATAATCTCCTGCGACAGATTTTTGAATCCCACCAAGGACACAGAGTTTCTACTGTGCTAATAATTTGGTCAGAGATGATCACTCCTAGTTAGTTTGAAAAAAACGTATAGTTTGCACACCTAGCACAATGGATCTCACACCACCATTTCAGTCAATAGATCTTCACATAGTTTACTCCAGTATGCTGGAGTTGATTTCCTTATTTTACGCCTAGTTCTAACCACCATAAATAGTAGATTGTGACCAGTAGGCCTACCTCTGTCAAGGTCCGGTCGATACCTCGAGGAGTCACTGGGGATATCAATAGAGGAACAGTTCCAGCGCATGTCAGCGAAGGTCTTCTGGCAGGTCTTCTTGACCTCGCGAGCTGCAGCGATGATGGTCTGCATGAGCTCCAGGTTGCTCCGACACAGCTGGGCTTGTGACGACACCAGGCCCGGCAGCAGCTTGCAGTGGTGGGTCTGGTTGATGTGTAAGGACACAGGTGTGTGTGATAGGGCCCTGGAACAGAAACAGACATGCAAAAGCCAATACAAGGTCATTTTCTTACTTATGCCATATACTGAGCCACATGTTTTCAACCATTCAAACACATAATGAGAGCTGTTTGGAATGGGGAACATTTTTGGCATTTGAACCACTTGACTTAGGAGATACAATGGAAATGCCAATGGAAATCTCTCAAGAAGTCACGAACAGGTAAAACATAACAGACCACAGCTTGGCATCAGGTTATTCTCCTGATTCAGTTCACTAGAGGAGGTTCCAGAACATGCCAAACAATTTATTCATCATAGGCAAAAGGCCAAATCTGACGGCGCTACATCTATTCATCTATCATCATTTACATTCTTCATTGGTTTAAAGGATTTTATTCGACCCGAGACTTTACTGTGAAATAAGTCATCTGAATATGGAAATCTAAAAGGGGGGCACACATACTTTGTTTTCACTTAGACTGAATAGAAGATTACTTCATAGAAAAACCACCAGAGAACCTGGTCAGTCAGTCAGTTCCTGATCTCTGTTTTCTATGTCTTGCAGGAGCACTGCGAGGGAGAGAGAGTTCCGTGAGAACCAGCCAATGCCTCCAGCACCTTGGCCTGTTTGGGATTAGGAGGAAGGGGGCGGCCACTCCATGCCCAATGATAAGCTGTGACACCCCTGTGCTCCTGGTAACCCAGCGCTCACAAGTGTTTATGGCCCCATCTGGTTCACATCCAGGCCCTGTAGCAATATCAAGGCTGGGAGAGACCCTTTCTACGATACGATTTAGTACAATGTCATGCAATCCCCAGTCTCACTCTCTCTCTCTGAGGCACATTTGCTGCTCAACGGTTATAGCGTAGAGAAATATTAACAACTCACTCATATAGGTTTCAGATGCTACAGATGCTAAATAACCATTCCAAATCATGTGCAGGCTTAAAATGTCCATGAATCTATGAACAGAATACAAATATGTACCAAAATCACTAAAGAGTGTGCAAAGCTGTCATCAAGGCAAAGGGTTTGAAGAATCACAAATATAAAATATATTTTGATTTGTTTTAACACTTTTTTTGGTTATTACATGATTCCATATGTGATATTTAATTGTTTTGATAAAGAAAAACCCTGGAATGAGTAGACCAAAACTTTGGACTGGTACAGTATATATATATATATATATATATATATATATATATATATATATATATATATATATATATATATATACAAAAGTATGTCGAAACCCCTTCAAATTAGTGGATTCGGCTATTTCAGCCACACCTGTTGCTGACAGGTGTATAAAATCGAGCACACAGCCATGCAATATTCATAGACAAACATTGGCATTAGAATGGCCTTACTGAAGAGCTCAGTGACATTCAACGTGGCACTGTCATAGGATGCAACCTTTCCCTGGTCAACTGTAAGTGCTGTTATTATGAAGTGGCCACGTCTAGGAGCAACAATGGCTCAGCCGTAAAGTGGTAGGCCACACAAGCTCACAGAATGGGACCGGCGAGTGCTTTGTGGCAACAGTTTGGGGAAGGCCCTTTCCTGTTTCAGCATAACATTCTGACTAGACCAAGCGCGCACGTGCATGTTCATTTTGTCCGCCCACACCAGATGCGATCAGGACACACAGGTTGAAATATCTAAACGAACTCTGAACCAACTATATTAATTTGGGGAGAGGTCGAAAAGCATTAAACATTTAAGGCAATTTAGCTAGCTAACTTGCTGTTGCTAGCTAATTTGTCCTGGCATATAAACATTGGGTTGTTATTTTACCTGAAATGCACAAGGTCCTCTACTCTACTGACAATTAATCCACAGATAAAAGGGTAAACCGAGTTTGTTTCTAGTATCTCCTCATTCAGGCTTCTTTTTTGGACTTTATATGGCGGTTGGAAACCAACCTTAAGGTGCATTACCACCACCAACTGGACTGGAGTGTGGACCTCAGTTCATCTTTCAATCACCCACATGGATATATGCTCCTAAAAACCAATGAGTAGATGGGAGAGGTGGGACTTGCAGCGCGTCAAGCGTCACAAATAGAACTGAGTTCTATTTTAGTGCCTGGCTATGCAGACCAACTCCATATTAATTCAACGAGCAGGTGTCCACATACTTTTAGTAATGTAGTATATATATATATAATTTATTTATTTTTAATTATTTATTCATTTATTTTTTTTCATTTTTGGAAATTGATCCGCCAGTTGCCCATCCCTGCTGTAGAGCATTAATTTTCCAATCTCTAATTCCAGTTCAAATCTTCTTATTAACATTCACCAGGGAACAAATTGAGAACCTCATGTAATCTCAGTACACATAGACAATATGGCAAAAATGTTCATCTTCAGATGGACAATAAAGTTCTATTATATTCTGTTATTTTCTATAACAGATTAAGAATCAATAAAGTAAAAAACAAGAAGGATTTGGAGAGTCCTATCTTCTGTACAACATAGTGCACAATAAAGGAAAAATGCAGACACAAAAATAAGGAAAGAAAAGGTCCTTACAGCCATTTGATGCCGGAGCAGATCTGGGACAGCAGCAGAATGGTAAGCAGACAGAGCGGGAGGGTGTTAGACATTTTCTTCATGATGATAATGTTCCAACTTAGAGATGACGGTAATGCAGGTGAATGTTGGCTTCTAGGCTCTTCTAGATGCAATCACAAGTCAACTGTCATGGCACCGTCTCACCCTCTATCCCCTGTTTGGTGGAATAGAAATATGCACCATTAAAATGCACCCGCAGTGAGAATGTCACATTTAAAAGTTAATATTCTGTTAACTCATACCCAAATAATGTTGTTGACTCATACTATACTCATATATGTGGGCAAAGGATAAATTGGAGAAGAAGAAAAAACACCTCAAACTTGTATCTCGAACAGACATACAAGATTGTTCTATTTCCTCATAAAGGATGAGCTGGCCTATCAGCGGTCTATTTGCGTGAATATTTTGAATGACCAGAATATGCCCACACCATTCCCACACAGAAAAGCTTCATTTTAACATAACTAATTACAAAAAATTTGGAAGGAAAACTTTATTACTCATATTGTCATTAATTATAGGTCATATTTATACAAATCTGGAAACACTGGACAGTTACTTTAAAGCAACATTCCACAGCAAATATTCAAAACAAAATGTCAAAAGATAATCTATACAATATTGGTTTTATTTATTGTCACATTTTTTTTTAAATATAGTGGAAAAGTAATAGAGAAATCTAAAACTCTATTTCAATAAATGTATTAATTATGGAAGCCTCTTTCCCACTGCAACAACACCAAGACACATATTGAGCATAGCAAAGTTTATAGCAGCACATAAACTTTGCTGAGTTTGCTCATAAATTTCAATGATCCTTTTGGGAAACGCTGATCATGTAAATTACATAAACTCTCGCGAAAGTTGACAGAATCTCAAAAATTCTCAGAAGAATTCTCACAAAATTCTCACAATTGATAAAAGATGACCTTCCCAAAAGTGCTACCCTTCCACAAATGCCCAACTACGACCAATTCTGCACTAAATATCCTGTATATATATATATGTGTTTTGTTCTGTTTGTTTGTTTTTACAAATGAGCACTTAAAATGTAACTTAGGCTATATAACCACAAACTGAACTGTAATTTCTACTTAACTTTGGAGAAATTTCAGAAGGAATTTTAGATTGTAGGATGATCAGTGGAAGGCTACAACAAACCAGCACAGTAGACCTATAGCCTCCAGCAGACACGGTTGTAGGCCTACATGGCATTACCTGCATCAGATAGGGCCTTTTATTGTCCATGTGAATCTCAGAGCTTTACATCTATGCATAAAACAAAACACTCTGATTGATTGTAGTGATATATGCAGTGGGACGAGTAGTTGCTTAATAATTCTTATAACCACAAACAATAAGACATATATCAATATTATCACCAGGGCCAAATATTCACAAGCATCATTAACCATGTGTGTAATGATGATCCATCCAAGTTTATAGTTTAAAGTGTATAGTTTCGAGTTGTCATCTAAATTGGGTTAGGACTATATGCTGTACAGGAGCGTAACAAGACACTTAGGAAATGTAAACTAAAACGCATGTGGTTGCCTATACGCGCTTGCAATCAACCATCAATTTAGACTAGAGAAGAAAATCCGATTCTACATTGTTTACATTTCTTTAACATTGACATTAACGTTTCACTACTCGACCCCTACAGTTGTGGTAGCTAGTTAGTAGCCTAGTTATATTAATCCCGAGCTCCCATTAAATGTTTACTTAAGGTGCATTGGGTTTATGCGAGGGAAACTTCTCTATACATGCAGAGGTTAAATTAAGATTTGTGTGGGGTGAACTGTCAATTAAATTATTTGTTTTTCCATGATCATCTTCAACAAATATCAATTAAATTCCCTCTATTAGACATGTCAGCCACTCAACCTAAAGCGGTGGAACTTTTTCCCACATCGTTCTCTTTCAATTTCCCACATGAATGCATGTTTGAAGCTGTCGTCTTGTTTCTAAGCCTTCTATTTCTATTCAGTCCCTGTGGGAACGGGAGGAAAATTCAAAAAGGCACTTGCACAGCTGAGTTATCTTTGTTG
Organism: Salmo salar; assembly: GCF_965601325.2. Classification (NCBI taxonomy): domain Eukaryota; kingdom Metazoa; phylum Chordata; class Actinopteri; order Salmoniformes; family Salmonidae; genus Salmo; species Salmo salar. The sequence goes on along the minus strand of NC_138294.1, from coordinate 60,074,907 downwards.
CAGGTGCATGTTAACAATTGAATAACACGAAAAGAAAGAGAAACCCGCACACTGCTCTTGCTAGTAGCACTGTTCTTTAATAAGCTCTACTTATCGGCCTCAAGGCCTTCGTCAGAGCTTTCTCGTCTGAGCTTTTTTTTGCGAGGCAAATAAAATGAAGTTAAAGTTAAAATGCAAATACTTTGAGTCACGTTCAACTTCATGAAATGGCCTGTCGAGTCGTTATTCCAACAATACATTGGATACAATCTATCCAAACTACAAGAGCAGAACTTGATAAAATATAAGCTTTAAATAGCCTAACTCGTGTTAAAACAAGCTTTAAAACAACAACAAAAATAAGCATGTTATCGATAACTTTAGACTATGATAGTCATGTCATGAAAAACTATAATATTGCTCCTCACCTTTAATGATGATTAAGTATCAATTCCGTGTAGCCTAATATCCTTTTGAATTCAATATCTTCCACAAACACGTATAAATCCACAATTTCGTAATTCGAATGAATCCCAAAAAGACGAAAGCATCGTTTACTCCCCAGCAGCAGTGGCTCTCCTCTCTCGCAGGTTCCTCAGGGTGGTGTGTCTCGAGCTGCTGAATGTGTCTGACTCTTGGCAGTTGGGCAGCCTCAACTCATAAGTACTCCTGCACGGCTTTGATCTCACTGGTGATGTCAGGCACACTTAGCATAACAAAGCGCGTTGGATTTGGAATTCCAAGGAAAGGGGTAAGACACTCATTGTCCAATCTTGTTCTACACATGATAGACAATTGTGTTATAGGTGATGTTTGTTATATATATATTTTTTTTTTTTGCAGTATCATTTTCGAGGTTGCCCACAACAATAGCCTAACGCTCACAATAATGATGACAATATATAATATAAATCACGAATAATAACATGTAGGCTATTTTTATTATGGTTATTATAATTATGATTATTATGTTTATTGTTATGCGTTTTATTATTATTGTTGTTGTTATTGTTATTATTATTGTTATTAATTAATTAGCCTATTATTATTATATTGTATTATATTATACTATCATTACCTTCATTGGGCCTATTGTTTTCTTATCAGCATCATCTATCTAATTAAAAACTGTTTTTAATTTATTATTGAACTTCTATATGCTGAGTTTTCTTAAATAAATTCGATAATAATAAACAAAATATTGAAAATATGAAACGCACATATGATGCCACCATGGTCACCTCATAAATGTTTACAAGCGAGACAGGTAACTATTGCTTTATAGTTTCTCTTCATAGCTTCATGTTCCCATGCATCGCAATGTACATTTTATATACCTAGCTCTCTCTGCTCACTTCGCCACCTGCAGAGAATTCCGTAACGCTCAGTGCTCTCCCCGCAGTAAAACAACCACATACCCACGATCCTTAATAACCATACATTTAAGACACATTCATTAATACTGTTTCCACTGTTAACACTATTCCAGTGTGTCGTCTGACAGAGCGGGAACCCCCGCCGGTAATTAGTGCGGCTGTTTGCTTTTATGGGGGAAAAAACTTTATGAGAGAAAGGAGAGGATGGCAAAGTATAGGCTACCTATAGGCTACAATTCAAGTTCAGAAAGCTTGGTCCTAATGACTCAGATTAAAAAGAGGGATGGTATTTTATTAAACTGGCTTAACCAGCGCATAATTAAATTAATTCATTTATAATTGAACATTTATATTAAACGTTATTATTCTTTCAATTACTCAAACGTATTTATTCAAAAAAATGTGGACAGCAGTTATGTTATGGGACACTTTGCCAAATAGTTTAAACAATGTTGAACACCTGATACAGTCTTTGTAAAAACAAAAGACAAGCTGGAAAAGTATTTTTATGATATATATTAATTAAAGCAAGACCACAGTTATTCAGATTTTACAATGCCGGGCTTTCTGTTTCACTGGGGTATAAAAATGAGGTAACAAGCATGAAAAATCCCTGTGTCACTCATCACCATTGGAAAAGGCAAAGTGCTCAAAAACGAAAGAGACAAATGGTTGCTGACCTTCATAAATTAGGCAATGGGTACAACAAATAGCAACAAAAAAATAATATGCCACTTACCACTATTAGGGCAAACCTTAAGAAGTTTAAAACCATTGGAACAGTGTTACACTTGCCTGGTAGGTCTATCTTGTCCCCACACACCGTGAGGAAGATGGTTCAGGAGGAAAATAAAAATCCAAGGGCCAAGGTTTGAGAATTACAGAACTTGGTTGCATATTCGGGTCACCAAGTCTCAACATCTACAGTTAGATGCTATCTTCATGCCAATAGGCTCTTCGGAAGAGTAGCCTGAAAAAATCCTTTATGCAACCGACAAATGTAAATGCCCAGAGTTTGCCTAAGCATTGTCACTTGTATTGAAACCGGTGCTAGGGTCAGATGACACAAAAATAGAGCTCTTTGGCTACGCACACCAGTGGTGAGTTTTTTGACTAAAGAAGGATGCATATGCAGAAAAGTACCTCATACCTACTGTAAAATATGGATGTTATGTGGCTGTTTTGCTTCCACTTGTCCTGGGCCCTTGTGAAGGTCAAAAGCATCATGAACTCTACCAAGTATCAGAACATTTTACAGTCCCTCCAGCATTTCACAGCGTTTTTTGTGATATTTGCTGGCAAAAATTGTTGATTTAGCTTTTTCATGGCAATATGCAATGATTTTGTCAAATTTTACATGAAAATGCGCTGATGGGGGAAAAAGTTTGACCTGTGGCTTGATTGAACCCTATGATGCTGTAAATGTGTGATGTTTGGTTGAAATTGAAAGCCCTTTTTTAGTACTGTGGTGAGGTAGTTTGGTTCATTTTATGCGATAATAGCGCGATGATTGCTCAAATTTGCAAGCCCTCACACAATATGCAGGAAATTGTTGATTTTGCGAAACAAAATGATCGCAGAATCACAAAATCCTGGAGGGACTGATTTTAGCCAAATACTTGGTTGCCTCTGCCAGGAAGCTGACATTTGGCCACAGGTGGCTCTTCCAGCAAGACAATAACTCCAAGCACACATCAAAATTCACAAAGAAATGGTTAAGTGACCACAAAATAAAGAATGTGCAATCGCCATCTCAGTCTCTGGACTTGAACCCCATTGAAAACTTGTGGTTTGAATTGAGGAGGGCATTCTATAAGTGCAGACAGAAGGATATCAAAGATCTGGAAAGATTCTGTATTAGTATAAAATAATATATTTATTTAGCATACAATATAGTTTATTATCTTTATGAAGGGTGCCAATAATTTTGGACCTGACTGTATATATAGGATTTTCAGCATAGAGAAAGTTCTATTGTCAAGAGAAACCATTAACATTATCACAGCCACTTTTTCTCACTCCATCTTTTTTTTTACTCCACAGGAGTTCTCTAAGGATATATTCTGCCTTTTATGGTCGGATATCATGAAACTTGCTTGAAAGGCAACTATATGAAAGCAAATAAAAGGATTGTTTCACAGAGACCCCCCCCCCCCCCCCCCCCCACACACACACACACACACACACACACACACACACACACACACACACACACACACACACACACACACACACACACACACACACACACACACACACACACACACACACACACACACACACACACACACACACACACACACACACACACACACACACACACACAAAGCGGATGTTACACAAAACTGTCTGTTCTACAACCAGTAAGATCCTGTGTAGAGTGGGCTGGGCTCCAGATGCGCCTGCATGCATGTTTTAAACAACTGACTTTGCTACTCACCCGCGCCAAACATGCTAGCAGATCCTCTACTGGCTGCTCCAGAGGGAAGGGAGGATTAACCCCCGGTTTCTTACCACCGGTTTTATCAAGTGGGGTAGACACATTTACGAACCAGAACATGCTCACTTCCCCTCTGTACAGGATGATTCTGTGGCCCAAATCTGTTTGGCAAACGGTACAATCCAAGGTTGTTCTTTGACAGTCACATATATCTAGCCAACGGTTGGAGTTTGAATTAAAGGCTCAATGCAGCTGTTCATATCTCAATATTAAATAATTTCTGGATAACAATTAAGTATCTTTGTGCAATTTTTTAAAAGTTGAAATGGTCCAAAAAGAAACAAAAATAGCTTCTTAGCAAAGAGCAATTTTTCAAGCAAGAATTTTGCTAGGATTGTCTGGGAGTGGTCTGAGTGAGGATGATAATTGGATAAGCCTATTGGGAGGGATATGTAACCTGAATAATAGCTGTTATTGAAAGAGAGGTTTGAACCCCTAATTTCTATTGGTCCATTAACCTACTGTCTATATATATATACTGAACAAAAATATAAACTCAACATGTAAAGTGTTGGTCCCATGTTTCATGAGCTGAAATAAAATATCCCAGAAATGTTCAATATGCACAAAAAGCTTACTTCTCTCAAAGTTTGTCTACAAATTTGTTTACATCCCTGTTAGTGAGAATTTCTCCTTTGCCAAGATAATTCATCCACCTGACAGGTGTGACATATCAAGAAGCTGATCATCAGCATGCTGGGGACAATAAAAGGTCACTCTAAAATGTACAGTTTTGCCACAGATGCCACAGATGTCTCAAGTTTTGAGGGAGCATGCAATTGGCATTCTGACTGCAGGAATGTCCACCAGAGCACTGAATGTTAATTTCTCTACCATAAGCCTCCTCCAATGTCGTTTTAGAAAATTTGGCAGTACGACCAACTGTCCTAACAACTACAGACCACATGTAACCACGTCAGCACAGGACCTACACATCCAGCTTCTTCACCTGCGGAATTGTCTGAAACCAGCCACCCGGGTAGCTGATGAAGTTGAGGAGTATTTATGTCTGTAATAAAGCACTTTTGTGGGGAAAAACTAATTCTGATTGGCTCGGTCTCACTCCCCAGTGGGTGGGCCAGGCTCCCAAGTAGGTGGGCCTATGCCCTCCCAAGCCCACCCATGGCTACGCCCTTGCCCAGTCATGTGAAATCCATAGACTAGACTGATTTCCTTATATGAACTGTAACTCATTTTCTACATTTACAGCATCATATGGTTCAATAATAGTGCTTACATCCAAACTTTGAAATAACACATATGGAATCATGTAGTAACCAAAAAAGTGTTAAACAAATCAAAATATATTTTAGATTTTAGATTCTTCAACATAACCACCCTTTGCCTTGATGACTGCTTTGCACACTGTCTACTGTATATATACTTATACTACCTGTTGATGTCACCAGACAGGCCAAAACTCCATCCCACCAAAACAGGTAGAAATTTCAGGCAGTCTTTTCAAACACCTTTTACACTAAAATGGCATTATCATCATTTTCACAATTTCACAGTATTATTCCAACCTCATCATGTGGAAATATGTATAAAACACAGGAAATGATGTTGTTGACCCCAATGGGCCGTTAATCATGCATCCTATTTGTAGTGTGACTGCACTATGCCATGTTTCTGGTTCTGGCAGAGTGGGCAAAATGGGTTTTATTGCAGTCAACTGTGAATGGGCATGGGTTGTACTGTGTGTGGGGAAGGAGGGGGCTTCAGCAGAGCATACTGTCACTGGAGCACTATAGCAGTGTCTCAGGATTGATTGTTTTACACAGAGGCTCTCCATTCCTGTGTAAGCCAGGATCAACACACAGGCCTTTTATTTCCCATCTCACCTTTTAACCAACACACAGTGGAAATTAAACCTTTTGGCTGTTCTAATTGGACACAAATTAAATAACTCTTCGTTTTTTACCAGATAGTCAGCAAAGCTTAGATTTAGTACCTGCAAACCAGAATGGTGAGAGAGCATTACTTTTGTTTTACCAATTAGCTACTCGTAGTTAGTTAACATCATGCTATTTAATGTTGATGCAACTTGCCAACTGTGCACACACTGGTTGAATCAATGTTGTTTCCACACAATCTCAATGAAATTACCTTGAACCAACGTGGAATAGACATTGAATTGACGTCTGTGACCAGTGGGTTGCCTTGGTACAATTATTCTCTGTATATGTATAACAAACTCACAATGCCTTGTTCTACCCAAGAAAAAGAGCCTAAAGTGATCTGAATACAGTGCTTAATCGTTTGGGAGGGGAAAATGCTTAAATGTTTGATAGGAATGGCTCTTCCAGCTCACAATGTTGTCCCATTGTCTCCCCTATCTCAAGAGTATCAGATATATCAAGAGGCTGGAGGCTGGCCAGGAGAAGATAAGACCACTTACCTTTCACCTCCTGGGATCCAGGCCTGAATGGGTCCTGAGTCACAGCTACCGAACTACCCCATGAAAAGATTTACCTGTCTGGCATCCATTCAACACTTGCCTTTTATCCCTCTATCCCTCTAGTCCCGTGTTTCTAAGCACCACCACCAGACTGGAAGATTTCATCATGGTGTTGCAGAAACGTGTTTTAACGCTCACATACTCCCATCTACTGGCTTACAAGATTGTTGTTAGTTCAATCAACTCACTAATGTGAATGCCGTTGCATTATTGTGAGAAAGATCTAAAAGTTGATATACAATGCAATTGAATGAAGTGTCCTCTTGTTGATGTTACAGGTTAGAAACATATGTCCTAGCTTTTTCACAGAACATTTCTCACACACACGAACATACTGTAGCTCTTCCTGGCTTGTTACAATTAAGGCAACAACTTCAATTCATAAATTATTACTCTATTGTGCTATCTTTCACCAGTAGATAGTATTGAACACACAACTATGATTCACAGCATAGAGATCAATAACCAACATTAAAAAAAATCTGCCCGAGAAGAACAAAAACTTTAAAAACAATAGATTTCATACCCACAATTATTTATTTTTTTGGAATTGTTCATCAAATGTCAACCAACAAACACTAAACACTACATGCTATTGTCAGTTTGTACTGATATAAAGCATTTGTGTCTAAGACATCCTACATAACGCAGCACCATAACCAATGAAAGACATTTCCCTATAACGGGGTAGGCAACTAGATTCAGCCACGGGCTGATTTTTATTGGAGCTGATGGTCAGGGGTGAAACATAATTATAATAATTTGCACACTGCAAATTGACCACAACTAACTAAGTCTAGAAAGAGATTGTATTTGAAAATAACTATAATTTCATACCTTGAATTACATTGAAACACAATCAAATATGTTTCTTGGAAACAGATTTCCTAATTAAACATTTTTTTTGCTGAATTCCTGGTCATTTTACAAAAAAAACTAAAACATGTTTTTTTTTATAAAAAGTTTGGGGACCCAAAAAAATCACTCAGACGGTTTTGGCCCGTAGGCCGCCTGTTACCGACCTCTGCCCTATAAACACCAACAAAGGGAAAACGCATCATCAAAGAGGATTTATTGAGTGCAGTTTAACAATGTGAAAATTGTATTTTGAAGTATGCATTTTCAGGTGCTCTTCTTGTGAAAACAGTCCAGAGTGTACCTCACAGCAGGGTCCACCACAGAAACAACATTTACATTTACATTTAAGTCATTTAGCAGACGCTCTTATCCAGAGCGACTTACAAATTGGTGCATTCACCTTATAATATCCAGTGGAACAACCACTTTACAATAGTGCATCTAAATCTTTTAAGGGGGGGGGGGGTTAGAAGGATTACTTTATCCTATCCCAGGTATTCCTTGAAGAGGTGGGGTTTCAGGTGTCTCCGGAAGGTGGTGATTGACTCCGCTGTCCTGGCGTCGTGAGGGAGCTTGTTCCACCATTGGGGTGCCAGAGCAGCGAACAGTTTTGACTGGGCTGAGCGGGAACTGTGCTTCCTCAGAGGTAGGGAGGCGAGCAGGCCAGAGGTGGATGAACGGAGTGCCCTTGTTTGGGTGTAGGGCCTGATCAGAGCCTGAAGGTACGGAGGTGCCGTTCCCCTCACAGCTCCGTAGGCAAGCACCATGGTCTTGTAGCGGATGCGAGCTTCGACTGGAAGCCAGTGGAGAGAGCGGAGGAACGGGGTGACGTGAGAGAACTTGGGAAGGTTGAACACCAGATGGGCAGCGGTGTTCTGGGTGAGTTGTAGGGGTTTAATGGCACAGGCAGGGAGCCCAGCCAACAGCGAGTTGCAATAATCCAGACGGGAGATGACAAGTGCCTGGATTAGGACCTGCGCCGCTTCCTGTGTGAGGCAGGGTCGTACTCTGCGAATGTTGTAGAGCATGAACCTACAACGATAATCATCCAATGCTCTACACCCAGGAGAAGATTGGAGCACATCTTTTGTGTACGATTTGTTCTTAATCATTCTATACCTCTGCTTTGAGAAGCCTAAGTCCTTTCAAGTGACAGATGGGTGGCACTTTTTAAAACATTTCATGTGGTCTTCAAGGAGGAGTGCTCAGGCCTGCATCTACACAGTGTATAGGACTGTTTATCCATTCATGGAAAATGTAGGCCTCCTTCTCTGGATCCAGAATCCAACACCATTGGTTACTCATTTCAAAGGTGAAATTATGTATTTACAGATTCATTTAAAATTAAAAAGTGGAGGGTGCTCAACCAAGGTGCAACCAAAACATTTGATAATGATTAAAAAAGAAAAAACGTAATGCTCACTGACCATTGAAAACTTGTTTTATTCAAGTTAAAAGATGAATGTTTAGGCCATCAATGGCCTTCATCAAAACAATGACACAAAAGCCCCCTTTATACCTCCTGTCTGTTGGCCTGATCTTGTACACATTCTGATTGTAGCCACATTTGGCGACAGGTGTAAACAATCAAAAGATGCATTGCGATCTGATTGTGATTAGATATTTCTGACCACCTCCGCAGGTAGTCGAAGAAGCATCTTGTACGGATAGCCTTGAAGTGTACATGCACCCTGACAACGAATGCTATAAAGTTGGCCAACGTTACGATGTTCCCGCCCTCTCAAATAAATCACACTGGCCAGTTGATGTATTAATTCTGGACAAGGATACCTCTGCAATTCCTCCAGAATTAGAAACCAAGTGCCTACTGGCACTGCGATAGGATTCCACAGTCGAATTATGCAATAAGACCCGAGGAGATGTGGTATATTAGCCATATATCACAAACCCCAGAGGAGCGTTATTGCTATTATAAACTGGCTCCCAAAGTAATTAGAGCAGTAAAACGAAATGTTTTGTCATACTCATGGTATACGGTCTGATATATCATGGCTTTCAGCCAATCATAATTCAGGGCCAAAACCACCCAGTTTATAATCGAAATTAGATCACACATATAGAAAATAAGACATTCATGAAAAGGTACTGTATCATCCAGAATGAGAGAAAAAGGGTCCCCGTTTCAATTCCCACTCCCAACGCCAGCGCAAAATCAAACATTTTGAAAAGATCATACCAAAAGGCCAAGGACTGTCATAGCAGTAGTGGGAATGGGAGAACCCAATGCCCTTTTTATTCATAGCTGGACATGGTATTGGGTGACCATCCCATCACCCGCCCACCGTTCATTCTGGACAGTACTGTGGCAATATTGAGGGAAAGCTGCTGGGCGCATAGCTCATAGCTTTCTGTAAGCATGAGCGAGGCTACTGTCCAATTTGATGTAAAATATTAAGGATTATATTATGCTACTTTTAGATTTACACTTTATTCCTTTATAAAGGCATAGTATTTGCATTATTTGCAAGCTCCTTTACACTTTTTATCCATTGCTGCTTTTATCCATTTTCATAATTTCACCACACATCTGGCTATAGACTTACATATGAGAGGTTCTTCAAAATACAAACTGTTGGAATGCCAATTCTTTTAAGACCTACCTAAACATAACCAATGCACCTAGGCCTACAAAGCCGTTTTACTGTTTTTAAAATATAAGGATATATTAAATATTTATTTGTACAGCTGTGGACAGGTCGAGGATATTGAGACAGTAGCATATTATGCCCAGTCTTAACTCGTTGGATAACAAATATAGGATGTAATGATGAGAGTGTAAAACTATTGCTTATAAAAGTGTGCTGTTTTCTGCCAATTTATAAAGCTTGTGTCATAAGGAAAGTCCAAGGCAGGTTGGATTCATTTGCATACAGGGAGGGACCAGGGAATCTGGTCACAATATGGACACTGTGGCAGAAAAGAGACATGTTATTACCATGAGTAGATCCAACAAATCTCAATCAGATAGTGATCAGATCATCTTGATCAGATGACGACAATCACATGTTAATGCAAGGTATAACCAGGGCTAAAGGGAATGGACAAGTACATATGATGATACATATGATATAGTTCCATACTACAATCTGGCCACACAATATTTACAGATTTCTCGATTTGCTTTGCTGGGACTGTCAGGGTTTATAAACCACTTATAAAGCACATGCAGTGCATTCGGAAAGTATTCAGACCCCTTGACTGTTTCCAAAAATATTTTACATCACAGCTTAATTCTAAAATGAAATAGTTTTTTCCCATCAATCTACACACAATACCCCATAATGACAAATATTTTTTTTTCTTCATCATATCACATTTACATAAGTATTCAGACCCTTTATTCAGTACTTTGTTGAAGCACCTTTGGCAGTGATTATAGCCTCTTGGGTATGATGCTACAAGCTTGGCACACGTGTATTTGGGGAGATCCTCTCAATCTCTGTCAGGTTGGATGGGGAGCATCGCTGCAGAGCTATTTTCAGGTCTCTCCAGAGATGTTGATCGGATTCAAGCCCGGGCTCTGACTGGGCCACTCAAGGACATTCGGAGACTTGTCCCAAAGCCACTCCTGCGTTGTCTTGGCTGTGTGCTTAAGGTCATTGTCCTGTTGGAAGGTGAACCTTCGCCCCAGTCTGAGGTCCTGAGCATTCTGGAGCAGGTTTTCATCAAGGATCTCTCTGTACTTTACTCCATACATCATTCACTTGATCCTGACTAGTCTCCTAGTCCCTGCAGCTGAAAAACATCCCCACAGCATGATGCTGCCACAAACATGCTTCACCGTAGGGATGTTGCCAGGTTTCCTCCAGACTTGACGCTTGGCATTCAGGCCAAAGAGTTTAATCTTGGTTTCCTCAGATCAGAGAATCTTGTTTCTCATGGTCTGTTAGTCCTTTAGGTGCCTTTTGGCAAACTCTAAGCGGGCTGTCGTGGTTTCCGTCTGGCCACTCTACCATAAAGGCCTGATTGGTGGAGTGCTGTAGAGATGGTTGTACTTCTGGAAGGTTCTCCCATCTCCACAGAGGAACTCTGGAGCTCTGTCAGAGTGCCCATCGGGTTCTTGGTCACCTCCCTGACCAAGGCCCTTCTCCCCTGATTGCTCAGTTTGGCCGGGCGGCCAGCTCTAGGAAGAGTCTCGGTGGTTCCAAACTTCTTCCATTTAAGAGTGATGGAGGCTACTGGGTCCTTCAATGCTGCAGACATTTTTTGGTACCCTTCCCCAGATCTGTGCCCCGACAAAATCCTGTCTTGGAGCTCTACAATTCCTTCAACTTCATGGCTTGGTTTTTGCTCTGACATGTACTGTCAACTGTGGGACCTTATATAGACAGGTGTGTGCCTTTCCAAATCATGTCCAATTAATTGAATTTACCTCAGGTGTACTATAAAACAAATAAATCAATAAAACAAAATAATAATGAGAATTCAAATACTAAACAAAACAAAGGTTAGGAAAAGGTTAGGAAAATCAAAGGCCTTTTTTTCACCGCATGCACACTCAAAGAAAGGGGACAGAGAGACATTTCATCTAACATGAAAAGAGATGGCAGTGTTGGCTTCTGCACCATCATATAAGAGCATAATATTATTATGTCTGACAAGGTGTTACTGAAAGAGGAGGAAAAGGGAGAGCAGGTGAAAAGGGCAGTGGCAGGATGGAGATAAATCACCTTGGTGAGGTGATGATTTATGCAGGGTTTTGCATGGTGCTTCCCTTCACAGATCAGATTCACTCTGCTAACAACTCTCAGGAACACTGACCCAGAGAAAGATGGAGGAGCCAACAGTGGCAAGTGCTGCCACCACAGGACCATAGGCCTCTGGGCAGCACAATAGATTAATTGTGCAGCAGAAATATACATCTGTTTCTTATTCTCCTTCTTAGAATAGGTGGAGTGGTATCAGAGTACTGGAGCACTCTTTATAAATGGGTGACGCTTAATTCTGAGTGGAGCAGCAGTAGAAAAAGGGGTTACCAAAGCAGTAACCTAATCACAAGGTAATCCTCCTTGCCCTCTGCTGGTAAAGGGGCACATTTTTACTGGGCCAACCTCCGTACAAGAGCAATCAGTGACCCATTGCTGATGCCTGCCCTGGCTTTAGGAAAGATTTGGGTTTGGGAAATATTAGCACTGCACACAGATTTGGAAGCAACAGGTTCATCAATGGTATTCCTATGCATGTCACAGAGATATAATTTCAACAGTATGTCTGTCAAGTGCATAAAAACGTGTTTCCCGGGTCTGATCGGCAGACTTTGCATTGCAATAACTCAAACCAAATGGTCTATTTGTCGGTGGTTCTGAATTCTGGTCGGGCTGCCATTTCTTCCCTGCAAAAGGAACCTTGAAATAAAATCTAGTTAAGCCCGTCTGCATTCCTCTCCAGAGTGAGGTTAAATACTAGCAGTGTATGGACATGATTAGTGCCACAGGTCTTACATCAGTGCAGAACCTTGACTTCCAACAGGAAACCAGCGCAGAAGTTCAATTATGGCAATTCCTTGTTTTGATTGGAGAAGACATTTCTCGCTTGGAATAGCAAGGGGCCTCAAAAACAACCAACCAAAAAAGATTCAACATTAGAGATCAAGAGAGGAGTACAACAGACCTGAAATGAGGTCCACCTTTATTTCTGCATGACAGGGGTTGAGAGGTATACCAAGAGGTTATGGGACTGAGTAGAGCTAACTTCCAGCCTGGTCTCATTGACTAGATGTAACATAGTAAATGGAAATCCGGATCATATTTGGTATGGTTACATGAGACAGATGGTTACTTAAAGCAAAAACAAAAGTAACATGGTTGATTAGGGTGATTGCATAACATCCATGTCTAGCAACCCAAAGGTTGCGAGTTTGAATCTCATCATCGACAACTTCAGCATTTTAGATAATTAGCAACTTTTCAACTACTTACTACTTTTTAGCATGTTAGCTAACCCTTCCCTTAACCCTAACCTTAACCATTTTAGCTAACCCTTCCCCTAAACTTAACCCTTTTACCTAACTCCTAAACTTAACAATGACCTTAATCCTAACCCCTAGCCTAGCTAACAATAGGTAGGCTAACGCATACAAAGCAGAAAGAGGACCATTTCAAAATAATCTGTGGGACAACAAAAAAAATTGTCTGTCTGACAGCCGCAGATGTAAAATGCAGACCATGCAGCAATGATCTCTGTCGGAACCTCCGCAGGCCTTTAGAGGGAATGCAGCCCTCTAGTGCAGTCAGTACACAACACTATGCTCATCATGTCTCAGCTAGAACAGATGGTGACAGGGGTCCCAGCAGGGTCAGACAGCCAGGGAAGACCAGTCTATGGAGCTCAGGTGAGTTTTGCAGTAGACCTACATTAACAATATCAGTGAATGATACAAAGTTACATCTTGAATTGATGGGTAGACCTACAGTAGCTATGGGACAGCAGCTTAAGCTTCAAGCTACAGTCTGGGATCTGGGAATAATGTTCATTTCAATTATTGAACCATTGACTATATTATTGGATAATATAATGTATAAATGTACACCAAGGTAATTATTTGTCATGCCTCATTTTAGGAGGTTCAGTTGGTGACATGGATCTCAGCAGGGTCAGGCAGCCAGGGAAGACCAGTCTGTGCGGAGGTGAGGTGAATTTTTGCAAATACAACACTTTATTCTCTCTGTGTAGCAAACACTGGACAAGCCAGATGCAACTTCAAGGCAGTCTGACTAACCTCCAAAGTTGATTTCCAAACTGTATCAAGCGTTGATAGATGCTTTTCCCAATGACAAAATATGTAAAACAAAAATGTGAGGAAGACCTGGTAGAAGCTATTGATGATGATGAATGGATACAGATATGTTTGACTGCCCAGTCATGTTCATATCATCTCAGACATAAATTACTGCAATACTATATGCCAGTGAAACTGAATAACATGCACCCAGAAATGTCATTCCTCTGCTGGAGGTGTAAAACACAAAAGGGGACATATTTGCATGTGTTATGGGCTTGTGAAGGCTGGCTTAATTCTGGCAAAGACTATGTTATTTTATCTCAGCATGTCTACAGATTCTCCCTTATCCCTGTTTTTGTTTTCTTGGAAATGTTGATACTGGAGACTGTGTAACCAAGCATTTATAGCGGCTAACAAATGCATTGCCATGAATTGAAGGTTGGTTATCCTCCCACAATGTCAAGTTATGTATCACTAGATTTGATTTATTACAAGATTAAGGGTATACTGGGCAACTTTCATAAGGTCTGGGTGCCTTAAATGGAATTCAGTACGACTAAAATGAGTCTGTATTGAAAACATGCCCACGTCAGAGGAGGTACCTTTTAACATTCTCTGTTTCACGGAAACATGGCTCTCTCGGGATATGTTGTCGGAATCGGTTCAGACACCGGGCTTCATGCATCGCGCCGACAGAGATAAACACCTCTCTGGGAAAAGGAAGGGCGGGGGTGTATGCTTTATGATTAACGACTCACGGTGTAATCATAACAACATACAGGAACTCAAGTCCTTCTGCTCACCCAATCTAGAATTCCTTACAATCAAGTGCCGGCCATTTTACCTACCAAGTGAATTCTCGTCAGTTATAGTCACAGCTGTGTACATTCCCCCTCAAGCAGACACCAAGATGGCCATCAAGGAACCTCATTGGACTATATGCAAACTGGAAACCATACATCCTGAGGCTGCATTTATTGTGAGTGTGTTTATAAAGAAGTGCATTGGAGATGTTGTACCCACTGTGACTATTAAAACCTACACTAACCAGAAATCGTGGATGGATTGCGGCATTCGCGCAAAACTGAAAGCGCGATCCACCGCATTTAACCATGGAAAGAGATCTGGGAATATGTCTGAATATAAACAGTATAGCTATTCCCTCCACGAGGCAATCAAACAAGCGAAATTCACGAGACGTATGTGGCAGGGTCTACAGGAAATTATGGACTACAAAAAGAAATCCAGCCACATCATGGACACTGACGTCACGCTTCCAGACTAACTAAACACCTTCTTTGCCCGCTTTGAGGATAATACGGTGCCACCGTCGCGGCTCGCTAACAAGGACTGCACCCCCGCCCTGTAGCACTCACTTCTGTCATCATGAAGTGCTTTGAGAGAGTAGTCAAGGATCATATCCCCTCCACCTTACCGGCCACCCTAGACCCACTTCAGTTTGCATACCGCCCCAACAGGTCCACAGATGACGCAATCACCATCACACTGCACACTGCCCTATCCCATCTGGACAAACGGAGACGGAAAATATTTACACAAGAAGCAACCTAATATTACACAGTCAAACTCTCAGTCATTTAGTAAGTTCACCATTCTGCCATTCTCACTGTTATACATCGCACAGTGTTCAACACAATGGCTGTAAGAATGCTGTTCATTGACTACAGCTCAGCATTCAACACCATAGTACCCTCCAAGCTCATCATCAAGCTCGAGGCCCTGGGTCTCAACCCCACCCTGTGCAATTGGGTCCTGGACTTTCTGACGGGCCACCCCCAGGTGGTGAAGGTAGGAAACAACATCTCCCCTTCGCTGACCCTCAACACAGGGGCCCCACAAGGGTCTGCAAACTAGATGATTGAGTTGAAGGCGTGCATGGCCATGCAGTCGTAGGAGAACAAGGAGTACAGGAGAGGGCTGATTCACACAGTTAACACAGGTGCAGTTAAATCTAATGAACTTATCCTCTGCAGCAGAGGTAACTCTGGGTCTTCCTTTCCTGTGGCGGTCCTCATGAGAGCCAGTTTCATCATAGCGCTTGATGAAAGACATTGACTGACCTTCATGTCTTAAAGTAATGATGGACTGTCATTTCTCTTTGCTTATTTGAGCTGTTCTTGCCATAATATGGACTATGTCTTTTACCAAATAGGGCTATCTTCTGTACACCAACCTTGTAACAACACAACTGATTGGCTCAAACACATTAAGAAGGAAACAAATTCCACAAATGAACTTTTAACAAGGCGCACCTGTTAATTGAAATGCATTCCAGGTGACTACCTCATGAAACTGGTTGAGAGAATGCCAAGAGTGTGCAAAGCAGTCATCAAGGCAAAGGGTGGTTTGTTTCACACTTTCTTGGTTACTACATGATTCCATATGTGTTATTTCATAGTTTTGATGTCTTCACTATTATTCTACAATGTAGAAAATAGTAAAAATAAAGAAAAACCCTGGAATGAGTAAGTGTGCCCAAACTTTTGCCTGGTACAGTAAATCTAGCATATTGGCTGATATAGCCCAGTAATAAAATATAGGGATCATGTGAGACTGTGGTAATTGAACAGATTTGTTAATTAAGTTATTTTGGTGCATTTTATATTGCCTATTGGACGCACAATTGCTGGGACCACGGCTGGAAAGTGACCTACGTCACATACGCCTAAAAGCGGTTGTGTTTGGGACCAGTTCTTGCAGTAGCGGTAGCGGGTTGGAGTCAGACAAAGGTGGGAGCAGGATGAAGAAATAGGTCCTGCGCAGACCTCTGCTGTGCACCATGACAGTCAGGATTTTAATGTTAGAGCTGTTTATTACTGTGTCAGTGTGAAAAGTAGGGAATTTGCTAGGGAAACTGACAGATCAATAACGTTACATTGCCACACTGACTAAAACTCACATTGCACTGATAAAATGTCAGAATATCAATATTCAATCCAATGGCCCATGGTTTCATTGTTTGATTCAGGTCTAGTCTGATTGAGGCACAAAAAGAATAGCTAACGTTAGAGCTGCCCAAAAGTTAGCTCTCTCTCTCTAATGGTACATCAACTGGCAAAAGCTAGCCAAGTTCATTTACTTTTGAAACTGACAAAACATAGGCTAGAAAACATTTCCATACAAACAACAGCTATTAGATAGTAATAATAGACACCTCATATCTCTATCTGACAGATAACTAGAGGCTAGAGCTGACCTGGCTGTGGTATCTAGCGTGGCTTATTCAGTCGACAGGGGATGAAACATTAGCTAACGTTACATGTCAGTTACAATACTAGCTCAACACCGCGAATAAACACTAGTTTATTTTTTTCTGTTAAACAGCAGTTACAGTGAGGGAAAAAAGTATTTGATCCCCTGCTGATTTTGTACGTTTGCCCACTGACAAAGAAATGATCAGTCTAGAATTTTAATGGCAGGTTTATTTGAACAGTGAGAGACAGAATAACAAAAATATCCAGAAAAACACATGTCAAAAATTTTATAAATTGATTTGCATTTTAATGAAGGAAATAAGTATTTGACCCCCTCTCAATCAGAAAGATTTCTGGCTCCCAGGTGTCTTTTATACAGGTAACGAGCTGAGATTAGGAGCACACTCTTAAAGGGAGTGCTCCTAATCTCAGTTTGTTACCTGTATAAAAGACACCTGGCCACACAAGCAAGCAATCAATCAGATGCCAAACTCTCCACCATGGCAAAGACCAAAGAGCTCTCCAAGGATGTCAGGGACAAGATTGTAGACCTACACAAGGCTGGAATGGGCTACAAGACCGTCGCCAAGCAGCTTGGTGAGAAGGTGACAACAGTTGGTGCGATTATTCGCAAATGGAAGAAACACAAAATAACTGTCAATCTCCCTCGGCCAGGGTCTCCATGCAAAAGATCTCACCTCGTGGAGTTGCAATGATCATGAGAACGGTGAGGAATCAGCCCAGAACTACACAGGAGGATCTTGTCAATGATCTCAAGGCAGCTGGGACCATAGTCACCAAGAAAACAATTGGTAACACACTACGCCGTGAAGGACTGAAAACCTGCAGCGCCCGCAAAGTCCCCCTGCTCAAGAAAGCACATATACATGCCAGTCTGAAGTTTGAATCATTCAGATGTTCATTGGCAGAGGGCAACTGGGTGAAAGTGTTGTGGTCAGATGAGACCAAAATGGAGCTCTTTGGCATCAACTCAACTCGCCGTGTTTGGAGGAGGAGGAATGCTGCCTATGTCCCCAAGGACACCATGCCCACCGTCAAACATGGAGGTGGAAACATTATGCTTTGGGGGTGTTTTTCTACTAAGGGGACAGGACAACTTCACTGCATCAAAGGGATGATGGACGGGGCCATGTACCGTAAAATCTTAGGTGAGAACCTCCTTCCCTCAGCCAGGGCATTGAAAATGGGTCGTGGATGGGTATTCCAGCATGACAATGACCCAAAACACACGGCCAAGGCAACAAAGGAGTGGCTCAAGAAGAAGCACATTAAGGTCCTGGAGTGGCCTAGCCAGTCTCCAGACCTTAATCCCATAGAAAATCTGTGGAGGGAGCTGAAGGTTTGAGTTGCCAAACGTCAGCCTCGAAACCTTAATGACTTGGAGAAGATCTGCAAAGAGGAGTGGGACAAAATCCCTCCTGAGATGTGTGCAAACCTGGTGGCCAACTACAAGAAACATCTGACCTCTGTGATTGCCAACAAGGGTTTTGCCACCAAGTACAAAGTCAGGTTTTGCAGAGGGGTCAAATACTTATTTCCCTCATTAAAATGCAAATCAATTTATAACATTTCTGACATGCGTTTTTCTGGATTTTTTTGTTGTTATTCTGTCTCTCACTGTTCAAATAAACCTACCATTAAAATTATAGACTGATACTTTCTTTGTCAGTGGGCAAACGTACAAAATCAGCAGGGGCTCAAATGCTTTTTTCCCTCACTGTAAGTGAATGTAAAATTCCAACTTCAACTGTAAAGTGAACAAGTTCCACAGACATGTGACTAACAGAAATTGAATAATGTGTCCCTGAACAATAGGGGGGTCAAAATCAAAAGTAACAGTCAGTATCTGGTGTGGCCACCAGCTGCATTAAGTACTGCAGTGCATCTCCTCCTCATGGACAGCACCAGATTTGCCAGTTCTTGCTGTGAGATGTTACCCCACTCTTCCACCAAGGCACCTGCAAGTTCCCGGACATTTCTGGGGGGATTGGCCCTAGCCCTCACCCTCTGATCCAACAGGTCCCAGCCGTGCTCAATGGGATTGAGATCCGGGCTCTTCGCTGGCCATGGCAGAACACTAACATTCCTGTCTTGCAGGAAATCATGCACAGAATGAGCAGTGTGGCTGGTGGCATTGTCATGTTGGAGGGCATGTCAGGATGAGCCTGCAGGAAGGGTACCACATGAGGGAGGAGGATGTCTTCCCTGTAACGCACAGCATTGAGATTGCCTGCAATGACAACAAGCTCAGTCCAATGATGCTGTGACACACCACCCCAGACGATGACGGACCCTCAACCTCCAAATCGATCCCGCTCCAGAGTACAGGCCTCGGTGTAACGCTCATTCCTTCGACGATAAACGCGAATCTGACCATCACCCCTGGTGAGACAAAACCGTAGTGAAGAGCACTTTTTGCCAGTCCTGTCTGGTCCAGTGACGGTGGGTTTGTACCCATAGGCCACGTTGTTGCCGGTGATGTCTGGTGAGGACCTGCCTTACAACAGGCCTACAAGCCCTCAATCCAGCCTCTCAGCCTATTGCGGACAGTCTGAGCACTGATGGAAGGATAGAGCGTTCCTGGTTTAACTCGGGCAGTTGTTGCCATCCTGACCTGTTCTGCAGGTGTGATGTTCGGATGTACCGATCCTGTGCAGGTGTTGTTACACGTGGTCTGCCACTGCGAGGACGATCAGCTGTCCGTCCTGTCTCCCTGTAGCGCTGTTTTAGGCGTCTCACAGTACAGACATTGCAATTTATTGCCCTGACCACATCTGCAGTCCTCATGCCTCCTTGCAGCATGCCTAAGGCAAGTTCATGCAGATGAGAAGGGATGCTGGGCATCTTTCTTTTGGTGTTTTTCAGAGTCAGTAGAAAGGCCTCTTTAGTGTCCTAAGTTTTCATAACTGTGACCTTAATTGCCTACCGTCTGTAAACTGTTAGTGTCTTAACAACCATTCCACAGGTGCATGTTAATTAATTGTTTATGGTTCATTGAACAAGCATGGGAAACAGTGTTTAAACCATTTACAATATAGATCTGTTAAGTTATTTGGATTTTTACGAATTATCTTTGAAAGACAGGGTCCTGAAAAAGGGACGTTTCTTTTTTTGCAGAGTTTTTCTTGGAGGTGCATAATAATATGTATTGTATGCTTCCTTTGGCTACGAGGCCAGGCAGCACCACTCAACATATTCAAGACATTAGATATTAACCATGTTATTGACACAGGAGTAATAATGCCATGTAGGAAGTGAAGAAATAAAAGTGACCACTGGGATGAAACAGTTGGAAGATGAAAGTGCATAGGCCTACAGTACAATAAGCAATTGTGAGAATAGAGACATTTCCCTTTGCTGTAGTTGTCAAGACCTGTTCATTATGTTTGATTGATTTGTCTTTAATAATATCCATTAAGCAGTAGACACCATCACTCAATGAGTAGCTATATAACACCTTCATGACACTAAGATTGTGATATTCCCATTAAAGATGGTAAACCGGTAAGATACACAGCAAGCTTCATGGTTTATATGGCCTTGGATCCCATATCAAAGGTGTGGCAATTCTTACATTCTCCAATCCTTAACAGAGCGGACAGCTGTATTCAGCTGAAGTCTGACAAAAAAAAAACATCCAATTACTTCATTAAAACATGCTTTATAATCAAACATTTTCTATATGAATAAAGACAAGGGTACTCTTAATATAGCCTAATTTAAATGCCAATAGAATTTCCTCAAAATAATTAAGGCTTATAGCACCATCTTGTGACTCAAATCAATTTACTCATTATGGTAGGCCTAACACTGCAATGTGACAAGTCATATACAATAAGAACGTTGGGTCTTTTTATAACTTTTTATTATTTTTTTGGACAAATATATGAATGTTTAACTCTTAAGGAGACAGTATTTGGAGAATTCTTTACAGAAAATGAACTCTCCTAAATAGACAGGAAACCTAGGAAATCATCATAAAACATCTACATGATAGAACTAACCATTTCGATTTGTGCCAAGGAAGAGAATGATACAACTTATTAATTGACAGTGAATTGATGAAAGTGATTCTTAAATTCAGTCCAATGTTATTTGGTGCTGACAAAAATAAACATTCTTTCAAAAAGCCTGATGGGACTGTCATTTTCAGACATCTGAATTCTTATGGTTCATTGGGTTGACTGTTAGTTATGCATAAAGGCACACACACGCATTGGTAACCCTCAGTTGAGCATTGCTATTTTTGGCAAGACATTGGTCCCATTAGGCAGTACAATTATCCAAACAACTTAAAAAATATATACGCTTGCAGGAAAACAAATAAAATGATCAAAATATTTAGATCATTCATGTATGCAGGGAAATGTCTTCTAGTAAGTTAAAAACTGTATTGAGACCTAAATTAGGTTGGATATTTACTCAAGGATACAGTGGGTCAGCAGTATAGGACACCAATTCAGAAACCTGCTTTATGCTAATGAGAGCTTGAGGGAACACCTACTTTTTACAGAGGATGAAGTTCTGAAATTGACCTGGTCTCCTGCTGTATGAACACCTGGAGGCTTCTCTTTCCCTGCCTGAAGGTACTCTCCCTCCGGGAAAATGGTAGTATGACAAGGAGCCTTAGGAGGGTTTCAATGTTACTAAAGCTCCTAATGTCTGATGCCTTCAGAGTGTCGAGCACAGTGGCTGGAAGATACCCGGACATGGGATCCAACCACTTCTCTCTCCAAGATTTCATCTCTGTGGGGAGTGAGGCCAGGTCAGGCATGTCATCTTTGTACATGCGGAAAACGTGGGCATTTACACTGCTGTTTTCCACCTTTGACATGGCATAAGGCACAATCTCCAGGCACCTCAGGGTACTGAGGACCTTCTCTGTGAAGAGCTCACTGACCTCAACAATGGAGTGTTCTACCACTTTCTGACTCACCGCCATTTTGTAAAACTGACTCAGGGGTTCTAGTAGCCCAGAGTGCAACAGCGTTATCTGCAGCTTGGAAGCTAAAGCGACAGCTTCCTCATACCAGGCCTTGTGATGTGTGTCGATATCGCTCTTCAATTCATTGAGGGAAGTTAGCAGGTCAGGCAAGCTATTCATAGCTAGCAACACATCTAGAGGTTTGCCCTGAAGAGATTGGCTCAGCTTTTTGGTCAAACTCAGGACATTCTTCAGCACGACAGCCGAGAAGATGAACTCAAAACTTCTGACTTTATTAAAGTACAGCAGTGCTTGGCCACTCCCTGAGCTACTCTCCTCACTTTTCTGCTCATTCAAGCACAGCATCACTACCTCAAGAAGCTCTACCATCAACTCATGCATTTCATGACTTTTCTCCCAGTTCTTAATAAGCTTGTCCCTATGCTCATTACCCTTCCCTTCATCATGTTGGAACATGGCAATGATCATGTCCTCCAGTTTGGTCTGTCGTTCTGTGTCCTCTGTGAGCCATTGTAACATGTTTTCTACAGACGCTGCACAGTCCGCTGCTGCCACTGCAGGAGATGACCTGGCTAGCCACACATTCAGAGACAGAGCAGAGCTGACTGTTCGCATGGCCAGGGGGTATTTCTGGGATATTACAGCAGAAACAGCCCTCATCTGAGACCCTACCTCACCAACACTTAGCAAAGCCTGCCCTCTACAGTACTCCATGTTGAGCCCCAATTTCTCTGATAAGGCTGTTTCAATAGCATCAGCCAAGACAGCAGTTTCCTGGCTGAACGGGATGAAAGCTACAGTCTCCTCGCACTGAGTGTCCTGTTTGTCCAAGTACCTGATGCACAGGGGGACGTAGAGCTGTCCCTCAATCTCAACTGCCCGTTCCGTTATTATTGTAAAGAACTGTGAGTCCCAGAGTTCCTTGAGGATTTCCTCACGCACAGGTGGGTCGTAGAAAGACATGGCCTGCTTCTGACCTATGACCCCATCCTCTACTATCACAACACCGTCCTCTGGCTTCACGCCGTCCTCGGCTAACACAATGTCCACTGCTTTTACATCGTCCTCTGCAAACATGACTTCCTCTGTTATCACGCAGACTTCTACTTTCCCGCCGCCCCCGGCCCCCACAACGTCCTCAGCGATCACAACGTCCTCAGTGATCACAATGTCTTCCTTTATCACAGCATCTTCCACTTTCACATAGTACTCTGCCTCATCCTCTGCCTTCAGCTTTCCTGCAGGGAGTTGATCTGACATACCAGCTTGGTGTTCCTCAACTGCCTGCTCATGTCTTCCATCAGGGATTACATCCAAAGCTCTAAAATCTAAAACGCACACACAGTTAAACCACCTCCCCCCTTTCCCTCATTTTCACTCCCCTAAAACATGTTGCTTTATGATACCATATTCTACATGAACCATGTAATAGTATGTCATGAATGTTCATATGATTTAACATTTTCACTTACCACCTTCCAGCTTCAGACCTTCAATTTGTTTCTTCACCTAAATCATAAAATAGAAATCAGTACATTTACAACAATGTTTAATATGTATGTCTTGTCAAGGGGTGAGTAGTGGTGTTGATGTATTGTTTCCTGTTATTATCTGTCTGTTTGTAACTGAAAATGTATGAATAAAATATTGGAAAAAATGATGCATACCTATACCTATAAAATCTGTCATAAATACATCAGTATTGGAATGATAAAAGGAGTATTGCTGTTAATGTACCTGCTCAAGACATGGGCTGCTTTCTGGGTCAACTTCGATGCACTTCTCAATGACCTCCCCTAGTCTTTGAACAGTTGGGTAATGCATAAGAAGCATCACAGTGTCTGTTTTACTGCCCTTGCAGACCGTGTTCTTCAGCAGAGCCCTCATGGAGTTCAGGGTGGTTTTCATCAGGTCCCACTCCATACTGACGCTCGGTAGAACAGCCACCAGTCTAAGCAGTCTGGTCACTGTGGGATGGCATTGAGACTCAGCATGAAGCAGTATCTCAGAGATAGAAGCTGGTGGTGAGAGGTCTTGATATTTATCTTTCCAGACAGAGGCCCAGTTACTGATATCCTGCTCTGCTGTGTCAGGGTCAGGGAGGTCAGACAGGTAGAGACTGTATAGCTTGTCTGTTGACTCTGCGCGGATTGGCTCTGAAATGGGCTGTGGATTGCAGGTGGGGAGCAGAGACAAGATCTTCAGGGCTTTTAAGTGACTGTCGGAGAAGTTGTACTTCATTTCATCAACGAGGCTGCTCAGTAGAGGAACACTCAAGTTGTCCCTGTAGTACGTCTCTGGAGACTCATAAGAGTTAGCTTTCTCTGGGAAACACACTTGCTGAGGGGCCACCTTGGATGCTAGTTGAAATGCTTCCTCAAACCAAGGTGAATGTACAGTGCTTATGTTATCCAGCATCTTGTTCAGCGTCTCTATGATCGGTACTATCTTCTCCACTTCACAGATGATGTCAGCAGGGTTACCACAGCGGAAGACAGTGCTGCAGTTCCGAAGAGGAGAACAGGCATTCTTCAGGATGACAAGTGTGACGACGAAATCTGCATCTCTCAAAGCAGTGGCGAGGACCTGTGCATGTAGCGACATAGTTCCAGCATCATGGGCACTAACTGAATCCAAGCAACTCAAGACTCCCTCCAATGTGTCGACTAGGAGATCAAAAAAGTCCTCCCTCTTCTTCCACCTGGAGCAACAGGTTTCTGGAATCTCTTCCAAGGCCTCTCGAGGCGTATTCAGTAACCCATCCACGGCCTGTGCTAGCTCTGCCTCTAGCCCAGGTGACTGGTCAAAAAACAGTACGAGGTCTTCCACAATTCGCAGCATCTTTGTGACAGGTGGGCAGTGTACGCTTCCTGCTAGCCAACAGGCAAGACCACAAGACTCACTGGGTGTGATGACAGACAGAGGATAGCTCTCAAGGAACTCCAAAGACATCTTCTTCAGGCTGTGACAACCTGAGCCCATGCGCATGATTGCTTGTCCACGACACTGACTCATCGGCAATCCCCAGTCTTCAGTTAGAGTCGTAGAGAGATTCTTGGCTTGAACATCAACATCACAGGTTTCAAAAAATCGCAAAAAACCAATGAGATCTACCTTGGGGGCACATTGCCCAACATATCTGACAAAGACAGGCAGATAGCTCTTATTAGCAATTACAACGGGTTTATCTGTGATAAGAGAAAAGAAGGGGGACTCCTGTATTTCTGAGAGTATGACTTCCCTGATGGATTTTGTAAGAAGCTGTACCATTTCCTCCTCTCCTACGTTACACGTGAACTTTCCATCTCTTCCAAACCAGTGGCACATGCCGAGATCCTGGATGAGAAGGTCTTGATCTTCTTTGGAGAGTTCGGAAAGCTGGCACTTATTTTTCCCCAAACGTGCAGCCTGTCTGAACACTGCTTCTAAACTCTGTCGATTATCGCCAGTGTGCCCATTCTCATCCACTGCTTTCATTTCCTTGTCTTTTTTCTTGTCAGAAGACTGTTGATCCTCAAGCTCCTCTGTTCCATCTTTGTCATGATCCACTGAAAATATGAAAACGGTGAATCAGTCAATTGACTCTTCTACCATAGAGTTCATGTCATTAAAGTGGAAAAATAATTGAGAATAAAATGAATGTGATCGTAAGGTGAATGAGAACAAGTGTTTCACTTGACAAAACCTGGGCCCATCCCTATTACAAAAATATACTAAATGGTAACAGTGTTATTACATAGTTATTAGCTAATAAATACTTAATGATCACATGGGGATTAACTGAAACAAAGCTTTGCCATCACATACCTTCCATGTTGGCTTCAGAGTTCTTCATCAGACTTTTGGATTCCTTATCCTGTGAATTTGTTTTTCAATAGACATTATTAAAAGGAAATAATCTATTTAAAAAGGACATCTCTGTACAGGATGCTCTGAAAGACTGCATTACATATTAAAAAAAAATATATATATTTTTTCATGGAAATGTATTTTGAAAACTTACCAAGCAGATACCCTCTAAAGCCTGGGGAGTGACCTTCAAGCACTTAGTCACCATCCGGTCCAGATCTCTGCTGAAGTTGGTTCCCACCTGCAGCATGGCCAGACATGGGGACCTGTCCTTGGAGTTGGTGTTCCTCAGGTATTCCTGGAACATCTTGTGGCGCATCGCTTCCCCACAGTTCTCCAGTACCGTGCTGGGTAACACAGACATGATCCTCAGCAGTGTGTTGATGTTCCCAAAGTATTGCATGAGTGGCAGACGGAGAGTCTGAAAGATGGTGTCTGGGATGGTCACTGACGCAACTTTGGTCTTCCACTTCACCCTCCAGCAGCACAACTCTGTGAAGAAGTTGTCAGAGTCAGGCAGATCACTGGCGTAGAGTGGAGGCTTTGACCTCAGGATCTCAAACATGTAACTCACAGTCACAGAGCAGGGAACCAGGGATAAGAAGTTTAGGGCCTCTTTGTGGTCCTCAGAGAAATGATCCTTCACAGCATTTGTGAGGTTGTCCACTAGGGGCACACTCAGTGAATCTTTGTAATACAGAGCTGGCTTGATCATGCCATCCCTGGCCGCAGATGAATTATCAGGCACTTTTATCTGCACAACCAGACTCTGGGCAAGGGCACAGGCTTCGTCAAACCAATTCTGGTGAAAGACCTTGATGTTTGTTTTGACCCTGTTGAGAGTAGCCACTATACCACTGATCTGGCAGAGCTGGGATGCTGCGCTAAAATGATCCTTCTGGAGTCCTGCACTCAGCTCCCTGGTAAAGGACGAGGCATTCTTCAGGGCTACCATGGGAACAATGAAATCAAAGTCCCTTATCAAACGCAGCAGTGCTCCAGCTTTTAGAGAGAGTGAAGATTTCCATCTCTGTGGGTTGCTCTTGATTTTCTCCAAACATTCAACAAGGGGCTCCAGCATCTGCACAAAGACTTCATAGGAATCGTGCTTCTCCTGCCAGACGGTACAGAACTTCCCCTGCAATTCTTGAACCTTTTCATAGCTTTCCCTAAGACCAAATGCAATGACATGATCCAGCTGTTTCTCAAGGATAGGCGTGCTCCCAAAAAACATCAACACCTCTTCAAAAACATCCAGGGCTCGTTTGACTGACGGCACAGGGGTGGACTTTGACCACCATGTGTTAAATGAGTAACAAGAGCTGTGTGTGCATATTGCAAGGGGGTACTTTTCCTGGATTTTGCAGGCAAAGGCTTTCAGCTTGTAGGAGACATCACCGGATCCTAGGTAGGCTTGACCTCTGCAGTAACACAAATCGAGACACCACTCTTTGGTGACAATTTCCAATATGCGCTCTGACATGGCATCGCAGTCAAGATCCACATCCAGAAAACCCATGAGCTCCAATCGCATGACATCAAAACTGTCCACAAACCTGAGGAAGAGGGGAAGATATTTTTTCTCCCCTAACTTCACAACGCGGTCAATGAACAGAGAGAAAAAGGAAGTGCCCACTTCCAAAAGTATTCCTTCTCTGACCGCATCCTCGCATACTCTGAGAACTTCTTTCATCTCAGACTTCGATACATATTTCAATGTGTCTTCAACCTCGCCATCCTGTTCAGCAGAGGCCTCACCAGGCTGTCTGCTCTGGCTGTTATATGCAGCTGTCACAGCAGCCTGCAGAGCAGATTTGAGCGCCTCCTTATTAGTCTCTGAGGCTACGCATTTCGGTTGCTCCACTCTCTCCATCTCTAAGGCCATTTCCTGTGGTTCTTTTTGTGTTTCATCAACATTCTCCTTTAGAGTGTGTTTTCCATCATTCTCAGAGACTGGTTCTGAAATAAAGCAGTCAAAAGCATGAGCCATGAATGATGAATGAATAAACATGGGTATTAAGGCAAATATTTGTATATACACTATGGTGCAATAAATACTATATAATATATATTAATAATATTATTTCCTTACCAGCTGCAGAGTGCATCTCCATCACCTCATCATCCTATGAACATAGAAAATAAAAGCATTAGCAAAATTAAGCTTTTGTTCAGTTACAGAGATCTACAAATGCAAATATTAGTAAAAATAACAACACAAAAGTTAAGAAATATTCAACATCCACTTAGGGTAAGTTCATTTTATGTTTTTCAAATGATTTGAAATCTTCAGTTTGTGTTATTGCTAGGCAAATACTTAAATTAAATACACATGAACAACTTTTATATTAAAATAAACTTACCATATGCAACAACTGCAATATGTCAGGATGCTTCTCCACATAGGACTCCACCATGTCTTCAACATTGAAGTGCACATCTTGATTGACATAGACAAATGCCATGTTGCACAGTCTCTGATCCTCCGGTGTGGCTTTCAGGTAGGACTGGTACCGCTCCAGCACCATGTTGTACTGCCCATACACATCTGCCTCTGCGTTCACACAGGGGATGGTGCCCAGAACTCTCAGCAGGCTCTGCACATTTGGGTAAAATGCAATGTCTGGGATTTTCAATGTTGCAAACACTGTTGTGGGCAGGATCCTCCGCTTGCTAGCATGTCTCCACTTCACCTCCCAGCAACCAAGCTCATCGTAAAACGTGTCGGGCCGAGCAAGGTTGTTCAAGTTCGCATCCGCCACTTTATCCCTGCGGATACTGAAATTGTGGTCAGCCATATAAGACGGCACCAACGAGAGCCATCTCAGAATCCGAACCATCTCAGTGCTAAACACCCTCTTCACCTCCGCAACAAGGTACTGTAAGATCTGCCTGCTCAGAGTCTCTCTGTAGAAATCCTCTAGAGAGGTTTCAGTTGCACCTGCCTCGCCAGTATCAGGTGAGCTCTCCTCCGACCTAGCGACCTCCACTCCCAGCTTTTTAGCCCTGCCCACTGCATCAGAAAACCACTTCCTGTGGAATATTGCTATCTCCTGCAGATGTTTGTTGACCAGCTTTAAGGCGTTGGAGATTGTGTACTGCAAGGTGCTGCTGATGCTGATGGCTCCCCTGAGACTCGGGTTGAGGATGCTCACACAACAGAGGGTATTCTTCAGAACAACCAGGGTGATGAGAAAATTGAAGTTCTTTAGGATCGGCTTGAGCTTGGCCATCTGCTCACAAGTAGCAGTGTCTGCGTTCGCAGCCGAGCACACCTCATTGATGCAGGCGAGGAATGGCTCAAGAATGTCCAACATGGTATGGAAGGCATCAACACCATACTCCCAGGTGTTCTGGCAAGCCTCTGTGATCCTGTCCACTTCACCTTTAAGGTGGCCGTAAGATGACTTGATCTTCCCTTCCAGTCTTTCCCAAAGATCTGGGGACCCTCTAAGCATTGTGGCGACCTCCTCCACGGTGTTCACAACCTTCTGGATGGAAGGCATGGGCATGGAGCGGATGAGCCACATGTTAAAGGCGTATGGGTCACTAGGTGCTAGCACTACCTGAGGAAACTCCAGCAGAATCCTGCTGGTGAGATCTTTCATTTTCTGACATAGAATGCCTGTGGTCAGGTAGGTGAGTCCTCGACAATGCTCCATCCGCAGCCCCCACTTATTCCGTATTTCTGAGAGCAGCATGTAAAACAAACCCTCAGCATCTGCATCACAGGGCAGGAACCCCATGAGGTGTTTCTGAGGGAAACCTGCCACAGTGACGGACCTGATGAAAACTGGGATCTGATATTTTCCCTCTATGTTTGTGACATCTTGCAGCAGAATGGAGAAAAAACGTGCCAACCTTAAACTGTTCCGGATCTCCTCCCGCATGAGGTTTTCACTGAACTGGAGGACTTCTTTCTGGTCAATTCTTTCAACACAGATGGGGTTGAGAGACTGTTGTCCCCTGTGGCCTCCCATCGGCTCATCAGTGTTTGGGTTTGCATTATTCCCTATGCTGAATCCAGTGAAGGCAAGAGTTTCCTTGAAGTAGACTTTAAGGATTTCCTTTGCTTTGGAGTTGGAGACATCCTCGCTCCTTTGGTCCTCTTGCTGTAGATCACATGTTGCACTATTCTCTCCTGGCTTATCTTTCACCTCAGTTGGAGCATCTTCTGAAGTAAAGGAGAAAACATGGACATGTGATTGAATTTTTTTAATTGAATAAATATGTTGAGACATTTCTACAAATATCCTATTAAAAGGGTGTACTTTTCTTAGAGAGCTATCCTAATAGAGACCACATGACTATGCACTGCCATGAAGTTATGAACCAATTACTTAAATGTCATTTTTGGTAGGAAAATAGATTGCTAAATATGGGAATCTTAAATTGTTATGGTAAAACAAACGAGAAAAAGAAATTGATTTACCAAACCAATCACCTTTAGCTTTCTTCAAGGTTGCAAACTCCACCTCACTCTAAAGGAATAAAATATATAATTAGCTGTAGACTGGAGTTAATGCAATAGGATCAGATAATACACAGATCAGGTTAGGATGACTATATATATATATATATATATATATACACACACTTACTGAGATCAGGTTAGGATGACTACATATACACACTTACTGAGATCAGGTTAGGATGACTATATGGGGTACAACATTGTGTGGTTTAAACATGACAGAATACTTACAGGTTCTCTTATTCTCTTATTCCCGTTGCGGCCTGATGGATTGTTCAAATGGCTTGTAAAATCAAATATGGTTGGCATAGCACCCTCTTTCAAGGATGTTCTTAAATTGCTCTGAAAAAGAAACAAGCAAATCCTTATTATGACTACTTTATTGCCACTGTTGCATGCCTGACAGTAAGAACCTCCAGTGAGAAGCAGAACCTTTTAATAGTGATAAAACCTTATTTTCAATGACGACCTACTTAGTGGCCTTCAGAAAAACCGAGTGCATTATGATTAAGCTAGTCCCAACAAAGGTCTACATGACTTAAACCTCACATCACACAGTACGTGGGAGACATATTCTACTACAGTTTTTTTATTATCCTAAGCACGTGAGAAGACGTTATTTGGGGTGTGCAAGAGTTTTTATTCTGAAATCCATTAACAAAAGAATATGATATATTGCACAAGCTAGCTTAGCTAGCAAGCTCGGGAGGTGTTTCAATGGAGCAACTTAGCTAGCTTGCTAATGAGCAATAACATAACTTTAAAAGTGCAGTTAATAAGGGATTGCACACTATTTAAGCCAGCATCCCAAACCCGCTCATTGGGTCTATTGGCTAATGCATAGATGAGGCAGCTCCTGAATAGATAGTCTAACTCAAGTCCCCACTATTACTGAACAACAAAACAACTGAATGAAAGTATAAAAGGAATGCTTTTTGTAAATATAAATGGTTTCTTCAGTAGATACTTACATCACAACAGATCAAGGAAGGCTCAAAATGATTTGCACATATTCTGAAGGAATTGTGCAACTCCTCAGGGGTTTTTGGCTCCAAGTCAGTTCGATGACAATTATTCAACCATTGTTTACATCTGAAAGGAAGAATTAACAGGATAAAATTTCAGAACTGCAATATGGATAGGCCTGCCCCTAGCCCATGTTATACACCTTGATGAACGAGGTAAATCTGCATATCACTAGCAAACCATGTACCTGTTTAGCGAAAATGGAAGGTATATCCGTAATCAGTAGAACATTGTGATTAAAAAGGCATCACCGAGCAGTGCCCAAGAAAGAATTCAATCCAATTGTTAGATGCTACCACCACCCCCCCCCCAAACCAAAATCAAATATTCTAATCTAATTAGTGTTTTCAGTAGTTAATTACTTTTTTTGCCATGTAACGGTGGAGCCAACTACTGGAAATACACACCACTTTTCCTTTCTTTAATCAGCATCAGACCTGCCTAATTCTCTCTAGAGACAGTTTGTGTTTAACGGGCTAAATTACACATTCTGTTAACATCTGACCCCAGACTGATTTGTTCTTGTAATGTAGTCTGCTAAATTACTAAAATGTAAATCTGAAACGTCAGACACTCTTATCCAGAAGATGTTCTCATTGCAAGTTAAAGCGTACTGTTTGCTAGCTTGATATGTGTAGTAATGTTATTCAAATCAGAAATCTATTTGCATTGCATTCTGGATAAATTGCACAGGTTTGATGGCACAAGCAGGGAGCCCAGACAACAGACAATTGCTGTAGTCCAAACGGGATATGATAAATGCCTGGATTAGGACCTGCGCAGTTGCTTGTGTATATTTGTAAACAACAGCTGGTTCACGAAATCTAATATTAAGCAAGTCTCGAGGTTTTGCTCGCCTGAGGTAGAGTATCTCATGATAAGCTGTAGACCACACTATTTACCAAGAGAGTTTATCTATATTTTTTCGTAGCTGTCTATTCACCATCACAAACCGATGCTGGCACTAAGACCACACAATGAGCTGTATAAGGTCATAGGCAAACAGAAAAACGCTCATCCAGAGGCCTAGTGGCCGGGGACTTTAATGCAGGGAAACAAATCCGTTTTACCTAATTTCTACCAGCATGTTAAATGTGCAACCAGAGGAAAAAAACTAGACCAACTTTACTCCACACACAGAGACGTGTACA
Source organism: Salmo salar (assembly GCF_965601325.2). NCBI lineage: Eukaryota > Metazoa > Chordata > Actinopteri > Salmoniformes > Salmonidae > Salmo > Salmo salar. The sequence goes on along the minus strand of NC_138294.1, from coordinate 60,042,310 downwards.
AAGCTCTCCCTCGCACTCCATTTGGCAAATCTGACCATAACTATCCTCCTGATTCGTGCTCACAAGCAAAAACTAAAGTAGGAAGAACCAGTGACTCAGTTAATAAAGTGGTCAGATGAAACAGCTGCTAAGCTACAGGACTATTTTGCTAGCACAGACTGGAACATGTTCCAGGATTCTTCCGATGGCATTGAGGAATACACCACAGTTACTGGCTTCATCAATAAATGCATTGATGATGTCGTCCCCAGTGACCGTACGTACATACCCCAACCAAAAGCCATGGCTTACAGGCAACATCCTCACTAAGCTAAAGGGTAGAGCTGCCGCTTTCAAGGAGCAGGACTCTAACCCGGACGTTTATAAGAGATCCCGTTATGACCTCCGACGAACAATCAAACAGGCAAAGCTACACAGGCTCCGACACTCAACGGATGTGGTAGGGCTTGCAAACTATTACAGACTACAAAGGGAGGCACAACCGTGAGCTTCCCAGTGACACGAGCAGACCAAATTAGCTAAATTACTTCTATGCTCCCTTCGAGGCAAGCAACACTGAAGCATGCATAAGAGCATCACCTGTTCCGGATGACTGTGATCACGCTCTCCGTAGCTGATGTGATTAAGACGTTTAAACAGGTCAACATTCACAAGACCACAGGGCCAGACGGATTACCAGAACTTGTACTCTGAGAATGCACTAACCAACTGGCAAGTGTCCTCACTGACATTTTTCAACATGTTCCTGGCTGTGTCTGTAATACCAACATGTTTCAAGCAGACCACCATAGTGTTCTTGGGCACAGGGACTAAGGTAACCTGCCTAAATGAATACCGACCCATAGCACTCACATCTGTAGACATGAAGTGCTTTGAAAGGCTGGTCATGGCTCACAACAACACTACTACCCCAGAAACCCTAGACCCACTCCAATTTCCATACCACCCAAACAGATCCACAGATTATGCAATCTCTATTGCACGCCACACTGGCCTTTCCCACCTGGACAAAAGGAACACCTACGTGAGAATGCTGTTCATTGACTACAGCTCAGCGTTCAACAGCATAGTGTCCTCAAAGCTCATCACTAAGCTAAGGACCCTGGGACTAAACACCTCCTTCTGCAACTGGATCCTGGACTTTTGCCACATCTGCCACACTGATCATCAACACAGGGCCCCTCAGGGGTGCGTGCCTAGTCCCCTCCTGTACTCCCTCTTCACCCATGACTGCATGGCCAGGCATGACTCCAACACCATCATTAAGTTTGGCAATGACACAACCGTGGTAGGCCTGATCAGCGACAACGATGAGACAGCCTATTTGGAGGTAAGAGACCTGGCCGTGTGGTGCCAGGATAACAACAACTCCCTCAATGTGATCAAGACAAAATGAGATGATTGTGGACTACAGGAAAAGGAGGACCAAGCACACCCCCATTCTCACTGACGGGCTCCAGTGGAGCAGGTTGAGAGCTTCAAGTTCCTTGTTGTCCACATCACCAACAACCTATCATGGTTCAAACACACCAAGACAGTTGTAAAGAGGGCACGACAAAGCCTATTCCCCCTCAGGAGACTGAAAAGATTTGGCATGGGTCCTCAGATCCTCAAAAAGCTCAACAGCTCCACCATTGAGAGTATCCTGACTGGTTTCATCACTGCCTTGTATGTCAACTGCTCGCCCTCCGACCGCAAGGCACTAGAGAGGGTAGTGTGTACGGCCCAGTACATCACTGGGGCCAAGGTTCCTGCCATCCAGGACCTCGATACCAGGCGGTGTCAGAGGAAGGCCCTAAAAATGGTTAAAGACCCCAGCCACAGACTATTCTCTTTGATACCGCACGGCAAGCGGTAACGGAGCGCTCACAAGGTCCAAAAGGCTTCTTAACATTTTCCAACCCCAAGCCATAAGTCTCCTGAACAGCTAATCAAATGGCTACCCAGACTATTTGCATGGAATTGGGACTTTAAAAAAATCTGTTCCCAACAATCTGGAATTGAATGCTGCATAGTTGTCAAACATCTCAATTTTAAGTGAAACTGATACATTTTACAATTTATACCAGTCATTTTAGGCCATGCAAGGTTTTCATTGGAGCTAGACAAAACAATGAATTCCTTTCTCTTGAGCAATTGTCTTGTCCATTTTTGTGGCAGAGCTGCAGTGAGTTGGTTATACTTTTGTATTGTACACACCTCCTTACACCTTGCTTGTGTGACAATTTTACCATCCTTATTTACAATGCCATTCATAAACATGATACCTTCCTTATAGTTTTCCCCCTCTATCAGTACATTGTAGTTCAGCCATATTATTTGATGTAATATTTGTTCTGTCTGGAGGATGAAACTGTAATTGTAACCAACTCTGTATGGCTTCAATTAAAACAGGGATTCATTATCAATCCACCAGAAATTGTTGGCTTTAATCTGTAGAACAGAAAAAGGCTACATTTTGAACATTGGATGTGCCTCTCTTAGTAGCCTGCTGGAAAACCAGTTTGGATTTAGATATACAATGCCTTCATAAAGTATTAACACCCCTTTACTGTTTAAAATGTGTATTGTGTTACACAGATTTTAAAATGTATTACAATTTAGATTGTCACTGGCCTACACAATAGCCCATAATGTCAAACATGGATTTTTAAAATGCATTATATAGATATATATTTTCTAACTATTAAAAAATGAAAAGCTGAAATGTCTTGAGTCAATAAGTATTCAACCCCTTTGTTATGGCAAGCCAAAATAAGTTCAGGAGTAAACATTTACTTAAGTCACATAATACGATGCATGGACAGTGTTCAATAATAGTGGTTAACATGATTTCTGAACGACTACCAGGTTCAACCACAAAGACCAGGGAGGTTTCCCAATGGCCCCATTGGTAGATGGGTAAAACAAAAATGAAAAAGACATTGAATATCCCTTTGAGCATGGTGAAGTTATTAATTACACTTTGGATGGTGTATGAATATACCCAGTCACTACAAAGATAAAGGTGTCCTTCCTAAATCCGTTCCCAGGGAGGAAGGAAACCGCTCAGGGATTTCACTATGAAGCCAATGATGACTTTAATACAGTTACAGAGTTTGTCTGTGATAGAAAATGGAGGATGGATCAACAACATTGTAGTTACTCCACAATACTAACCTAATTGACAAAGTGAAAAGAAGAAAGCCTGAACAGAATACAAATATTCCAAAAACATGCATCCTGTTTGCAACAAGGCACTAAAGTAATAATGAAAAATATGTGGCAAAGAAATGAACTGTTCTGAATACAAAGTGTTATAGTTGGGGTAAATCCAATTAAACACATTACTGAGTACCACTCTCCATATTTTCAAGCATAGTGGTGGCTGCATCATGTTATGTATGCTTGTAATCGCTAAGGATTGGGGAGTATTTCAGAATAAAAACGAAACCGAATTAAGCTAAACACAGGCAAAATCCTAGAGGAAAACCTGGTTCAGTGTGCTTTCCACTGGGAGATGAATTCGCTTTTCAGCAGGACAATAACCTAAAACACAAGACCAAATCTACACGAGTTGCTTAACAAGAATACAATGAATGTTCATGAGTGGCCGAGTTACAGTTTTGACTTAAATCAGCTTGAAAATATATGTCAAGAACAGAAAATTGTTGTCTAGCAATGATCTTGCTGAATTTTGAAAATAATAATGTGCAAATATTGTACAATCCAGGTGTGCAAAGCACTTAGAGACGTACCCAGAATGACTCAACTGTAATTGCAGCCAAAGGTGAATGTAACATGTATTGACTCAGGGGTGTGAATACTTATGTCCATTTCATTTAATACATTTGCATAAATGTATAAAAACATGTTTCCACTTTGTCATTATGGGGTATGGTGTGTAGATGGGTGAGAGAAAAAAAAATCTATTTAAATCAATTTTGAATTCCGGCTGTAACAAAATGTGGAATAAGTCAAGGGGTATGAATACTTTCTGAAGGCACTGTAATTTTGGTATAATGGAGGCTTTAGCGGTTTAATGCCTTAACATGTTCAACATCATAAAAAACAGGTTTTCCCCAACTCCTAAAAATAAATATACTAAGCACCTACTAAGTAATTAAGTAACAGGTTTCATCTTAAAATCACCCATAAATCCTCTTTTGAGATGGGGAATGGAAGTGTTTTGTGTGCAACAGTGAATTGCAATTGAAAGCATGCTTCACAAAAAAATATGAATTGTTAAAACATTTCTAATCTGTCTATGGGTAAAACTAACAGGGTTAGTTATCCACCACAAAACATCAAATTGCCAAAAAGAGTAGAACTCACCTTTTATGCTATGATTTGACAATTAGATGTTCAATGTTTCTTTAAAAAAATCTATTCCTTTTAAAATATTTTCACCATATTAAAATGAGAGTTCCGTTCACATAACAGGGTTGACCTTAAATTGAGGGACAGACGTAAACGCATCACTAATCACAATAGATAAATAATAATCTTGAGAAATGACTGTCAAATCAACAAAATAACTACGGCTTTACAATGATGGTTAAATGCTTGTGTTAAGTGGGTTAAAATCGTCATAGAAGTCACAGAGGGTGCATGGAGGGACATAAAAAAAATATGTTTTACAGCTAATTTCCTGCAATACTACACATTGTGCTATAGGGTGGAGAGAAATGTTTGCAGTTTTCAATATTATATCTGAGTGAGACTGACTAATAAAATCAAATGGGGGCAACCCCGGCCGGTATCTCGACCATGACTACAAAGTTCCGGTAGCTGGCTGCTAGACTAATTTACCAATCTCAAAAATGTTAGCTAAATGGTCTAATTGAGTGACCATCAGTGAACGTAACAAGAATAAAACAGATGACACACAACCAAATTTCAAAATTGCACCTTGTGTGTACTAATATTCTAACTTGCTACTATTCTAAGTTGAGACCCCGACTGAATTGTTGTTGTTTTTTTATCCAAGGGCCTGGTCTATACTTTGGTGAACCTTGGGGCTGTCCCACACAAGATTTCTGTCCCCAACACGAAAACTTAAAACGAAATAATAAAAACAATACGTATTTTTATACATCTGAAAATAAATGCAAATCAGCTCTGAAAACAAACTGAAACTAAACTTTATTTCAAATAGAAAAACGAATAGAAAAAAAATGACAACCTTGGCCCCATGAACTTACTTCTGTAATATTCCATTTCTAATCACTATTTTCGGGGGATTTATATTCATGAACCTCACACTCATGGACTTCAAATGCATTGTCTCAACATCAGCATATTTGGACCATAATCATGGGGAGGTTGTTATTACCTGCTAGCTACATCAAAGCCAGATAGTATGCTAGCCAATTGTGTTATTTACACAATTGCAAGAGGAAGTTGTCAGATTAAAGATAGTTTGCATAACTTTGTGGGCTCAACAGAGACTACCCTCTCACTAAAACAGACTTTTCGTGGATCCTTAGATAAATAATACTGCATCCGATTCCTCAAACAGAATGTAGCCTTTTAGCAAGCTAATTGGCTAGTTCCATCATTGACATTAACTATTACCATCAACGCTAGCACAAGCTAGGTTAGCTAGCTAGCTGACTCCGTACTGTTTCAATGCTAATTAGGAATACAAAGATAACTGTAAAAGTAGCTTGAGTTAATAAGGGATTGAAAACTATTTAACATAACTTACCCCTTCGGGTCCAAAGGGAATCTGAAAAAGGGGACGTCTGATTTATCTGTGTAGATATTACAATTTGGTGCGGCACAGCGCTTGGGCATTTTGGGATCCATGCACTCACTGGTCGTTCAGAAGTCGTGCATCGTGAAATTAATCAGAAATCCACCCGTTTTGAATCTTTAGCTCAATATTAGCACAAAGTCTTGAAATTAACTTTGTAGCTAAGTTCATTATTTAATTCAGGGAAAAGTTGATTTGTTGCGTGGTGTAGTAAGTTGCCTGTGTGTTCATAAATCAGGAAGAACATCAGTCTTGTCAGCCACACCAGAAAAGTACTTCCGGGTCACGGAATTTCGAAAACGTTCAAAATCAAAGTTCCCTACGTAGCAGAAAAATGTAATTAAAATGTTTTTATTAAGTTGAATGAAAAATAATAATCTTAACATTAATAATGATTATTATTTGTTCATATTTAAGTGACAATTGCATTAAATGTGTGTTTTAAAACATGTTCCAAGGTCAAATATATGCCCCCAAAGTAAATTGTGCATACATTACATATTGGCTTCTAGAGGAAAAATAAATAATTTGTGCCTATGTAAAAGTGGGGTGGGGAGTACTCAGTGGGTACTGTAAAATCTATATATGGGGCTCTGAATAATATGGAGTGTTGCTGGATATGTACCACACAGTGCCCAAGAATACGAAGGTAACCTGCCTAAATGACTACTGCCCCGTAGCACAATCGTCGGTAGCCATGAAGTGCTTTGAAAGGCTGGTCATGGCTCACAACACACCATCATCACGGAAACCCTAGACCCAATCCAATTCGCATACCACCCAAACAGATCCACAGATGACACAATATCAATTGCACTCCACACTGCCCTTTCCCACCTGGACAAAAGGAACACCTATGTGAGAATGCTGTTCATTGACTACAGCTCAGCGTTCAACACCATAGTGCCCACAGAGTGCATCACTAAGCTAGGGACCCTGGGACTAAACACCTCCCTCTGCAACTGGATCCTGGACTTCCTTAAGGGCCACCCTCAGGTGGTAAGGGTAGGCAACTCATTGATCCTCAACACCCTTAGTGGTGCGTGCTTAGTCCCCTCCTGTAGTCCCTGTTCACCCACGACTGCGTAGCCAAGCACGACTCCAACACCATCATTAAGTTCGCAGACGAAAACAGTGGTAGGCCTGATCAGCGACAACGATGAGACACCCTAAAGGGAGAGGGTCTGAGAACTGACAGTGTGGTGCCAGGACAACAACCTCTCCCTCAATGTGAGCAGGACAAAGGAGATGATTGTGGACTACAGGAAAAGGAGGGCCGAACAGGCCCCCATTAATATCAACGGGGCTGTAGTGGAGCAGGTCGATATTTTCAAGTTCCTTGGTGTCCACATCACCAACAAACTATCATGGTCCAAAAACACTAAGACAATCGTGAAGCGGGCATGACAACACCTTTTCCTCCCTCAGGAGACTGAAAAGATATGGCATGGGTCACCAGATCCTCAAAATGTTCTACAGCTGCACCATCGAGAGCACCCTGACCGGTTGTGTCAAAGACTGGTATGGCAACTGCTCGGCATCCAATCGTAAGGCGTTACAGTATAATCCAAGATTGCGCAGCAGTAAGACGTGTTTGTTTTCGTCCCATGTAAATATAGTATTTTTAATTTTTTTCGTAAACATTTCAATCTCTTTTTTCCATTTTCAAAAATAAATATACATTCCTGCAACCCGCCTCACCCAATGTGATAGATCAGCTATTTTTTTTTTAGACCTTATAACTGGAACCTCCATCAGGAAGCTGTCCAGCTAATTAGCTACTAGCTATTTAGTCATTGTTAGCCTCTGCTAGCGGTCTATACCTTTAGCTCGGACTCATGCGGCTTTAGCCTGGATAATACCTGCCAGTCTGTACAGCGCGACACCAGCCATGAGTATATCGGACTGCTCTTTTCCACTACATCACCGGATTCCTGCCGCAATCTCTGAACCATTACACCGGATCTTCGTAGCTAGCTAGTTGCTACTGAGGAGCTATTCTGGCTAACGCCCTTGTCCAGAAGCATGCACCAGTTACCCCCAAGCTAGGCCCATCTCCCGGCTAGCAAACGAAGTACACCAACTACAACACTTCTCTTGCCTATTGGCCTAGACCCTTTGTCAACACGGAGCCCCGCCGATCCATCACAACTGGTCTGCTGACGTAACTCGGCCAACGTGCTCTCAACCAGCCTCTGGGTCGTGGATGTTTGGTGATGATCCATCTGCTAGCCCCGGCCTGCTAGTTCCCTGAAGGCCCTGTCTCCCGCTCGCTCAACATAGTCAACGACTACCGAACTGATCCCCGTTTCATCTAGTGCTGCTCATTGGACCCTATGATAATTCGGCTACACAGCCGATGCCTGCTGGACTGTCAATTAACACGAACTGGAACCCCCAACAGAAGCTAGCCAACTAGCTAGAAGTCAGTTAGCCACTGCTAGCGGTCATCAGCTAACATGGAAGCTTACAAGAAATCCTGCTATGCCCTACGACGAACCATCAAACAGGAAAAGCGTCAATACAGGGCTAAATACTACACCGGCTCCGACGCTCATTTTATGTGGCAGGGCTTGCGAACTATTACAGACTACAAAGGGAAGCACAGCCATGAGCTGCCCAGTGACACGAGCTTACCAGACGAGCTAAATCACTTCTATGCTCGCTTCGAGGCAGGCAACATTGAGGCATGCATGAGAGCATCAGCTAAGACCTTTAAAGAGTTCAACATACACAAGGCTGCAGGGCCAGACGGATTACCAGGACGTGTGCTCCGGGCATGTGCTGACGAACTGACAGGTGTCTTCACTGACATTTTCAACATGTCCCTGATTGAGTCTGTAAAACCTACATGTTTCAAGCAGACCACCATAGTCCCTGTGCCCAAGAACACAAAGGCAACCTGCGTAAATGACTACAGATCCGTAGCACTCACGTCTGTAGCCATGAAGTGCTTTGAAAGGTTGGTAATGGCTCACATCAACACCATTATCCTAGAAACCCTAGACCCACTCCAATTTGCATACCGCCCAAACAGATCCACAGATGATGCACTCTATTGCACTCCACACTGCCCTTTTCCAACTGGACAAAAGGAACACATATGTGAGAATGCTATTCATTGACTACAGCTCAGCGTTCAACACCATAGTACCCTCAAAGCTCATCACTAAGCTAAGGATCCTGGGACTAAACACCTCCTTCTGCAACTGGATCCTGGACTTCCTGACGGGCCGTCCCCAGGTGGTGAGGGTAGGTAGCAACACATCTGCCACACTGATCCTAAACACTGGAGCTCCCTAGGGGTGCGGACTCAGTCCCCTCCTGTACTCCCTGTTGACCCACGACTGCATGTCCAGGCACGACTCCAACACCATCATTAAGTTTGCAGACGACACAACAGTGGTAGGCCTGATCACCGACAACGACGAGACAGCCTATAGGGAGGTCAGAGACCTGGCCGGGTGGTGCCAGAATAACAACCTCTCCCTCGACGTGACTAAGGAGATGATTGTGGACTGCAGGAAAAGGAGGACCAAGCACGGCCCCATTCTCATCGACGGGGCTGTAATGGAGCAGGTTGAGAGCTTCAAGTTCCTTGGTGTCCACATCAACAACAAACTAGAATGGTCCAAACACACCAAGACAGTCGTGAAGAGGGCACGACAAAGCCTATTCCTCCTCAGGAAACTAAAAGGATTTGGCATGGGTCCTGAGATCCTCAAAAGGTTCTACAGCTGCAACATTGAGAGCATCCTGACCGGTTGCATCACTGCCTGGTACGGCAATTGCTCGGCCTCTGACCGCAAGGCACTACAGAGGGTAGTGCATACGGCCCAGTACATCACGGGGCTAAGCTGCCTGCCATCCAGGACCTCTACACCAGGCAGTGTCAGAGGAAGGCCCTAGAAATTGACCCCAGCCACCCCAGTCATAGACTGTTCTCTCTACTACCGCATGGCAAGCGGTACCGGAGTGCTAAGTCTAGGACAAAAAGGCTTCTCAACAGTTTTTACCCCCAAGCCACACGACTCCTGAACAGGTAATCAAATGGCTACCCGGACTATTTGCATTGTGTGCCCCCCCCCCCAACCAACCCCTCTTTTACGCTGATGCTACTCTCTGTTTATCATATGCATAGTCACTAACTATACATTCATGTACATACTACCTCAATTGAGCCAACCAACCAGTGCTCCCGCACATTGGCTAACCGGGCAATCTGTATTGTGTCCCGCCACCCACCAACCCCTCTTTTACGCTACTGCTACTCTCTGTTCATAAGATACGCATAGTCACTTTAACCATATGTACATACTACTTCAATCAGCCTGACTAACAGGTGTCTGTATGTAGCCTCACTACTTTTTATAGCCTCGCTACTGTACAGTATATAGCCTGTCTTTTTACTGTTGTTTCATTTCTTTACTTACCCAATACCTTTTCTTGCACTATTGGTTAGAGCCTGTAAGTAAGCATTTCACTGTGCACCTGTTGTATTCGGTGCACGTGACAAATAAACTTTGATTTGATTATAGACCACCTTCAGCCCCCAGCTGTGCCCTGGAGACAATATGTGAATTGATTGCCCCCCATTTATCTTCAGAGCTCAAACTGTTAGGTGACCTAAACTGTGACATGCTTAACACCCCGGGCGTCCTACAATCTGAACTAGATGCTCTCAATCTCACACAAATTATTAAGGAACCTACCAGGTACAACCCCAAATCCGTAAACACGGGCACCCACATAGATATCATCCTGACCACCCTGCCCTCTAAATACACCTCTGCTGTCTTCAACCAGGATTTCAGCAATCACTGCCTCATTGCCTGTGTCCAAAATGGGTCCGCGGTTAAACGACCATCCCTCATCACTGTCAAACACTCCCTAAAACACTTCAGAAGGGCAGGCCTTTCTAATCGACGTGGCCCGGGTGTCCTGGAAGGACATTGACCTCATTCCGTCAGTAGAGGATGCCTGGTTATTCGTTAAAAGTGCTTTCCTCACCATCTTTAATAAGCATGCCCCATTCAAAAAATGTAGAACCAGGAACAAATACAGCCCTTGGTTCACTCCAGACATGATTTCCCTTGACCAGCACAAAAACATCCTGTGGCGTACCGCATTAGCATCAAATAACCCCCGCGATATGCAACTTTTCAGGGAAGTTAGGAACCAATATACACAGGCAGTTAGGAAAGCAAGGGCTAGCTTTTTCAAACAGAAATGTACATCCTGTAGCACAAACTCCAAAAAGTTCTGGGACACTGTAAAGTCCATGGAGAATAAGAGCACCTCCTCCCAGCTGCCCACTGCACCGAGGCTAGGAAACACTGTCACCACCGATAAATCCACGATAATTGAGATTTCAATAAGCATTTTTCTATGGCTGGCCATGCTTTCCACCTGGCTACCCCTACCCCGGTCAACAGCCCTGCACCCCCCACAGCAACTTGCCAAAACCTCCCCCATTTCTCTTTTACCCAAATCCAGACAGCTGATGTTCTGAAAGAGTTGCAAAATCTGGACCCCTACAAATCAGCTGGGCTAGACAATTTGGACCCTCTCTTTCTAAAATGATCTGCCGAAATTGTTGCAACCCATATTACTAGCCTGTTCAACCTCTCATTTGTATCATCTGAGATCCCCAAAGACTGCCGCGGTCATCCCCCTCTTCAAAGGGGGAGACACTCTAGACCCAAACTGTTACAGACCTACATCTATCCTACCCTGCCTTTCTAAGATCTTCGAAAGCCAAGTTACACAGATCACTGACCATTTTGAATCCCACCGTACCTTCTCCGCTATGCAATCTGGTTTCCGAGTTGGTCATGGGTGCACCCCAGCCACGCACAAACTCCGAAACAATATCATAACCGCCATCGATAAAAGACAATACTGTGCAGCCGTCTTCATCGACCTGGAAAAGGCTTTCGACTCTGTCAATCACCACATTCTTAAATCGCAGACTCAACAGCCTTGGTTTCTCAAATGACTGCCTCACCTGGTCCAACTACTTCTCAGAGATTAGTGTGTCAAATCGGAGGGCCTGTTGTCCGGACCTCTGGCAGTCTCTATGGGGGTGCCACAGGGTTTAATTCTCGGGCCGACTCTCTTCTCTGTATACACATCAATGATGTCGCTCTTGCTGGTGATTCTCTGATCCACCTCTATGCAGACTTCACCATTCCGTATACTTCTGTCTCTTCTTTGGACACTGTGTTAACTAACCTCCAGACGACCTTCAATGCCATACAACTCTCCTTCCGGGGCCTTCAACTGCTCTTAAATGCAAGTAAAGCTAAATGCATGCTCTTCAACCGATTGCTGCCCGCACCTGCCCGCCCGTCCAGCATCACTACTCTGGATGGTTGTGACTTAGGTATTTGTAGTTGTCCACATATTCTAGGTGTCTGGCTAGACTGTAAACTCTCCTTCCAGACTCACATTAAGCATCTCCAATCCAAAAATAAATCTAGAATCGGCTTCCTATTTCACAACAAAGCATCCTTCACTCATGCTACCAAACATACCCTGGTAAAACTGACTATCCTACCGATCCTTGACTTCGGCGATGTCATTTACAAAATAGCCTCCAACACTCTACTCAGCAAATTGGATGCAGTCTATCACAGTGCCATCCGCTTTGTCACCAAAGCCCCATACACTACCCACCATTGCGACCTGTATGCTCTCGTTGGCTGGCCCTCGCTTCATACTCGTCGCCAAACCCACTGGCTCCAGGTCATCTATAACTCTTTGCTAGGTAAAGCCCGCCTTATCTCAGCTCACTGGTCACCATAGCAGCACCCACCCGTAGCATGCGCTCCAGCAGGTATATTTCACTGGTTACCCCCAAAGCCAATTCCTACTTTGGCCGCCTTTCCTTCCAGTTCTCTGCTGCCAATGACTGGAACGAATTGCAAAAATCACTGAAGCTGGAGACTCATATTTCCCTCATTAACCTTAAGCCTCAGCTGTCAGAGCAGCTCACAGATCATTGCACCTGTACATAGCCCATCTGTAAATAGCCCATCCAACTACCTCATCCCCATAGTAATTTTTTTTCTTTCTCCTTTGCACCCCAGTATCTCTACTTGCACATTCATCTTCTGCACATTATCACTCCAGTGTATAATTGCTAAATTGTAATTACTTCGCCACTATGGCCTATGTATTGCCTTACCTCCCTAATCTTACCTCATTTGCACACACTGTATATAGATTTTTTTCTATTGTGTTATTGACTGTATGTTTGTTTATTCCGTGTGTAACTCTGTGTCGTTGTCCGTGTCGTACTGCTTTGCTTTATCTTGGCCAGATCGCAGTTGTAAATGAGAACATGTTCTCAACTGGCCTACCTGGTTAAATAAAAGGTGAAATAAAAAAATACAGAGGGTAGTGTGTATGGCCCAATACATTACTGGGGCCAAGCTTCCTGCCATCCAGGACCGATTTACTAGGCGGTGTCAGAGTAAGGCCCAGAAGATTGTCAAAGACTCCAATCACCCAAGTCTTAGACTCTTCTCTCTGCTACCTACGGCAAGCTGTACCGGAGCCCCAAGTCTAGTTCCAAAAGGCTCCTTAACAGCTTCTACCCCCAAGCCATAAGACTGCTGAACAATTAATCAAAATGGCCACCCGGACTATTGACATTTACCTTTGTTTTTACACTGCTACTACTCGCTGTTTATTATCCATGCATAGTCACTTTACCCCTACCTACATGTACAAATTACCTCAACTAACCTGTACCCCCGTGTGGCTCAGTTGGTAGAGCATGGTGTTTGCAACACCAGGGTTGTGGGTTTGATTCCCACGGGGGACCAGCACAGGAAGAAAAAAAAATGTATGAAATGTATGCATTCACTACTGTAAGTCACTCTGGATAAGAGCGTCTGCTAAATGACTAAAATGTACACGTTATGTAATCTTGTGTTACTTTTTATTTAAAAAAATGTTGACTAGTTTATTTAGCAAATATTTTCTTAACTCTATTTCTTGAACTGCATTGTTGGTTAAGTAAGCATTTCACGGTAAGGTCTACACCTGTTGTATTGGCGCATGTGACAATGAACAAGTATGAATGTTCATTCAAGAAAGCCCCTTTTTTAATGGGGGGGGGGGGGGTGCTGTGTGATTATTAAATATACTCTAAGGAGGTAGGGTTTTGGATGTTTTTAGAAGATGGGCAGGGACTCTGCTTTCCTAACTTCAGGGGGAAGAGGGTTCCACCAATGGGGTGCCAAGACAGAGAAGAGCTTTGACCGAACTGAGCGGAGGGCCAAATAAATAAAATGACATTTTACTGGTCCATACACATATTTAGCAGATGTTGCGAAATGCTTGCTCCAACAGTGCAGTAGTATCTAACAATACACATTAATCTAAAAGTAAAATAATGGAATTAAGAATCTAAATATGAAAAACAATGTCAGAGTCAGGAGTATACACACACACACACACACATATATATGTATATGTTAATAGAATGCCAAGAGACCAGAGGCGGCAGAATTACTACTTTCTTGTATAAAAAGTAGTACTTTTTAATTTTGATTTGTCCCCCCTAATTAGTTTACATAATTTTAACGTCATGTACTTTGCAAAAAATGTTGTAATATCACACGTATAGCATTTTACGTAGACTTTTATTTTGAAGGCAAATTCCGAAAACCGGAAGTCAAGCTACTTAATTAGGATGGAGACATTTGCAAAGCGAAAATTAACACACCGCTAGGCTTGAATGGCGCAGTGAGGGTTCTGACCGTTCTTAATCTACCTCAATGGTTCTGACTAATAGGAGTGCAGCTACGACCGGAAGTGACTTTTTCGTAGCGATTAGGATAATTAACGTGGCAGGTTAGAAGACTTAGGTTACGGTTAGCTAAAATGCTCTCCTAACCTGCTGCGAAAAGTCACTTCCGGTCGTAGCCTTACTCTCTCTAGTCACAATCTTCATTGATCTCTGAATCTTGTAAAAAGTGTATATCTGCGTATTTTCCCTCTATGTATGCAGTAGAGTACTGTAATATCAGATGTATTTTGATATCCTGAATTTTCAAAAATACAGTTATGACAACCGAGTAGGTGATATCGGAATACCACAAGGCTCATGAAATGTACTGCCTACTTCTCACGTTACATGACTAGAGGAGTTAATGATTGTACCAAAGAGCCTATGGAAAAGGTTTGAAAACTTTGTGGTTGACAAAAATACATCTGGTTATAATTATACAGTGTTTATATTGGCTTCGTGTGATCAAAGTCAATGAGGAAAAACCTTCAATTTATTTCAGAGATAATGCTATCACCCAAACTAACAGGTAACCCAAATAAAATGGTGTAATTAACAAATTAATGACAATAATTGCAATTCTCATTAGACTGAATCAAAAACTATTTTATCTTCATTTCTAACGATCATTTTTACAAAATGAATACAATTTACATCAACTGTATTTCATTCAAATTGGTCTTACAAGAGGGAGCACTTCAACCCAGATTGCACAAACTGTACATCTAAACATAACCCTGATGCATACATGATACATCAATATGTAGTATGGAAAGTTTGCTAATTGGCAAGACATCTTGCAGGTGTATTTATAAATGTCTACATTTTAAATTGTTTATGTCTGACAAGCATCAACATGCTATTGTGATGTCTTGCAATGTGTAAACACTCTCCAAACTACATATTCCCTACGCATTTTGATAAGTCGGCCAAAGGTGTTAGTGTTTACTGGGAACGAGACAAGTTTACATATTACATTTCCAGTTGCATAAACATAAATTCAGTGGCATGTATTCATGGACGCCAAGAGAAACCAGGCTTCCCCTAAATGTTTTAAAAATACCTCGCGTCGCGTGCGCTGCAAAATAAATTGAGAAATCTATATTATTCAATTATTGCATCCACACTGCTCGCGCGCGCCTACGAATGTCAGCGTTACCAAGAGCTAAAATAGAAGTCAGTTCTATTTGTGACGCAGATCGCGCTGCAAGTCCTGCCTCTCCCATCTCCCCATTGGTTTATAGAAGCATGTACCCATGTGCCATTTCCTCATTGGTTTTACCCACGTAGGTGACCGAACGACTTACGAAGTCAGTGGCGGTAATGCATCTAATTTGTGAAAGTTTCCAATCGCAATATAAAGTCAAGAGAAGAAAAGGCCTGGAAGGAGGAGAGATGACTAGAAACGATTCAGTTGACCATTTTATATGTGGATTAATTGGCGGAGTAGATGACCTTGTGCATTTCAGGTAAAATAACAACTCAATGTTTATATCCCAGGACAAATTAGCTAGCAACAGCAAGCTAGCTAAAAAGGACAAATTAGCTAGCTAGCTAAATTGCCATAAATGTTTAATGCTTTTTGACCTGTCCACAAATTAATATAATTGGTTCAGTTTGTTTTGATATTTTAACCTGCGTGTCGTGATCGCGTTTGGTGTGTGGGGACAAAATACATTTATTAATTTGGGGACAGGTCGAAAAGCATTAAACATTTATGGTAATTTAGCTAGCTAGCACTTGCTAGCTAATTTGTCCTTTTTAGCTAACTTGCTGTCTGTAGTCCAAAACGGATTTGAAAAACAAAACTGATTTGAGCATTATGGCCTGCAGTATGAACAAGGCTTTAGAGATTTACCCAGAAAGATGCACAGCTGTAATCGCTGCCAAAAGGTGCTTCTACAAAGTATTGACTCAGGGGTGTGAGTGAATTAGCGATGCACCGATGACTTTTTTTTGGCCGATTACGATATTTTCCTTGCCAAAAAACCCGATACCGATATTTACAATTTTAGCGGCCTTTTAAGCATTCTAGTAGTTAACTATTGAAAACACACACACAGCGGTCTAAGACACTGCATCTCAGTGCAAGAGGCGTCACTACAGTTCCTGTTTCAAATCCAGGCTGTATCACATCCGGCTGTGATTGGGAGTCCCATAGTGCGGCGCACAATTGACCCGTCGTCGTCCATGCGTCATTGTAAATAAGAATTTGTTCTTAACTGACTTGCCTAGTTAAATAAAAGGTTACACACACACACACACCAAAAAGTTATTTTGTTTGCATTTACATAAGTCCCCATTACCAGTAAAACATAATCAAAACCTATTTATTTCACTTACTTGCTGTGCTGTTTCGTTGTTCAGTCGTTCCATTCTCAACCAGGATTTCTATGGAACGCCATTTCGGTCTTTACGTGTCAAAAAAAAAAGTCAAATAACACGACATCCGTTTCAGTAGCTATAGTTAGCTAGCTAACTATATAGTAGGTGTCATCTAAAATAACCCTAATTATAAGACAGTTCTTATTTAATTCATGGTGGTCAGACCCATCTATGTGAAGCTAGCCACAATAGTGGACTTTGCGGTTAGCTTTCAAAATAAAAATATGGCATAATTCTATTTGTATTCATTTGCATTACTGTCAATGACATACTTTTATTTTGAAGGCAAACTGCAAATTCCACTATTGTGCCTAATCCTTATTGTGGCTAGCTTCGCAACACATAACCCGTTGCGTCGAGACTCACAGCTGGCTGCTTATAATGTTAGCTTTGGGCAACAGGGTTGTTGACTAGCAATTTATTTTCATGAAATTGAACTTAAGTTCAATAGCCGAACAAAAAGTGGCAACCTAGCTAATACTTACTCATTGCTAAGAATAATGAAAATGACTGCAGGTTCTACTGGTCATTGTTTTCAGGCTGGTTGTATTGGTGTTAGCTAGGTACCAAGCTAGCTATCCCAGAAGTTGCGGGTTGAACAAATTATGCTTTATTACCAACGCGGTATTGTAAAACACATCGTGGCCTGTTTACAATTTTTTTTTGTATAGCTTTGACAGTGCTACTGTATCATTGACACGCAAAGACCCAAACGGCGTTCCATGGTATGCATGTCATGAAGCCAATAGTAGTGACGCCATTACTGTGCAACATCTGTAAAATAGCGCACTTGGTAGTGATCGTCCGTCCAGTCGCGAAAGCCAACGTCACCCACGACAGAGAACGATTGATTGTCAAGGGCAATGAATTCCATTATCTTGGCTTTAATGGATTTCCCTTTGCCTTCGAGTTGTCTCGCTGACATTTTTTTACTCTTTCAAATGACTGCTCGATCCACACAGCAGACATTGTGAGCTAGTTTAGGAATGCTGTGTTTTACCATGTACCTACGTTATATAGGTATGCACTCAGCTTTGACATCTGGGCGTTAAACTAGAAATTTTTAGCTAATGTCAGCCGATTCCGATATATATATTGCATACCGAGTGTGAATACTTATGCAAATGAGATATTAATGCATTTCATTTTCAATAAATGTGCTAACACTCCTAAAAACATGTTTACACTGTCATTATGGGGTATTGTAGAAGGAATAAATGTATATTTTTCACAATTTTTTTTTATTCAAAATGTGGAACAAGTCAAAGGGTATGAATACTTTCTGAAGGAGCTATACACACAGAAGTATGTGGACAACCCTTCAAATTAGTGGATTTGGCTATTTATGCAACACCCGTTGCTGACAGGTGAATAAAATCTGAGCACACGGCCATGCAACCTCAAACAATGGCAGTAGAATTGCCTTACTGAAGAGCTCAGTGACTTTCAATGTGGCAAAGTCATAGGATGCCACCGTTTCAACAAGACAGTCAAATTTCTGCCCTGCTAGAGCTGCCTCGGTCAACTGTGTGCTGTTATTGTGAAGTGGAAACATCTGGGAGCAACAACAGCTCAGCCGCAAAGTGGTAGGCCACAGAAGCTCAAAATGAAACCGCTGAGTGCTGAAGCGTGTAAAAATTGTCTGTTCTCAGTTGCAACACTCACTCCTGAGTTCCAAACTGCCTCAGGAAGCAATGTCAGCACAATAACTGTTTGTAATGAGCTTAATGAAATGGGTTTCCATTGCGCAATGCTAAGCGTCGGCTGGAGAGGTAAAGGTCACCGCCATTAGACCCTGGAGCAGTGGAAGCACGTTCTCTGGAGTGATGAATTATGCTTCACCATCCATATTAATGGCCATGATTTTGGAATGAGATGTTCGACAAGCAGGTGTCCACATACTTTTTGCAGTTTAAAACTAACGATTGATTTTACAACAACAAAAAATTTATATATTTGCATTGGTAAACATATACAGCCAAAATAAGTGGTTTCAACATATCAAACATCCAATAGGTGATAGGTAAGCTCAGGTCACAAATGCTAAGGACAGACTACTACTAACATAAAATAACAAGTAATTTAGTCAACAGGCTGGCATACTTGCTCATGACTTTCATTTTCAGGGTACATCTTAATGTAACTATCAACCATGACATCCAGGTCATGTCTGGCATTATAATGTATGTTCAGAAACGCCAGACTCTTGGACCTGTGTTTGTCAGGTGTGTTCTCCAAGTACATCTGAAAGCGTTTACGTGAAGCATCGCCATCGACATCAAGGCTCAGGACTGGCAGGTTGCAGAGCACCCTCAAGAAGGCAAGCACGTTGGGGAAGAACTTCACTTCAGCCAGCTGCAGCGTCTCATGGACGGTGGATGGCAGGGCCACCTTGCCCCGGTGCTTCCACTTCACCCTCCAGCAGTGCAGCTCAGTGGGGAGAGTGTCTGCATTGGGAAGGTCGTTCCTGTACATCTCCACGTTGTTCTCCTCAGAAGTGTTGAACTTCAGCTGCCCCATGACAGCAGGGACGAGTGTCAGACATCTCAGGGCGTTGAGGTGGTTCTCAGAGAAGAGGTCGTTCAGTTCATTGATGACGTGGCTCACCACCGGGGCGGTCAGGTGTTCTTTAAAGTAGCTCTCAGGCTGGATCTCTGTTCCAGATTCTGCGTGGTGCTTTCTCAAGTAGAGCCTGGGAACCTTGACCGGGATCTCCAGTGCAGCGGCTAGGTTAACAGCCTCTTCAAACCAGAACTCATGGTATACATCAATGTTATCCGAGACCTCGTTCAGCGAGTGCAACACAGCGGTTAAGCTGTTGGCAGCAAAGTAGACATCCATCGTTGGCCCTTGCAAGTTCTTGCCAAAGGCTCTTGTGAATGACAGGGTGTTTTTCAGCACAACCAACGTTGCAACAAACTCAAAATCGGCCAGAGCCTCTGATATCTCCAAGGCATCATTTGTGACTTGGTCACTCCACCTCAGATCTTCATTGTCATGAACACTATCCATGCAGAGCAGAAGAGATTCCAGGACATCGACTGCCACCTCGAATGCATCATGTCTCACTGTCCAGTTGGTACGGCAGGCCTCTTTCAGATCATTGGCCTTCTCTTCATTACCCTGGTAGAAAATGGAGATGGCATTCTCCAACTCCAATTGCAATGAAGAAGCCTCATTGAAAAAAGACTCAATCTTCTTGAAAGTAGACATGACAATCTGAACACCTGTCAAAGCCACTCCACTTGCCAGTGAGGCATTTAAGGCACAGGTGGATCTTGGTGTGTACACTGCTGTGGGGTAAATCTCTGTGAGTTTGGTTGCAATGGCTTTAATTTTGCTAGAATGCACACCGGAGCTGAAGTGGGCCTGCCCTCTACAGTAGTCCATATTTAAACCCCACTTCTTTGTCACCTCAGTCAGCAGCCTCTCCATCAGGGTCTCATCTTCTCCCTCAAATGGAAGGAACCCCACAAACTCCTCCCGCAAGCAGTTGGCCTGGTCCAAAAAACGCAAGAACATGGGGAGGTGGCTCTCGCCAGAGATCTCAACCACATCGTCAGTGACCAATGAGAAAAAGCGAACCTCTCTGACTTCCTGTAAGAGCTCCTCACGGACGCAACTCTCACAGACCTCCATCATCTGCATCTGCTGGGTGAAGGTGCAGCACTCTGTGTTCATAGCACTCATCTCAAACCTTTTCCTAAGAGCTTCGTCACCACCAGCATTCATTCGGTACTCCAACAATGCCTTGAAGTTGCTCGGAGTAAGGCACTTACTCTCCTGCACCTCCTTGGTATGTCTATTCAGAGGTATGTTTTGTTTGCCCAACACTACAATAACTTCAAATAGTGATTTGAGGTATTCTCTGTGCTCCTTCTCCTTAGAGGTCAGCTGGGTGGTGTCGTTTGTCTCAGGGTCATCTTGACCTTCCGCATAATTTTTGTTCGTCTTTGACTGGTCCACCGAGTCCTCTATAGACAAACAAATCAATATTGGGAAAAGAGGATTAACGTAACTTTTTGCTTGTGGGTCCTGTGATCGTGCATTGTCTTATGATGAAGAGAGAAAGACATCCTTCATATACTGGTCATTAAATTTAAACCTTGATTATTATCATATTACATTGTAAAACAGCCTCAACAAATAAACTGTTGTTCAACGTAAATCGGATGCACAACTTACTTTTCCTCTCTTTCATTGGTCTTGCTTCAGCTTTACTCTACAATAGAAAGAGAGAAACCGTCAATACCAAGCTGTTAGAAGAAGCGATTAAAAATTGTAAGAAATACACTGAGTATTTGACTTGTGATTTGGTAAATGCAGAAGAAACCCATACCAGCTCTTCAATCCTCTTGCGTTGCCTACATTGTGGATTATTGAGGTGGCTTGTTAAGTCAAAGATGGTTGGTGTGGCATTATCCTTCAGCTTTGTCCTGTAAGGACTCTGAAAATATGAAAGATGATAAGAGATTAACCTCT
Organism: Salmo salar; assembly: GCF_965601325.2. Taxonomy (NCBI): domain Eukaryota; kingdom Metazoa; phylum Chordata; class Actinopteri; order Salmoniformes; family Salmonidae; genus Salmo; species Salmo salar. The sequence continues at coordinate 60,020,906 of NC_138294.1, read as the reverse complement.
CTAGGGTAGGGGGCAGTATTTTCACATCCGGATTAAAAAACGTACCCGATTTAATCTGGTTATTACTACTGCCCAGAAACTAGAATATGCATATACTTTGATGTTTGATTTGGATAGAAAACACCCTAAAGTTTCTAAAACTGTTTGAATGGTGTCTGTGAGTATAACAGAACTCATATGGCAGGCCAAAACCTGAGAAGATTCTGTACAGGAAGTGCCCTCTCTGACCATTTCTTGGCCTTCTATACCCTCTTTGTCAAAAACAGAGGATCTCTGCTGTAACGTGACACTTTCTAAGGCTCCCATAGGCTCTCAGAAGGCGCCAGAACGTTGAATGATGACTTTGCAGTCTCTGGCTGAAAAACAGTAGCGCATTTGGATAGTGGTCGATCTGAGAACAATGAGACGGGTTCGTGCGTGCGCGAGAAGAGTCCATTTTACATTTTCAGTCTTTGAACGAAAAAGACGGTCTCCCGGTCAGAATATTATCGCTATTTTACGAAGGGAAATTTTTTTTTAAAAAAAACGCATAAAAATTGATTTTAAACAGCGTTTGACATGCTTCGAAGTACGGTAATGGAATATTTTGAATTTTTTTGTCACGACATGCGTCCGCGCGTCACCGTTCGGATAGTGTCTTGAACGCAAGAACAAAACAGAGGATATTTGAACATAACTATGGATTATTTTGAACCAAAACAACATTTGTGGATGAAGTAGAAGTCCTGGGAGTGCATTCTGACGAAGAACAGCAAAGGTAATCCAATTTTTCTTATAGTAATTCTGAGTTTAGTGAACGCCAAACTTGGTGGGTGTCAAATTAGCTAGCCCGTGATGGCGAGCTATCTACTCAGAATATTGCAAAATGTGCTTTTGCCGAAAAGCTATTTTAAAATCTGACACCGCGATTGCATAAAGGAGTTCTGTATATATAATTCTTTAAATAATTGTTGTTTTTTGTGAACGTTTATCGTGAGTAATTTAGTAAATTCACCGGAAGTTTTCGGTATGTTTGCTAGTTCTGAACGTCACATGCTAATGTAAAATGCTGGTTTTTGATATAAATATGAACTTGATTGAACAAAACATGCATGTATTGTATAACAATGTCCTAGGAGTGTCATCTGATGAAGATCATCAAAGGTTAGTGCTGCATTTAGCTGTGGTTTTGGTTTTTGTGACATTATATGCTAGCTTGAAAAATGTGTGTGATTATTTCTGGCTGGGTACTCTCCTGACATAATCTAATGTTTTGCTTTCGTTGTAAAGCCTTTTTGAAATCGGACAATGTGGTTAGATTAACGAGTCTTGTCTTTAAAATGGTGTAAAATAGTCATATGTTTGAGAAATTGAAGTAATAGCATTTCTAGGGTATTTGAATATCGCGCCACTCGATTCCACTGGCTGTTGACTAGGTGGGACGATTTCGTCCCACATACCCTAGAGAGGTTAACCTAACCTATTTGATGGGTATATAGCACTGAGGTGCACATCTCTGTTCAACTACATCCATTTCAAATGTTAAAGCTACATATTTAACTTTTTGGGTGACGACCAAATTCACATAGAAATGTTAGTCATCATTCTCATTAAACGCAAGTCTAAGAAGTAGGTCAGTTCTATGTGATACATTTATATGCTTCCTGTTGTTAAGTTTCGTTTTTGCATCTTTTACTTTCGGTTTTATACACCAGCTTCAAACTGAAAATACAATATTTTGGTTATTGAAAATATATTTCACAGCAGTTTAGATGGTACAATGATCCTCTACACTTTCATTGCTTGTTTTGTGACAAACTGAAATTATACCATTACAATTTTAGCCACCAGAAAATGACAGAGCAATTTCTCCATGTTGCACCTTTATATGCTTCGTTTAGGGGGAAAAAAAACATTAAGCCAATGTCCACCAACATCACTTACTGCTTTACATATCATGGATGGTTCAAAGTGGTTAACACAAAGTCTGTAGTGTCTGTGTAGCTGGTCAGGTGTTTTATCTTCAAGATCCTTGCAATGGCAGTTGTCCACCCACTGCTTGCATCTGTGTATGACAGACAAAACAAATGTCAAATGTATACAATTAACTATCACTGAACATAGATATGATTCAGTGGAGACTAGTGAGGGTAGGACGGCTCATAATAATGGCTGGAACGAAGAAAATGGAATGGCATCAAATTGTTGTATTTGATACCATTACACCCATTCCGCTCCAGTCATTACCACGAGCCCGTGCTCTCCAATTAAGGTGCCACCAACCTCCTGTGATGAGTACCATAGACGACAATGGTATAATCACCTGTGCCACGTTAACAAGAACATGCGAACTAAAACATTGTGTCATTCCGAAAGCCATCTCCAGTAAGCTAGCTTTCTGGTATTAAAAATAAGACCTACTGATTTACAAAACTCAAAAGGCTAGCTATGCAATTATCTCTGCGAGCATGCAGCAAAACTAACTAGTAGGCTAGATACTACTCGAAGCACATCTCTGGCTGACAGCTAACGTTAGGCTACATTACCGTGCAATTAAAAGACAGTACAGTACGTAATGTCAAGCAAAGAACCACAACTTAGTCCGATTGGTACTATACCTTTCAGTGTCCCTTGGAAACCTGAAGAATGGCGATGCTGACGCATTGCTTCTTATGGTGCAATTCGGAGCAGCACAAAAGTTCGACATTGTTCGTTTTGCTAATATGCTGCTTTTCAAAAGTAATTTTGAATATTCACTTTACCCTGAAAATACAAAAGAATAGACGAGCGCGCTGCTGTGCTAGATGTGGCCTTGACTCCTGGAGGAAACGGGACGCGCGAATAAACCGTCTTCCCACAATGCTTTGCTAACGTCACATCCCAGTGCGCATGTCTGTCACAATAATCAATGCTATTTGGGATCGTTGGGATGCCTTAACCGTTTTAAATGTCAACTTCAATTGGGAAGGGAGTCCACTCAACAACAGAGATATACGAGCCTTGTTTCAACTATACCTTATGTCATGCCTTATTGGAATGGTTTTATTGATAATGTCTTCCAATGTCCAAACTTGGAAAAAAGTTTGGATGTTGCCACACACATACATACTTACTAACAAAATTAAGGAACTTTCTTTTAAAATTATTCATAAATATTATCCTGCCAACCACTATATGAAGAAGTAACAAAAACAAAAAACTTTTTTTTTTTGAAAGATCATAATGAAGTCAGGTTTATCTCTGAATAATAGGAAATGTGAATTATTTGCGTTGAAAAGACGTGACTTAAACTCAGTATGTAATATCCCTATAAAAGACGTGATCACATATCTTGGTATTACAGTTAGCAAAGATCAGAAAGAAAGGGCCAACTTAAATTTCTCTCCTATTGTAGAGAAAATTGGAAAGAGATTTAACTCCTGGTTATTAAGAGATCTTTCTTTATCTGGACGTGTACTTTTATCAAAATCTGAAGGTCTGTCCAGATTAGTTTATACCTCCCTTGCCTTGGATGTTCCTCTGTCAGTAACTAAAATGGTTGATACGAAATTATTTATCTTCATATGGAGGAATAAACCACATTATTTAAGAAAAGCGGTAATATATAGCACCCAAAGTGAGGGAGGGTTGAATGCTCTGGATTTTAAAACCTCTAATATAATATTTAAAATTAAATGGATGCAAAACTATTTAAGAAATAAGGATTGCATCTGGAATCATCCCTAATTTAATATTCCAACAAATTGGTGGTCTAGAATTCTTACTCAAATGCAACTTTGATATGGGTAAAATCCCTATTAAGCTTGCAAACTTTCATAAACAAGTACTTCTAACTTGGAACCTCATGTACAAACACAATTTTTCCCCTCATAGGTATACAATCTGGAATAATAAAGACATAAAATACAAAAACAAGTATTTGTTTTTTCAGAACTGGTTTGACAACAACATTATTTGGGTTAAACAATTACTGAACAATGATGGACAACTATATAATTATCCAGAATTTATTAGAACACACAATGTTACATTCACTCCTGAGGAGTATCACATTGTTGTTAGAGCTGTCCCTAAAGGTGCTATTCTTCTTTTAGGAGAATATAACAATACTCCAAGTGCAACTGTTGAGGATTTCGTAGCCTCAATACAATTAGATGGAATTGACATTTTAAACTATAAATGTAATAACATGTATATGAGGAAACTATGTCAATATGTTACTATTCCCTCTGCTAAAATGTACTGGAATGCAGCCCTAGGACAAGTGAACTGGAACAAAGTTTCGTTGTTATCTGGTAAATATTGTATATCTAATAAGGTGAAAGAAGTATCATACAAACTCATTCATAGAATCTACCCTGTAAAGACCTTTATTATACACAGATTTAAAATAGCTATTGATAACAAATGTGTATTTTGTGATTGAGACCCAGAGACTCTTGATCATTTATTTTGGGACTGCTCTTATGTCAGAAGATTTTGGTGTGAGTTAGAAGATTTTATTTTAAAAGAAACAACTATTAATGTTAATTTGAAAGACTCTGATATTATGTTTTATTTTGAACCAAATGATATGGACCCTGATTTAACTTTCATTGTTAATTTGTTTATCGTTCATGGAAGATTCTTTGTCCCTAAAATGAAGTGGGCAGAGAATAAAACCCTTTTCACATTATTTAAGATAGAATTGAAATATTATTTTGAAATGATCAGTAAATGTAAAAACAAAAAAGCAATATGCACCATAAAAGTATTTAACAAATTGAAAATTCATCTTGATATGTAATACCCCTTCCTGTCTGTTAGGTTTTATACTCTTGTTTGTATATTTCTGGGGGTTTTTTTGTTGGTATTTGTTGTGTTCATAATAAAAAATATATTTAAAAAATAAATTAAAAAATTAAAAAATGTAGAAGTAAAAAAAAAATATTGTACCTTTTGTATGACCACCCAGAAACAGTGTTGCATCTTTTTTTGCATTGTATTCATGTAAGGAATCTGTGGCAAGACATCAGGTGATTTATAATTGAACACATTTATGAAGATCTTCCACTATTACAAAGAAATGTGTTGCTTGGATTCTTTACTTATGGTAGAAATAAGTTGAAACAATTTTATGTAATTCCTTTCATTAGTATTTTGGCAAAATGTTATATTCACAAATGTAAATTGACAAGCAAAACACCACATTTTATTACCTTGCAAAAAAAATGGAACTATATTTTAAGACAGTTAAAAACTCTGGGGGAAAAAAAGCTGTTAGAATTATAAATGTGTTCCCCTATGTAGTTTTTGTATTGATTTGTTATGAATAAAATAAAAAAAGACAGCCAGTGACAGCTAAAAAACAAAAATGTAAAACCTTTCAGAATTAAACGTGTTAGCGCCATCTACTGCATGTTAGAATACATAACATTTCTAGATGTGCGTGCTGGCAATTTTTTTATTTCACCTTTATTTAACCAGGTAGGCTAGTTGAGAACAAGTTCTCATTTGCAACTGCGACCTGGCCAAGATAAAGCGTAGCAATTCGACACATACAACAACACTGAGTTACACATGGAATAAACAAAACATACAGTCAATAATACAGTAGACCAAAAGAAAACAAAAAGTCTATATACAGTGAGTGTAAATGAGGTTAAGGCAATATATAGGCCATGGTGGCGAAGTAATTACAATATAGCAATTAAACACTGGAATGGTAGATGTGCAGAAGATGAATGTGCAAGTAGAGATACTGGGGTGCAAAGGAGCAAGATAAATAAATCAATACAGTATGGGGATGAGGTAGGTAGATAGATGGGCTGTTTACAGATGGGCTATGTACAGGTGCAGTGATCTGTGAGCTGCTCTGACAGCTGGTGCTTAAGGCTTGTGAGGGAGATATGAGTCTCCAGCTTCAGAGATTTTTGCAGTTCGTTCCAGTCATTGGCAGCAGAGAACTGGAAGGAAAGACGGCCAAAGTAGGAATTGGCTTTGGGGGTGACCAGTGAGATATACCTGCTGGAGCGCATGCTACGAGTGGGTGCTGCTATGGTGACCAGTGAGCTGAGATAAGGCGGGGCTTTACCTAGCAGAGACTTGTAGATAACCTGGAGCCAGTGGGTTTGGCGACGAGTATGACACGAGGGCCAACCAACGAGAGTGTACAGGTCGCAATGGTGGGTAGTGTATGGGGCTTTGGTGACAAAACAGATGGCACTGTGATAGACTGCATCCAGTTTGTTGAGTAGAGTGTTGGAGGCTATTATATAGATGACATCACCGAAGTCGAGGATCGGTAGGATGGTCAGTTTTACCAGGGTGTGTTTGGCAGCATGAGTGAAGGATGGTTTGTTGTGATATAGGAATCCGATTCTAGATTTAATGTTGGATTGGAGATGCTTAATGTGAGTCTGGAAGGAGAGTTTACGGTCTAACCAGACACCCAGGTATTTGTAGTTGTCCACGTATTCTAAGTCAGAGCCGTCCAAAGTAGTGATGCTGGACGGGCGAGCAGGTGTGGGCAGTGATCGATTGAATAGCATGCATTTAGTTTTACCTGCATTTAAGAGCAGTTGGAGGCCACGGAAGGAGAGTTGTATGGCATTGAAGCTCGTCTGGAGGTTAGTTAACATAGTGTCCAAAGAGGGGCCAGAAGTATACAGAATGGTGTCGTCTGCGTAGAGGTGGATCAGAGAATCACAAGCAGCAAGAACAATATCATTGATGTATACAGAGAAGAGAGTCGGCCTGAGAATTGAACCCTGTGGCACACCCGTAGAGACTGCCAGAGGTCCGGACAACAGGCCCTCCGATTTGACACATTGAACTCTATCAGAGAAGTAGTTGGTAAACCAGGCGAGGCAATCATTTGAGAAGCTAAGGCTGTCGAGTCTGCCAATAAGAATGTGGTGATTGACAGAGTCGAAAGCCTTGGCCAGGTCGATGAATACGGCTGCACAGTAATGTCTCTTATCGATGGCAGTTATGATGTCGTTTAGGACCTTGAGGGGCTGAGGTGCACCCATGACCAGCTCTGAAACCAGATTGCATAGCGGAGAAGGTACGGTGGGATTCGAAATGGTCGGTAATCTGTTTGTTAACTAGGCTTTTGAAGACCTTAGAAAGACAGGGTAGGATAGATATAGGTCTGTAGCATTTTGGGTCTAGAGTGTCACTCCCTTTGAAGAGGGAGATGACTGCGGCAGCATTCCAATCTTTGGGAATCTCAGATGATACGAAAGAGAGGTTGAACAGGCTAGTAATAGGGGTTGCAACAATTTCAGCAGATAATTTTAGAAAGAGAGGGTCCAGATTGTCTAGCCCAGCTGATTTGTATAGGTCCAGATTTTGCTGCTCTTTCAGAACATCAGCTATCTGGATTTGGGTGAAGGAGAAATGGTGGGGGCTTTGGCGGGTTGCTGTGGAGGGTGCCCAGGCAGTTGACCGGGGTAGGGGTAGCCAGGTGGAAAGCATGGCCAGCCATAGAAAAATGCTTATTGAAATTCTCAATTATAGTGGATTAATCAGTGGTAACAGTGTTTCCTAGCCTCAGAGCAGTGGGCAGCTGGGAGGAGGTGCTCTTATTCTCCATGGACTTCACAGTGTCCCAGAACTTTTTTGAGTTAGTACTACAGGATGCAAATTTCTGTTTGAAAAAGCTAGCCTTAGCTTTTCTAACTGCCTGTGTATATTTGTTCCTAACTTCCCTGAAAAGTTGCATATCACGGGGGCTATTCGATGCTAATGCAGAACGCCACAGGATGTTTTTGTGCTGGTCAAGGGCAGACAGGTCTGGAGTGAACCAAGGACTATATCTATTCCTAGTTCTACATTTTTTGAGTGGGGCATGCTTATTTAAGATGGTGAGGAAGGCACTTTTAAGGAATAGCAAGGCATCATCTACTGACGGGATGAGGTCAATGTCATTGATGACCTGGAGCCAGTGGGTTTGGCGACGGATAAGTAGTGAGGGCCAGCCAGAGCATACAGGTCGCAGTGGTGGGTAGTATATGGGGCTTTGGTGACAAAACAGATGACACTGTGATAGACTACATCCAGTTTGCTGAGTAGAGTGTTGGGGGCTATTTTGTAAATGACATCGCCGAAGTCAAGGATCGGTAGGATAGTCAGTTTTACGAGGGTATGTTTGACGGCATGAGTGAAGGCTTTGTTGCGAAATAGGAAGCCAATTCTAGATTTAATTTTGGATTGGAGATGCTTAATGTGAGTCTGGAAGGAGACTACACAGTCTAACCAGACACGTAGGTATTTGTAGTAGTCCACATATTGTAGGTCAGTACCGTCCAGAGTAGTGACGCTAGTCGGGCGGGAGGGTGCGGGCAGCAATCGGTTGAAGAGCATGCACTTAGTTTTACTAGCACTTAAAAGCAGTTGGAGGCCACGGAAGGAGTGTTGTATGGCGTTGAAGCTTGTTTAGAGGTTTGTTTGTAGAGTGTCCAAAGAAGGGCCAGATGTATACAGAATGGTGTCGTCTGCGTAGAGGTGGATCAGAGAATCACCAGCAGGAAGAGCGACATCATTGATATATACAGAGAAAAGAGTCGGCCCGAGAATTGAACCCTGTGGCACCCCCATAGAGACTGCCAGAGGTCCGGACAACAGGCCCTCCGATTTGACACACTGAGCTCTGTCTGAGAAGTAGTTGGTGAACCAGGTGAGACAGTCATTTGAGAAGCTAAGGTAGTTGAGTCTGCCGATAAGAATGCTGTGATTGACAGAGTCGAAAGCCTTGGCCAGGTCGATGAAGATGGCTGCACAGTACTGTCTTTTATCGATGGCGGTTAGGATATCGTTTAGGACCTTGAGCATGGCTGAGGTGCACCCATGACCAGCTTGGAAACCAGATTGCATTGTGAAGGTACGGTGGGATTCGAAATGGTCTGTGATCTGTTTATTAACTTGGCTTTCGAAGATTTTAGAATGGCAGGGCAGGATGGATATAGGTATATAACAGTTTGGGGCTAGAGTGTCTCCCCCTTTGAAGAGGGGGATGACTGCGGCAGCTTTCCAATCTTTGGGGATCTCAAACAATACGAAAGAGAGGTTGAATAGGCTAGTAATAGGGGTTGCAACAATTTCGTAGGATAATTTTGGAAAGAGAGGGTCCAGATTGTCTACCCCATTAAGGAATTAAGGAAAGAAATTGCACAAATTAACTTTTAACAAGGCACACCTGTTAATTGAAATGCATTCCAGGTGACTACCTCATGAAACTGGTTGAGAGAATGCCAAGATTGTGAAAAGCTGTCAAGGCAAAGGGTGGCTACTTTGATGAATCTCAAATATAAAATATATTTTGATTTGTTTAACACGTTTTTGGTTACTACATAATTCCATATGTATAATTTCATAGTTCTGATGTCTTCATTTTTACTATTTTCTACATTGTAGAATAATAAAGAAAAACCCTTGAATGAGTAGGTGTGTCCAAACTTTTGCTTGGTACTGTATATCGGTACACTCTTAATTTAAGCATTACGAAACGTGTATTCGATCAAATAAACCTCACTTAGTAAGTAAGCCCTTCGTTTTTTTCTTGACCAAATTCGACACTCATTGACCTCCATACAAAAACTCCTTGCTTGGTGGGCTAAACAACGAAAACATGCCACCTGCGGGAGGGAGACAGATGGGCCTCTCTTCCTTTCTGGAGGTTCAAAATCGTATTATAAACTTGGTGGTTCAAGCCCTGAATGCTGATTAGCTGAAAGCCATTATATATCAGACTGTATACCAAGGATATGACAACATTTATTTTTACTGCTGCAATTACGTTGGTAACCAGATTATTATAGCAGTAAGGCACCTCTGGGGTTTGTGGTATATTGCCAATATACCACGGCTAAGGGCTGTATCTAGGCACTCTGCGTTGCATCGTGCTTAAGAACAGCCCTTAGCCATGGTATATTGGCCATATACCACACCCCCTCGGGCCTTATTGCTTAAATGGATTATGGTTCAATTGTGACTGACTGACCTACAAATAATGACTAGTTATTTATGACACAAGCTTTCACTGTTGGCTGCAATGTCGAACAAGCCCAGTGGCACTGAGAGAGGGGGACGTGGAGGTGTCCTGTGTGCAAATATGTATTTGGTATTTTATTAGGATCCCCATTAGCTGTTGCAAAAGCAGCAGGTACTCTTCCTGGGGTCCACACCAAACACGAAACATCATACAGAATGACATAACACAGAACATCAATAGACAAGAAGAGCTAAAGGACAGAACTACATATATTTTTTAAAAAGGCCACATAGCCTACATATCAATACATACACACAAACTATCTAGGTCAAATAGGGGAGGCGTTGTGCCGCAAGGTGTTGCTTTATCCGTTTTTTAAACCAGGTTTGCTGTTTATTTTAGCAATATGAGATGGAAGGAAGTTCCATGCATGTGATGACCATTTCCTTACTTATATCAATAAAGTTGTCTCCTCTTTGAATGAGTTAAAATAATGCCTCTCTCGGCACCAAACAAGAAAATGCTCATCCAGAGACGGCGCTCCTAGTGGCCGGGGACTTAAATGCAGGGAAACTTAAATACGTTTTCTACCAGCCTGTTACGTGTGCAACCAGATTAAAAAAAAACTCTAGACCACCTTTACTCCACACACAGAGACGCGTACAAAGCTCTCCCTCCCTGATTCCTGCTTACAAGCAAAAACTAAAACTGGAAGTACCAGTGACTCGCTAAATACGGAAGTGGTCAGATGACGCAGATCCTAAACTACAGGACTGTTTTGCAAGCACAGACTGGAATATGTTCCTGGATTCTTCCGATGGGATTGAGTACACCACCTAAGTCACTGCCTTCATCAATACGTGCATCGATGACATCGTCCCAACAGTGACCGTATGTACATACCCCAACCAGAAGCCATGGATTACAGGCAACATCCACACTGAGCTAAAGGGTAGAGCTGCCACATTCAAGGAGCAGGACTCTAATCCAGCTATGCCCTCCGACGAACCATCAAACAGGCATTACAGGACTAAGATTGAATTTTACTACACCGGCTCTGACGCTCATCGGATGTGGCAGGGCTTGTACACTATTATGGACTACAAAGGGAAAAACACAGCCATGAGCTGCCCAGTGACACAAGGCTACCAGACGAGCTAAATTATTTCTATGCACGCTTCGAGGCAAGCGACACTGAAGCATGCATGAGAGCACCAGCTGTTCCAGACGACAGTCTGATCACGCTCTCCGGGGCCAGACGGATTACCAGGACGCGTACTCCGAGCATGCGCTGACCAACTGGCAAGTGCCTTCACTGAAATTTTTCAACATGTTCCTGGCTGAGTCTGTAATACCAACATGTTTCAAGCAGACCACCATAGTCCCTGTGCCCAAGAACACCAAGGTAACCTGCCTAAATAACTACTGACCCGAAGCACTCACGTCTGTAGTCATGAAGTGCTTTGAAAGGCTGATTATAGCTCACATCAACACCATTACCCCCAGAAACCCTAGACCCACACCAATTTGCATACCGCAACTGGACTTCCTGACGGGCCACCCCCAGGTGGTAAGGGTTGGTGACAACATCTGCCGCGGTGATCCTCAACACAGTGGCCCCTCAGGGGTGCGTGCTCAGCCCCCTCTTGTAATCCCTGTTCACCCATGACTGTATGGCAAAGCACGACTCCAACACCATGAAGTTTGCCGATGATACAACAGTGGTAGGCCTGATCACTGACAACAATGACACAGCCTATAGGGAGATCAAAGACCTGGCAGTGTGGTGCCAGGATAACAACCTCTCCCTCAACGTGATCAGGGAAAAGATGATTGTGGACTTCAGGAAAAGAAGGGCCGAGCAAACACCCATATTCTCATCGACGGGGCTGTAGTGGAGCAGGTTGAGAGCTTCAAGTTCCTTAGTGTCCACATCACCAACAAACTGTCATGGTCCAAACACATCAAGACAGTTGTAAAGAGGGCACAACAACGCCTATTCCCCGTCAGGAGACTGAAAAGATTTGGCATGGGTCCCCAGATCCTCAAAAAGGTCTACAGCTGCACCATCGAGAGCATCCTGACTGGTATGGCAACAGCTCGGCCTCCAACCGCAAGGCACTACAGAGAGTAGTAAGTACGGCCCAATACATCACTGGAGCCAAGATTCCTGCCATCCAGGACCTCTATACCAGTGTCAGAGGAAGGCCCTAAAAATAGCCCAAAACTCCAGGCACCCTAGTCATAGACTGTTCTCTCTGCTTCCGCACAGCAAGCGGTACCGGAGGGCCAAGTCTAGGCCCAAAAGGTTTATTAACAGCTTCTATCCCCAAGCCATAAGACTCCTGAAAAGCTAACCATTTTATTTAAGACAGCGTTAATCATGACAATTATCTAAGGAATAATTTTTCACTTCTCATTGACTTGGTGTAGAAACTCTGCTTACACCTGTTGTTTGGTTAAAGATATTCCTGCTCAATCAACACACGCCATTTTTAAAGAGTTCTGACATCGCTCATGTTCGGCCCTCTAAAACTTGTTTGGTAGCATTACTGTCTATCAAGAGGCAAGTTGCATCCAGTGAGTTGTCAATTTATTGGAATTTCCCATTTAAAATTGCAACAGCAATAATTCTACCAGACACCCATTTTGCTAAAAAGAAATATGTCACTTTTCCTTGATGGGCAACACAGATTTGCCGATAAAAGGTGTTGTACATTATTAAATCTATGGTAAAACTGTGGTAGATATTAACATATCAACTCTGCCATTAAAAGAACAAACAATACATTCATAAAAACAGAGAATATATACAATAACAAATAAAATAGGTGTAGAAGATCAAGGTATAGCAAACCAGTCTTCATTATGAGAAGTGACAACACAAAGAGAAATAAGAAACAGAAGAACAAAAAGGCATGCCTAGTTGAGGCACCCAGTCTTAGTGGATCAGTAATATTAGTCTGCCACACAGTCCATATTATCACAATTTGGATTAACAAATATTATGTAAAATAGCAAATAATATATTTTCATTATTTTAATATCCCTTCTGTAAAGTGCCAATCAACTCCAAAATTATTAATATTATTATTATTTTTTTTATCTTCCTTTTCAGGCCTCTTCTTCACACTCATCCAAAGACTCAGAACCTCTCCAGGTCTTTGGGATGGCCAGGCAGGTCCTCCAGAAGGGCAGGGTTCCTCCTGTAGATGTAGGCGTTGGCATCGTCGTCCAGCTTCACCAGCTCAGCCAGCGAGGACACACAGGTGTCATGGTCTGTCAGCATCCCAGGCAGGCGGGATGCCGTTCGCTGGATGCGACAGGAACGACGGACTGGTGTCAGGAACTTCAGATCCTTGATGGTGCTCTTTTGCCTGGAACCACTTGCACATGCCTCACCGTCAATTTTTCTCTTAACACTAGAAGGGGGAAAGAGATGGCCAGCATTCTGTGATTAGTTGAAAGCCATGTCAGTTTATACATTTCAATATAGAGACATAAAGTAGTGCTGTTCTCCATGACCTCCAGAAGTTGCTATAAATGGAAGTGATGTTATAACAGGATTACAGCAGGTATTTCTAAAGACAAGAAATCTCACCTTTGCAGGTATGGAGTTGTCTTCACACTGTATTTCACCACCGATGTGCCGTCTGCCTCTGGTGTCGTCTCCATCAAACAGTCGTCGTCATGAACTTCATCAATATAACCCTTCCTTACTTTCTGCTCTGAAGCTCCCTCTCCTACTTCACACTTCAGTTCAACATCCTTATTCACAGGAGACTCATTCCTTTCTTCAAATTCCTTATTTGTCAGTCTCTCCACCATTTTCTTTATAGAGTCATCCCTTTTCTCATTCGGGTCTTCTAAAACAGAAACACCAATGAACATAACACGTTAGTACAGTTAACAAGTTCATCACTTACACGATTTGAGTCTGTGTTGCATAATTTGAATTAGGCAGACGTCAAATGAGCAGTAAATTTGTCTGTATTTGTGTTCGCTGTGAATGTAAATGCATTAACCACAAAATGTACCATCCACACATGCTGAGGGCTTCTCCAATGCATCACTAAGGTTGACCACAATCTGTGATAAGACATAGGACAGAGGCAATGAGGTTATATTTAAGAGTTTTGATGAATAAAACAACCGTATATAGGTTTCTTACATCATTCATTCTGACCTCTGGATCAACAGGAAGAAAATCTGTATCAGAGTTGTCAAGCAGGTCCAATGTCGTGTTCATTGTCAGTGGAGTTGAGGCACAGGCTGCCTCCTGTTCAATGACCACCTGGTCGTTTTTAAGCCAAACAGTCGGTTCAGGCTCATCAACAGGTTGTTGTGGCTCCTGGTCAACGGGCTGAGGTGCAACATTGGTCTTTAGTTGAGAGACAGCTGTGGATTCTGGGTGCACTTCAGGCTCTGGCTGCAGAAATGGTTTAGACTTTGGGGGTGCCACTGCTGATATGGGAGGCCTTTTCAGAGTCTTTCCCTTGGATGCCAGCCACTCTGCCAGCTTTGTCCTGGGAATCAAAAACATAACTTAAAACAATTTTGAGCACTTGACCTAAGTACCAAAAGTTATGACAATTTTCATAAATGTAATTTAAAAAATAATAATCGCAAACCTTCTCTCTTCAGCAGTCTCTGTGTTAGCCCTGTACTGGCTTCGGGTGCTGGCAACTGGAATCTTGTGAACCTTCTTGTCAGTTGCCACTGTTATCTTAGGCTTGGTGCCCTGCGGTAGCTCTTTCCCCTTAAATATCATGGCAGACCTAGTGGAGCTTGGGCGAGCTGTGGTAAATGGAGCAGTTCTGAAAGGAGGGACTGCAGAGTGAACGCCCATGGGACGGCGTATAGCTGAGACTGGACACTTGGAGACTGGAGGAGGCCCATTGGACACAGACTTGGATCTTGAGGGTTGACATGATTGGGGGGGCTTAAACGTGCAACGCCCAGGCAAATCAGCAACGGATTTGGACTTTGTCAAATTTCCAGGCTTTTGGCTCTTAGCTTTGGGCACAGCGGTCATCGTAGCTGCTTTGCTTTCTAGCCCTCCCTCCAGGCCACTAGGCTTCCTGAAGGAGCTTATTTTGGATTGGACAACCTTGCCTTTGTATGCGCCAGGAACAGGTTTAACTGGGACGGTAGCTGGAGGCTTTGGGGCCTCTGCAACCAGCTTTCTCTGTCTGACAGCCTGTTTGGTGAGAAAGGCTTGGCTCAAGGTGTTGCGTCTCTTCGTATCGCCAGTGGTTGTTGCCATCACATCTTTCTGCTCCGTCTTGACCTTCTTTAGAGCATTCTCTCCCTTTCCCAAGTCCTCCTTTTTATTGCTCTTGGAATGCAGAGGAGCAGATTGAGCAGCCACTGTTTTAGTAGGAGCAGCTCTGGTAATTAAACACTTAGTGGATCCACTTGTTGGTTTGGCATTCTCTTTGTTGCCCTAATAATAGCAGACAGGACAAAGAAACAACACAGATAAATTAGACATAATACATAGATAGTCCAACCCCTAAACACTTGGGTGGGTGGGGGTTGTAAATTCAATCTGGAGTGCCAGTGTGCGTTAGTAAATTCAGAGCGTTTAGCCCTCGAACGATCAGAGCGCACACTGAACGCAATGGCAAGTTGATCGATACCAGGTATGAGCAGGAGGGTCGGGTCAAGCGGGTGGTGAAGGCCCAGCAGGTGTGGCATGCCATTATTGAGTCCCAGACTGAGACGGGTACCCCCTATATGATTTACAAGGACGCATGCAACAGGAAGAGCAATCAGCAGAACCTGGGCACCATTAAGTCCAGTAACCTTTGTACCGAAATTGTAGACTACACCAGCCATGATGAGGTGAGGGCAATCGATTACCTAAACTGTTTGAACTACTGAAGCTGTCTGAAATTGCACCCTATTCCATATTTGGTGCACTACTTTTGACCAAGTCCACACCTGCTCCCTGTATCCGGGGCCCTGGTTGAAGGTAGTGGACTATACAGGGATTAGGCTGACATTTTGGACGCAATCTGAGACCAGCCTCGATTTGGTCCCGTGTGGCTCAGTTGGTAGAGCATGGTCTTTGCAACGCCAGGGTTGTGGGTTCGATTTCCACGGGGGACCAGTACGGAGAAAAAAATGTATGCATTCACTACTGTAAGTCGCTCTGGATAAGAGCGTCTGCTAAATGACTAAAATGTAAATGTAAAATATTGATCCAAGCCTTCTGACCTCACAACTGCAGTCAAGCACCCAAGCTAACTGTCTAACGTTGGCTAGCTTGGTAACTACTTCTAGACACAAAATGAGAACACACCACACTGACCATTTTCCTCGCCCTAGCAGAGCTGGTTAGGCTGTTTTCATGTTATCCAGACCGTTGGTGACTGTGCTGCTGAAAATTTAATTACGTTTTTTCCCCGACGTTTACTGACACCCGCCATATTCAACGGGTGTTGGGCGTTCGTAAATTCATCAGTAATTCTGCTCTGAAATCGGATTACATAGCCAGAGACAATTTACGAACGCACCCATATTTACCTTACCTTTTTTAAGTTGGTGTTCTTTCTTGTAACTGTGGCCATTTTCTTCCGGCACAAAAGGCCCTTATTGCCCTAAAAAAATATAAATATAGGTGATCAGTAACAGAGTTAGAATATTTGTGGGGAAAGTTTTTACAAGGAATTCTGATTCTAAAACGTACGTTTTTACGGCTAGCTGACTACATAACTAGCAGTTTAGTAACTAGTGATACTATGTTATATTATTAACGTTTTTCGACCGCGTTGGCTTGCAACCCGTAACGTTAGGTAGTTAACTGGAAACAGAGCGTAAGAAGTTGCTGGAAAACTATCAAGTCGGGTGTAAATTTCAATCCAGAAGGTTTAACTAGCGAACGTACCTTGTTATTGAATGTATTGTAGACAAACAAAGAGGAAAACCGACGGGCACAGACAAAAGCTAAAACGTCTCTCACAAAACAAACCCATTCAACTTTCGCGCTGTATAATGGCAAATAAGATTGGTCCGGATGTTGTCAGGGGAAACTCATTTTAGCCAATCGAATGTCTCGAGATGAGGTCATGGGACATTTTGGAGGAGGGTCTGGGCGGGTTCATCTGAGAAGGCATCCATCTGCACTTTTGAATGTTTGAACCATAATAGAATTCCTAAACTACTGGCTGCCTGCAACACCCCAGATGGGATAGGGAGGCATTTTATATACACTGCTCAAAAAAATAAAGGGAACGCTAAAATAACACATCCTAGATCTGAATGAATGAAATAATCTTATTAAATACTTTTTTCTTTACATTGTTGAATGTGCTGACAACAAAATCACACAAAAATAATAAATGGAAATCCAATTTATCAACCCATGGAGGTCTAGATTTGGAGTCACACTCAAAATTAAAGTGGAAAACCACACTACAGGCTGATCCAACTTTGATGTAATGTCCTTAAAACAAGTCAAAATGAGGCTCAGTAGTGTGTGTGGCCTCCACGTGCCTGTATGACCTCCCTACAACGCCTGGGCATGCTCCTGATGAGGTGGTGGATGGTCTCCTGAGGGATCTCCTCCCAGACCTGGACTAAAGCATTCGCCAACTCCTGGACAGTCTGTGGTGCAACGTGGCGTTGGTGGATGGAGCGAGACATGATGTCCCAGATGTGCTCAATTGGATTCAGGTCTGGGGAACGGGCGGGCCAGTCCATAGCATCAATGCCTTCCTCTTGCAGGAACTGCTGACACACTCCAGCCACATGAGGTCTAGCATTGTCTTGCATTAGGAGAAACCCAGGGCCAACCGCACCAGCATATGGTCTCACAAGGGGTCTGAGGATCTCATCTCGGTACCTAATGGCAGTCAGGCTATCTCTGGCGAGCACATGGAGGGCTGTGCGGCCCCCCAAAGAAATAACACACCATGACTGAACCACCGCCAAACCGGTCATGCTGGAGGATGTTGCAGGCAGCAGAACGTTCTCCACGGCGTCTCCAGACTCTGTCACGTCTGTCACATGTGCTCAGTGTGAACCTGCTTTCATCTGTGAAGAGCACAGGGCACCAGTGGCGAATTTGCCAATCTTGGTGTTCTCTGGCAAATGCCAAACGTCCTGCACGGTGTTGGGCTGTAAGCACAACCCCCACCTGTGGACGTCGGGCCCTCATACCACCCTCATGGAGTCTGTTTCTGACCGTTTGAGCAGACACATGCACATTTGTGGCCTGCTGGAGGTCATTTTGCAGGGCTCTGGCAGTGTTCCTCCTGCTCCTCCTTGCACAAAGGCGGAGGTAGCGGTCCTGCTGCTGGGTTGTTGCCCTCCTACGGCCTCCTCCACGTCTCCTGATGTACTGGCCTGTCTCCTGGTAGCGCCTCCATGCTCTGGACACTACGCTGACAGACACAGCAATGCTTCTTGCCACAGCTCGCATTGATGTGCCATCCTGGATGAGCTGCACTACCTGAGCCACTTGTGTGGGTTGTAGACTCCGTCTCATGCTACCACTAGAGTGAAAGCACCGCCAGCATTCAAAAGTGACCAAAACATCAGCCAGGAAGCATAGGAACTGAGAAGTGGTCACCACCTGCAGAACCACTCCTTTATTGGGGGTGTCTTGCTAATTGCCTATAATTTCCACCTGTTGTCTATTCCATTTGCACAACAGCATGTGAAATTTGTCAATCAGTGTTGCTTCCTAACTGGACAGTTTGATTTCACAGAAGTGTGATTGACTTGGAGTTACATTGTGTTGTTTAAGTGTTCCCTTTATTTTTTTGAGCAGTGTAACTTATAAAAATCACTTACACAAATGACCTAGGTCAATACAGTAGCATGTAAGCAAATCACCAGATTCACTATTCTAAATAAGTTCCTCCATTTGAGAGAGAGAGAGAGAGAGAGAATTCGAAAACAAACCCGATTTTGACAAACTCCAATATCTACTGGGTGAAATACCAGTGTGCCATCACAGCAGCAAGATTTGTGACCTGTTGCCACAGGAAAAGGTCAACCACTGAAGAACAAACACCATTGTAAATAACCCATATTTATTTTATCTTTTGTACTTTAACCATTTGTACATCATTACAACACTGTATATATACACGTAATGACATTTGTAATGACTTTATTCTTTTGAACTTGTGTAATTTTTACTGTTCATTTGTTTATTTCACTTTTGTATATTATCTACCTCACGTGCTTTGGCAATGTTAACATATGTTTCCCATGCCAATAAAGCCCTTTGAATGAGAGAGAGTGAGCTCTATTTGTATGTCAACTGATCACAGCACCACCTGGAGTTTGCTAAATGGCATTGGCACTTGGATTGGAACCGGTGCTTTGGTCAGATAACATTAAAATAGAGCTCTTTGGCCATGCAACACCAGTGGTGGGTTTGGCTTTGAAAAACTTTAGGTTACGACCTTAACCCCAGTTCTCTGATAGTATGAGTGAGGTATTTCACTTATGGGATACGTCCCCAGCGTATTCGTCAGAAGCCTTTATTACACTACGCCAGCCATGATTGTTTGGACGTCGAGACGTGCGTGTCGGGGAAGGGTGTCCCTCCTACCCTATAAAAAAGGTCCAACGCAGTGTATCTGAGTCTTTCAAAAATAATACAGGAGTCAGTATACCCCATAAGTGAAATACCTCACTCATACTATCAGAGAACCTGGGTTACAGTCGTAACCTAAAGTTCTCTTACAAGTATTAATTTCGTTATTTCACTTATGGGATATACTGACCCCTGTATTGCCAGACAAGCTTATCCTGACGACCGACTGCCCTGTGCAATGTATCACACAAATGGGCTTTGCCCCTCAGAAGATCCTACACATAACATAACAGGGTCAGTGCAGTGACATCGAGCCTATAAAACTTCGCAAATGTATGAGGCGAAGGCCAACTCGCTGCTGAGAGAAATATCTTGGATAGATATGCCCTTAAATAAAGCCCAGGACGTAGCCATTCCTCTAGTGGAATGAGCCCGTAGGCCAGCAGGAGACTGAAGACCCTTACTTGTGTAGGCCAAAGCGATAGCCTCCACTATCCAGTGAGGGAGGCATTGTTAAGTGAGCGCTTTACCTGTGTGAGGTTTCGCCCAGGAAACAAAACAACTGATCACATTTTCTAAATCCCTTAGTCCTGTCCATGTAGATGCGCAGAGCACAACATATAAAACCGTTGATATTCCAGAGAGAAAAACAGTGGGGAATAAAAAGCTACCAGCTCAAGGGGAAGACATATCAAAGATGGGTTAATAATCTTTGGGATAAAGAGGAGTTAGGCCGCAATGATACCAAATCACGTGTATATGTGAGCAATAAAATGTGATTTGATTTGTTACTGGGTGCAAATTGTGCGTGAATGTCACTTACACACTTGGCGGAGGCCAATGCTAGTAATAGAGCAGTCTTAAATGAAGCATCTTTAGCTCCACCTGATTCAGGGGCTCAAAAGGCTGTTGGCATAGAGCATCCAAAACAATTGATAAATCCCATGACGGGGCAAGCTGTTTGGACACCGGACTCAAACGACATGCACCCTTCATAAAACAGGCAAGAAGGGGGTGTTGACCCACTGTCGTGCTCCCAAAACTCACATGACAAGCCAAAATAGCTGCTAGATATACCTTAATAGTAGAAAAGGCATTTCCTTTTTCTAATATTTCCTGTAGAAACGACAGGATTACTGGGACAGAGCACTGGAATTGCACTGTCTGTGATTTAGTGCACCATTCCTCAAACACTCAGACCTGGAGAAGAGACCCATCGTTGAAACCCGCTCATATTCAAAAATCCAAATAACTACTAAAGCCGATGCCATCAAACCTAGTAGCCTCAGGCATGTTTCCAAAGAGACCAGGTTCCTTCTGCTAGGCAATCTTGTAAAGTTATTCTATATTCCACTGAAAGGAAAGCTTTGAATGATACAGAATCTAGGATTAAACCTAGGAAAGAGATTGTCGGCGTGGGAATCAGAACACTTTTTACTGTGTTTATTCTGAAACCTAGAAATGTCAGGTGTTCCAAGAGAAGCTGACTGTTGTAAGACCTCTTATCTCGATTGCGCGCACAGCAAACAAACATCTATATACGTCATCGGCCGAATGCCCCTCTGAGTGGGGCTATGGCTGCCTCGGTACACTTCATAAAAACATGAGGTGACAGTGAGAGGCCGGAAGGGAGCACCAGAAATTCGTAGATTTCACCTTGAAAAGCAAAACTGAGAAATTTCCTGTGAGAAGGGTATATTGAGATGCGAAAGTAAGCGTCCTTCAGGTTGACGGATACGAACCAATCACCTGGGCACACAGAACGTAGCAGAGCAGTGTGTCAACATTCTGAATGTGTACTTTCTCATGTGCCTGTTCAAAGCACGTAGATCTAGGATCAGGTGTATGGCCACCCCCCTTTTTTGGAACCAGGAAATATTGAGTAAAAGCCGCAGAGGCTTTGCTCAGGAGGAACATTTCTTATTGCCCTTTTCCCTATTAGCGATGTGATTTCCTCCCAGAGTACACGCGGTGATTCCCCCTGAGCCTTAGTGTATATGATTCCCTTGAATCGAGGCGGGGTGAAAGCGAATTGCAGTCTGTATCCCCTGTCTATCGTGCCCTGTACCCAGCTTGACACTGTGCATGCTTGCCAGTTCTCTGGGTGGGAAGGGAGGCTTCTTAGACCAGGGTCTCTTAGGGTCTAAGGTTCTCTGCTGCCCTGGGCTCGCAGCCTGGTCGAGGGGGGGGGGGGGGGGGGGGGGGCGGGGTCGACCTGCTGCAGCATGGGCGAAGGTGTGGCGAGGCACAGGGCTGTATCTTCGTGGGCTTCACCCTGCCTCTTTTTTCTCCTCACACCGTTTCTGTATCATCTTGACAGTGGGACCGGAAAGGCCTTTAGGGTCTACTGGAGCTTCCAGGATCTACAGCTTCTCACTATCATACACCGTGGATAGGTTGAGTCATTGAGCCCTCTCCTGGGATATCATGAGCCCCATTGCTCTTCCTGACGCCTGGACAGCGGCTTTAAGCAGACGCAGGTTGAGGTCTGTGGCAATAAAGATCTCATCCCATAGACCTGGCTCCAGTGTGACCACTAGCTCTTCCTGTAGCTCAGCTTGGTATGCCGAGAGCATGGAGGCAGTGCTGAGAGCCCTCACCGCTGTGGCGACCGACCTGTAGACCACCTCTGTCACAGAGGGCTGGAAGCGCTCATACTTGGTTGGTAAGTTGGGGCCAGTCAAGGTCATGGAGGACTTCTGGCTGGGGTGTAGATAGGAAGCCACAAGGGGTTCGATGGGGGGCATGTGGGCAAACCCAATCCCCACCATGTCAACACAGTCCAACTCCAACCCACCTTGGACAGGGTTCTTGGAGGAGAAAAATGTTCTCCAGGTACGAGTAACCTCCTCCAGGCAATTCTGGGAAGACTGGTAGAAATTGCCTGGCTGCCCGTTTGGCTTTGGGTAGCATCTTACCCTCGTAGCGGGACGTAGTGGTCTCTGCTACTGCAATGGGCCAGGGAATCACCAGTTTATTCACAGCGCGTTTACACACGTCCTGCAGGTCCACACTGAGAACTGGTGGGGATGACACCCACACTAGCCGTCGCTCCACGATTCCCGGTGGGGATATCCATCGCCTTTGGTGAGCCATCGGGGACGCCGGCCCCCATGTTAGGGTCCTGTCGACTAAGGCTAGTTTGGCGTGTGCTAGCCTGCGACAGAGGCTCTTCACAGTGAAGAGGGCACAGTGTGGACAGGAGCCGGGGAAATGCTAAGGCTACCTGGGCATGTTGCAGCCCAAGGCGAGCAGAGCACACCAATATCTTGTTTCCACAGGAACAACTTTGTGCCCAAGTATTGAAAACAGGGGTGGCAATAATTGTTTTTGTATTACTTGTTAAATATTTCCCCCTTTAAATATATATATATATATATATATATATATATGTATTTTGCTAATTTTTATCAAAAGGTTGGTGACAATCATTTTGGATCTGACAGTATATCCAAATTCCCAGCCAAAACATTGAAAACCAAATTACTGTAAGATGCCCCCCTTGGCCCTTCTACATCTCCTTCAGCCAATTTCTTCACCTGAAATTACAACGCAATTAAGGTGTATCATACATAATGAAAGCTCATACATTCTAAAGGCTATTTAAAAAGAAAAACCATTAAGGATTTGATGAGACAAACCTTGCAGAACTGATTGAACACTCCTATTCCAAAACAGCAAGTAGCAAAAGATCTTTCAGGATGAACCAGCAGTAAAAGTCCAGCACCTATGGCTCTTCAGTTGACATATTGGAAGCTCCTTTTTGTCTTTGGGACGCAACATTATTTTGGGATGGCATGTCAGTTACATGGGTGTTTGACGCAACTCACACTCTAAAAAGATGAATGCTTAATACAGCCAACCTTTAAACCAAGGCATCCTACCCACCACATTTGATTGACAGAGCACAAGCCATAACTAGGCCAGGCTTAACATTGTTTCAGAGAAATGATCACGAACAAAAGAACCGTACACTGCGTTTTATATTCCACATCAAGGGTCATTATTGGAAGATCATGTCAAACTTCTAGTTATACTTGCTAATTTATTTAATATATATATTTTTTTTAACCACAGACGTTTCTTCGACATCCTCATGATGCAATTCTAACAAGAAATGTCTAATATTCAGAAATTGTGTTTAGCGAAAAGTTCTGACAAGTCTTGGATCTTGAGGAACCTGGTGACCCATTTAGAAAAACTTGGTCACATTTCACAGAAAAGGAACACAAGTACCACTACCTACCTACAGTTGAAGTCAGAAGTTTACATACACTTACGTTGGAGTCATTAAAACTTGTTTTTCAACCACTCCACAAATTTCTTGTTAAACTATAGTTTTGGCAAGTCGGTTAGGACATCTACTTTGTGCATAACACAAGTACTTTTTCCAACAATTGTTTACAGAGATTATTTCACTGTATCACAATTCCAGCGGGTCAGAAGTTTACATACAGTAAGTTGACTGTGCCTTTAAACAGCTTGGAAAATTCCAGAAAATTAATGTCATGCTTTAGAAGCTTCTGATAGGTTAATTGACATCAATTGAGTCAATTGGAGGTTTACCTGTGGATGTATTTCAAGGCCTTCCTT
This sequence comes from Salmo salar, assembly GCF_965601325.2. NCBI lineage: Eukaryota > Metazoa > Chordata > Actinopteri > Salmoniformes > Salmonidae > Salmo > Salmo salar. Next base: position 59,996,802 of record NC_138294.1, on the reverse strand, counting down.
CAAACTCAGTGCCTCCTTGCTTGACATCATGGGAAAATCAAAAGAAATCAGCCAAGACCTCAGAAAAAATGTTTTGTAGACCTCTACAAGTCTGGTTCATCCTTGGGAGCAATTTCCAAATGCCTGAAGGTACCACATTCATCTATACAAACAATAGTATGCAAGTATAAACACCATGGGACCATGCAGCCGTCATACCGCTCAGGAAGGAGACACGTTCTGTCTCCTAGAGATGAACGTACTATGGTGCGAAAACTGCAAATCAATCCCAGAACAGCAGCAAAGGACCCTGTGAAGATGCTGGAGGAAACTATCTATTTCCACAGTAAAACGAGTCCTATATCAACATAACCTGAAAGGCCGCTCAGCAAGGAAGCCACTGCGCCAAAACCGCCATAAAAAAGCCAGACTACGGTTTGCAACTGCACATGGGGACAAAGATTGTACTTTTTGGATAAATGTCCTCTGGTCTGATGAAACAAAAATAGAACTGTTTAGCCATACTGACCATCGTTATGTTTGGAGGAAAAAGGGGGAGGCTTGCAAGCCGAAGAACACCATCCCAACCGTGAAGCACGGGGGTGGCAGCATCATGTTGTGGGGGTGCTTTGCTGCAGGAGGGACTGGTGCACTTCACAAAATAGATGGCATCATGAGGTACGAAAATTATATGGATATATTGAAGCAACATCAAGACATCAGTCAGGAAGTTAAAGCTTGGTTGCAAATGTGTCTTCCAACTGGACAATGCCCCCAAGCATACTTCCAAAGTTGTGGCAAAATCGGCTTAAGGACAACAAAGTCAAGGTATTGGAGTTGCCATCACAAAGCCCTGACCTCAATCCCATAGAAAATGTGTGGGCAGAACTGAAAAAACATGTGCGAGCAAGGAGGCCTACAAACCTGACTCAGTTACACCTGCCAAGTCAGGAGGAATGGGCCAGAATTCACCCAACTTTTTGTTGGAAGCTTGTGGAAGGCTACCCAGTACGTTTGACCCAAGTTAAACAATTTAAAAGGCAATGCTACCAAACACTAACAGAGTATGTAAACTTCTGACCCACTGGGAATGTGATAAGAAATAAAATCATTCTACTATTATTCTGACATTTCACATTCTTAAAATAAAAAGGTGTGATCCTAACTGACCTAAAACAGTGAATTTTTACTAGGATTAAGTGTCAGGAATTGCAAAAAACTGTTTAAATGTATTTGGCTAAGGTGTATGTAAACTTGACTTCAACTACAGTAGTACCCACCCTCTTTTCCCCCCAGTTCAAATCATACCATCTCCCATTATTGCTTATTGTATGCATTTGGTATTCAGCAAAACAAAGCATTCTGAGTTGCATGGTTGCTAAATCTTGACTCAAAGCTCTTGGGAAAAACTAATCTGCCAAAGATGACATGGTAATGTAAATACAACGCAAATTCAAAACCAGAATGACAACATGCCATTGTCACATTTATCCCGCTTTTATTGACCACATTGTAAAAATCAAAGCTCACCAACTGACAATATTATTTTGGCCATTGATTGCAGAAATAATTTGACATTATGAAACACCACCTCCTGCCATTCCCAGACGAGAGAAACGCCACATTGGTAAAAAAAAAAAAATAATCTCTGCAATTCCCAACAAAAGTATATATAAAAAAAAACAATTTAAAAAAAAAGTTGAATTTCACACTCATCTGCAGACCACAGGGGAAGGCTTTCTCAGTGCTAAAAGGGGTTTATGAACGCTGATGGGTCAGAGGGCTTTACGTCCGTGATAGCCCTCGGTTATCCAGGTCTTTCACCTAAAGGAGGTAAAAAAGACCGTTAATAAATCGTAAAAAATAAAGAAATATTTTGACTCCTTGGCATCAAATAAGGAAATAGAATTTATACTCCCACATCGCAACTTTTTCATGTAGAGTCTACATGTAATGTTTTTTTTTTTTTAATAAACCTCTGGAATTATTTTTTATTTTATTTAACTAGTCAAGTCAGTTAAGAAGGTTCTTATTTACAATGACGGCCTACACCGGCCAAACCCGGATGACGCTGGGCTAATTGTGCGCCGCCCTATAGGACTCCCAATCACGGCCGGTAGCGATACAGTCTGGATTGGCCTGGTACTGTACGGGTGACTGAATAAATACAGAGGAGAGTAGAAGACCATAGCCACAGAGCAAGGAGGAGATATACCTTGTATATCCTGACCAGCCAGTGCTCTGTAGTGTAGGCCTCCTCTAGCACATCCAGCTCAAAGTCCTTGTTGCCGATCTCAGCATTTCTCACTCGATCATAGCCAGGGGGGCGCTCTGGAACAAAGATTAGAACATCAGGACTTGGGCCAAGATGAATAGAAGCTTGACACAAACAGTGTCATAATAAGGCAGGTTTACTCACTGGCCTCTGTGTAGACCTGGCCGAAGCGGTAGTAGCACATCTTGTACATAAGGCAGTTGAGCAGGACAGGGGAGCCCTCACGGTCCACACGGAACTCTCCAGTGGGGGTGTAGTAGTCGTGCTCCTTGATGTGCTTCCCTGTGTCTGTGCTGCCCCCAATGCGCACCATCCACAGGAACTTGTTAATGTCTGCACAGAGAGAGACGTGTTGGCAGACACAAAGCATGACTTAGATTATCTAATGCAGTTGTATTCAAACTTTCACTACCAGAATTTCTGGGGACCCCATGTTTTCCTCAATTTATTGCGACCCCCACCCCAAAAATCGAATGACAACCTTAAAGATAAGATGCATTTAAATGTTGATATCAACAAATCCTTCAATTCAATGCATTTATCTTATCAAAAAATGAAACCAATAAATGCATTTACCACTGATCTGATTCATGAATGTGGCATTGACAACTTAATCTGAAACAGATATGTTAAGAAGCTATAATAATAAGAAGCTGTAATAATCCAAGAGTGATTGCATAGAGTCATTGGCATTGATAGTTTCCACTGGCTTTGTAGACTTACCGTCCGAGGAGTATCCCGTCAGTCCACCAAAAATGACCAGGACGTAGCTGACATCCAGCTCCCGCATGATCTCATAGGCCTTCTCCTCGGTGGACGCCATGGCCTACACAGAAACAGTTCATATATAGTTCAGAAGTCACAGGTATCAACCACACATTAAGAGATGATAGGATTGCCACATGTCAGTCCCATGTAAAGGAATCAATACAGAGAAGAAAAAAAAAATAAACACTTCACCTGGCCAACTCTGGAGATGTGCGTGTTGTTCCATGTGTTGTTGTCCACTAGAATTGTTCGATTAGCCATGGCTGTTATCTGATAGCCGTAATCCCACCATGACATCACTTTAGCATCCTCTGGGGTGTTGTGGCGGAGCCAGTAGTAGGCCTCTCTGAAGTCATCAAAGATGATGCGGCTGCCGTCTCCACCGCGGGCTGACAGGACGATGGAGGGGGAGGAGTAGGCCTCGCTGGTCACCCAGGTGGAGTGGAAGGTGTAGGTGATGAGGAAGAAGGTCATGACCAGAATCATCCCGCTGGCCACCTGGTGGACACAATGGCACATGATATCAGGGACCTAATACTACCTTCAGATCTACAGTGCCTAGGGGTTGTAACTGGACCCGGCCAAGATCACCCTTATCAAATGCATGCCCTGACTTCATCAGTTGAATGACATCCAGTATCAAATGGCTACATGCCAAAGCTGCATTTAGGTGACATTAACCACCATTTATTGAACAGTGCCATCTGGGGGCCAATATTGCATCATGATGCCTTGATGTATCCTTCCTCTCTTACCTCGTTCTTGATGGGGTAGGTGGAGTCCTGCTGCTTCTTGCTCTTCTTGTCTGGCCGACTGATATCCAGGTTCTTCATGTAGGTGGTGAGGACCTGGGACACACCAATGCCTGACAGGATGCACATGACTGGGGCCAGGACCAGCATCAGACGCACCTGAGGAAAGAAGCAGCCAAATCAGTTGAACATAACTTGCTACGTAGTCTCTTTCTGGGAGCTCATCTGCTTGCACAACATACAATAGGGGAAAACGAATCAAGCGTTGCCAGACTGCGTGAATATTATGGATGGATCGAGCCTAGGGGAGCACTGACAGGTACCATGTGCAATTCCTACTACAAAAGTAAATATTGGAATATTAGACACTATACATTTCAAATATTCCTCTCATTTAAGAGCTAATCTGCAGGCCGACTTACCATGACAGCTGAGAAGTACATGCTGGTGACTCCGTACATGATGATGAAGATCCTGGCATCAGACAAGTTGTTGAAGCAGTAATACAGACCCACTGTCAGTATGAAGAAAAGCATGTTCATTAAATCGTCGCAATGTTTCTTTACCTTTGTCCCAACAGTATTCTGATCAATCCATTTACCTAAACATCACTCTGCTGTGTCATTTCACCAGCAAGACTACCATTTCAGACTGACTGAGTGTGTTTACCTGGGAACATGAAGACAAGCAGCTGCAGGTCAAAGTAGTAGGAGGACCAGGTGGTGGGCTGGTGCTCAGACACAGAGGCGATGATGGGGATGTTGTTCTTGGCATAGGACGGGTCCAGCAGCGAGTAGAAACGACCCGTCCAGGGGGAGATCTTCCCTGAGAAATGCAACAATCACAACACAGTCAAGTCGAGACAAATGAACAAGGCACTACCAAATCACTTGGTTCTGATATTTAATGGGTATAGGGTTATGCGTTTTATCTTTAACCATATCTGTATGTTCCTAAAATACTTTTATCTGCAGAATCTCAAATTTAGAGAATATGTTGATCTAGGAATAACAAATGTAATGTCTTGGTCCCATGTTTATGAGCTGAAATAAATGATCGCAGACATTTTCCATAAGCATAAAATGTACTTCAAATTTATTTACATTCCTGTTAGTGAGCATTTCTCCTTTGCCAAGATAATCCATCCACCTGACAGGTGTGGCATATCAAGAAGCTGACTAAAAAGCATGATCATTACACAGGTGCACCTTGTGTTGGGGACTATAAAAGGCCACTAAAAAGGTGCAGTTGTGTCACAATTCAATGCCACAGATGTCTCAAGTTGAGGGAGCATGCAACTGGCATGCTGACTGCAGGAATGTTCACCAGAGCTGTTGCCAGAGAATTGAATGTTAATTTCTCTACCATAAGCCACCGCTGTATTTTAGAGAAAATTGGCAGTAGGCCTCACAACCACAGACCATGTGTAACTACACCAGGACCTCCACAGCCAGCTGCTTCAACTGCGGGATATTTTGCGACCAGCTGCCCAAACAGCTGAAGAAATTGTGGGTTTGCACAACCAAAGAATTTCTGCACAAACTATCAGAAAGTCTCAGGGAAGCTCATCTGTTTGCTCGTCGTCCTCACCAGGTTCTTGACCTGACTGCGGTTTGGTGTCGTAATCGACTTCAGTGGGCAAATGCTCACCTTCAATGGCATGCAGGAGAAGTGTGCTCTTCATGGATGAATCCTGATTTCAACTGTACTGGGAAGATCGCAGACAGCTTGTATGGCATTGTGTGGGTAAGCAGTTTGCTGATGTCAACGTTGTAAACAGAGTGCTCCTTGGTGGCGGTGGGGTTATGGTATGGGCAGGCATAATCGACAGACAATGAACACAATTGCATTTTATCTATGTCAATTTGAATGCACAGAGATAACGTGACAAGATCCTGAGGCCCATTGTGCCATTCATCTACCGCCATCACCTCATGTTTCAGCATGATGATGCATGGCCCCATGTCGCAAGGATCTGTACACAATTCCAGGAAGCTGAAAATGTCCCTGCATACTCAGATATTCCACCCATTGAGCATGTTTGGGATGCTCTGGATTGACATTTCCAGGCAATATCCAGCAACTTCGCACAGGCATTGAAGAGAAGTGGACAACATTTCACAGGCCACAATCAACAGCCTGATCAACTCTATGCAAAGGAGACGTGTCTCGCTGCATGAGATAAATGGAGGTCACACCAGATACTGACTGGTTTTCTGATCTACGCCCTTACATTTTTTATTACGGTATCTGTGACCAACAGATGCATATTCTGTATTCCCAGTCACGTTAAATCCATGTTAAGGCCTAATTTATTTATTTCAATTGACTGATTTCCTTATATGAACTGTAACTCTGTAAAATCTTTTCAATTGTTGCATTTATATTTTTGTTCAGTGTATATGTTAATCATCAAGAACAAACAGGCTTTGAACAACTATACAGGTCTAAATAGAAGCCTACATTACCGAGTAGAGACATTGCTCTGGCCCGGAGTTGAAATACTTAAGCTGTAATTGAGAGTATTTTCCTGAGTGGATTGGAAAGTTTCTTACCGGTCAGCATGAGCACGGTGCCAACAGAAAGCAGGACGAAGCCCACCAGGGAGATTACGCTCTTGAAGAGGACCTCAAACTGTTGAGTGTTCAGCTTGCTGCGCAGGTAGTCCACAAAGGCATGGATCTGACACAGGCCAAACACCCCGAATGCTGCCATGTGCTCAGACGACTGCACAGGCTTCAATGGGAGACAAGGAGGTGAACGGAGTGAGTGTAATATCCCAAAATCCCTCCAATGGCAAACATTTGTGATAATAGGATATATAATCATATATATTTTTTTTTAAATCATACTGGGCCATTATATTTATGGACCCATGTTGTAGTCACAAGAACATGCAGCCTAACTGCATGTCCAGAGCAACATCTGGACAGCTGCTGTGTATGCGTTGGAAGGGAGAGAATACAGGTAAGTGTTTACCTGAAAGCCGACGAAAGAGATCTGCATGGAAAGGATGGTTCCCAGGCAGTAGACAGTGCAGTAGGCCACGTAAATACGGTGGGAGAAGCGGCCGGTGAGCATGAGGACCAGCACGTGGAGGGGGATGAGGTTGATCAGGAACACATAGCCACCCCAGGAGGACACCTGCAGACAGACATAAGGGTTGTATTCATTTGGTTTAACGTTTTTGCTATATAGTGTAACAATGCCGTTTGCTATTTTCCCTTTATCTTAAAACGGATCCATGGTAAGCCTCCTTCAGATAAGCCTCATAAGAGTAGTGTCAACCTTTAGCAGGGACTGAGTTACTGTAATTTTCAGTTTCAAAGTTCCTTATTGTCAATGATCCTTATATTTTCCTTTATTTTAGAGGCATTAGTCTCACCATATAAAAGTAGGCCAGGGCACACATGGAGGACCAGTAGATGGAGCCTGTATTGACTGCCTTGATCCACATGTAGTATGTCAGCAGCATACAAAATATAGCAATACCTGGGCAGAAAAACAAGAAAATATATTAAAGATCACAACAAGGGCCAAGTCTTTTAGAGGGGCATGTCTGTGGGGAAGAGGCATGTTCCATACCTTCATTGTCATAGGAGCCGGCGACAGAACGGGAAATGTAGCCAGGTACCACTGCTATCATGGCAGCAGCCAAGAGCCCAGCACCTGCATCCTACAACAAGTAGACAGTAGATATGAAAACCATGGAAACAAGTACATCTCAGAGCGCTTGAGCATTTTCAGTTTGTAGGTTACCTTTGTTTCTTTATGCTTTCTACCTGATGTGCTGCAACCTACCTTGAGCTCCTTGGTAAAGTGGTAGGTGACAATGGCAGTGAAGGAGGAGAAAAGGGGAGCCAGGAAAACACAGACGTTACGGATGTCGATGGTGATGTGGAAGAAGTTCAGGACGTGGTACAGGGCAGCAGATGTGATCATCAGGCCTGGGGGACAGGGCAGGACAGAGTTAACACAGGACAAGTCGACACCTACGAAGCTGCCTACCTCAACGAAGTGCGCAAATTGGCCTGGGGGAACCTGGACAGAAAAGAAAGAGTTAACAAAGGGCAAGTAGCTTCTATCAGTGTTAGCTTGCTGTTGCCGAAGAATGTGTGGACAAGGCCAACACAACCACAGACAGGATCTTTATGACAGGGGGGAAAAGGTGACAGAGTTGATGACCCAAAGCCACCTTAACACAGGACAGTCTCTTTTAGTGGAACATTCTAATGTTTAGATAGTCACCCAATAACTTCAAGTAGTCTTGTGTTGAACAGGTCATCCCACCTACCTGGGTAAATGGTGCCACCGATGATTCTCCCCAGAGGGTACCATGCCCGGTCATCAAACCAGTTATGAAAGTTGTAGAATCCCTCCTCTACCAAGAAACGGGTTGTCCGGTAGTTGAAGTACCTGACGATGAAGAAACGAAGCATACAAGGGATTTAAACACCACTTCAATTATAAATAGTAAACTGGCATCAATCTGAACGATTGGGGGGGACTATCATAAAATAAGGTAGTGGACTTACGGATCAAACTCATGGATGACACTCTCAAACCTCAACACAGAGAAAAGCCTGGTGGAAAAGGCTGAGGATAAGGGGGAAATAAAGAACAAGTCTAAATCATCTCTACTCATGTCACAGAGTCAGGTGACAATGGCCCTCAATAATAATAATAATAATAATAATAATAAGGAATACTATAAGTGTAGAGTAACAGAAAAGGATGTCAAGTGTGTGTTCTTACAGAGGATTGCAGCCATAGACAGGATGAGCAGCTTCAGCAGCGTGTCCTGTTTTTCATAGGAAAGCCGCAGGAAGCCCAACTTCGTCATCTTCAAGCAGGGAGGGATAACTTAGCTTATCCCTTAGTACCTGTTGGGAAGAAAATCTAAATTAACCGTGTAGGTGTGAGGCAGCATGCACCATTCCACATTTGCATTGCTTGTGCATGAGTCAGAGCAGCAGTCATTCAGTTTTTTAGTAGCTTGATCAGTAGTTCGGTCATGAAATCTATTCAATAAAATTATTTATTTGTTGCATTTCTGGGTTTAAAAGCATGGGGCTTCAGTCTACAAACTCTGGGCGAGTAAGTTCTACTACTAACCCCAAATGTGTTTGTTGAAAAACTCACTTGACGAATGTATTTAACATCACACGATCTATTAACCAATTTCTATAATACTAACACTATTTGCCAAATTAAATCACTGACTGGGTTTAAAGACGTGCCCAACTCTGTTCCAACCAGATAAGGACACGCGCACCGCCAGGTTGGATGTGGCGAGAGGAATCAAACCAGGAAATGGATACAACTCCGTCTAGGTTGCAAACTTTCCTTATATTGACATTCATAGTTATTTTTCTACCTTGACCAACCAAATTAATTAACCCAGGCTATTAATGTTGTAGACATGGCAACACCGGTAATTGAGAAATTTTGCTAAATAACTGACATTAAGGAATTGCCAAGTTCAATGCAAGTAGCTAGCGAATGTCGTTAATGTAGCTAATTTTCTAGCAAATAATCTGCATGCATGCATGTATTGTCCTAAACGCAAGAAATAGCCATCTGGTGGGTTTTCCGTTCCTGTAAAAAAGACGGCTCGAATTGAATGGAATCTGGGCTGAGCCTTATTTTTACATGCTAGCTAACTTTAGCTGTATGAATGAACATAAGCTCTTCTTCCACTTACTCTCAAAGTTACACAATTTCAGAATATGCATACAAACATAACCATATGGCATTTCAATTATCTATCTCGTTGATTTGCCAGCTATTTTGAGCGGCACTTACCCACTCCGTTCCTGTTACATACACTTTTCTCACACACAACCTTGTGTGCCGGTGAATCCCGCCCAACCAAGCTATGCAACGTGTTTACTGGTCTTGCGTCGGCCCTCAGGAAACTATCTCATTCCTGATTCGTTAATGAGCTATCATTCAAACAGGCCGGATAAATCCCTGTTCCTTCCAGTGACGTGTCCTTAATGCTGAGAAAATAGCTTGAGGGAGTTCGATTAAGCTGAACTGCGATGTACCGGTCTATGGCCAGTGACGTGAACGGGAAAAAGCGGTGAGGGAGGAGCGCTTCTCAAAATCGAACAGTAATCTGGGAATCCCCTTCTTGATAGAATTGGTCTGGCAGTATAAAAAACAACGTCCATATTTGTTTTTTTTAACATTGTTATATATGTCTAATAGTTTCCAACCAGTTATGCAGTAAAGTATCACCTACAATAGGGACATTAATATAACACCAACATTTTCTGAATTCTCTTACAAATGTTAAGATGTTTTAAATAAAATATCCACGTTGGAAACATTTAGCAGTTTATTATAGAATATTTTAGACTAAAATAATTGTGTTAATCAAGATGACTTCCAATTAGATGTAGTGTATACTGACCAATTTTATTGAAATTAGGCATAATACTTTTACAAAATCTCACTCACATATATCAATCTGGATACATAAATACTATGCACTTACAATTATTACATACTGTCCCCCCCCCAACCTATTAGATAAGATTAGGTAAAAGCTTGATGGTAACCCCCATGGTGAGGTTTTGGTTGAACATTCAGAGCCAAGTGATATGTCAAACAAAAATCCCTCATAGCCCGTTTGGATTTGCCACTGCTCAAAGGGGAATATAAACACAGAGGGCTTCTCCCGTCTGTTAAGGTATGCACTATACACCTTCCTTTCTTCCTTCAAGAGAAAATCAGTCAGAACGGAGCTCAGTGACATCTTCCTAGTACCTACACTACAGTGTTGTGTACAATTGATCGAAGCAGAAGTGAGTCGAACAAAGTAGTAGATAAAGCAGTTTGGCAGTGTCATCTGATCTGACCAAGCAGCAGTCATACAGCTTCACCTGTCTGTCTAATACACAACTATAGAAAACAGCTAGCCTTACTTTACACACAACAACCAGTGATATATTTGGATTAATTAAGGATACTATTTTTTGTGGGATGTTTAGACCAGCTCCCATGCTGAAAGTGTACAAATTACGATTAGTCTAAAGAAAGCACTTATAGGAAAAAAAAAAAAAATATCCCTTTGTTTTCACCGCACAAGATTATTCCTGGGTTTCCGGCCAGAGGAGTATCAGTGACGCCCTGGCTTTACAGAGAAACAGCTATTTATTTACAAGACAACATCCCATCAGTATGAAAGGAATGTCACTTGCAACACAGAAAAATGTACATGTCACAACTCTTGTGCTCTACTTTTGAACATCGCAAACATGTCACCCCCTTCAATGGAGAAGGGGCTTATTTTAGTCACACACACTTTGATGAACATCTAGTCACTGGCTGCATCCCTGTGCTGATTCCTCAAACAAAGGAATACCAAGGATCGTGTGACCAGTGTCTAAAGCTCTGTCTGTCATTCAAAACATAGAGTAACATAACATGAGTCCTGGCAAAAATGTAACCCTTTTTCTCTTCCACATCAAGAGTTTTATACAAAGCAGTCTGGGATCAGCCACAGGGTGATAAACAGATTAAACAAGCAAAACATTGGAGTAGCAATCAAAAAGAGCAGAACAAAAAAAAAAAAAATGAAGAAAAACAATGTATATGACTGCTTGTGCTGAATTTAAAGCACTAAAATGGCACATCATACATAAAAAACTATTAAAACAAAACATTTTAATGAGAATAAGATATAAGAATCCTGTGTGTTTGAGTGTGAGGCACACAGCAGTTAAATCTCCTTACACGTCATTCACATTAAAAACACACCTGACCTGTGCTCCAAAATAATATGAAAATGGCCGTAGTAAAATCGTTAAAAACACAATAAAACCTAGCTTTAACCCAAACATCCTCCTCCTGTCCTGATAAGAGACATCCTTCCACAGACAGAATCAACTGCTCCATTGGTTTACTGAGCAGAGCTGCTCCCTTGTCGTTCCCCCCGGTGGCCATCACTGGGAGGGCAGGGGTCTCTGGCGGGCAGGAGAGGCGTGGGGAGAGGTAGGCAGCTTCTCGGCGGAGATGGACGAGTTCAGGGAGGACTGCAGGTGGACCGTCTTGTGGAACAACTTGTTGCTAATCAGCACAACCAGAGAGAAGAGGCGCAGCTGGAAGTGGCTGTGTGTGGAAGACACGGGGGGGGGGGGGGGAAGAAAAGAGTGAGTGAGCAGGGAAGATTTCACACAAGTGAATAAGTTTGATCACAGGTCATTATTAGGGCGTGCAGTGCACTATACTCACTATAGCTTTGTTGGGGTTTTGGCCTCGTTAGCGCTGATAATGAACAGAGGGAAGAGGATGGAGAACAGACAGCCACTATAGCAGAAAAAAATAGTATGATTTTAATTGATCATTAGAATGATTTGGGATATCAGTAGGACTGAAAGTATGCATATTGGAAGTGTCTCATGCATGGCTTGAAAGAGAGAAGACATTAGTGGCATTACCTGATTATATATGAAGAGGGGAGGGCAGTCAACAGAGCCATGGGGAGACCAAAGCCAAAGTAGTAGGGCCAGTTCCTCTCAATGTTGGACAGCCGTTGGTGCATCTCAATGCCTTGGATGAAACGGTTACAAATGGGTTGAGAATCGAATCAGTTCCTATTACCTAAAATGAGTATAATACTTTGACAAGAAATACATCTTTGAGTAGAAAGGAGGCTCACCATGGTTGAACCAGCGATACTCAAAGCAGTAGAGGGAGTAGAGCAGAGACATGTGGAGAAGGCTGACCATCTGTCCAATAGCGTCGATGGGGAAGAGACTCACAACCATACCCTAGAGGACCACAACAAAGACAAGATGAGGTAACATGTTGATTACTAACTCGAACCATTGAAGGTAATGGATCACAGCTCTCAGTGTTGAACCCGAAGACCCCTGTAGGTTTTAATTACAACATAACCTTAGAGAACCCTCTTGACAGATAGTGAGATCATGATTGATAGTGAGTCTTCATGAACTTGAAGACACATGGGAATGTCAACTGCTGTACTACCTGAATGAGGAAGAGAGCCTGGAGGAGGAGGTTGAAGATCATGTCAGCGATGATCTTACTGACGCTGGGGAAGGGCTGGGCTTTCCGACCAGAGACCTCGAACGCCAGGTCAGCTATGTCCTACAGCAGACAACCAGAGGGCGCGTTAACATGTGTTACACAGTAAAACGGGAGGTTAACGTCTCACAAGATCCTCAGGCAATAATATTCAAGACTGGAAGAGAATATAGATAGCATAGCAATAACACAAGGGAAATTCTTAACTACTGTGAGACATTCAACTGTATCAAAGCCACTAGTCTATCCCAAGCATTGCTGGAAACTATATCGTCAACAAAGACCGTAATTCGGTTGAATGCATTCAGTTCTGCAACTGACTAGGTATCCCCCTTTCCCATTATTCATTAAATCGGCTTATGATAAAAGGTATGGTTAGTGCTATCCTGTAGGGATGCACAATTAATCAAATTGCAATATCGACATGTACACTACCCATATCGCAAGAGGCTCCAATCTTTCTTTAAAACACCATCAATTCAAATGTAATAAAGGTACCCTGGGAAACTCTGACCAACACTTAGGTTTCTACCCCGTCACAACAACTTCGACTGTACCAGGCCTTTTCATTAGTTGTCATTCCAAACAACACCAAACATAGAATCCAAATAATAGTTTGATTTCTATGATTCCAACAGTTCACCAAAGTGTTTTGTAAAATCGCAATAACTGGTTAAAAAAACGATTTGCCCATATCGTGCAGCCCTACTATCCGGGATCCTTGGGATGTCCCTACTCTAAAACTAAACCTAACCCTTATCCTAACTCTTACCTAACCCTAACTCTTACCTAACCCTAACTCTTACCTAACCCTAACTCTTACCTAACCCTAACTCTTACCTAACCCTAACTCTTACCTAACCCTTACCTAACAGTATTCAATTTCAAATCGGGTGACATCAGAGTTGGGACATCCCAAGGATTCCATTTAGACTAAAAGTATACACAACTAGTGCTCTCCAGTGCCAACTGTGCATCAGTTCTCCTTGACCAGCTATATCCCACCCTTGTTACAACAACCACAAAACATCTCTATCATCGTCTGTGTCCTAACTAACAGAGGCCTCACCTGGAACCAGATGGCGTTGACTATCTTGCTGAGCACAAACAGAGGGAGCACCCAGAGAGCACTGAACACAGAGGTCAATATGAACTCCAGCCAGGACCACACGTTGCCATGGAGAGAGGGGTCACCTGGCAGGAAATGACTCTTTGAGTGACAGGTTTTACCACTGTTCTTAACAAATCACTATGAAGCATGTGATAATGGAGTAAACCCGCCCCACTGTTCCTGGCAGGCACACATACCGATGATTATTGCTGTCAGAGTCTGCAGCAGTGGAATAAACACCCGGTAAAAGAGGAACAGACTGAGCTGCAAAGGGAATCGGAGGGGGGATTACTAACACAAACAATGTCTACGTAGTATTACATACAGTATTTGCCCATCATAAAAATACAGTATTTGCATGATATAATTTATCAAATGGTTTTAAAATATAGAAAAGTGTTATTTTTTTTACCCAGAACACTCCCCCATTCCAGGCACAGCACTGAAAAATCCTACTGGCTAATTTGGGTTCACTGAAAGAAAGAATATGACAAGATATTGTCACCCACCATTGTCATTAATAGGCACAAAAAGGTATAGGCCTTGGCCTATCGTGGACACCGGACAGCATACAAGGATCCATATTAAAGGGCTTTACTCATAACTCTTAGGGCGCAACTCAATCTGTATCGCGAAAGTTCAGTGCTATAGAGCAATGTAAATTTAAAGGCCATGTTCACACATTAGCGGAGACTGCATTCACAGAAAACAGTGCATATGTCGGCTCAATTGGATATCAATCACGCAATAGCACTGAACTTCTGCGTTAAGGATTTAATTGAGCCCCTAATATGAACCTTTCACAACTAGAAATAGCATATCAGGTTAGAGGGAGAAATGTAAATACATTTGCAAAATATCAGTGTCTATTAAGCAGTAGACTTTTATGATATGTAACATGTATACCCTTTCTTATACCCACAATATTGTGCCAACCTGAACAGAAGTGTGCTGGCTCTGACATTCTCTTTTCCCATCACCCTTTCACAGTTACAGAAACAGTGGTGGATACATGACCAGGACAGCCCAGCTTGGCAGTGTGAATAGGGTATTGCAGCCCTACGTGCCAGTGCCTACCTCTCCTGTTTGCGTTCCTCACTCTGGGCCCGTCTCTGAGCCAGGGCCCCGCTGGCTCTCCTCCTCCGCTGCTCCTCCCTTTTCTGCTGGATGCGGGCATCCAGCTTGGAGATAGTTCCGATCCCCAAAATGGAGTCCTTAGTCCCCTGTAGGACACACAGAAAATATGCACAGACTGGGTAAATTACTTATAAAGGAAATTAACACAGCACATTCTTCTAATGTTATACGCAACACTATGTTAGACTTAGTGGGTTGAAAAGTTCAATAGTAGTGTTTTAAATACAAAATGCATTCTTAAATAATTTAAGTCATGTCGCATGTGCTTTAATGCACTTGGTTACGTAGTAGCACAGTTAAAATAAAACGTAAATTCATTTTGTAAAAAAAGCCACTTTAGACTAGAGAAAACAAGACAAAAACAAAAAGCTTACAATTTCTCAAAACATTTCACTTGTCTTGTGTAAAAACAAACTAATTAACCAGGAAAAATGCTAAATGGGCCACGTGGATGGCTTCAATTTAACTAAAAAACATAGTTCCCAATGGATCTAAACAGAGCTTGGTAGTTGGTACACATCCTCATGATTCAGTGTCATAGCTGTACAGTCCTTTAACCCTATGTGTTGGCCTATCACTTGTGTGTGGACAGACAGGGTGTGTTGTGTTGCTGTCTGACCGTCGCAACATTGCGGAGGAAGGCCCTGATGCTGTCTGTCATCTCCAGACCAGCTGCAGATCCATCAACTGCAGAAGGAGGGGTGGCTGGGGACCTGGTCAGCTCTCATGGCAGGGAGGGTCACACCCAGCAACACCACATTGGAAAGCTGTTAGAGAGAGCAGCAGGGTCACTTTGCTCCAAGTCTCATTATATTAAAAGGCACATGTCATGTTATACAGCCTATATTTATTCACATCAGGGAGGCAAACCAAGCGTAATGGGTATAATTTGTGGAACGTTCCAACAGGAATCTCTTCCAAAAACGTTGTGAAGTACAAGGATGCCAACAAACAACTCATACACAGTAGCATGATCAATTCACCTAGCTAACTTGCTACCGAATAAGCATCAACTCACCACGTAGCTTATTCTTAATGTTTGTCCATAGGCTACCAGAGTGAGGACAGACATTTTTCGGAACAAACGTGGACGGTGAGTAAAAAAATTAAATAAATACCCCACTCCTACCCGGTATCTTATTCTGCCGCTATACAACTTTGTATGTGTTGTTTGTTGGCAACCTTGTTATTTACGAAGTTTTTGGAACAGATTCCTATTGGAACGTTCCACAAATTATACCCACCCAACCAAGCGACCTGGCTGTGTCAACATCAGTCACATCACGATTCACACAGGAAAATATTTAGAGTAACGGGATCACTTTGCTCAGCGGGTCTGTAAACTGATTGTTCACTGGCTTTATTGGTGACATTATTATATTGAATAGCCAGTTAGCTACCTTATCAGGTAATGTTATCAAATAAACATTTCTGAATTCAATTTCTCGCTAGCTAGCCAGCCATCTGTTGTTAGCCAGTCATGGTTGAAACGTCGCTTTGCCTCAAAAGACTTGTGACCTTCTTGTGCAGACAATACTGAAACGGTAACGCTAGCTAACACATACAAAACCAAACATGGTATAGTAACCACATCGTTAACGTTACTTAGTTAGCTAACGTTAGTTATTCTAACGGTAGATCGTTATTTAGCTAGTATACAGTACATACGTTCAGTTTTAATAATAGTTCATATTTTAGGTGTCAAACAAACTTTAGTAGCTAACTTATTTTTTTAGCTAGCTAACATTACATCGTCCAAAATCAAACGGTGCAAGCTGACTTAGCAAACGTTAAATCTATCAAATTCAAACATTGCAAGCTAGTTAGCACGCAAGCTAACTTGCCTCACTGGCTTGTTAGCTAAGCTAACAACGAAAATGATTTACTTGAATCAAGCGGACATTAAAGACAGGTCTGATAATCAAGCATTTAGTCACCATGACCTACCTCATGCGACACTTTCACTTAAATATTATCTTCACTTTTTTTATTACTGTTTCTTTAGCTCTTTCTTCTGCAACAACAAACCAACCCCTGGCCCGTAATTTGTGTATTGGGCAACCTCCAACCAAGGGGATTGTGGGAGATGTAGTGTGGTGTGGAATGATGGCTAAAAGTTGTGTCCACTGAAGTTGAACTTCATCAGAGTGACTTCCCTTCACTCACACGATATGAAGGCAATTATCATGGTTCTATTGTTGATTATTAGTCCCCCTTAGGTCTCTTCCTTGCCCTGCCACAGTGCTTCTGCTTCAATAAGGTATATAAACCCTGGATTGCTGATGTATTGGTCATTGAGAGGCTTTGCCTCCTGCTGGCCATATTGACACTCCCCATTAGGAGTAGAATGGAATTCTCAGGATTTCAATTAAATGTTTCATGGGCATTGTTGTAGTGGGGACAGTAACATTAGTAATCTAAACAAATTATACTTTAAGGAATTTAAAAAAATAATGTATTTTTATGTTTAGCTCACATAATATAATGTAAAAGTATGCATTAAGGTGTCTGTAATATAATAAATGTGGCAAAAATGAACGTAGACATTAAATACATTTGAATTTTTATAGCTTCCAAAATATTTTTTACGACGGTGGAGTCATGGTGGCTTCAACACAGCACCCCTATCAGTAATCTAGTGTATATAAATCATTGTTATGCTTGCACTTTTGGGATTTAGGCCAGGTGAAGCCACTGAGGTATAATATTAACTGGAGACTGTTAATTTGTCCGTCCGTTGTTTTCAAGGTAATCTACTCATGTTCGCCGATTCATGGACTGTCTATATCCGAGTTGCATCAGTTTATACGGACCAACAGGGAGCAGTGCGGGCAGCGACTATCTTCGGCTGTGAGGGATGGAAAAAATTGTCCCCAGCGACAATTATTGGAATAATTCAATTGATATTCTGTGCATAAAGGTGATGACTAAAGTGTCTTATTAGGAATTTTCAAACCTGACTTGTGGCCATTATGGAATTTTCTTTCTGGGCCAGGAGTCAGTTAAACTGTAGTACCGAAGCAAAACTGTAGGAGTAGTCTAAACCATGCTTCTAGACCGTGGGGCACTTCAATCCGGTCCGCGAGACATTTACAAAAAATGTCTCCCCAATTTCATGGTATCCAATTGGTAGTTATAGTCTTGTCCCATCGCTGCAACTCCAGTACGGACTCTGGCGATGCGAAAGTTGAGTGCCATGAGGCCCCGTGTGGCTCAGTTGGTAGAGCATGGTGTTTGCAACAGCAGGGTTGTGGGTTCGATTCCCACGGGGGACCAGAACGGAAAAAAATGTTTGAAATGTATGCATTCACTACTGTAAGTCGCTCTGGATAAGAGCGTCTGTTAAATGACTAAAATGTAAAAATGTCCTCCGAAACACGACCCAGCCAAGCCGCACTGCTTGTTGACAATGCCGTTTAGCCCGGAAGCCAGCTGCACCAATGTGTCGGAAGAAACACCGTACACCTGGTAACCGTGTCAGCGTGCGTGCGCCTGGCCCACCACAGAAGTCGCTAGAAGCGCGATGGGACAAGGAAATCTTGGCCTGCCAAACACTCTCCTACCCCGGATGACGCTGGGCCAATTGTGTGCTGCTAGTCACTGCCAGCTGTGACACAGCCTGGGATCGAACCCGGGTCTGTAGTGATGCCTCAAGCAGTGCCTTAGACCGCTGCACCACTCGGGAGGCCCCTGCAAATTTAACATACAATTGGTCCCCCCAAAAATGCATCCCTCTGTTGAATTTCAAAATCCCGATGTGGCTCTCGAGCCAAGAAGTTTGCCCACCCCTGTTCTAGAATGGACCCTTGGGTGAAGCACTTGTGACAACTATTGATGTAGGCCTAATGTAGGGTTTTGTTTTGTAAATAAAATGTTCCAAGGAATCATCACTCATGGATTTCATACAATTTAACACCGTAGAAGGCCTACATAATTTTTCCATTCCCATTACTAAAATACTTTGAATGATGGGCTTATTGACACTATAATAATTCTCATGCTGGGAACTAATGGGACCAACAAAGTGTGACATCAATGGAGAGACAACCACTTTTCCAGGATATGAATGAATAACAATATGAACAAATTCACTGTCTATCTTTTCCTCTGTGCCAAAACCACATGAACACTTTGAGAGAAAAGTTGAGACCTGAAAGCTAGGGCAGCATATAAGGAGGAAGAAGATGAATAAAAAAAAGATAACATTTAAATGTTGTCCCTGATATACCAGCTTTTTAAAATAGGTTAAAAGAGTTCCTCTGTCACAGAGCAGTCCACTGTAGACTGAACAATGTAACCACACATACTTCATCAAATCAAATTTTATTGGTCACACATATTTAGCAGATTTTATTGCAGGTGTAGCGAAGTGCTTGTCGTCACAACCATGCCCAGCTCTAGCACAGCAGAAATGTAATGAAAGGACTTGTTGGAAAGGTGACATCCTATGACGATGCCACATTGAAAGTCACTGAGCTCTTCAGTAAGGCCAACAAATCATCCCCAACTTCCAATTCGCTCATTCATCGCCCCTTCTTTCCCCTGTAACTATTCCCAGGTCATTGCTGTAAATGAGAATGTGTTCTCAGTCACCTGGTAAAATAAGGGTAAAAAATAAATAATAATATAAATAAAATATTATGATCACAGGCCACACAGAACATGTTAGAAAGGATAAAAACTTGGCCCCCATAAGAATATAGAATAACCCTGCCATAGCCTTTCTAAGGATAGACTTTCCACTCCCTATTTAATCTTGCTTTTGTGACCTACTGGGTTCGAACTGGGTCTCCTGCATGTCACAAGACTGTGTTAGTCAACTTAGCTGAAGCCTATAGGGATAACTTAAGGAAGTTAATGTAAAGGAGGATACACTGCTTGCTTAACACGTACCGCTTCCCCGTGATTCAGCTCATACCGAGACTCAAACTCAGGACCTATGCCTCGCAAACATACGTGACCACCCACCTTAAGCGTTCCAACCCACCTCTCTATTGAAAAAGGCCTTATTCAATTGCACAGGGGGCAACCCTTTAGGCTGAGGAATGAGTTTCACAAATCCCAATCTGAAACACTAATAGAAGTCAAGATCCAGCAAGGTTACTTAAGGTTGCGTATAAAAGAGTGTGGTTTGGTGATCCATGCTTATGTGTTGAGAACCTTGCCTGAAACCGGAAGACTTGTTAGTTTGACAAGTTCGTTTGTGTTAGAAATGTGTTACTGTTAGTATAGTGACTGACTGTGTTAAGAAATCATTAGCCTCTTGAGCTAAAGCCTAGGGATTGGTCCTGTGACTTGGATGGGTCTCTTTTAGGAAGAGGTCAAAGGGGAGTGAAGTGTAACACAGGTGGTTCAATGACCACGCTCACGTGATGAGTAACTCGTCTGAGACCTGAAAATGGCATTCTCTGGCGCACAGGAGACCTGGGTTAGAATCCCATCAGTCAAACTAACACATTTCTTGAGATCTTAGGCGAAGTTGCTCATCACATGCACGGATCACCAAACCATCTCTATCGCATTCTCATTAAATAGGGTGCACAGATCCTTCTGCTTCTGTTTGCCACAATACATTTTATTGTTGTGCAGTATGCCTGATTTTGAACCCAGTCAGTTATATTGGTTCTGGGATCTGAGTTTGAGGTCAAAGGGGGTGAAATGTTATTGAGGTGGTTCGATGAACCACGCTCTTTGGATGAGTAACCTTGCTATAAACTTTAAGACTTGTGTTAGCTTCCTGAACTAATCCCTATGGGCTTTAGCTAAGTGGGCCAACACAGTCTTGTGACAGGCAGGAGACCCAGTTCGAACCCAGTAGGTCACAAGAGCAAGATTAAATATGGAGTGGAAAGGCTATCCTTAGAAGTGCAATGACAGGGCTATTCAACTATGTTCTTACGGGGGCCAAATTGAGGTTTTTATCACACTCCCTTTTAACGTGTTCTGTGCAGCCTGTAATCATCATAGAGGGGAATTGAAGGGACATCCATGTTACAGTCTTAGCTTTTAGGAATGGGTCATAAACGGTCATAATAGCTTCTAACCCAAATGGTTCAAACGCTAGAGCCAAATTCATAGATAGAAAATGTATTTAACATGCCACATTGGCTTCAGACACCGCCAGAAGCTGCTGTTGACCACAGAGAGTGTTTGATTCTATCAGGATGTTGTCTCTGGTTTTCAATCTTAATTTAGAGACTGAATCTGAGAAGTTGAATATATGAAACGTTGATAAACTTATGAAATTATAGTTTGTAAACTTGATACACAGACAACGAATGCAATATCTACCATATTGAAACTGAATATATAAATATTGAATTTGAATATTCAATTGGAAATAGAATTGTAAAAATTAATGCAATATTCAATTCAGTTTCAAATCATGAAATACAAGTTCAATTTCTGAATTCAAGTATTCAATTTGTGCATTACAAATTCTAAAATATAAAATTCTAATTCAATATCCTAATACAAATTCAAAATTATGGAATTCCAAAACATTTCTGTTGGCACTGAATTCGCTCAATACTTGTCACACTCAACAGAAGAAGGATTAGGAACATGTTTGTATATCTTTAGCAAAACAAATCAAGTATTTAGCTGACTAACCAAGGCCATTATTGACAGTTATTGATAATTGCAGCTTTACGTTCCAGGTCACTCCTGTGGAGGTCATGACCTTTTGTTGCCTTTGGCTGTTACTGTCAGGGAAACATGACTTAGAATTGTTGAAGTTCTCATTCCAGCGAAAACTATTACGATTTTGAGATAAGAAAGTGACTCTTTATTTCTGTTTTTCAGTTATAAGGAAAAAACAAGACTAAACATGGCTTTGGCCCAGTGGTAAATACTTTTCAGTTCAGTAAGTAGAAGCCAAGGTTATATGATTTAGTGAACCTAATGATCTATTCAGCTTGAGTCTTTGTTTAGAGTTCACCTTCAACTTTTTATTTAACCTAAAGAAATTGACAATGGACATATTGTTATTACAAATGATAACATAATAAGTATTGTTTACTAGTCATTTGAAAACATTACTGAAACTCGTAGAAAGAATGCACCAGGATTGCAAAATGCTATGGTGCTAAAGGCCTGTTTCTGAGAATTGAATAATATAAAACTTACTGTATTGTATGCCTTGAATAAAAAATATGTACATTCATTCTAGGCTATATTACAAATCATACAGTGCCTTCAGAAAGTATTGACCCCTTGACTTTTTCCACATTTTGTTACGTTAGAGCCTTATTCTAAAATGGAATAAATAACAAAAAATCCGCAGCAATCTACACACAATACTCCATAATGACAAAATGAAAACAGGTTTTTTGAAATTGTTTCAAATGTATTAAAAATAAATAACTGTAATACCTTATTTACACTATTCAGACCCTTTGCTATGAGACTCGAAATTGAGCTCAGGTGCATCCTCTTTCCATCGATCATCCTTGAGATGTTTCTACAACTTGATTGGAGTCCACCTATGGTAAATTCAATTGATTGGACATGATTTGGAAAGGCACACACCTGTCTATATAAGGTCCCACAGTTGACGGTGCATGTCAGAGCAAAAACCAAGCCATGAGGTCGAAGGAATTGTCCGTAGACATCCGAGACAGGATTGTGTTGAGGCACAGATCTGGGGAAGCGTACCAAAACATTTCTGCAGCATTGAAGGTTCCTAAGAACACAATGGCCTCCATCATTCTTAAATGGAAGAAGTTTGGAACCACCAAGACTCTGCCTATAGCTGGCTGCCCAGCCAAACTGACCAATCGGGTGAGAAGGGCCTTGGTCAGGGAGGTGACCAAGAACCCGATGGCCACTCTGACAGAGCTCTAGAGTTCATCTGTGGAGATGGGAGAACCTTCCAGAAGGACAACCATCCAATCTACCTACCTCATCCCCCATATTGTTTTTATTCACTTTGCTGCTTTTTTGCACACCAGTATCACTACTTACACACCATCATCTGATCATCATCATCTGCTCATCTATCACTCCAGTGTTAATCTGCTAAATTGTAATTACTTTGCTACTATGGCCTATTTATTGCCTTACCACCTCATGCCATTTGCACACACTGTATATAGACTTCCTTTTTTTCTATTGTGTTATTGACTGTACGCTTGTTTATTCTATGTGCAACTCTGTGTTGTTGTTTCTGTCGCGCTGCTTTGCTTTATCTTGGCAAGGTCGCAGTTATAAATGTGAACTTGTTCTCAACTAGCTTACCTGGTTAAGTAAAGGTGAAATAAAAATTAAAACCTTCTGTTTTTGCTTTGTCATTATGGGGTATTGTGTGTAGATTGTTGAGGGAAAATATATTTTTTAATACATTTTTGAATAAGGCTGTAATGTAACAAAATGTGGAAAAAGTCAAGGGGTCTGAATACTTTCTGAAGGCACTAGGTTACATTGCATATCTATAAACATAAAAAACATGGCATCATAGCTACATAGACCGTTATTAAAGACTAACGTATGTATATATTGGAGCTAACTGGCCTTGTTAATTTAAAATGTCTTTGTTTATATTATGGCATCACCTTATCAAGCCCAGCTAACTCCTCCACTCTGCTCACTCTCCAATCAGAACATTCAAAGTGTTTTTGGAACACGACATACACGCTACTACTATAAAAATATGAATTACATTTTCATAACGCTCTATGTAGCTATAATGCAATGTTTATGATGTGTGTATAGATGTGTAATGTATGCTTAATGGTACACATTCAATGTAAATCTGTCACGTCCTGGCCAGTATAAGGATTAATTGTTATTGTAGTTTGGTCAGGACGTGGCAGAGGGTATTTGGTTTATGTGGTTCGGGGTGGTGGTTTTTCTAAAAAGGGCATTTGATTTATGTATTCCGGGGTTTTTGGGCACTGTTCCTTGTTTATGTAATTCTGTTTAGTCTAGGTAATCTGTTTCTATGTTGAGTTAATTGGGGTGGACTTCCAATTGAAGGCAGCTGTTTGGTGTTGCCTTTGATTGGAAGTCCTATATTAGTTGGGTGTGTTTGTCTGTGTATTTGTGGGAGATTGTTTCTTGTTTTGCCGAGTGAGCCTTTCAAGAATGTTTCGTTGTTCGTAAGTTCGTTTCGTTTTGTTGTTTTGGTGTGTTCATTCTGAGTTAATAAATGTCAAGATGAGCGTACACATACCTGCTGCGTTTTGGTCCTCCATTACCAACGACAACCGTGACAAAATCGTTAACATAGATTCATAGCATCTGATACTGTAGATGCTGTCAGCATTAGGGAACTTTATAATAAAGCAGTAAGGTGATCTGTGATTTATTCATAATATATCATAGCATCTTGTGCCTTGTTACTTTACTATACAGCACCATAATGTTCTATAGACTGCATCTTAATTCATAGGTGCTATAAATATGTTTATATGGCAATATGAAACAATTCTACCCTAAAATACCCGGGGGAAAGTGTTATCCTGAATTGCTTATCTGTTTCTTATGTACTCTCTACAAGAGTAACATTTGACAATTCCTTGTGTATAGTCTTTATCTTACTGTACATTCAGCAGCATGTTCAATTGTTATTCAAGTATATTTACTAATACCTAATCCATATACATGACATAAACTGTCATTGAACGTTCATTGTCAATATCACTGTTTCTGATTCATGTGGAACAAATATTCATGGATTAAAACATTTATTTCAGAGGTCTAGAATTGCTTACAGGTTACGTCTGTGCTGTAAAGTCCTCCACTTCTAACCCCTGAAATGGTGTTACTGTAGCTACCCAATGAGGTAGCCCTATTTTCTGCTGGTGAACCAAATGCATGCTGGTCCCTTTAAATGGGTGAGAATGAACGGTGATCCAAAGCAGCCAGCTGCACTGTGGGCCATGTGTTCCTGCTCCCCTCTCATTCAGCTGTTTCCAAATGACAACACCTCCCCCTCCCCCTCCCTCTTAAACCTCCTGCTCCCGCTCTGCTCTGCTCTGAGTGCAGTCATTTCTAGTGCAGAAAAATGTCCCTGGTGACACTAAAGGATGACGCAGGCTCTCTCTCGTTTTCTCTCTTTCCTTCTCCTCTCTCTCTTTCTCTTTTCCAATAGCTCTATATATCTCGCTTTGTTCTATCTCTCCCTCTCCCGCTATATCTCTCTCCCTCTCCATTTCTCCTTGCTTTCTCTCCTCACCCTCCCTCCCTCCCTCCCTCCCTCCCTCCCTCCCTCCCTCCCTCCCTCCCTCCCTCCCTCCCCCTACCTCTTCCCCGGCACTGCAGTGCTGGTTGTGATTGCACACATACGTGCACACACACACACCACACACACACACGTTCTCACACAGCGGAGCGAAGCTGAGAGGCAGGGACTGCAGCAGTATGCACCAGCCGCGTCTGATCTGTGTGGAGACTTGAGGAAGGAGAACTGGGAAGAGGATATAATGTAGCAGTGTCTTACACAACCCAACCCCTGTGTGTACAGTAGCTACATCTCTACTCTGCAGCAGTGGCAACGGTGCATTTCAAGAGCGGACAGCTTATGTTATCTGCCCCCCTCTGACTGCACTGCCTCTGCATCCATCTCCATTCACTCTGCTCCTCCTATTCCACCTCTTCATCCTCCTCTTCCTCCTCCCGACTACGGCAACATTAGGCAGGACCACGGACCGTACGAGATCGCCAACGCTGATCGCTGGACCCTCATGTTTGTCCTGTCTGATGGAGTCGTGCTGGTTATGCTAGATCATCATCACCTTCATTAATGACTGGATTCTAATCGAGCTCAGGAGACAAGGAGAGAAAAACCATCCCCCAAAAACGAAAAAGGAGTGTTGGATGTTTGTGAACGCTCTTTGTCGGCGCTGTTGGGTCATTGGCTCTTTTCCTGTATTTGCTTGGTTGTTTTTGCCTTCTCTGAGATCGGCTAGCAGGCACTGCAGCACCAGGAAGGACTGCAGGAGCCGTGAAGTAGTATGGCATGAGGACCCAGGGGCGAGTGAATTGGAAGGGCTTGAGCTACCATTACTGCCACTGCTGCTGCTGAGGTGCTTATCTTAATTTTTTTTCTCCAGAAAGGGCGTCTGGTGGGGGTTGGGTTGGGGTGGGTTGTGACAGTGAAGGTACCCGGGACCCTGCAGAGTGGAGTGGGTGTCTCTGGCGTAGAGGAGCCACACAGATAGGCAGGACGTCCTGTGGGAAAGGAGGAGAGAAGAGAGGAAGAGGGGCTGGCTCAGGCTCAGGCCCCTGATGGTGGCTATTTTTTTCTCCCCTAGCTGAGTGATTAGGGACAGCGGGTAAAGGAAAAGATGCTTATGGGTGCAGGACGAGACACGGCGCGGGATGAGGCCCAGAAGCTTCACAGGAAGTGGCTGAAGCACCAGGCCTTCATGGCCGAGCTGGCCCGCAACAAAGAATGGCTGGCCAAGATAGAGCAGGTAAGTGGAAAGGGGAGGGGAGAGGGTGGTGGGGGGAGGTCAGAGAGAGCAGGTGAATGGAGAGGGCAGGGGAGAGGGTGGTGGGGGGAGGTCAGAGAGAGCAGGTGAATGGGGAGGGGAGAGGGTGATGGGGGAGGTCAGAGAATAGGTGAGTGGAGAGGGTGGTAGGGGGAGGTCAGAGAGAGCAGGTGAATGGAGAGTGTGGTAGGGGGAGGTCAGAGAGAGCAGGTGAATGGAGAGGGTGGTAGGGGGAGGTCAGAGAGAGCAGGTGAATGGAGAGGGTGGTAGGGGGAGGTCAGAGAGAGCAGGTGAGTGGAGAGGGTGGTAGGGGGAGGTCAGAGAGAGCAGGTGAATGGAGAGGGTGGTAGGGGGAGGTCAGAGAGAGCAGGTGAATGGAGAGGGTGGTAGGGGGAGGTCAGAGAGAGCAGGTGAGTGGAGAGGGTGGTAGCGGGAGGTCAGAGAGAGCAGGTGAGTGGAGAGGGTGGTAGGGGGAGGTCAGAGAGAGCAGTTGAATGGAGAGGGTGGTAGGTGGAGGTCAGAGAGAGCAGGTGAGTGGAGAGGGGAGGGGAGGGGAGAGGGTGGTGGGGGGAGGTCAGAGAGAGCAGGTGAGTGGAGAGGGTGGTAGGGGGAGGTCAGAGAGAGCAGGTGAGTGGAGAGGGTGGTAGGGGGAGGTCAGAGAGAGCAGGTGAATGGAGAGGGTGGTAGGGGGAGGTCAGAGAGAGCAGGTGAATGGAGAGGGTGGTAGGGGGAGGTCAGAGAGAGCAGGTGAATGGAGAGGGTGGTAGGGGGAGGTCAGAGAGAGCAGGTGAGTGGAGAGGGTGGTAGCGGGAGGTCAGAGAGAGCAGGTGAGTGGAGAGGGTGGTAGGGGGAGGTCAGAGAGAGCAGTTGAATGGAGAGGGTGGTAGGTGGAGGTCAGAGAGAGCAGTGAGTGGAGAGGGGAGGGGAGGGGAGAGGGTGGTGGGGGGAGGTCAGAGAGAGCAGGTGAGTGGAGAGGGTGGTAGGGGGAGGTCAGAGAGAGCAGGTGAATGGAGAGGGGAGAGGAGAGGGTGGTGGGGGGGGTCAGAGAGAGCAGGTGAGTGGAGAGGGTGGTAGGGGGAGGTCAGAGAGAGCAGGTGAATGGAGAGTGTGGTAGGGGGAGGTCAGAGAGAGCAGGTGAGTGGAGAGGGTGGTAGGGGGAGGTCAGAGAGAGCAGGTGAATGGAGAGGGTGGTAGGTGGAGGTCAGAGAGAGCAGGTGAGTGGAGAGGGGAGGGGAGAGGGTGGTGGGGGGAGGACAGAGAGAGCAGGTGAATGGAGAGGGTGGTAGGTGGAGGTCAGAGAGAGCAGGTGAATGGAGAGGGTGGTAGGTGGAGGTCAGAGAGAGCAGGTGCATGGAGAGGGTGGTAGGTGGAGGTCAGAGGGAGCAGGTGAATGGAGAGGGTGGTAGGGGGAGGTCAAAGAGAGCAGGTGAGTGGAGAGGGTGGTAGGGGGAGGTCAGAGAGAGTAGGTGAGTGGAGAGGGTGGTATGGGGAGGTCAGAGAGAGCAGGTGAGTGGAGAGGGTGGTAGGGGGAGGTCAGAGAGAGCAGGTGAGTGGAGAGGGTGGTAGGGGGAGGTCAGAGAGAGCAGGTGAGTGGAGAGGGTGGTAGGGGGAGGTCAGAGAGAGCAGGTGAGTGGAGAGGGTGGTAGGGGGAGGTCAGAGAGAGCAGGTGAGTGGAGAGGGTGGTAGGGGGAGGTCAGAGAGAGTAGGTGAGTGGAGAGGGTGGTAGGGGGAGGTCAGAGAGAGCAGGTGAATGGAGAGGGTGGTAGGGGGAGGTCAGAGAGAGCAGGTGAGTGGAGAGGGTGGTAGGGGGAGGTCAGAGAGAGCAGGTGAGTGGAGAGGGTGGTAGGGGGAGGTCAGAGAGAGCAGGTGAATGGAGAGGGTGGTAGGGGGAGGTCAGAGAGAGCAGGTGAATGGAGAGGGTGGTAGGGGGAGGTCAGAGAGAGCAGGTGAATGGAGAGGGTGGTAGGGAGAGGTCAGAGAGAGCAGGTGAATGGAGAGGGTGGTAGGGGAAGGTCAGACAGATCAGGTGAGTGGAAGGTGCAGGGTGATGGTAGTGTGAGCACATGATTGAGAGAGGGCTTGTGCTTGGGGAGGATAGTGTGTGTGTGTGTGTGTGTGTGTGTGTGTGTGTGTGTGTGTGTGTGTGTGTGTGTGTGTGTGTGTGTGTGTGTGTGTGTGTGTGTGTGTGTGTGTGTGTGTGTGTGTGTGTGTGTGTGTGTGTGTGTGTAAAAGGGATAGTCACGGCGGCAAGACACATTAGGCATATTTGGGGGGTTGTCATTACTCCGTTTTGATTACTCAGTCATGAGTAAACTGTAAACAAATATTGTTATATGCTTCTCTTAAGGACATCCTGAATTTCAAGTTCAAGGTTATACATGTGAAAGCATTGTTGTTATGCTTTCTGCATAACTGAAGCAGTAAACCCTGGGCAATGTATTTTTCCCATTGCCTTTTCATTTGCCCATGCTATAGCTGCATACTAACATTGGATTATATTTTACCAGTGTGTTTATTCCTCAAAACATTTATTATCAATAATTGGATGAAACGTGAACATCATGACAGTTAGTGGACAATCTATCAAACCTGTGTGCTACTGTCTACAGACAATCCATTCATGGCCTTATTTTAAGAATATACCAACAAGCCTGTATTAATAGCATAGTACTGTACAACATGCAATTGTTTGTATGGTAACTAGAGAGGCCTACAGTAAATGCTGATATCCCAGTTCTCTGGTGCTGTTTTATCAGTGAAGACAACCCATACCTGGGTTGGGTTCAATAGAGAGAATATTTTCGAAACTGGGAGGTACTACTTGAACTTGTCCAATAAGAACAAGCCTTGGTGTTACTGTGTGCCCTACTGACCCTGATCCAAGTGTTCTTCAACCACACTGCTGCAGAGAAGCCTGGTGGGAGGCTCATGTGGATGCTCCACGTTTGAATTAGTTGATTTAACTCGGAATCCCAAATCAACCCCTAGCCCATACACCTAAGGCACTCAGCCAATCAGAAGGCCAGGTGAGGCAATTGACATATTACTGCCATACACAATCCTTTCAGATCTACAGGGACTAGGGGTCGATTTAGAATAAGTCTACCCATTCCAGGAAAAGGTCTACTGTATGTAGAAACTCTTAGTTTGTAAAAGTCTTCACCCAAAGTAATTCAATTTAGGGCCAGGCTATACTGTGAGAATTAGCTTATCTAGCCCACATGCCCTTTTGAATGCTATCTTGACCACTATTGTTTATTGAGGCCTATCAAGAGATAAATGTAATCGAACAAGTCACTGCATACAAATACCTTGGCATTTGGATTGACAATGACTTATTGTTTAAAAAAACATTCGGATGAGCTTGTTAAGAAACTAAGATTTAATGTGGGCTTTTTTTTACAAAACAGATCTTCTCTCTCTCTCTCTAGTCAGCAGGAAGCAGATTGTGCAGTGAACCTATCTACCTGTTCTTGATGAGGGTAATACTATTTATCAAAGTGCAACTGCCTCTACTCTTAAACCCCTGGAGGCCGTTTCTCATAGTGCCCTTTATTTTATCACAGAAGACAGTTTTATTACTCATCACTGTATTCTTTACCAAAAGGTTGGTTGGACCTCTTTGAAGTCACGTAGATCACATCATTACGCTCTTTTTGTTTACAAAGCCTTGCTCCACAAGCTTCCGACTTACCTAACTTCACCATTAAGATTTAAAATTACAAGTTATCAAACCCGTTCACAGGGTTGGTTAACTCTGGAGACTCCTATGTTTGTCAGTGCAATTTGTGTCGTGCTGTATTTTACTTGTTTTATATTCCATTTTTTTGTTCCATGAAATTGTATATTCAGGGCTCCCTTCAAAAAGAGACACTGGTCTCAATGGTGACTCCTTGCTAAAATAAAGGTAAAAGAAAAAAAACTAAATAAAAATAGATTGGATGTGAAAACAATATAGTACTGTATGTAGGACCTAGCTAACTAAGTATTGTGGATAACACCATTTTGAAAGCCTTAAATGTCTGTTGAATTAAAATTGTATCAAAATGTATGATATTTTCATGCATTTCCGAGCACTCTTACCTTTTTTAATTTCTAAGACTTTTGCAATGTCCTGTGCTTTCTTGCAAGAACATGCCTTTTTATAAGCATATGTCTTTGTTTATTCTTGATGTGGCTGTAAAATGAAATCGGATTATATTATAATAAGTGCATGGAATAACTGATCAATCCAACTAATAATACAAGTAGTCAGAGAGCAGCAGTACCAAACATTGGTAAATCGCGATCTCTCCAACACTAATAAATCTTTGGAAAGACCAGGGCCATGTTCAGTAGGACACAAGGTCATGGAACGTTTAGAAATACATATATTTGGAGAACAGACAAACCTCTTTGCCTTGTAGAGTAAGGATTGGAGCTGGTTCTCAAATGGTTGATTTTTAGGAGAGAGGATGTACATGGTGCTGTTGTGTCTGTTGGTAGAGTAGATACAGTATAATATGTACATGCATAAAATAGCTCAGTCATAATCAGTATTGGATGTTAGTGACATACATTTAATACCTGTGATAGATATAGTATCTTGGATGAAAGCATCTTACAATTAAGTATGCATTGTTCATTATGTACATACAGTACATCTACAAATGGCTTTGAAATGTCTACTGGTGTCACAGAGAGGCCCTCGCTCGAGCTAGAATGACAGCTAGCTCAAAGTGAAAACGGAATGAAAAAGGATACCTGCTCTGCTTCAGAGTCATCAGCGTATTTGTATAACCTTTCATGCCAGATACCAGATAGATACAGTACAAAAGTACATTGAAAGAATGGACACAGAAGATGTCTGCTCTGTCTGTGGTGACTGTATCCACAAGGCTGACTAGCGGGGTTTCTCAAGGGCTCTATGTCTCTGCTAGCCCAACGCAAGATGTGTTTCAGAGACCCTCGTGTCTTGCTACTCTCGAGAACATCACTTAATCAGCCCCCACCTATCCTTCCTCCTCTCCCTCTCTCGTTACCTGAGAGACCGGGGAGAAAATATTATGCTGCGTTCTGCTGCGATTTGAGAACTCTCTGTCCTTTTGGAAGGGTTCCTGCCCCGGGCCAATTCCTCTGCTCTCCCTCAGTACTTACTCAGCAGATGGGCCTGAGTCCCAGCTTGGAGCTCTGAGCTGGGACTGGGCCTGAGCTCGGAGCTCTGAATTGGGGCTGTCTCAGTAGAGGCCTCTTCAGTCCCGTGGGGATGCTTGTCTGTAACAAAGAGAGGACTCTGGGGTTTACTTAAGGCTGACCTTGTGGCAATGCTTTGCCAATGTCAAATGCTGTGTAAACATAGAAAAACACTGTGTAAACACAAAAACACCTATCCCTCTGGAACACTTGATACTGTCAAACAAAAGCATACGACAGGATCACATCACACCCAGTTGATGTCCTTGGATTCGGTCTGGTGAACATATAATAGTTGAGGTCTGTTGTTGCTGTTTTTAAGGTGTTGGTTTTGCTGCGAAAAATTAACCATGCACTAGCCTTTTAGTCAGAATCTACAACTGCGTCAGTCACACGTTGTTTTGGTTGCCCAGAGTAGTAGCTACAATCTATCTGCACACCCACTCGAGAAACCATGTAGCTGCATCTAGCTAGCTGTATGTAAAGTATCGTTATGGTGATGTCATGGATTAGTTTAGCATCACAATATACCTGCCAATAGGGTAATTAACAGCAAATTATTCAAACCAGGCCTCTAATGTCATTTTGGGTGTGCGTCTGTATGTGTGCGCACACACGCGTGTGTGTGCATATCCATGTGAATGCCATGTTTGTGAGAGTGTGAGTGCCTATTGATTTTCATAGGCTACACATACGGTGCATTCGGAAAGTATTCAGACCCCTTGACTTTTTCCACATTTTGTTACGTTACAGCCTTACTCTAAAATTGATGAAATAACAAAATGTCCTCAGCAGTCTACACACAATACCCCAAAATGACATAGTGAAAATATGTTTTTAGAAATCGTTTCAAATTCATAAAACCACAAACAGAAATACCTTATTTACACAAGTATTCAGACCTTTTGCTATGAGACTCGAAATTGAGCTCAGGTGAATCCTGTTTCCATTGATCATCCTTGAGCTGTTTCTACAACTTGGTTGGAGTCCACCTGTGGTAGATTCAATTGATTGGACATTATTTGGAAAGGCACACACCTGTCTATATAAGGTCCCACAGTTGACAGTGCATGTCAGAGCAAAAAGCAAGCCATGAGGTTGAAGGAATTGTCCGTAGACCTCCGAGACAGGATTGTGCCGATGCACAGATCAGGGGAAGGGTACCAAAACATTTCTGCAGCATTTAAGGTCCCCAAGAACATAGTGGCCTCCATCATTCTTAAATGGAAGTAGTTTGGAACTGCCAAGACTTTTTCTTGAGGTGGCCGCCCGGCTAAACAGAGCAATCGGGGTAGAAGGGCCTTGGTCAGGAGCGTGACCAAAAACCCGATGGCCACTCTGACAGAGCTCCAGAGTTCCTCTGTGGAGATCGGAGAACCTTCCAGAAGGACAACCATCTCTGCAGCACTCCACCAATCAGGCCTTTATGGTAGAGTGGCCAGACGGAAGCTACTCCTCAGTAAATGGCACATGACAGCCCACTTGGACTTTGCTAAAAGGCACCTAAAGGACTCTCAGACTACGAGAAGCAAGATTCACTGGTCTGATGAAACCAAAATTGAACTCTGGCTTGAATGCCAAGCGTCACTTCTGGATGAAACCTGACACCATTCCTACGGTGAAGCATGGTGGTGGCAGCATTATGCTGTGGGGATGTTTTTCAGCGGCAGAGACTGGAATACTAGTCGGGATCGAGGGAAAGATGAACAGAGTTAAGTACAGAAAGATCCTTGATGAAAGCCTGCTCCAGAGTGCTCAGAACCTCAGACTGGGGCAAAGGTTCACCTTCCAACAGGACAACGACCCTAAGCACACAGCCAAGACAACACAGAAATGGCTTCGGGACAAGTCTCTGAATGTCCTTGAGTGGCCAAGCCAGTGCCCGGACTTGAACCCGATCGAACATCTCTGAAGAGACCTGAAAATAGCTGTGCAGCGACGCTCCCCATCCAACCTGACAGAGCTTGAGAGGATCTGCAGAGAAGAATGGGAGAAATTCCCCAAATACAGGTGTGCCAAGCTTGTAGCATCATAACCAAGAAGACTCAAGGCTGTAATCGCTGCCAAAGGTGCTTCAACAAAGTATTGAGTAAAGGGTCTGAATACTTATGTAAATGACATTTTTCAGGGGGGGTTTGTGTACATTTGCAAAAATTTCTAAAAACCTGTTTTTGCTTTGTCTTTGTTGGGTATTGTGTGTAGATTGATGAGGGGAAAGAAACTATTTAATCAATTTTAGAATACGGCTGTTACGTAACAAAATGTGGAAAAAGTCCAGTGGTCTGAATACTTTCCGAATGCACTGTATAGCACATGAGTGTTTATACAGTATTTCTATGTCTGTGTATTTTATGAATATGTGTGCATATGTGTTTGTTAGTGTGCTTCTCAGTATACAATGTATTTACATAGGTGTGTGTGCCCTGCACATCCCCCTTTCCTTTTCTCTTCCTCTTTCTCCTCTCACTCATACCTCCCTCTCCTCTTTTCTTCTTTCTCTCTGTCCTCCTTTCTCCTCTCCATTTCCTCTCCTCCCCCCACACTGATTTCTCTTCTTCCTTCTCTCTCCCTGTGTGTCAGTGAAGCCAAGGGAGAGGAGAGAGATCTATCCTGCTTTCTGCTGGCTCTGCATTATGCGAGGAGGAGAGAGAGGCAGAGAAAAAAAGAGAGAGAGGGAGAGAGAGGGAGGGAGGGAGAGAGAGAGAGGGATAGAGCGCTGGCAGCAGTTAAGCATAGAGACTGTGCCAAGAGGAGGAATGCAGCACTGCATTATGAAAGCCAAAGGATAGGTCCAGCTATCTCTGAGAAAGATATAGGAGAGAAACATACAGCAATATTTACAGGATGAAATATGTTATATTCTGGGTTATTATGTATGTCCCTGCAAGGAATAGTTTATAGCAACACCAGTTATTTTCATTTAGCAGAGTATTTAGAGTAAAGGAACAATTCTATTCAGGCTTCTCTTCTTGAAAACTAACATTGCGCTAAGCAGGTCTCTACTACACTTATGGCTATGAAGGTCTACTACGTGTGTATACAGTACAGGACAGTATGTCATTTTAACTGCACAATTTCCTCTGGCTCCATACGGCTGACTGACATTCAGTGGTCCTTGATACTAGAGATGATGAGGAAACGTCTGATATGAACGCTTGTCATAGGAAACACCTCCTGTTCCTCTCAGTCAGAGCATGGGAGGAGACGGGCATTGCAGAATCTATTTCAGGAGACCTGGAGTGGAGCCACAGAGAGAGCCTCATATATATATATATATATATAACACACACACACACACACACACACATAGAGACAGACAGAGAAGGAAAAGCTTTGATCTCTCTCTCCACATCTATCTCCTCGTACAGCTCACATCATGCACAAAGCCCAAGATTTAGAAGAAGAAACCCTTGAGTGAATACAGGGAACTGTTGTGCTTAGACAGACAGACCAGGGGTGTATTAGGGCTTTCCATGCATTCTTTTTTTTAGGTCAGCCCGGGGCTAGGTTTTGTTATACACCTGCCTCTGTGCGAGTTAAAGCCATTCAAGGCACCAGCCTTTTGGCATTGCGAGGGCTATTGTGGCTTTGCTCATGAGTTAACATGGATTCTGGGACAAAGATCAGAAATGAACCACACACTTGTTATAGCCCAGAGTTTGAACAAAAGATTATGGGACATTTGGGGTTGTCTTAACAGGTGTTTTTGACCAGACACAACATTGGTGGTCAATCAAAGGGTGTTTGTCTTCCCTTTCCCGAAACAACCTTTTAGTTAGGAGTCATGACCTTTAAACAGAGACAGTGCTATGGTTTTCTGTGGTGACTTCAAAAGATGATGCTTTGGATCTCTGGGACCCCTAGCCTTTTTTGAGGCACTGTAGACTTGTGTGTAGACACAGATGATTTCCATGGAATTCATTTGAAAGCAACCTGATATCAGCCTGATTGCAAAAATTGCCCTAGCTTTGTACGACCACTGTTCCCGAGTGGCGCAGCGGTCTAAGGCACTGCATCTCAGTGCTAAAGGTGTCACTACAAACCCTGGTTCAATCCCAGGCTGTATCACAACCGGCCATGATCGGGAGTCCCATAGGGCAGTGCACAATTGGCCCAGTGTCGTCCGGGTTAGGGGAGGGTTTGGCCGAGGTAGGCCGTCATTGTAAAATAAGAATTTGTTCTTAACTGACAAGCCTAGTTAAGTTAAGGTTAAGTAAAAAAAAAAAAATGTATGGCCATGATAAACATTAGTTTGATATGATGGGCGGTCAAGTCACTTATGCATAGGCAGAGAGACATGAAACATTGTCTATGCTTCAATCTGCTGCAGTCATCTTGCACATTTCACACTATGCTTTGTTAGTAAGAACTGATCTTATTTGGCTTGGGTTTAATCATTTGATATTTTCTAGCATTATACAGAAAATAGTAATATTGTATGGAGATTGTGTAGCCTGTATTTGAGAGATTTTCAGCATACTGTACTAAATGAGGAAACAATCAGCACAGCTAGTGAGTACACTCCCTCCAAGGGAAAGCTGACATTATACTAGTGTACATGTTGGAGGGAAACATTACATCTCTCAGTTGAGAAATATAACTGTTCATTGCTTGATTTAACATATGAGTTTGAGTTTATCACTGTATCAGCAGCAGAGCAGCTTTACAGTTACGACAATGGTATATGATAATACAGCATGTCACCTGAACTTCCTCAGCTTATATTTAACTATACAAACATTAAATTAATTGTTGGCCATGTAAGTGGCTATACTTAGGATAAGCTAAACTAAGAAAATAACTTTGGTAGGGTATATACACTGCGTGCACAATTATTAGGCAAGTGAGTATTCTGATCTTATTGTTTTTATTCACATTTTCGAACTCCAAACCATATAAACTTGAATGCTTATTGGATTTACTCATTTTCAGGTGATATGTATTTGTGTAATGAGGGAGGGTGTGGCGAAAGTGAATAACACCTTATATCAAGGTGTGCATAATTATTAGGCAGCCTCATTACCTCAGGTAAAATGGGCCAAAAAAGAAATTTAACTGACACTGAAAAGCCAAAAATGTAAAATGCCTTTCAGACGGATGCGACACTCTTTAAATAGCTAAACTATTGAAGTGTGACCACCAGACATTCAAACGTTTTGTTGCGAATAGTCAACTGGGGCGCATAAAACGCATGGGGAAGAAAAGGCGCAAATTAACTGCAAAAGACTTGAGAAGAATTAAACGTCAAACTACCAGGAACCCATTATCCTCCAGTGCCACCGTATTCCAGAACTGCAACCTACCTGGAGTGTTCAGAAGTACAAGGTGTCAAGTGCTCAGAGACATGGCCAAGGTCAAGAAGACTGAAACAAGACCACAACTGAATAAGATTCACAAGTTGAAGTGTCAAGATTGGGCAAAGAAATACCGAAGACAGATTTTTCAAAGGTTTTATGGACAGATGAAATGAAAGTGACTCTTGATGGACCAAATGGATGGGCCCGTGGCTGGATCAGTAATGGACACAGGGCACCACTTTGAGTCAGGTGCCAGCAAGGTGAAGGAGGGGTACTGGTATGGGCTGCTATCATTGAGGATGAGGTAGTTGGACCTTTTCGGGTTGAAGATGGACTGAAACTCAACTCCCAAACCTACTGCCAGTTTCTGGAAGATTCTTTCATCAAACAGTGGTACAGGAAGAAGTCCTCAGCATTCTAGAAGGGCATGATCTTTATGCAGGACAATGCTCCATCACATGCATCCAAGTACTCCACTGCTTGGCTAGCCAGCAAGGGCCTCAAAGATGCCTGAATAATGACCTGGCCCCCTTCCTCACCTGACTTAAATCCTATTGAGAACTTGTGGGCCCTTCTCAAACGTGAGATTTACAGTGATGGAAGACAATACACCTTTTTGAACAGCATTTGGGAGGCTGTGGTTGCTGCTTCAGTGAAAATTGATTGTGAACAGATCAAGAAACTGACAGACTCCATGGATGGAAGGCTCATGGCAGTTATTGAAAATAAGGGTGGCTATATTGGTCACTGAATATTTTTGAAAGGCCAAAAATGTTATATAGTATAATTGTCATTTTGTGTTACTTATCTGTTACACTTACTCTAAAAATTGAGAATAAACAAGTGAGTTGAGATAAATTATTTTTGTAATTTAGTTGCCTAATAATTCTGCACACTAATAGTTGCCTAATAATTGTGCACACTTATATATTTCCCTGAGAAAGACAAAACTCACTTTTCCTTTGTTAAACATTCAGGTTTGAGGTTCAATAACATTTTGGATTGACTGAGAGCATTGTGTTTGTTCAACAATAAAATGAATCCCGAGGAATACAATTTGCCTAATAATTGTGCATGCAGTGTATGTAACCACTGTACTCTCTCCTCTTCCCCTCTATGTGCCTTCAGGAGGGCCAGGAGCTGATCGATGAGAAGCCGGAGCTGCGTTCAGTGGTGCAGCAGAAGCTGGAGGAGATCAGGGAGTGCTGGACTGACCTGGAGAGCACCACCAAGGCCAAGGCCCGGGCTCTGTTTGAGAACAACAAGCCAGAGCCGGTGGTGAAGAGCTATTCAGACCTGGACCACCAGCTCTCTGGCCTGGAGAAACAGCCCCCTCAGCTGGAGCAGGCTCATCACCTACCCACCTTCAACGAGCAGCTGCATAAATTTCAGGTGTCTATTACTGTTATAGGTTGCTTTTCATGATTTTTATTGCTATGGCAGTTATTTTGTGACAACACATTTCAACTCATTTTATGTTAATTTATGTAATATTTCCAATCCAAATGTCTGTTAATGCTATAGAAGCCATTGTTGTTGACTTTTACATACCAAGTTCCCTGCCATCAGACACTAGGCTGGTTGTCGACCGTATAGTTTGTTCTTAAAGCCAGCTAACCCATTACATTGCATAACATTGAAACACAACACACACAAGAAAATAGCTCAAAGTGCTGTTCAAGCCCATGTGCTGTGTGTTTGGGCATCAGTCTCTCATCATCTATTCCTAACTTGACCTCCTCCTTCCCCCTGGCTGGCCTCCCTCAGTCTCAGATGGGGAACTTGTACAAGGACGTAGGGGAACTAGGGTCCCTCCAGGGGGTGTGCCTCCCCCAGCGAGGCAGCCTGGTGAAGGGTGGGGAGGGAGAAGGGGGCGAGCAGCCAGCCGTAGTGGAGACCCGCATCGTGCGCCTCATTGAGCCCCTGAAGGAGAGACGTCGCATCCTGCTGGCTTCCAAAGAGATGCACCAGGTCGCTCAGGACCTAGAGGAAGAGATAGTGAGTGACTGACACACTTCATTACTCCCTGGTGCCTCTAGCCTTTCTTTCCCTATGTTGATTGATTTAATTTATTTGACTATTTTTTAAATGCAAAAGTCAAAAGTTTGGACACACCTACTCATTCAAGGGTTTTTCTTTATTTTTTACTATTTTCTACTTTGTAGAATAATAGTGAAGACATCAAAATGATGAAATAACACATATGGAATCATGTAGTAAGCAAAAAAAGTGTTAAACAAATCAAAATATATTTTATATTTGAGATTCTTCAAAGTTGCCACCCTTTGCCTTGATGACAGCTTTGCATAGTCTTGGCATTCTCTCAACCAGCTTCATGAGGTAGTCACCTGGAATAGATTTCAAATAACAGGTGTGTCTTGTTAAAAGTTCATTTGTGGAATTTCTTTCCTTCTTAATGTGTTTGAGCCAATCAGTTGTGTTGCGACAAGGTAGGGGTGGTATACAGAAGATAGCCCTATGTGGTAAAATACCAAGTCCATATTATGGCAAGAACAGCTCATCTCAACCCAATTGAGATGGTTTGGGATGAGTTTGACCGCAGAGTGAAGGAAAAGCAGACAACAAGTGCTCAGCATATATGGGAACTCCTTACATTTACATTTAAGTCATTTAGCAGACGCTCTTATCCAGAGCGACTTACAAATTGGTGCATTCACCTTATAATATCCAGTGGAACAACCACTTTACAATAGTGCATCTAAATCTTTTAAGGGGGGGTTAGAAGGATTACTTTATCCTATCCCAGGTATTCCTTAAAGAGGTGGGGTTTCAAGACTGTTGGAAAAGCATTCCAGGTGAAGCTGGTTGAGAGAATGCCAAGAGTGTGCAAATCTGTCATCAAGGCAAAGGGTGGTTATTTTGAAGAATCTCAAGAATTTGTTTAACATTTTTTTGGTTACTACATGATTCCATATGTGTTATTTCATAGTTTTGATGTCTTCACTATTATTCTACAATGTAAAAAATAGAAAAAAATTAAGAAAAACCCTTGAATGAGTAGGTGTGTCTAAACGTTTGACTGGTACTGTACATAAGTGCGCTCCAGCTGGTGACGCCTCCACATGCAAAACATACTTCCCTCTCTCCGTGGCATCTTTCCTTCTCTCCCTCTCTCCACCTTTATCTCTCCATCTATTCTGTTATTTTCTATCCTATAGCCTCTTAAGGTGTCTAATATGATTTTCTAAATAGTTCTTATGTTCTGTGGTCAAAGGTTGACGATGTCTCCCATCCTTTATCAATTAAATCATCAGGGTCTCCTCTCAATGAGATAGGTTTGTACAGACTGTCACTGACCACAATTTGCTGATTTGTTATAGCTGTGGATCCAGGAGCGGCTTCCTCTGGCCTCCTCTAAGGATTACGGCAACAACCTGCAGAGTGTTCAGCAGCATGTCAAGATCAACCAGGTGAGAGACGGATGACCTCTATATGAGCACACAACACTATCTCTTCACAGCACAGCATAAACTCAATGACTATCGCTGCTCACCTCAGACCTAACTATAGTCCCCACACAACAGGACACATCGCCACACATTTTTATAAAGGAAAGCGAAAATGTGAGCTCTTATTGGACAAATTCAGATAATGCCTCCCAATTTCACTCTGTTTCGAGGCGTTTTTACCCAGCTAAACATGACCCCTGGTTCTTATTGGCCCGTCAGACACTGCAGAGGGATCTGCAGGGGCGCCAAGCGCGGGTGGAGGAGGTGTTGGATCGGGCGGGGATCATCGCCTCTCTGCGGACCCCCGAGGTTGACTTTGTGCGTGAGGGGGCGGGGCATGTGCGTCAGGTGTGGGAGGTGCTGAGGCTGGAGGCGGAGAGGAGGTCTGTGATGCTGGATGTGGTGCTGCAAGCCCAGCAGTACTACAGCGAGGCAGCCAAGGTGGAGTCCTGGCTGGCAGGCCAGAAACTGCACCTCATCAATGAGGAGAAGGGCACGGTACGCATGGGTAGCATGGTATCATGAGATTGAATTGGCAGGGTGGGTATGAGACTGGCCCATTGGTTAGTAGTCCACAGTGCTCCTGGAGGACCTTTACCATGATTTGCCTAATGTGCCTGTTAGTTTTTTTTTACAAAAAATGTATGTCTGGTTGATGGTTTGGATTTTGTCCCTAATATGAGGTCACTGTTGTGTAGGACGAGGAGAGCACCCTGCAGCTGCTGAAGGAGCACCTGGCCTTGGAGGCGACGGTGGAGAACTACGCTGAGACAGTGGGCATGCTCTCCCAGCAGTGTCAGCGACAGCTGGAGCTGGGGCACCCAGACAGGCACGGGCAGACACACTGACAGTCACACCCAGGCTCAAACTACATCTAAACACATGCTTCAATGATACTCCAACTCATACCCACAAACAACAGCTAATTCACTGGTGAAATTTTACCATAGACCATACAGAAAATAAAACGGGCTCAGTTTGTATAGGCTACTAAATTTCAGTGAACGATCCGTTATTTTACTGTCTACTGTGTCAGTTTCCCTCTCAATATCCCCCCTCTCTTTCTTTGACAGTGAGGGGATCACCAAGCAGCAGTCCCACATAGACCGTCTGTATGTATCTCTGAAGGACATGGTGGAGCACAGGAAGACCAAGCTGGAGCAGCAGTACTGGATGTACCAGCTCAACAGAGAGGTGGAGGAGTTAGAGAAGTGGATCACTGAGAGGGAGGCCGTTGCCAGCTCCACTGAGCTGGGTCAAGACCTGGAGCATGTCACGGTCAGTCTATCAATCAATCAATCAGGCAATGAATCAATCAATCAATTGACAATGGATGGTCACAATCAGTCCCTGGCGAATTACATTGTCATGTGTTTATTCAATAAACATAATTTTTGTGAGTATTTGAGTGTTAAAAACACAACTGAATGACACAAAATAAAGTGCAATATAAATGACAAATGAAATACGATACCTGACCTCTATAACTCTGGTCCCAAGCTTATTCTGGTCTCTCTCTCTCTCACAGATGCTACAGGAAAAATTCACCAAGTTCTGCTCAGAGACCAACAGCATAGGCCAGCAGAGGATGGAGCAGGTGAATAAGATGGTGAATGAGATGATAGACTGTGGCCATACGGACGCGGCCACCATAGCTGAGTGGAAGGACGGACTGAACGAGTCATGGGCCGACCTACTGGAGCTCATGGAGACCCGAAGACAGATGCTGGCAGCATCACACCAGCTGCACAAGTTCTTCACCGACTGCAAAGAGGTACAGCTCAGTGTTTCTCTAAGATTATTTTCTAGGTTCCCCAAGATTATTTTCAATAAGCAGAGGGAAACATAGCTAGGCAGGGAGACCTGACCTGCCTGTACAATGGTGGGAGAAACACTAGTACCTTTCGGCTGGATTTATATTAAATTACATCAAACATCATAGTGCTTGGAGGTGCTGGTAGACAGTGTAGACACTTTGTGAATATCCCTGGTGTGAGGTTGTATTTGTGAGGGTCTTGTGATGATGATGCTGTCTGTCCTGTGTTGTGCTGTGCTGTAGGTCTTGGCTCAGACTGCGGGGAAGATGAGGCAGTTGCCAGAGGTGAGGGCGTGCCAAGCCAGCATCGCCAACCCTGCCACCCTGCAGAGGCTCATGCTCTCCTTCGAGCACGCCCTCCAGCTGCTCGTCTCACAGGTATTGGTATTTGATTAGGATCCCCATTAGCTGTTGTGATAGCAGCAGCTACTCTTCCTGGGGTCCACAGG
This sequence comes from Salmo salar, assembly GCF_965601325.2. Taxonomy (NCBI): domain Eukaryota; kingdom Metazoa; phylum Chordata; class Actinopteri; order Salmoniformes; family Salmonidae; genus Salmo; species Salmo salar. The sequence goes on along the minus strand of NC_138294.1, from coordinate 59,954,084 downwards.
TGAGTGTAGACGAGGTGATTTGGTGAAATGTCCCCCTCTGACCTTAGAGGACCGTCAATGCACTTTGGCTCTCCTCTAACACCATTCACTCAAATAAGTAATGCTCCTGGAGGGCATGAGGACGTTACAGATGTTAACCCCAAGATACACAGTGCAGTAAATAGAATACCAATATGGACACAGTAGCAAAGATGAAAGATATTGTGTACCATATGTACCATATGACTGGAGTCATACTTTTGCCTCAACCCTAGCTAGCACACCTGATTAACCTGGTTGTATTCTAAACTGAAGACCAACCATGGTTAGTTGATGATTTGAAATGACAGAGGCATGTCCTATGTTGTATTCCAGGTAAGGCAGCTGCAGGAAAATGCGGCCCAGCTGAGGACCATCTATGCCGGAGAGAAGGCTGAGGCCATCATGAGCAAAGAGCAGGAAGTGATGTCAGCATGGAAGGAGCTACTGGTTTCCTGTGAGGCCAGTCGTGTGCAGGTCACCTCAGTGACAGACAAGGTGCAGTTCTTCTCGGTGGTGCGCGAGCAGCTCATGTGGATGGAGGGCATCATGGGACAGATTGGAGGGGACGACCCCAGGTAAGTAATGGAAGGTCTCCTTACCTGAACTAAATGCTAATTGTCAGCCATTTTGATAATCTCATAACTCTGATACTTGACTTGATAAATAGGCTCTTCTTAGTTTAAGGATAAAAAGGAAATGCATCTGTAATGTATATACTGAACAAAAATATAAAAGCAACATGCAACAATTTCAGCGAGTTACAGTTCATATAAGGAAATCAGTCAATTTAAATAAATTAGGCACTAATCTATGGATTTCACATAACTAGGCTTGGGCACAGCCATGGGTGGGCCTAGGAGGGCATAGGCCCACCCACTTGGGAGCCAGGCCCAACTACTGGGGAGCCAGGCACAGCCAATCAGAATTAGTTTTTCCCCACAAAGGGCTTTATTACAGACAGATATACTCCTCAGCTGTCCAGGTGGCTGGTCTCAGACCATCCCGCAGGTGAGGAAGCCGGATGTGGAGGTCCTGGGCTGGTGTGGTTACACATGGACTGTCTTTGGGAGGCCAGTTGGACGTACTGCCAAATTCAAAAAAATTACATTGGAGGCGGCTTATAGTAGAGAAATGAATGTGAAATGATCTGGCAACAGCTCTGGTGGACATTCCTGCAGTCAGCATGCCAATTGCACGCTCCCTCAAAACTTGGGACATCTCTGGCATTGTGTTGTGTGATAAAACTGCACATTTTAGAGTGGCCTTTTATTGTCCCCAGCACAAGGTGCACTTCTGTAATGATCATGCTGTTTAATCAGCTTCTTCATATGCCACAACTGTCAGGTGGATGGATTATCTTGGCAGAGGAGAAATGCTCACTAACAGGGATGTAAACACATTTGTGCACAAAAATAAGCTTTTTGTGCATATGGAACATTTCTGGGATCTTTTATTTCAGCTCATGAAACATGGGACCAACACTTTACATGTTGCGTTTATATTTTTGTTCAGTATATATATGTTATCTTCTATTTTAGTAACCATTTCAGGCACCCCTAGTAGAGCTAATACCTTCTTGATTGGCACATACTGTAGATAGACCCATTCATGTTATGCAATAAAGCTGTACTTAGTTTAAGAATAAAATGCTTTGACACCTTGACCTCATTTCTTTTAATATCTGCTATTCAGTTTAATTTGGTTGTGAAAAATGAGGGGAATATATGTTGTTTTTGTTTACAGTATTTAAGTAGTCCTCATTTATATTTAAGGATACATCACATACTTAACTCTACTTTCTTTAGCTGGTTTCTCAGAACCCACTAATCAAGCACCTGGCTAACATTTCACACATACTCTTTTCACACTAGCTGAGCTGAGCCGACCTGTACTTCGCAGGCCTGGTTACAGTATGTATCTACAATACAGTTGCTAGAACCATACTGGAAAGTACAATATAGGGAAAATGGTAATAGGTCCCTGTCTTCACTCTTCTTTTCTGACATTTGCATTTTGTGCTTCCCTCCTGTCTGACGCTGTCCTATGGGGTGGCTTCCGCCAGGGACTCGTCTTCTGCAGAGGTGATGATGAAACAGCATGGTGAGCTGAAAGCCAAGATGGATGGCCGTAGGAAGACAATACAGCAATGTGTGGAACTGGGAAAGATCCTGCTGGCCGCAGGCAACCCAGCCTCCGAGGAGGTCAGCATCACATATAACCTCACCTACATAAGTCTACAGCAAAACCAGATTACACTGAATCTGTATGCAGCAAAACCACACATAACACTGTATGGATCCAAACCACACTTCACATCACACTGTATGCAGCAAAACCACACTTCACATCACACTTTATGCAGCAAAACCACACTTCACATCACACTTTATGCATCAAAACCTCATTACACACTGTACTCACCTAGCACAAAATGTTCTGAGAACCATATGTTTCTTAGGACAACCACACTGTCACCAAGCTCTATGTTTTTGTTGTTGTTGCATACAACCATCCCACGACTTTCAGGGAATGGTGCAGGATAGTTGCTTGGCTTTGGAACATTCTCAGCACATTTAAGGAACTTGACAAAAAAAAAATATTTTCTTGGTATTTCATTATTTTAACAGAATATTTTCTAAAAGTTCAAACATGGTTACATTTAATTTACAGTTTGGTAATGGAACGTTCTCCAACTGGTTTGACATTGGGAATGTTCTCAAATAGTTTAGAGAACAACTTTCTTTTGTGGGAATTTCAGTACTTCAGCATAACGTTTCCTACCGGTTTCCTCATGATTCTAATTAAAGTCATATTCTCAAATTGTTCCAAGAACGTTAAGAAAACTTTACATAAAAACCACAAGAAAATGTTAGTAATGCTCAGATGAAGTTCTAAGAATGTTATTTAAAAACATATACATTCTGTTCTAAGCATCAACAAAACTCTATCATGTTAAAGCTGTAATATGTAACTTTTTGGGTGATCTGACCAAATTCACATAGAAAAGTGAGTTATAGATCTGTCAATCTCATTGAAAGCAAGTCTAAGAAGTGGTAGATCTGTTCTATGTGCTCTCTTTCTATGCTTCCTGTTCTTAAGTTTCGTTGTTGCGTCTTTTACTTTCGGTTTTGTACTCCAGCTTCAAACAGCTGAAAAGACAATATTTTTGGTTATGTAAAAAATATTTCACAGCGGTTTAGATGGTACAATTATTCTCTACACTACACTTGCTTGTTTTGTGACATAAACTGAAATTAGGTGAACTATTAGAATTTTTGGAACCAGGAAATGTTGGAACGATTTCTCCATAGTGCATCTTTATTAAGTGTGTTCAGGTGTGTTGGCTGCACCCTGTTTGAGTAGATGTAAAAAAACATTGCACAGCCTTCCAAGTGGCGCAGCAGCCTAAGGCACTACATCGCTGTGCTTTAGGCGTCACTACAGACCCGGGTTCGATCCCAGGCTGTGTCACAACCGGCCATGACCGGGAGTCCCATAGGGCGGCGCACACTTGGCCCAGCGTTGTCCGGGTTAGGGGAGTAATTGGATCGCAAATGGATATCATGAAAGTTGGGAGAAAAAGGGTGTAAAACACAACAACAACAAAAAAAACATGTTATGCTAGCTCCATCCTGGTGGCGGAATGGACTAATTCCATGGATAGAGAACAGAAGATTATTGGTTTGAATCTCACTGATGCCGTGGAACAATAAAAAATAAATGTGTTCGCATGATTAAAGGATAAGTAAATGAATTTCCATGTGTCTTATCTGTGCTTGGAGTTCAAAAATGTTAACCCAAAATAAGCTAGCAGTGTTATTAAAAGTCTTATTAAAACATTCAGTGAAAGTTTTAAGGAAGTTATTAAAAACCCTCCGAATAACGTTCTCAAAGCGTTAATAAAATCTCCCAGGAAAACTTTCAAGGAACCAAAGAAAAACATTTTCAGAACCTCCCTGCAACCGAAACATAAATGTTTCCAGAACAGGCAAAACGTTCACTTCTGTTCTCAGAATGTTTAAAAAGCATTCTGTTTTACCGGTCTGGAAACTTATGGCTTCGTTCCCACAACTAATGTGAAACTAAAAACATACGTTCCCACAACTTCCAAGGAACCAAATGTGCTAGCTGGTTAGGCAGCAAAACCACACTTCACATCACACTGTATGCAGCAAAACCACAATTCACTCATGCTGTGTTAGTTAAAACCTGCTGCAAAACTGAAAAAAATGAATAACTAAAAAGAGCAATGAATATTGTGTAGGTTTGTCTTCAATGGAGGTGTATCACTTAAACCTCACATGATGATGAATATAATTCCCTGTCAAGACTGACTTCAAATGTTTTAATATATTGTCGTTGCATTCCATTTGTTGTGATCTTGAACGCTCCCCAACCGTCTCTCTCCCCCTCTTGACACAGATAAAGGAGAAGTTGGATGCGCTCCTGGCTAAGCAGAAGGATCTCTCTGAGAGATGGGACAAACAGCAGGAGAAGCTACAGCGCAGTGAGTGACTCACTACACTGGCAGGCACCGTGGAGGGAGCACAAACAGCTTTCAAGCAGCACTGCAGAATTCTTTATATGGAAGGATGGAAGGGCTTGTGCTCGAGAGTACTGGTTTTAGATTGTGCCTCAGAGCAGGCTTCACACTGCACAGTTTTTGTGAACAACATGGCTTTCACTATGAATATTTATGTTTGTGTGTGGGCTTCAACAATAGTTTCAACGTGACTAGACTACACACTAAAATAAATAGTTATATATAGTACCAAATAAGGGTTATTTGGCTTGTTACCATAGTGGACCCTTTTTGGTGCTATATAGAACCATTTTTTGAAGTTTCTATAAAGAACCATGCTCATAAGGTCATTTCCTAAGGTTCTACTAATAACCAGTGCATTTACCTGGAGCTAACTGGAGCAGTGCCATTCCATAAGTGTTATATAGAACAGCTGGGGGACCCTAAGGAAAGAATTGGGAACCACTGATTTAGTCACAAGACACCGTAACTGGCAATAGTCATATTTAACAAGTATTGACGTAAGACATGACATAACACAACATATTAGATAAACTGGAATGACATTCTCACTCACGGTTGCACAGAAAGAGCTTAGCGCAAACAACGCCCCAAAATATTCAAATGAGCCACCGCCCCTACATTTTAATTATCCCTAAAAGACGCGTCATTATGGTTCAAAATATAACCATCACCTCTTTTTTTTTGCCTAAAATCACAAACCCAAATCTAACTGCCTGTAGCTCAGGCCCTGAAGCAAGGATATGCAGTTTCTTAGTACCATTTGAAAGGAAACACTTTGAAGTTTGTGGAAATGTGAAAGGAATGTAGGAGAATATAACACATTAGATCTTGTAAAAGATAACACAAAGAAGAAAAAAAACATTTTTTTTGTATTTTTTTTGTACCATCATCTTTGAAATGCAAGCGAAAGGCCATAATGTATTATTCCAGCCCAGGTGCAATTTAGCAGTGTATGTGCAAAGTTTTAGACTGATTCAATGAACCATTGCATTTCTGTTCAAAATGTTGTATCAAGACTGCCCAAATGTGCCTAATTTGTTTATTAATAACTCTCCTCAAACAATAGCATGGTATTATTTCACTATAATAGCTACTGTAAATTTGACAGTGGAGTTATATCAGAAATGTCTATGTCCTGGGAAATGTTCTTGTTACTTACATTCTCATGCTAATCGCATTAGCCTACGTTAGCTCAACTGTCCCACAAGGCACCTGAAGAAACATATTTTCTAAGTGTGTAGATTACACTTTACAAAACAGTACAGCCATCAAATACATCTGATACAACATCAACACAAAACCTTCAGAGTTGAGATAACCACGTCAAACTCAGACTTTCATGTAAATCATTAATTTATGTCAATGGAAGACCCATTCATGCCCATGCAGCATAAATGTGTACAGTATATGAGGTTCGTGAATGTTCAAAGACTTTGTTATAATAAGGAATATCGAGTTAAGCATGCCTATTCTCTTCTTCTTTCCTTCAGAGAAGGATCAGTTCCAGTATGCCCAGGAGACGGTGAAGGCGGAGGCCTGGCTGAAGGCCAAGGAGCCCCTGATTAGCTCCAGCTCCACCTCTAGGGAGGCTGGGGGGGCTGGAGGAGATGGCCAGGCCCAGACTGATGAGGTGGAGCAACTCATCCTCCGCCACGAGGCCTTCCGCAATGCTGCAGCCACCTGGAAGGAGCGCTTCAGCTCACTGAGACAGCTCTCCAATGTAAGCCTTTCTTTAGATAGATACAGACAGTCTACTTAAGTATTTACTTATGTCTGTTGTCTAACATATCTATTAGGATTTTGTTAAACAAGGGTTTAACTAGATATTTGATTCAATAATTTATAAGACGAGTCTTTGCAGTACATGTGTAGTAAACTTGCTAGTTGTTTTACTGTTACATTTGAGGTTACAGTTCACTTCAATCTCTCCTCTCAGGCAGAGAAGCTGAGAGAAGAACAGAGCAGCAAGCCTTCCCCAATGCCACTCTCCAGTCGGAGGATGTTCCCATCATCCTGTCTCACTCCGACCGTTCCTCTTGCTACCTCAACTCTGCTGAGACAGACGGTCCAGGTGCATATTGAGCCCAGGCCCAAGCAGACCAGTCTGGAGATGTCTGCCTCTGCCTCCTCTGCAGCCCAAAGGTTGGGTTCTACCATAGCCAGCTACGCTCCTGTCATAAATGGCTCTGGTTACCATGGACTGGACCATCAGAGCAGCAGCGGGGGATTGGAGAGTTCCAACTACTCTGGACTGAACCATCCGGGCGGTGGAGGAGTGGACAGCAGCTCTAGTTACCTTGGAGGGAACCATCAGACTGGCCCCCCGCCAGTGGATAGTTCTGGCTACCTTGGACTGAACCATCAAAGCAGTGGGGGTATGGTTAGTCCAGGCTACCTACCTCAAAACCAAAGTAGTGGGGGTGTGTGTGGTCCAGGCTACCTACCTCAAAATCAAAGCAGTGGGAGTATGGGTAGTCCAGGCTACTTGCCGCAAAATCTAAGTAGTGGGAGTATGGGTAGTCCAGGCTACCTGCCGCAAAATCAAAGTAGTGGGGGTATGGGTAGTCCAGGCTACCTGCCGCAAAATCAAAGTAGTGGGGGTATGGGTAGTCCAGGCTACCTGCCAAAAAATCTAAGTAGTGGGGGTATGGGTAGTCCAGGCTACCTGCCGCAAAATCAAAGTAGTGGGGGTATGGGTAGTCCAGGCTACCTGCCTCAAAATCAAAGTAGTGGGGGTATGGGTAGTCCAGGCTACCTTCCGCAAAATCAAAGTAGTGGGGGTATGTGTAGTTCAGGCTACCTGCCGCAAAATCAAAGTAGTGGGGGTATGGGTAGTTCAGGCTACCTGCCACAAAATCAAAGTAGTGGTGGTATGGGTAGCTCAGGCTACCTTGCACAAAATCAAAACAGTGTTGGTATGGGTAGCTCAGGCTACCTCGGGAAAAATCAAAGTAGTGGGGGTATGGGAAGTACTGGCTACCTTGCACAACACCAAGGTAGTGGGAGTATGGGTAGTTCAGGCTACCTTGCGCAAAGTGGTGGGGGTATGGGTAGTTCTAGCTATCTGCCTCAAAGTGGTGGGGTCATGGACCCCAAAATGGCATATGCTTGGCAGCATCTGAAAGCTGACTGCATGCAGCCCAGTATGAACCACATGCACAAAGCTGTCAACCCCCTCCTGGAGGCCAGCAGGGCGCAGAGGGAACAGTTTGGGGACATCCCCATGGTGGACATGATCGGGCCAGAGTCTGGCCTGGATCTCCTCCACGGCAGGCTCCAGAGGGACCCCCGCGGCAGCCGCTCCGACCCCCAGATGGACCACCTGCGGCGGGAGAGGGAGTACAAGCTGGGTCGGCAGACCTCCAGTGAACAGGAGATTCAGGCGCGGCTCAATGAGCTGCCAATGATTGTGCGCCAGGAGCGCTATAGGCGACGCCTGGAGAGGCAGTCGTCCAGCGAGCAGGAGGGCAGTGGGAAGGCGAGGACACCGAGGCAGGATGACTCCAGTGACATGGAGTCAGCCAAGGAAGGCTCCGACAAACGCTCAACGTGAGTCCAGGACTGCCTGGTCATAACCTTAGCAGTGCTTCACTGTCCTGTTTGTTTGTGGAAACTCATTTAACAAGCTCATTACAAAAAACGTTATTACAATTTGTCTGGTCAGCACTGTCCACCGTGATCCAAAACCATTGATTTGGAAGGTAGAGTATTGATTATATTCCCTGTTTGGGTGACTCATGGCAGAAACTGTGTCATTGCAGAGAGAAGAGAGCCACCACCATGGCTGAGATTGTGGAGCAGGCCCAGGAGAGAGAGGCAGCACAAGTAAGTTATTTCACATGTACAGTATTTAACAGTATTTCGTATTTTGTTTTTGTATAATGAAGATCGTTTGTTAGGCCACACAGGCCTGCTTTTTGGATTTCTGAATGACACACCTCTCTCCTGTCTGTTCCAGGCTCGAGGGGAGACGTACCGCCCCACCAGCAGCCTCTCAGCACCCGTGACCTACGAGCGCCCGCGCGCCCGAGACCGCCCCAAACCCCGCAGGAGACCCCGCCCCAAAGAGCCTGAGGAGAAGCGACGCTCTCGCTCGGCTCCGGCCCAGAGTCCGGCACAACTTCTTCCGCCCTCACACACTGCCCATAACGAAGGCTTCCTGTACCGCAAACACGACTTTGAGGGCCACCAGAAGAGTCCCAGCAGGTGGGCGTCCACCGACTTACAGTTACACACACCACACACCACGCAGACAAGAGTTAAAAAGTTAATGTAGCTAGATCACTAAAGAATATGTGTATATACAGTACTCTATTGACACACTATGACACACATATTGACACACTATGAGTTCACTTTGGAAGAAAGTAGAAACGTGCATAAGCTGTTGCCCAACAAGCTGTTCTTGTTCTTGTTTTGCAGTAAGTCCTGGGTGAATTTGTATTGCGTGTTGTCAAAGGGAGGGATCACTTTCTACAAGGACGCCAAGAGCACCACCACACCTTACAATGAAGAAACCCCACTCGACCTGAGCGTCTGTATATGTGATAGCACCATAGGATACAAGAAGAAGAAAAATGTCTTCGTTATCAAGTATGGCTTGATGAAGAGGATATTTTTTTACTCCACCTTATTCCTTATTTTAGCATATAATAATTTTCTTCACCTTAAAACGTTTGAGTGACCAGAGGATAGACTCTTGGTACTTCCAGTAACAATGTCTCTCTCCTTTCTTCTCCAACAGGAAAAATGATGGCAATGACTATATTTTCCATGCAAAGGATGAGGTAAGAATGCCTGTGATGAAATTGAACATGTTTCATTTAATGTCTTAACATCAATGTTTTATTCCCATTAGAGAGCTAGATAGGCCACCCCTCTGAGCAGAGTTCCTCTCTAGGTTTCTTCCTACAGTAGGTTCCTTCCTTCTAGGGAGTTTTTCCTGACCACTGTGCTTTCGCTTGGTTTTGCTTGTTCTTTGGGGTCTAGGCCAGGTAACCGTAAAGCACTTTGTGACAACTGCTGATGTAAAAAAGGGCTTTAAAAAATACATTTGATTTATAAATTACTGGTCCTGCTTCTTGGTTTTGTGGAAACCCTGACAATATCATGTCTCTGGGTGCACTTTTGCAGGAGGACCTGAAGGCTTGGGTCACTAACATCACCACCAGTATAACTGAACACGAGGAGATCGCCAAGTGGGACAAGCCCACCACCTCGTCCACAGATCCCGACCGCTCGGAGAGGAAGGAGAAGTCTGAGGGCGACGCAGACGCCAGGTCAGAGAGGTCTGAGATGGGAGGAGAGGTGGAGGAGGAGGAGAGGTCAGAGAAAGAGAGGTCTGAGAAGGGAGAGGGGTCCAAGAAGACGGGAGAAGGCTCAGAGAAAGCAGACACGTCGGAGAGGGGTGAGAGGGCAGAGGGAGGGGGAGGGGGCTCCAGCACGTCAGGGAAGAGCAAATGATCCCCGCTGAGTGGAGGAGTGGACTGGCATCCAACCATCTAAAGCCCCCCCCCTCCTAACTTTACCCTACGACACCAGACAGTGCTGAACAAGAGAGACGGAGGGAGATGTGTACATTTTTGTGCATATCTTCTCTCTTTTTCTCTCTCTATATCTCTCTGTCTCTCTCTGTGACATCCTGAGGCTTGGGTCCTAATGTTAACTGTGACTGACTGATCTTTCAGCCCCTCCCTATCCCCCTGGCAAAATACATCAATACTTGCATTGCATTGTGGCCCTTGCTGGTAGGTTGGAGGATAGGGGAGATTAACCAGCGCCACTGTGTGGTCACAGGCATTTGTCACAGTCACGACTCATTGATCATTTATCTCTTGGATTCACAGCATCTCTCAGTATATATATAATATACCTATGACTGACTATGTAATGCTCTGTCTAAAACAACCCAAGCAGTGGTGAATGAAATGTCTCACAATATTTTGAAAAAGCTTTTTTCTGAAGCAATATACTTTTTTATTTCTTCTCTTTGTTTGAGAGAGAGTGAAAGGAGACAAGAAACAGTTGCTTATTAATTCTATGATTGTTCACATTCATCATCAGCTTGTTTCCGGCAGGTCAGCAGCACCTTAAACACTTCCAACACGTCTGTGTATACTCAGCATATTGACATTCCAAACCCACCTCATCGCTATCTCTGAGTCATGTTGTCATGATGGAATGCTAGTATTACCTACTTGTGTTAATAATTGAATTGATCAACACATGATTCTCTTCTGAACTCTTGGATTAATCATGTACAGGCCCATGCCATGCCAGGAATAAAGGTGAAATAGTGTTGCCAACTGATTAAAACTCAATCACATTCAAGAGTCTATTCAAGGAGGCAGTGCCCAACTTGACCTCCTTGTGGTGCCAGACCTGTGTCATGGCATGACAGTATAGTGCACCTTCTATTTGAATGCCTTCATGTTCTTCGTGGTCTTGAGAAGTTCACCCATTTTTAAATGAATTTGGCAGTGCAATAATTCCACCTGAAGGGAAGGTCTGTGTAAAATGCTAATATCATTGCGCAACATCTTAAACTATCCCCACATAAAGTATGGTGATAAGAAGATATGTTTTAATGACATAGCAGAGAAAAGCCCAAGCCAGAAATAATTCATGCTTCTTACGACTGCTATTTGATCTGAGACAAATTAAGAAGCATTAGAACCTCATTGCTATTTTTATTATATTATTAGAATATATTTGACAGGGACTGTAATGGTTTCACTTGTGAAAATACAGTAGTGACATCAACATTAGGTGAACCCCAGAATATACAGTTGAAGTCAGATGTTTACATAGACTTAGTTTGGAGTCCTTAAAACTTGTTTTTCAAACATTCCACAAATTTCTTGTTAACAAACTATAGTTTTGGCAAGTCGGTTAGGACATCTACTTTGTGCATGACACAAGTAATTTTTACAAGAATTGTTTACAGACAGGTTATTTCACAATTCCAGTGAGTCAGATGTTTACATACACTAAGTTGACTGTGCCTATAAACAGCTTGGAAAATAACAGAAAATGATATTATAGCTTTAGAAGCTTCTGATAGGCTAATTGGCATAATTTGAGTCAATTGGAGCTGTACCTGTAGATGTATTTCAAGGCCTACCTTCAAACTCAGTGCCTCTTTGCTTGACATCATGGGAAAATCAAAAGAAATCAGCCAAGACCTCAGAAAATAAATTGTAGACCTCCACAAGTCTGGTTTATCCTTGGGAGCAATTTCCAAACGCCTGAATGTACCATGTTCATCTGTACAAACAATAGAACGCAGGTATAAACACCATGGGACCACGCAGCCGTCATACCGCTCAGGAAGGAGACGCGTTCTGTCTCCTAGAGATGAACGTACTTTGGTGTGAAAAGTGCAAATCAATCCCAGAACAACAGCAAAAGACCTTGTGAAGATGCTGGAGGAAACAGGTACAAAAGTATCTATATCCACTGTAAAATGGGTCCTATATCGACATAACCTAAAAGGCCGCTCAGCAAGGAAGAAGCCACTGCTCCAAACTGCCATAAAAAAGCCAGACTACGGTTTGCAACTGCACATGGGGACAAAGATCGTACTTTTTGGAGAAATGTCCTCTGGTCTGATGAAACAAAAATAGAACTGTTTGGCCATAATGACCATTGTTATGTTTGGAGGAAAAAGGGGGAGGATTGCAAGCCGAAGAACACCATCCCAACCATGAAGCACGGGGGTGGCAGAATCATGTTGTGGGGGTGCTTTGCTGCAGGAGGGACTGGTGTACTTCACAAAATAGATGGCATCATGAGGAAGAAAAATTATGTGGATATATTGAAGCAACATCTCAAGACATCAGTCAGGAAGTTAAAGCTTGGTCACAAATGGGTCTTCCAAATGGACAATGACTTCCAAAGTTGTGGCAAAATGGCTTAAGGACAACAAAGTCAAGGTATTGGACTGGCCATCAGAAAGCCCTGACCTCAATCCCATAGAAAATTTGTGGGCAGAACTGAAAAAGCGTGTGCGAGCAAGGAGGCCTACAAACCTGACTCAGTTACACCAGCTCTGTCAGGAGGAATGGGCCAGAATTCACCCAACTTATTGTTGGAAGCTTTTGGAAGGCTACCCGAAACGTTTGACCCAAGTTAAACAATTTAAAGGCAATGCTACCGAATACTAATTGAGTGTATGTAAACTTCTGACCCACTGGGAATGTGATGAAAGAAATAAAAGCTGAAATAAATCATTCTCTCTACTATTATTCTGACATTTCACATTCTTAAAATAAAGTGGTGATCTAACTGACCTAAGACAGTGAATTTGTACTAGGATTAAATGTCAGGAATTGTGAAAAACTGAGTTTAAATGTATTTGGCAAAGGTGTATGTAAACTTCCGACTTCAACTGAATCATAAACTATTTCTCCCTCCCTGTTTTCTGTCTTTCTGAGATTAAACCAATAGAAAATGATTGTCAGTCAGAGGAGGATTTATGTACAATTGTCATGATCTAGTCATTCAATTTTAGATATCTTTACGTACAGTACACCAATAAATCCTATGCTCTAATAAACAGAGTTCTATGGAATGAAGTGGGTTAAGATTAAAACATTTACGTTAATCTACACAAATGAAATGGGGAAACAACATCAGTCAATTACGATATTACTGTTTATTTCATTTAAATGAAAAATATGCAAATTAGGAGTCACTAGCAAAGGATAGTGTATATACACCAATATCTAGTTACACTTAACATTTTACAAGGGAAAAGAGTGCTGGACCTAGGTACATTTGTTGTGTATTTATAAATGTGTATTTAATTTAATTGATCATACGGGTTTGCTACAGACAGTTTTTTCTATTAGTAGTTAGATCCTGTCAGGCAAGTGAATTATTATAAGAACAGTCCTATTGCGAATGATAGGCCTTCGCTACATTTACTTGAACTGGTTAACTGGCTTGGATGATAACAAAGAACTTGCTAACCTGAATGCTAGTTTATTTAGCAACTCTGGAGCTGATCAGACTGGTATCCAGGCTACACACGTTTTAGCTGTGACTCTTGAGCTATGACTTCAAAGCTAAATACAACCATACATCCACAAAATGTTTTGCTTGCTTCAGTCATATTGGATGATTAATTATAAACATATATTGATAAGAAAGTTAATGAACACAAATAAAATGTTGGTTTAGTTAATATTGTACACCTACAATATGAAACCTCAATAGCCAGCATAGTATGATTGAAATTTGGTCAACTCTGTTTCAAATGGGCTACTTTTTAATTATGTTTACAGATATGTTTTATCTGATTCCTAAATGCCCCATACCATGGACCTTCCAAATCAAACATCATTGCTTAAAGTGGTCTGTGTGTGTTATTAGTCATAACCAAATCTGTAAACATTTTAAATAATAAACCTTGTCAAGCCTTATCCCCAAAACCAGTATTTAGAAAATGAATTGATTTCACAATATACTCAATACAGACTGTTCCATTTGACTCAGGATGCAAATACTGGCACTCATTGGTATTAAAGTGTTATGACACAAGCAACAGTCTAACTGCAGCTTGTTGATTGGACGCAGTTAACTTATTGGTAAGACTTGAATATATCATGATATATGTGTTATGTCATCTGTTACAATGTCGACTAGAAACTGTTGAGAAACTGTCAATTACAGTATAACAACAAACTGTCTATTGTAGGTGGTTATTGTAGGTACCACCATGCCATTCTGAATTACAGGCTTTAAAAACAAATGGTACCTAAAATGATAATTTATTAGTAGGCTTATTACGAAATGTTTTCATTGTAACTATTTCCTCCGGAATTGAGCCTTTCATTGCAATACATATTTATTAGTTAAACACTAGTAGCTGTTTCTCTTATTTTCCACTGTGGAAAGAGAGAGGCTCTCCTAATTCTATTCATTCTAATTCTATGGTTCTGCCATCTACATTCTTATCAGAGAAATCCCAGCATCACTTGATGAAACAAACAGGTTAATACTATAATACTTACTAAACACACATAAATACTACAATATCTACTAAACACAGAAATACTATAATGCCTACTAAACACACAGAAACAATGTAACGTAAAGCTCTTGACCTCATGGCTGGTGTTTTTGTAATTTTGTGTTTTTCTTGTCTCAGATACTGTGTTAGTGTACCTTAATGATACCTATACCTTGCTGCTATGACCTTTTCTCTATGTAAACCTCCTTACTTGCTGATGCAAAATTTACGTGAACATTGGTGTATGCTTGACACAGAGATGTTAAGCCAAGAGTTTTTGAAAAAGTAATCATCAACCATCCTCCACAGATCAGTAGATACATAATGCATTCTATATAGTAGTGGGAGAGAATAAGAAATTCCTGATGTTGCAGCCACTCAATGTTTAAAAATCAAAGTAAATTTGCTTGATTGAGTAGAGAAATTTAACAGATTCCTGTGTTAGAGATTTCACTCTGAAGTAGAATAAAACATTTTAAAAAATGAATTTGGCAAATTAGTAAACCTTGCCAGAGTGTACTGTTCTTGAGACAGGTGTACACAAAGGTCAATTCTCTTCATTTTGAGGGGGTAAACATACTGTCATTATAACACCTCATGACGTAATCACCAATTAGCATTGGCAAACATTTATTAGAATTCATGGACTTAATCCATATGACCAGCTATGTACTTAATGCTCCAATCTCCACTTCTTAATGCCTTTGTGCATTTAACACATGGAGTGTCATGACTGGTAATGTCAAGTGTCATGATGACACACTTATGTAGGCATAATGACACAGTTATGTATACGCCTTCAACTAAAGTATTCCCTGTATTTAACCAAGTCATTTGTTAATTGTTTTGTAAGAAGAAGAAAAACTGTCAGTGTCATAAAGTCACCTGGGGATAGTAACTGAACCACATAGCTCTGACAACCTAAGTGAATAAATCAGTCATAGATGTCAAATGAAGGGCTGGTCTTTTAAAAAACAACTGTGTTTTCTGTTTTGAGGTAATAACGCTTCAGATCAGTAAGCTTGAAATCTTTGCTTATGTACAGTATGTTGGTACACAATAAAACATTTTTATGCTGTATTCTGTAGCCCTCTTATAGCAGATCAGTGAAAGGCTGAAACACATCAGAGCTACTCGCAGGTTTCAAGAGAGACGCAAGTGGAAACATTAATTGATGATGTGCACAGTGTAAAACGCTAGTGGCGACGCAGGGTCTATAAGAAATATACATGTATACGGTATTGCACAAAGTCTGCACAACTCAATGTATGTCTTTTAAGAATGTACATTTTAATTCTGATTTGTTTATTAATAGACTGGAGCAACATCTGCCAATATCTGTCTGTTGAAATATGGTATTGTCTCATAAACTCTGTTCATCCCTTAATCTGGGCACTGTCGTTTTTAATACTGTATATAACTTGACTGGCACCCATTTACATGAAAATCACATGTAAATGTGATTTTCATGTACATTTATTTCACAATGCACAAGAACCTCAAATCTAATTATTGGCTCTGATCATTGGCCCATTTCCAATAATATAAGCAGATAAATTCTGTATAGCTTCTATATGATATGATACTGTGTAAAATTATTTACTGAGACGTGTTCTCTGCAATAATACTTTAGGTGTATGTTGGTCTTTGTGCTGCACCAACCTGCAGATCTCTATCACTACATCTCTGTTTTAGACATGGACACTGGTAGACATGGAACTGTCCTTTCAAGAAGTCGGTTGAGTCCAAATGTATGCCCATGCACCACCAGTTTGTTATCGCCACATGCCAGGCTTCAGACACACAGGTAGTGAAGGAGACTACCAATTAGTGAACTCAAATGAAAAGGATATCTTTATCTATTTCAAGTCTTCTGCAAGCCATGAAACAACAAATGGTTAAGACGTTCTACTTGATAATGAGGTGTGACAGTGAATTCGATATATACTGTAAATATGGTTCATGATAAAAGCACAACAGGAAAGTATACTGAAAGAAAAGTGAATCTGCTGTTATATTTGTCAGTAAGAGATAATAGTAATAGCTCATTCAACATTAAATGGCATTTGTAAGAAATGCATACATGATAGTTAGTGGGAAATATCATTATTAGCATATAAACTGTTAGTAAATGTGTCAGGCCATAATATGCTGTGTTAGCATTCAGTATACTCGTAGGAAAAGGGTTCCAAAAGGGTTCTTCGGCTGTCTCCATAGGAGAACCCTTTTTGGTTCCAGGTAGAACTTGTTGGGGTTCCATCTCCATGGAAAGGGTTCTACATGGAACTCAAAATGGTTATACTTGGAACCAAAAAGGGTTTTTCAAAGGGTTCTCCTATGGGGACAGCCGAAGAACCCTTTTAGGTTCTAGATAGCACCTTTTTTCTAAGAGTGTAGCATTCAGGCTACTGGTTAGTCTGCTTTGAGCTGAAGAAAGCAATTAAGCAATTCAAGGTTAATCTGCAGGCCTGCCGAGTGGCGCAGTGGTCGAAGTTATTGCATCGCAGTGTTGCGGGTTCGATCCCAGGCTGTGTCACAACCGGCCGTGACCGGGAGTCCCATAGGGCGGCGCACAATTGGTCCAGCGTCGTCCGGGTTAAGGAAAGGTTTGGCCGCGGGGGTTTTACTTGGCTCATTGAGCTCAGGTGCATCCTGTTTCCACTGATCATCCTTGAGATGTTTCTACAACTTGATTGGAGTCCACCTGTGGTAAATTCAATTGATTGGACATGATTTGGAAAGGCACACACCTGTCTATGTAAGGTCCCACAGCTGACAGTGCTAGTCAGAGCAAAAACCTAGCCATGAGGTCGAAGGAATTGTCCGTAGACAGGATTGTGTCGAGGCACAGATCTGGGGAAGGGTACCAAAAACATTCTGCAGCATTGAAGGTCTACAAGAACACAGTGGCCTCCATCATTCTTAAATGTAAGAAGTTTGGAACCACCAAGACGCTTCCTAGATCTGGCCGCCCAGCCAAACTGAGCAATCAGGGCCTTGGTCAGGGAGGGGACCAAGAAACCGATTGTCACTCTGACAGAGCTCCAGAGTTCCTCTGTGGAGATGGGATAACCTTCCAGAAGGACAACCATCTCTGCAGCACTCCACCAATCAGGCCTTTATGGTAGAGTGGCCAGATGGAAGCTACTCCTCATTAAAAGGCACATGACAGCCAGCTTGGAGTTTGACAAAAGGCACTTAAAGACTCTCAGACCATGAGAAACAAGATTCTCTGGTCTGATGAAACCAAGATTGAACTATTTGGCCTGAATGCCAATCGTCACATCTGGAGGAAACCTGGCACCATCCCTACGGTGAAGCATGGTGGTGGCAGTATCATGGGGATGTTTTTCAGAGGCAGGGACTGGAAGACTAGTCAGGATCAAAATCCTACTCCAGAGCGCCCAGGACCACAGACTGGGGCCAAGGTTCACTTTCCAACAAGACAACGACCCTAAGCACTTAACTGAGTAAAGGGTCTGAATACTTACGTAAATGTAATATTTCAGTGTTTTATTTTTAATAAATTAGCTAATATTTCTATTGTGTGTAGATTGATGAGGGAAAAAAAGGATTTAATACATTTTAGAATAAGGCTTTAACCTAGCAAAACGTGGAAAACGTCAAGGGATCTGAATATTTTCCGAAGGCACTGTATATCATTAATTTATAACGATTTTTTATATTTTTTATTAATGACTTCTTGTGGGTTTGGTGTTTGAGTTAGGCTTACAGGCAATCTACTTTCTCACAGATCCAGGAGATTACTCAGATGCATCATTCCATCTCTTTAACGGACCACCAGAGAAAGCAGTTTCCATCTCTGTAGTCCTCATTACTAGTCTCACAAGAACCTATAAACACACAATACACTCAGATTGTCAATGTCCATTCATAGATTTTTGCACGTGTTCTTCAGTAGGCAAATGTAACACTAAAATAATTGTGTTACCCTATGGTGAAAGGTGTGCCGTCCAACCATTTCGTGGCCAATTCCTTAACTTTGTCAGTCAGACCAATCCAGTATCTCTTATTTTGGAATCCATTGATAAACTCCTAGCAAATTGGCAGAAAAATACACTGCTCAAAAAAATAAAGGGAACACTTAAACAACACATCCTAGATCTGTACGGGGGAAAAAAAATGTATGAAATGTATTCACTACTGTAAGTCGCTCTGGATAAGAGCGTCTGCTAAATGACTAAAATGTAAAAATGTAAATCTGAATGAAAGAAATAATCTTATTAAATACTTTTTTCTTTACATAGTTGAATGTGCTGACAACAAAATCACACAAAAATAATCAATGGAAATCCAATTTATCAACCCATGGAGGTCTGGATTTGGAGTCACGCGCAAAATTAAAGTGGAAAACCACACTACAGGCTGATCCAACTTTGATGTAATGTCATTAAAACAAGTCAAAATGAGGCTCAGTAGTGTGTGTGGCCTCCACGTGCCTGTATGACCTCCCTACAACACCTGGGCATGCTCCTGATGAGGTGGTGGATGGTCTCCTGAGGGATCTCCTCCCAGACCTGGACTAAAGCATCCGCCAACTCCTGGACAGTCTGTGGTGCAACGTGGCGTTGGTGGATTGAGCGAGACATGATGTCCCAGATGTGCTCAATTGGATTCAGGTCTGGGGAACGGGCGGGCCAGTCCATAGCATCAATGCCTTCCTCTTGCAGGAACTGCTGACACACTCCAGCCACATGAGGTCTAGCATTGTCTTGCATTAGGAGGAACCCAGGGCCAACCGCACCAGCATATGGTCTCACAAGGGGTCTGAGGATCTCATCTCGGTACCTAATGGCAGTCAGGCTACCTCTGGCGAGCACATGGAGGGCTGTGCGGCCCCCCAAAGAAATGCCACCCCACACCATGACTGACCCACCGCCAAACCGGTCATGCTGGAGGATGTTGCAGGCAGCAGAACGTTCTCCACGGCGTCTCCAGACTCTGTCACGTCTGTCACATGTGCTCAGTGTGAACCTGCTTTCATCTGTGAAGAGCACAGGGCACCAGTGGCGAATTTGCCAATCTTGGTGTTCTCTGGCAAATGCCAAACGTCCTGCATGGTGTTGGGCTGTAAGCACAACCCCCACCTGTGGACATCGGGCCCTCATACCACCCTCATGGAGTCTGTTTCTGACCATTTGAGCATGCACATGCAAATTTGTGGCCTGCTGGAGGTCATTTTTCAGGGCTCTGGCAGTGCTCCTCCTGCTCCTCCTTGCACAAAGGCGGAGGTAGCGGTCCTGCTGCTGGGTTGTTGCCCTCCTACGGCCTCCTCCACATCTCCTGATGTACTGGCCTGTCTCCTGGTAGCGCCTCCATGCTCTGGACACTACGCTGACAGACACAGCAAACCTTCTTGCCACAGCTCACATTGACGTGCCATCCTGGATGAGCTGCACTACCTGAGCCACTTGTGTGGGTTGTAGACTCCGTCTCATGCTACCACTAGAGTGAAAGCACCGCCAGCATTCAAAAGTGACCAAAACATCAGCCAGGAAGCATAGGAACTGAGAAGTGGTCTGTGGTCTCCACCTGCAGAACCACTCCTTTATTGGGGGTGTCTTGCTTATTGCCTATAATTTCCACCTGTTGTCTATTCCATTTGCACAACAGCATGTGAAATTTATTGTCAATCAGTGTTGCTTCCTAAGTGGACAGTTTGATTTCACAGAAGTGTGATTGACTTGGAGTTACATTGTGTTGTTTAAGTGTTCCCTTTATTTTTTGGAGCAGTGTATATAATGGTGATCTACGGACAGTTCCTTGGAGATCTTGATATAGTTTCTGCTCTTTCTGAAGGCACTATATGCAGAGTTGGCTGTCAGAAGAGAGAAGCTGTGGTTTAGATGTCAGAAAGAGGCTATGATTCATGATTGATTGTGAAAAAATATGCACTGAGTACAACTCAGAGGATAACCCGTTTCCAACATGGTCCCTGATGGAATACACACAATACAGACAAGATACACAAAAACAACAGTAATCGCTAAAGTAAAAACTGTATCACACAGCATAGAATATATAAATAAAAAAGAACATATACCATCAACCTCTCCTAATATCATAATTTGTCCTCCTGGAGTCTAAATACTTTATACATCAATAAATCTATATCGTTATGAATAGTACTTAGATGGCAGCTAAGATGACTTCTGGGCCAGACCTCTGCCTTCACATTTCTGATGTAACAGGGGCATAAATACCTGTCAGTGACGCTAAGTGACACTGAACCTTCTCCTAAGATGAGCTCTGACCTGTCCTTTGAAAACACCCCTGGACTGGGACAGTTTAATAGGCAGTGGAAGACTATTCCACAAAAGAATGCCGGTGTAGAAGAACAAGCTCCGCGCCACACTATTTATTCTTGTCACTGCAAACAGTGGCTTGTGTTGAGTTTCAAGTTTTATTTGTCACATGCACAAGTACAGTGAAGTGCTTAACTTACAAGCCCTTCCCAACAGTGCTGTATTCAAAATCTAAATAGTATAACTAAAAAATCACGAGTCACATTATGGCCATGTTGAGTATGAACCATAGCTATCTTTGAGCCTAAGTAGTTAGGGGCAGTACCACTAATGATGTTGTACATGTAGTTAAGCTTCAGCTGTTCCATTGTGAGCTGTAGGCAACAGACCCACTGCTTGAAATTTATTTCCTCCGACATGTGTTCTGATTGGGTTCAAATATAGGATCTTAATTTGATCACTCTTTTCTTGTGCAGGAAATGCAAACCTGTATTGCATTTGAGTTTTAAAAAGGCTTTAAAAGTTTGTAATTTCCACTTTGACATTTCAGACTTGATTTGCCCTAACAAAAAAATTGATCAACCCCTACAAAAATGTCTATTAATTATAATCCACATAATAATTCACATTTTCTTTTGCTGCAGAATTATTTTCCTGCTCTATCAAACTGGCTCAAATTAAAATCCTACATACATTAAGCAGATACCTAATGAGGTTGTTTTGCACAAGCTGCATCTTGTTCTTCAGTTTTGTAGTCAGACCACTGTACCACGCAGAGCAGGTATAATCAAAATGACACTGTATAAGTGTTGTCGCAAGCAGTTTTTTTTATTTTGATGTCAAACTGCCTTGTTCTGCAGTACAGGAATTTTTGTTTGGATATAACGGCGCCGGAGGGAATGGCTGATGTTTTACGGGCACCTAACCAACTGTGCTATTTTGTAATTTTTTTCACATTGTTTGTAACTTGTTTTGTACATAATGTTGCTGCTACCCTCTCTTATGACCAAAAACAGCTTCTGGACATCAGAACAGCGATTACTCACCGTGAACTGGCCGTAGATTTTTTCTTTGATGAGTCCGATGCGAAGGATATAGTCCTTCCCCGAGACCTGGCCCAAATCGCGTCATTCACGAGAAGAAAATAAGGAAATACAGGGGGCGGAGGTTAGGATGCATTGTGAGATTTCGTCGGTGAGTGGGTAAACTGCCTCTACCATCCGTACTATTGGCCAACGTGCAATCACTGGAAAATAAACTGTATGATCTACGATCAAGACTATCCTACCAACGGGACATTAAAAACTGTAATATCTTATGTTTCACCGAGTCGTGGCTGAACAACGATACTGTCACGGGTGCTGTCTTCGAATTTCCTGTCATAAATCAGCTAAGGCGCAGCGTGCCGGTAGTTCCACATATTTTATTTGTGAACTCGAAACAAAACAAGAAACAGGTGAAACTGAAACAAACGTGACGTTCTGGGGCTGCTCAAACACAGCTGCACAAAAACAAGATCCCACAAAAACACAGGGAAAACAGGCTGCCTAAGTATGGCTTCCAATCAGAGACAACGAATGACAGCTGCCTCTGATTGGAAACCATACCCGGCCAAAACATAGAACACAAAACATAGAATACCCACCCACCTATCACACCCTGACCTAACTAAACAGAGAAAACACAGCTCTCCTAGGTCAGAGCGTGACAGATACGGATAATATACTTGCTGGCTGGGTTTTCCGTGCATTGGCAGGACAGAGCAGCAATGTCTGGTAATACAAGGGGTGGGGGTGTGTGTCTATTTGTCTATAACAGCTGGTGCGCGATGTCTAAAATGAAAGAAGTCTTGAGGTATTGCTCGCCTAAGGTAGATTACCTCACGATAAGCTGTAGACCACACAATCTACCAAGAGAGTTCTCATCTATATTATTCGTAGCCGTCTATTTACCACCACAAACCGATGCTGGCACTAAGACTGCACTCAACGAGCCATATAAGGCCAAAAGAAAATAAGAAAATGCCCCTCCAGAAGTGGCGCTCCTAGTGGCCGGGGACTTTAATCCAGACAATCTAACTCAGGCAATCTACATGTCACATGTGCAACCAGAGGGAAAAAAACCTCTAGACCACCTTTGCTCCACACACAGAGACGCATACAAAACTCTCACTCACCCTCCATTTGGAAAATCTGACCATAATTCTATCCTCATGATTCCTGCTTTCAAGCTAAAACTAAAGCAGGAAGTACCAGTGACTCGCTCAATATGGAAGTGGTCAGATGACGCGGATGCTATGCTACAGAACTGTTTTGCTAGCACAGACTGGAATATGTTCTGGGATTCATCCAATGGCATTGAGGAGTATACCACCTCAGTAACCGGCTTCATCAATAACTGAATCAATGACGACGTCCCCACAGTGACCGTACGTACATATCCCAACCAGAAGCCATAGATTACAGGCAACATCCACACCGAGTTAAAGGCTAGAGCTGCCGCTTTCAAGGAGCAGGACACTAATCTGGACGCTTATAATAAATCCCACTATGCCCTTAGACAAACCATCAAACAGGCAAAGCGTCAGTACAGGACTAAGATTGAATCCTACTACACCAGCTCTTTGTTTGTCGGATGTGGCAAGGCTTGCAAACTATTACGGACTACAAAGGGAAACCCAGCCGCGAGCTGACCAGTGATGCAAGCCTACCAGATGGCATTTTATGCTCGCTTCGAGGCAAGCAACACTGAAGCATGCATGAGAGCATCAGCTGTTCCGGATGACTGTGTGATCATGCTCTCCATAGCCAATGTGAGCAAGACCTTTAAACAGGTCAACATTCACAAGGCTGCGGATTACAAGGACGGGTACTCAAAGCATGCGTGGACCAACTGACAAGTGTCTTCACTGATATTTTCAACCTCTCCCTGACCGAGTCTGTAATACCTACATGTTTCAAGCAGACCACCATAGTCCCTGTGCCCAAGAAAGCGAAGGTAACCTGCCTAAATTACTACCGCCCTGTAGCACTCACGTCTGTAGCCATGAAGTGCTTTGAAAGGCTGGTCATGGCTCACATCGATTCCATCATCCCGGAAATCCTAGACCCACTCCTCTTTGCATACCGCCCGAACAGATCCACAGATGATGCAATCGCAATCACACTCCACAGTGCCCTTTCCCACCTGGACAAAAGGAACACCTATATGAGAATGCTGTTCATTGACTACAGCTCAGCATTCAACACCATAGTGCCCACAAAGCTCATCACTAAGCTAAGGACCCTGGGACTAAACACCTCCCTCTGCAACTGAGTCCTTGACTTCCTAATGGGCTGCCCCCAGGTGGTAAGGGTAGGCAACAACACATCTGCCATGCTGATCCTCAACCCGGGGGCCCCTCAGGGGTGTGTGCTTAGTCCCCTCCTGTACTCCTTGTTCACCCACGATTGCGTGGCCAGGCATGACTCCAACACCATCATTAAGTTTGCTGATGACACAACAGTGGTAGGCCTGATCACAGACAACGACAACAGTGTGGTGCCAGGACAACAACCTCTCCCTCAATGTGAGCAAGACAAAGGAGCTGATTGTGGACTACAGGAAAAGGAGGGCCGAACACGCCCCCATTAACATTGATGGGGCTGTAGTGAAGCAGGTCGAGAGTTTCAAGTTCCTTGGTGTCCACATCACCAACAAGCTATCATGGTCCAATCACACCAAGACTGTCGGGAAGAGGGCACAACAACACCTTTCCCCCTCAGAAGACTGAAAAAATTTGGCATGGGTCCCCAGATCATCAAAAGGTTCTACAGCTGCACCATCGAGAGCATCCTGGCCGGTTGCATCACCGCCTGGTATGGCAATTGCTCAACATCCGACCGTAAGGCGCTACATAGGGTCGTGTGCATGGCCCAGCACATCACTGGGGTCAAGTTTCCAGCCATCCAGGACCTATCAATAGGCGATGTCAGAGGAAGGCCCCAACAATTGTCAAAGACTCCAGTTACTCAAGTCATAGACTGTTCTCACTGCTACCACACGGCAAGGTACCGGAGTGCCAAGTCTAGGTCCAAATGGTTCCTTAACAGCTTCTACCCACAAACCATAAGACTGCTGAACAATTAATAAAATGGCCCCCCGACTATTTTCATTGAGTTGATCAAGCTGTTGATTATGGCCTGTGGAATGTTGTCCCACTCTTCAATGGCTGTGTGAAATTGCTGGATTTTGGCGGGAACTGGAACACGCTACCGTACACTTCGATCCAGAGCATCACAAACATGTCTGGTGAGTATGCAGGCCATGGAAAAATTGGGAAATGTTCAGCTTACAGGAATTATGTACAGATCCTTGCAACATGGGGCCGTGCATTATCATTCTGAAACATGAGGTGATAGCGGCGAATTAATGGCACGGCAATGGGCCTCATGATGTCGTCAGAGTATATCTGTGCATTCAAAAATGCAATTGTATTCGTTGGCCGTAGCTTATGCCTAACCATACCATAACCCCACCGCCACTATTTGCCACTCTGTTCACAACGTTGGCAAAAGCAAATCGCTCACCCACACGAAGCCACGGCTGTCTGCCATCTGCACAGTACAGTTGAAACCGGGATTCATCCATGAAGAGCACACTTTTCCAGCATGGCAGTGGCCATCGAAGATGAGCATTTGCCCCCTGAAGTCAGTTACGACGTCGAATTGCATTCAGGTCAAGACCCTGGTGAGGACGGCGAGTATGCAGATGAGCTTCCCTGAGATGGTTTCTGACAGTTTATGCAGAAATGATCTGGTTGTGCAAACCCACAGTTTCATCAGCTGTCTGGGTGGCTGGTCTCAGACCATCCCGCAGGTGAAGAAGCCAGATGTGGAAGTCCTGGGCTGGCGTGGTTGCACATGGTCTGCGATTATGAGGCCAGTTGGACATATTGCCAAATTCTCTAAAACTACGTTGGAGGCAGTTTATGGTAGAGAAATTAACATTACATTTTCTGGCAACAGCTATGGTGGACATTGCCGCAATCAGCATGCAGTTGCATGCTCCCTCAAAACTTGAGACATTTGTGGCATTGTGTTGTGTGACAAAATTGCACATTTTAGAGTGGCTTTTTATTGTCCCCAGCAGAAGGTGCACCTGTGTAAGATCATGCTGTTTAATCAGCTTCTTGATATGCCACACTTGTCAGGAGAAATGCTCACTAACAGGGATGCAAACAAATTTGTCCACCAAATTTGATAGAATGAAGCTTTTTGTGCGTTTGGAAAATTTGTAGGATCTTTTATTTCAGCTCATGAAACATGGGACCAACACCTTACATTGCATTCAGTATTCTTATTGGGGGCCAAATGTTTTTTTTTTTATCACACTCCCTTCTAACGTGTCCTGTGTGGCCTGTGATTGTCAAAGAAGGGAATAGAAGGGACGTCCATGTTCCAGAATCTTAGGAATGGCACCATAATAGCTTATAGACCAAACAGTTCAAATGCTGCAATTTTCATAGGAAAATTCCACATTGGCTTCAGAGACCGCCAGAAGCTTCTGTTTACCACAGAGAACATTTGACTCTATCTGTTCTCCTCTACCTTTCCTGGCTGGCAAAGTATCAGGACGCTGTCTCTCGTTTTGAATCTGAATTTGGAGAACTGACATTTTAAACGGAATCTGAATGCATCTGAGAAGTTGAATATTTGAAACTTTAATAAACTTGAAATGATATTTTGTAAAATGATATTTTGCAATATCTACCATATTGAAACTGAATATATACTGTAAATATTGAATTTGAATATTCAATTACACTTTTATTTTAGAACTGAATGCAATATTCATTAAATGTAGTTTCAAATTATGAAACACAAGTTAAATGTATGAATTCAATGATTCAATTTGTGCATTACAAATAAAAAAATATTTTATGAATGTGCTGACAACAAAATCACACAAAAATAATCAATGGAAATCCAATTTATCAACCCATGGAGGTCTGGATTTGGAGTCACGCGCAAAATTAAAGTGGAAAACCACACTACAGGCTGATCCAACTTTGATGTAATGTCATTAAAACAAGTCAAAATGAGGCTCAGTAGTGTGTGTGGCCTCCACGTGCCTGTATGACCTCCCTACAACACCTGGGCATGCTCCTGATGAGGTGGTGGATGGTCTCCTGAGGGATCTCCTCCCAGACCTGGACTAAAGCATCCGCCAACTCCTGGACAGTCTGTGGTGCAACGTGGCGTTGGTGGATTGAGCGAGACATGATGTCCCAGATGTGCTCAATTGGATTCAGGTCTGGGGAACGGGCGGGCCAGTCCATAGCATCAATGCCTTCCTCTTGCAGGAACTGCTGACACACTCCAGCCACATGAGGTCTAGCATTGTCTTGCATTAGGAGGAACCCAGGGCCAACCGCACCAGCATATGGTCTCACAAGGGGTCT
This sequence comes from Salmo salar, assembly GCF_965601325.2. Lineage (NCBI taxonomy): Eukaryota > Metazoa > Chordata > Actinopteri > Salmoniformes > Salmonidae > Salmo > Salmo salar. Next base: position 59,926,794 of record NC_138294.1, on the reverse strand, counting down.
GAGGATCTCATCTCGGTACCTAATGGCAGTCAGGCTACCTCTGGCGAGCACATGGAGGGCTGTGCGGCCCCCCAAAGAAATGCCACCCCACACCATGACTGACCCACCGCCAAACCGGTCATGCTGGAGGATGTTGCAGGCAGCAGAACGTTCTCCACGGCGTCTCCAGACTCTGTCACGTCTGTCACATGTGCTCAGTGTGAACCTGCTTTCATCTGTGAAGAGCACAGGGCACCAGTGGCGAATTTGCCAATCTTGGTGTTCTCTGGCAAATGCCAAACGTCCTGCATGGTGTTGGGCTGTAAGCACAACCCCCACCTGTGGACATCGGGCCCTCATACCACCCTCATGGAGTCTGTTTCTGACCATTTGAGCATGCACATGCAAATTTGTGGCCTGCTGGAGGTCATTTTTCAGGGCTCTGGCAGTGCTCCTCCTGCTCCTCCTTGCACAAAGGCGGAGGTAGCGGTCCTGCTGCTGGGTTGTTGCCCTCCTACGGCCTCCTCCACATCTCCTGATGTACTGGCCTGTCTCCTGGTAGCGCCTCCATGCTCTGGACACTACGCTGACAGACACAGCAAACCTTCTTGCCACAGCTCACATTGACGTGCCATCCTGGATGAGCTGCACTACCTGAGCCACTTGTGTGGGTTGTAGACTCCGTCTCATGCTACCACTAGAGTGAAAGCACCGCCAGCATTCAAAAGTGACCAAAACATCAGCCAGGAAGCATAGGAACTGAGAAGTGGTCTGTGGTCTCCACCTGCAGAACCACTCCTTTATTGGGGGTGTCTTGCTTATTGCCTATAATTTCCACCTGTTGTCTATTCCATTTGCACAACAGCATGTGAAATTTATTGTCAATCAGTGTTGCTTCCTAAGTGGACAGTTTGATTTCACAGAAGTGTGATTGACTTGGAGTTACATTGTGTTGTTTAAGTGTTCCCTTTATTTTTTGGAGCAGTGTATATAATGGTGATCTACGGACAGTTCCTTGGAGATCTTGATATAGTTTCTGCTCTTTCTGAAGGCACTATATGCAGAGTTGGCTGTCAGAAGAGAGAAGCTGTGGTTTAGATGTCAGAAAGAGGCTATGATTCATGATTGATTGTGAAAAAATATGCACTGAGTACAACTCAGAGGATAACCCGTTTCCAACATGGTCCCTGATGGAATACACACAATACAGACAAGATACACAAAAACAACAGTAATCGCTAAAGTAAAAACTGTATCACACAGCATAGAATATATAAATAAAAAAGAACATATACCATCAACCTCTCCTAATATCATAATTTGTCCTCCTGGAGTCTAAATACTTTATACATCAATAAATCTATATCGTTATGAATAGTACTTAGATGGCAGCTAAGATGACTTCTGGGCCAGACCTCTGCCTTCACATTTCTGATGTAACAGGGGCATAAATACCTGTCAGTGACGCTAAGTGACACTGAACCTTCTCCTAAGATGAGCTCTGACCTGTCCTTTGAAAACACCCCTGGACTGGGACAGTTTAATAGGCAGTGGAAGACTATTCCACAAAAGAATGCCGGTGTAGAAGAACAAGCTCCGCGCCACACTATTTATTCTTGTCACTGCAAACAGTGGCTTGTGTTGAGTTTCAAGTTTTATTTGTCACATGCACAAGTACAGTGAAGTGCTTAACTTACAAGCCCTTCCCAACAGTGCTGTATTCAAAATCTAAATAGTATAACTAAAAAATCACGAGTCACATTATGGCCATGTTGAGTATGAACCATAGCTATCTTTGAGCCTAAGTAGTTAGGGGCAGTACCACTAATGATGTTGTACATGTAGTTAAGCTTCAGCTGTTCCATTGTGAGCTGTAGGCAACAGACCCACTGCTTGAAATTTATTTCCTCCGACATGTGTTCTGATTGGGTTCAAATATAGGATCTTAATTTGATCACTCTTTTCTTGTGCAGGAAATGCAAACCTGTATTGCATTTGAGTTTTAAAAAGGCTTTAAAAGTTTGTAATTTCCACTTTGACATTTCAGACTTGATTTGCCCTAACAAAAAAATTGATCAACCCCTACAAAAATGTCTATTAATTATAATCCACATAATAATTCACATTTTCTTTTGCTGCAGAATTATTTTCCTGCTCTATCAAACTGGCTCAAATTAAAATCCTACATACATTAAGCAGATACCTAATGAGGTTGTTTTGCACAAGCTGCATCTTGTTCTTCAGTTTTGTAGTCAGACCACTGTACCACGCAGAGCAGGTATAATCAAAATGACACTGTATAAGTGTTGTCGCAAGCAGTTTTTTTTATTTTGATGTCAAACTGCCTTGTTCTGCAGTACAGGAATTTTTGTTTGGATATAACGGCGCCGGAGGGAATGGCTGATGTTTTACGGGCACCTAACCAACTGTGCTATTTTGTAATTTTTTTCACATTGTTTGTAACTTGTTTTGTACATAATGTTGCTGCTACCCTCTCTTATGACCAAAAACAGCTTCTGGACATCAGAACAGCGATTACTCACCGTGAACTGGCCGTAGATTTTTTCTTTGATGAGTCCGATGCGAAGGATATAGTCCTTCCCCGAGACCTGGCCCAAATCGCGTCATTCACGAGAAGAAAATAAGGAAATACAGGGGGCGGAGGTTAGGATGCATTGTGAGATTTCGTCGGTGAGTGGGTAAACTGCCTCTACCATCCGTACTATTGGCCAACGTGCAATCACTGGAAAATAAACTGTATGATCTACGATCAAGACTATCCTACCAACGGGACATTAAAAACTGTAATATCTTATGTTTCACCGAGTCGTGGCTGAACAACGATACTGTCACGGGTGCTGTCTTCGAATTTCCTGTCATAAATCAGCTAAGGCGCAGCGTGCCGGTAGTTCCACATATTTTATTTGTGAACTCGAAACAAAACAAGAAACAGGTGAAACTGAAACAAACGTGACGTTCTGGGGCTGCTCAAACACAGCTGCACAAAAACAAGATCCCACAAAAACACAGGGAAAACAGGCTGCCTAAGTATGGCTTCCAATCAGAGACAACGAATGACAGCTGCCTCTGATTGGAAACCATACCCGGCCAAAACATAGAACACAAAACATAGAATACCCACCCACCTATCACACCCTGACCTAACTAAACAGAGAAAACACAGCTCTCCTAGGTCAGAGCGTGACAGATACGGATAATATACTTGCTGGCTGGGTTTTCCGTGCATTGGCAGGACAGAGCAGCAATGTCTGGTAATACAAGGGGTGGGGGTGTGTGTCTATTTGTCTATAACAGCTGGTGCGCGATGTCTAAAATGAAAGAAGTCTTGAGGTATTGCTCGCCTAAGGTAGATTACCTCACGATAAGCTGTAGACCACACAATCTACCAAGAGAGTTCTCATCTATATTATTCGTAGCCGTCTATTTACCACCACAAACCGATGCTGGCACTAAGACTGCACTCAACGAGCCATATAAGGCCAAAAGAAAATAAGAAAATGCCCCTCCAGAAGTGGCGCTCCTAGTGGCCGGGGACTTTAATCCAGACAATCTAACTCAGGCAATCTACATGTCACATGTGCAACCAGAGGGAAAAAAACCTCTAGACCACCTTTGCTCCACACACAGAGACGCATACAAAACTCTCACTCACCCTCCATTTGGAAAATCTGACCATAATTCTATCCTCATGATTCCTGCTTTCAAGCTAAAACTAAAGCAGGAAGTACCAGTGACTCGCTCAATATGGAAGTGGTCAGATGACGCGGATGCTATGCTACAGAACTGTTTTGCTAGCACAGACTGGAATATGTTCTGGGATTCATCCAATGGCATTGAGGAGTATACCACCTCAGTAACCGGCTTCATCAATAACTGAATCAATGACGACGTCCCCACAGTGACCGTACGTACATATCCCAACCAGAAGCCATAGATTACAGGCAACATCCACACCGAGTTAAAGGCTAGAGCTGCCGCTTTCAAGGAGCAGGACACTAATCTGGACGCTTATAATAAATCCCACTATGCCCTTAGACAAACCATCAAACAGGCAAAGCGTCAGTACAGGACTAAGATTGAATCCTACTACACCAGCTCTTTGTTTGTCGGATGTGGCAAGGCTTGCAAACTATTACGGACTACAAAGGGAAACCCAGCCGCGAGCTGACCAGTGATGCAAGCCTACCAGATGGCATTTTATGCTCGCTTCGAGGCAAGCAACACTGAAGCATGCATGAGAGCATCAGCTGTTCCGGATGACTGTGTGATCATGCTCTCCATAGCCAATGTGAGCAAGACCTTTAAACAGGTCAACATTCACAAGGCTGCGGATTACAAGGACGGGTACTCAAAGCATGCGTGGACCAACTGACAAGTGTCTTCACTGATATTTTCAACCTCTCCCTGACCGAGTCTGTAATACCTACATGTTTCAAGCAGACCACCATAGTCCCTGTGCCCAAGAAAGCGAAGGTAACCTGCCTAAATTACTACCGCCCTGTAGCACTCACGTCTGTAGCCATGAAGTGCTTTGAAAGGCTGGTCATGGCTCACATCGATTCCATCATCCCGGAAATCCTAGACCCACTCCTCTTTGCATACCGCCCGAACAGATCCACAGATGATGCAATCGCAATCACACTCCACAGTGCCCTTTCCCACCTGGACAAAAGGAACACCTATATGAGAATGCTGTTCATTGACTACAGCTCAGCATTCAACACCATAGTGCCCACAAAGCTCATCACTAAGCTAAGGACCCTGGGACTAAACACCTCCCTCTGCAACTGAGTCCTTGACTTCCTAATGGGCTGCCCCCAGGTGGTAAGGGTAGGCAACAACACATCTGCCATGCTGATCCTCAACCCGGGGGCCCCTCAGGGGTGTGTGCTTAGTCCCCTCCTGTACTCCTTGTTCACCCACGATTGCGTGGCCAGGCATGACTCCAACACCATCATTAAGTTTGCTGATGACACAACAGTGGTAGGCCTGATCACAGACAACGACAACAGTGTGGTGCCAGGACAACAACCTCTCCCTCAATGTGAGCAAGACAAAGGAGCTGATTGTGGACTACAGGAAAAGGAGGGCCGAACACGCCCCCATTAACATTGATGGGGCTGTAGTGAAGCAGGTCGAGAGTTTCAAGTTCCTTGGTGTCCACATCACCAACAAGCTATCATGGTCCAATCACACCAAGACTGTCGGGAAGAGGGCACAACAACACCTTTCCCCCTCAGAAGACTGAAAAAATTTGGCATGGGTCCCCAGATCATCAAAAGGTTCTACAGCTGCACCATCGAGAGCATCCTGGCCGGTTGCATCACCGCCTGGTATGGCAATTGCTCAACATCCGACCGTAAGGCGCTACATAGGGTCGTGTGCATGGCCCAGCACATCACTGGGGTCAAGTTTCCAGCCATCCAGGACCTATCAATAGGCGATGTCAGAGGAAGGCCCCAACAATTGTCAAAGACTCCAGTTACTCAAGTCATAGACTGTTCTCACTGCTACCACACGGCAAGGTACCGGAGTGCCAAGTCTAGGTCCAAATGGTTCCTTAACAGCTTCTACCCACAAACCATAAGACTGCTGAACAATTAATAAAATGGCCCCCCGACTATTTTCATTGAGTTGATCAAGCTGTTGATTATGGCCTGTGGAATGTTGTCCCACTCTTCAATGGCTGTGTGAAATTGCTGGATTTTGGCGGGAACTGGAACACGCTACCGTACACTTCGATCCAGAGCATCACAAACATGTCTGGTGAGTATGCAGGCCATGGAAAAATTGGGAAATGTTCAGCTTACAGGAATTATGTACAGATCCTTGCAACATGGGGCCGTGCATTATCATTCTGAAACATGAGGTGATAGCGGCGAATTAATGGCACGGCAATGGGCCTCATGATGTCGTCAGAGTATATCTGTGCATTCAAAAATGCAATTGTATTCGTTGGCCGTAGCTTATGCCTAACCATACCATAACCCCACCGCCACTATTTGCCACTCTGTTCACAACGTTGGCAAAAGCAAATCGCTCACCCACACGAAGCCACGGCTGTCTGCCATCTGCACAGTACAGTTGAAACCGGGATTCATCCATGAAGAGCACACTTTTCCAGCATGGCAGTGGCCATCGAAGATGAGCATTTGCCCCCTGAAGTCAGTTACGACGTCGAATTGCATTCAGGTCAAGACCCTGGTGAGGACGGCGAGTATGCAGATGAGCTTCCCTGAGATGGTTTCTGACAGTTTATGCAGAAATGATCTGGTTGTGCAAACCCACAGTTTCATCAGCTGTCTGGGTGGCTGGTCTCAGACCATCCCGCAGGTGAAGAAGCCAGATGTGGAAGTCCTGGGCTGGCGTGGTTGCACATGGTCTGCGATTATGAGGCCAGTTGGACATATTGCCAAATTCTCTAAAACTACGTTGGAGGCAGTTTATGGTAGAGAAATTAACATTACATTTTCTGGCAACAGCTATGGTGGACATTGCCGCAATCAGCATGCAGTTGCATGCTCCCTCAAAACTTGAGACATTTGTGGCATTGTGTTGTGTGACAAAATTGCACATTTTAGAGTGGCTTTTTATTGTCCCCAGCAGAAGGTGCACCTGTGTAAGATCATGCTGTTTAATCAGCTTCTTGATATGCCACACTTGTCAGGAGAAATGCTCACTAACAGGGATGCAAACAAATTTGTCCACCAAATTTGATAGAATGAAGCTTTTTGTGCGTTTGGAAAATTTGTAGGATCTTTTATTTCAGCTCATGAAACATGGGACCAACACCTTACATTGCATTCAGTATTCTTATTGGGGGCCAAATGTTTTTTTTTTTATCACACTCCCTTCTAACGTGTCCTGTGTGGCCTGTGATTGTCAAAGAAGGGAATAGAAGGGACGTCCATGTTCCAGAATCTTAGGAATGGCACCATAATAGCTTATAGACCAAACAGTTCAAATGCTGCAATTTTCATAGGAAAATTCCACATTGGCTTCAGAGACCGCCAGAAGCTTCTGTTTACCACAGAGAACATTTGACTCTATCTGTTCTCCTCTACCTTTCCTGGCTGGCAAAGTATCAGGACGCTGTCTCTCGTTTTGAATCTGAATTTGGAGAACTGACATTTTAAACGGAATCTGAATGCATCTGAGAAGTTGAATATTTGAAACTTTAATAAACTTGAAATGATATTTTGTAAAATGATATTTTGCAATATCTACCATATTGAAACTGAATATATACTGTAAATATTGAATTTGAATATTCAATTACACTTTTATTTTAGAACTGAATGCAATATTCATTAAATGTAGTTTCAAATTATGAAACACAAGTTAAATGTATGAATTCAATGATTCAATTTGTGCATTACAAATAAAAAAATATTACATTCGAATTCTATATCCTATTCTAAATTCTAAATTATGGAATTCAAATACTTTTTCTGTTGGTACTAAAATTGCTCCATAGACAAGACTTGTGACACTGCATGAACTTAACAACTGTGTAATTATTGTCCCTATGCAAAGCCTTTACTCTGTCCTTCAGAAACATATTCCAGTGTCCGCCTGTCAGCTGAAAATCTTTGCCAGTGTTTGTGCATGTGTAGGCTACTAACCCCCCCCCCCCCCCCGCCCCGAAACATATGCAACTGTAGCCTACTGACGTTACAAGAATGATTAAGAAATTAGGGAGACAGATTTTAATTAGAGAAGATTGGATGAACATTTTAAAATGCTAATAATGGATACAATAGTTATCACGTTTCACATTGGATTTATTAACTGCAAAAAGGTAAGCTATGTTTTTATTTTAATTCTGGTGCTGCTCTGCACACACAAGCTTATTAGCTAGCTAGCTAGCTCTGGTCAGAAGTTCAGAAAGGAAAAATATAAACCGTAACTTTTTCTGGTTCAAACCATTTCAGAACTTTGCTGGTTGGAACAGTGTAACAGAACAAAATAATATATGGTTCTAATAAGAACAAAATTATTTAAGAAATAATACATGAGGCCATGTGTTATGACATTTTTATGATAAAAATGTGTACGATAAATGATAAAATTATAAAAATTATAAAAATGTCATAACACATGTTCTCGAGTGTATTATTGCTTTTATACAAAGGATTACCTGCATTAAAAAGCAAGGTTCTTTCCCAAACTGGTTGTCAAGCACTGGTTGATAGTTCCAGAACTTTACAGGTTACTATGGTAAACAAAAATGGTTTCTATGGAGGCTCTCCCCCCTTGCTAGCTAGCCAACTACACAGCTAACACAATCACTTCCGACTGAAGCTGCAAAGCCAGCAAACCAGCTGCATTTTGTTTAATTTGACCTGTTGACATCGATTGACATTTCTTTGTATGTATCCACAAAAAAATTGGCTGATTCATGATTTCGACTGGCTGAGAAAAGCTGCTTGTCTGTCTCGTCCCGACACATTCATTATTATAGGACACAGTGAAGATCGAATTTCAATATTGTTGCAAATGTTGGAGATAATATCAAGATCCTTTTTACAGAGGACATCAAGTTTTTTAAGTTGCATGGCTGGACAGATGAGACAGTGGATCTGTAAAAGTAGTAGTAATACATGACATTTTAGTCATTTAACAGACGCTCTCATCCAGAGCGACTTACAGTAGTGAATGCATACATTTTTTTTGTACTGGCCCCTGTGGGAATCGAACCCACAACCCTGGCGTTGCACACACCATGCTGGCATTGCAAACACCATGGTCGTCGTAGTAGTAGTAGTAGTAGTAGTAGTAGTAGTAGTAGTAGTAGTAGTAGTAGTAGTAGTAGTAGTAGTAGTAGTAGTAGTAGTAGTAGTAGTAGTAGTAGTAGTAGTAGTAGTAGTAGTAGTAGTAGTAGTAGTAGTAGTAGTAGTAGTAGTAGTAGTAGTAGTAGTAGTAGTAGTAGTAGTAGTAGTAGTAGTAGTAGTAAAGGATGTAAACGATCACACTTTTTATGAATGTGGCCATGTGTTTGTTGCCTAGTATACAGTATCATGGACAGGTTAGACTCTAACAATGGGAATTCTAAACCACCCATAAATAATTTTGGTTCCGACCGCTGGTTATAACCTATTGGTTAGGGGCAGCCTCAGCCCCCACAAACCGTGATGTGTGTGAACTGGGAATTACCCTACAGACACTTAACCTTGACCACTGGTTCTAACACTCCAAATGGACTCCTTAATGACAACCCAGCATAATTACTGAGTAGTCCTCACAAGGAATGCACCATGATACTGCTGCCTTTGGAGTTAGTCTTCAGCTAATATCCTCTATTCATATGGGGGCCGATTCCGACCCGATTTAAGTAAATTGAACATAATTCTCTTTTTATTCACTTTTCTCTCTATGTGTATTCGGAACTTGAATTTAAGCATGTGTAACAGTGTAGGTTCCGTCCCTCTCTTCGCCCCAACCTGGGCTTGAACCAGGGACCACTGCACACATTAACAACTGACACCCCACGAAGCATCGTTACCCATCGCGCCACGAAAGCCACGGCCCTTACAACGCAAGGGGAAACCCTACTTCAAGTCTCAGAGCGAGTGACATCACTGATTGAAACGCTATTAGCGCGCACCACCGCTAACTAACTAGCCATTTCACATGAGAATAGGGGTGGAGATCAAATGTGGCAGAGGTGTGTCTACAGATACACCATATTCTGACCTTGACTTAATTCTCTAATAATACCACCACCTTTGCACCATGAATAAGGTCTAGCGAACCTACCGGTTCCAAGTGGAAAAAGCATCGACTATATATTTTTTTATAGAAATAACACCCTTCTCCATGCACTGTAATTTACAACTTGATAAGAGATATTGATAAGAGCTAGGTAAATGAGTAATCCGTTTGGATAAGGGAATTGTAAATATAAAGGACACTTGTTTTAGATCTATTTTACCTAATAATCGCTGGAGACAAATGTGAAACTATGGCAGCAAGCTAAAGCATATTAATACATCAACTTTCCCACAGTAAAGTTTATGAAATGCTGTGCCATTATGCAGAATTTAAATTGTACCGCCTTTTAACTTGCAGGGATGGGCACTCTCGAATGTCTTAATTATAGGCTACCCAATTTACTGTTAGTTCCCTTCAGTTGGTATAGCCTACATTATCCTTCCGTTTAATTATATTGTTTAATTTGACCTTCATTTGGTTGTTGTTGTTGCTGAGGATCATTAGTAACAGTTAATCTATTTTTAAAAGACATGTAGGCTAATTAAATTGTTGTGGAGCAGAGCGTACATCAAGCTGTAACAGTTTGAACCCAACACGGGGCGCAATACTTGGCCTTGCCATCACACAGTTCCATGGTTAGTGCAGGCAATAGACGAGGATATAGCCTACTATTGTACACAATTTTTCCTATAATAATTATATGTACACTAATCTTACAACATTACCATGGGTTGAAGAACTGAATGTGTCAATTTTCAGAATGAATCAAACTGTCACAAGTATCTTCGTCTTCTGACGATAATGCGAAATCGTCATCAGAAAAGGTAGACCAATACGCAGCAGGTGTGCAGTTGTTCATTTTGAACATTTAATTAAATCAACACGAATACAAAAACAACAAACAAGAAAACGAACGATAAACTGACAGTCTGCAAAGCATAGGCTCAACACAGTCTGCAAAGCATAGGCTCAACACAGAACAATCACACACAAACACACCCTAATATATGGGACTCTCAATCAAAGGCAGATAGACAACACCTGCCTTCAACTGAGAGTCCCAACCCCAATTAACCAAACATAGAAGCACACACACCAGACTAACCATAGAATACAAACACATAGACCATCAACCAAAAACCCGGAAATACTAAATCAAACACCCTTTACACAAACACACCACCCCGAACCACATAAAACAAATACCCTCTGCCACGTCCTGACCAAACTACAAAAACAATTAACCTTATACTGGCCAGGGCGTGACAGTACCCCCCCCCCTTAAAGGTGCTACCCCAGAAGCACCTTAACAAAAAATAACCCCAAGCAACACCAAAAAAAATTCCCCTTTTCTAAAGGGAGGGAAGGGAGGGTGGCTGCCGTCAACGACGGCACTGTGCTACACCCCCCCTCCCCAACCCACCTATTTCTGGAGGTGGCTCCGGCTCAGGCCGTTCCAGGCTGTCGGGGCAGTCTGGCAGCTCGGGACAGTCTGGGCAGTCTGGCAGCTCGGGACAGTCTGGGCAGTCTGGCAGCTCGGGACAGTCTGGGCAGTCTGGCAGCTCGGGACAGTCTGGGCAGTCTGGCAGCTCGGGACAGTCTGGGCAGTCTGGCAGCTCGGGACAGTCTGACAACTCGGGGCAGTCTGGCCACTCGGGGCAGTCTGGCCACTCGGGGCAGTCTGGGCAGTCTGGCCACTCGGGACAGTCTGGGCAGTCTGGCCACTCGGGACAGTCTGGCCACTTGGGACAGTCTGGCCACTCGGGACAGTCTGGGCAGTCTGGCCACTCGGGACAGTCTGGGCAGTCTGGCCACTCGGGACAGTCTGGGCAGTCTGGCCACTCGGGACAGTCTGGGCAGTCTGGCCACTCGGGACAGTCTGGGCAGTCTGGCCACTCGGGACAGTCTGGGCAGTCTGGCCACTCGGGACAGTCTGGGCAGTCGGGACAGTCTGGGCAGTCGGGACAGTCTGGGCAGTCTGGCCACTCGGGACAGTCTGGGCAGTCTGGCCACTCGGGACAGTCTGGGCAGTCTGGCCACTCGGGACAGTCTGGGCAGTCTGGCCACTCGGGACAGTCTGGGCAGTCTGGGCACTCGGGACAGTCTGGGCAGTCTGGCCACTCGGGACAGTCTGGGCAGTCTGGCCACTCGGGACAGTCTGGGCAGTCTGGCCACTCGGGGCAGTTCAGCGCAGTCTGGCCACTCGGGGCAGTTCAGCGCAGTCTGGCCGCTCTGACGACTGTTGACTGGCGGGCAGCTCTGACGACTGTTGACTGGCGGGCAGCTCTGGTGACGGCTGTTGACTGGCGGGCAGCTCTGGTGACGGCTGTTGACTGGCGGGCAGCTCTGGTGACGGCTGTTGACTGGCGGGCAGCTCTGGTGACGGCTGTTGACTGGCGGGCAGCTCTGGTGACGGCTGTTGACTGGCGGGCAGCTCTGGTGACGGCTGTTGACTGGCGGGCAGCTCTGGTGACGACTGTTGACTGGTGGGCAGCTCTGGTGACGACTGTTGACTGGCGGGCAGCTCTGGTGACGACTGTTGACTGGCGGGCAGCTCTGGTGACGACTGTTGACTGGCGGGCAGCTCTGGTGACGACTGTTGACTGGCGGGCAGCTCTGGTGACGACTGTTGACTGGCGGGCAGCTCTGGTGACGACCGTTGACTGGCGGGCAGCTCTGGTGACGACCGTTGACTGGCGGGCAGCTCTGGTGACGACCGTTGACTGGCGGGCAGCTCTGGTGACGACCGTTGACTGGCGGGCAGCTCTGGTGACGACCGTTGACTGGCGGGCAGCTCTGGTGACGACCGTTGACTGGCGGGCAGCTCTGGTGACGACCGTTGACTGGCGGGCAGCTCTGGTGACGACTGTTGACTGGCGGGCAGCTCTGGTGACGACTGTTGACTGGCGTGGCTGGGTTGACGCACTTGTAGCCTGGTGCGTGGTGCTGGTACTGGGCTTACCAGATTATGTACACGCACCTCCAGGCTAGTGCGGGGAGCGGGAACAGGACGAGTCGGACTGGGTTGACGCACTTCCGGGTCCGCACGAGAGACAGGAGCTGGAAACCCAGGGCTATGGAGGCGCACAGTCGGTCTCGATCTTACCTCCTGCACAACCCGTCTTGGCTGGATGGAACTAGTAGCCCTGTACGAGCGGGGTGCTCGTACAGGGCAGACTGGGCTGTGCAGGGGCCTGATGGTAGCCGTGCGTAGAGCGGGAGTTGGGTAGCCTGGTCCTCGGAGGCGTACCGGCGACCAGATGCGCTGCGCAGGCATCCTCCTACCAGGCTGGATGCCCGCTCTAGCACGGCACCTGCGAGGGGCTGGAATAACGCGCACCGGACTGTGCGTGCGTATGGGTGAAATGGTGCGCTCCTCAGCGAAACATAGCGCTCTCCACCCCATACGCTCCTCCATATAACGGGTAGCTGGGTAGCTGGCTTCCGGCTCTTCTTACGCCTAGCCAAACTACCCGTGTGCCCCCCCCAAAAAAATTATTGGGGGTGCCTCTCGTGCTTCTCCCTCAGCGCGTACTTGGCCTCGTACCTCCGCCTCTCTGCCTTGGCTGCCTCAATTTCCCACTGCGGGCGGCGATAATCCTCAGCCTGGTGCCAAGGTCCGGCCCCGTCCAGAACTTCCTCCCAGGTCCACTTCTCCCGCCAGTCCAACTCGAATTCCCTCTGCTCCTTCTTCTGCTGCTTGGTCCTTGAGTGGTGGGTGATTCTGTCACAAGTATCTTCGTCTTCTGACGATAATGCGAAATCGTCATCAGAAAAGGTAGACCAATACGCAGCAGGTGTGCAGTTGTTCATTTTGAACATTTAATTAAATCAACACGAATACAAAAACAACAAACAAGAAAACGAACGATAAACTGACAGTCTGCAAAGCATAGGCTCAACACAGAACAATCACCCACCAATCACACACACACAAACACACCCTAATATATGGGACTCTCAATCAAAGGCAGATAGACAACACCTGCCTTCAACTGAGAGTCCCAACCCCAATTAACCAAACATAGAAGCACACACACCAGACTAACCATAGAATACAAACACATAGACCATCAACCAAAAACCCGGAAATACTAAATCAAACACCCTTTACACAAACACACCACCCCGAACCACATAAAACAAATACCCTCTGCCACGTCCTGACCAAACTACAAAAACAATTAACCTTATACTGGCCAGGACGTGACACAAACCACCATTTTCTTTCTTTCTTTCATGCATAAAGGCACTCCAAACCAGTTTTTATGATTCATAAATATTTTCCTAAACCTAAGTAATATACACGATTAAAATATTTTTAAGTATCAGGATGTTGTCTTTTTAAGTCTACCAATTGGTGCTGAAACGGAGATGAGTATGCATATATATATAGATGGCTTTTTATTATTTTTTATTTAAAAAAAATTGGGGGTGGATCAGTTTTAATATTTCAGATAGACTGTGGCTTCCATCAAATTAATTGTCTGCATAATTTCCAATACCCCATATATTTTGGGGGGTAAATATACAGAAACAGTCAAACATTTGGAGTCAAACATTTGGAAACACCTACTCATTCAAGGGTTTCTCTCTCTTTTTTTTTTTTACTATTTTCACATATGGAATCATGAAGTAACAAAACAAGTGTTAAACAAATCAAAATATATTTTATATTGGAGATTCTTCAAAGTAGCCACCCTTTACCTTGATGGCAGCTTTGCACACTCTTGGCATTCTCTTAACCAGCTTCACCTGGAATGCTTTTCCAACAGTCTTGAAGGTGTTCCCAAATATGCTAAGCACTTGTTTCCTGCTTTTCCTTCCCTCTGCGGTCTAACTCATCCCAAACCATCTCAATTGGGTTGAAGTTGGGTGATTGTGGAGGCCAGGTCATCTGATGCAGCACTCCATCACTCTCCTTCTTGGTCAAATAGCCCTTACACAGCCTGGAAGTGTGTTGGGTCGTTGTCCTGTTGAAAACAAATGATAGTCCCAATAAGTCCCACAAATTGTACGTAAATCACAGACAGTGTCACCAGCAAAGCACCCCCACACCATCACACTGCCTCCTCCTCCATCCTTCATGGTGGGAACCACAAATGCGGAGATCATCCATTCACCAACTCTGCATCTCACAAAGACACAGCGGTTGGAACCAAAAATCTAAAATTTGGACTCATCAAGACCAAAGGACAGATTTCCACCGGTCTAATGTCCATTGCTCGTATTTCTTGGCCCAAGCAAGTCTCTTCTTCTTATTGGTATCCTTTAGTAGTGGTTTCTTCTCAGCAATTCCTGTGGCAGTCCTCATGAGAGCCAGTTTCATCATAGCGCTTGATGGTTTTTGAGACTGCACTTGAGGAAACTTTCAAAGTTCTTGACATTTTCCTGATTGACTGACCTTCATGCCTTAAAGTAATGATGGACTGTCGTTTCTCTTTGCTTATTTGAGCTGTTCTTGCCAAAATATAGACTTGGTCTTTTACCAAATAGGGCTATGTTCTGTATACCACCTCTACCTTTTCACAAAACAACTAATTGGCTCAAATGCATTAAGAAGGAAAGAAATTGCACAAATGAACTTTTAACAAGGCACACCTGTTAATTAAAATGCATTCCAGGTGACTACCTCATAAAGCTGGTTGAGAGAATGCCAAGAGTGTGCAAAGCTGTCATCAAGGCAAAGGGTGGCTACTTTGAAGAACCTTAAATATAACATATATTTTGATTTGTTTAACACTTTTTTTGGTTACTACATGATTCTATATGTGTTATTTAATTGTTTTGATGTCTTCACTATTATTCTACAATGTCGAAAATAGTAAAATAAAGAAAAACTCTGGAATGCCTAGAAGGCCAGCATCCCGGAGTCACCTCTTCACTGTTGACGTTGAGACAGATTTTTTTCCGGGACTATTTAATGAAGCTGCCAGTTAAGGACTTGTGAGGCGTTTGTTTCTCAAACTAGACACTCTTGTCCTCTTGCTCAGTTGTGCACTGGGGCTTCCCACTCATCTTTCTATTCTGGTTAGAGACAGTTTGCGCTGTTCTGTGAAGGGAGTAGTACACAGCATTGTACAACATCTTCAGTTTTTTGGCAATTTTTTGCATGGAATAGCCTTCATTTCTCAGAACAAGAATAGACTGACGAGTTTCAGAAGAAAGTCTTTGTTTCTAGCCATTTTGAGCCTGTAATTTAACACACAAATGCTGATGCTCCAGATACTCAACTAGTCTAAAGAAGGACAGTTTTATTGCTTATTTAATCAGAACAACAGTTTTCAGCTGTAGTAAAATAATTGCAAAATGGTTTTCTAATGATCAATTAGCCTTTTAAAATGATAAACTTGGATTAGCTAACATAACGTGCCATTGGAACACAGGAGTGATGGTTTCTGATAATGGGCCTCTGTACGGCTATGTAGATATTCCATAAAAATTCAGCCGTTTCCAGCTACAGTACTCATTTACAACATTAACGATGTCTGCACTGTATTTCTGATCAATTTGATGTTATTTGAATGGACAAAAAATATGCTTTTCTTTCAAAAACAAGGACATTTCTAAGTGATATAAAGCATATTTTTTTGTCCATTAAAATAGCATCAAATTGATCAGAAATACAGTGTAGACATTGTTACCGTTGTAAATGACTACTGTAGCTATATATATATTTATATAAATATAAATATAAATATATATATATATATATATATATATATATATATATATATATATATATATATACACTGCTCAAAAAAATAAAGGGAACACTTAAACAACACAATGTAACTCCAAGTCAATCACACTTCTGTGAAATCAAACTGTCCACTTAGGAAGCAACACTGATTGACAATAAATGTCACATGCTGTTGTGCAAATGGAATAGACAACAGGTGGAAATTATAGGCAATTAGCAAGACACCCCCAATAAAGGAGTGGTTCTGCAGGTGGTGACCACTTCTCAGTTCCTATGCTTCCTGGCTGATGTTTTGGTCACTTTTGAATGCTGGCGGTGCTTTCACTCTAGTGGTAGCATGAGACGGAGTCTACAACCCACACAAGTGGCTCAGGTAGTGCAGCTCATCCAGGATGGCACATCAATGCGAGCTGTGGCAAGAAGGTTTGCTGTGTCTGTCAGCGTAGTGTCCAGAGCATGGAGGCGCTACCAGGAGACAGGCCAGTACATCAGGAGACGTGGAGGAGGCCGAAGGAGGGCAACAACCCAGCAGCAGGACCACTACCTCCGCCTTTGTGCAAGGAGGAGCAGGAGAAGCACTGCCAGAACCCTGAAAAATGACCTCCAGCAGGCCACAAATGTGCATGTGTCTGCTCAAACGGTCAGAAACAGACTCCATGAGGGTGGTATGAGGGCCCGACGTCCACAGGTGGGGGTTGTGCTTACAGCCCAACACCGTGCAGGACGTTTGGCATTTGCCAGAGAACACCAAGATTGGCAAATTCGCCACTGGCGCCCTGTGCTCTTCACAGATGAAAGCAGGTTCACACTGAGCACGTGACAGACGTGACAGAGTCTGGAGACGCCGTGGAGAATGTTCTGCTGCCTGCAACATCCTCCTGCATGACCGGTTTGGCGGTGGGTCAGTCATGGTGTGGGGTGGCATTTCTTTGGGGGGCCGCACAGCCCTCCATGTGCTCGCCAGAGGTAGCCTGACTGCCATTAGGTACCGAGATGAGATCCTCAGACCCCTTGTGAGACCATATGCTGGTGCGGTTGGCCCTGGGTTCCTCCTAATGCAAGACAATGCTAGACCTCATGTGGCTGGAGTGTGTCAGCAGTTCCTGCAAGAGGATGGCATTGATGCTATGAACTGGCCCGCCCGTTCCCCAGACCTGAATCCAATTGAGCACATCTGGGACATCATGTCTCTCTCCATCCACCAACGCCACGTTGCACCACAGACTGTCCAGGAGTTGGCGGATGCTTTAGTTCAGGTCTGGGAGGAGATCCCTCAGGAGATCCCTCCGCCACCTCATCAGGAGCATGCCCAGGCATTGTAGGGAGGTCATACAGGCACGTGGAGGCCACACACACTACTGAGCCTCATTTTGACTAGTTTTAAGGACATTACATCAAAGTTGGATCAGCCTGTTGTGTTGTTTTCCACTTTAATTTTGAGTGTGACTCCAAATCCAGACCTCCATGGGTTGATAAATTGGATTTCTATTGATTATTTTTGTGTGTTTTTGTTGTCAGCACATTCAACTATGTAAAGAGAAAAGTATTTAATAAGATTATTTGTTTCATTCAGATCTAGGATGTGTTGTTTAAGTGTTCCCTTTATTTTTTTGAGCAGTATATATATATACTTTATATATATATTTTGCCTTGCGAAAGTATTCGGCCCCCTTGAACTTTTCGACCTTTTGCCACATTTCAGGCTTCAAACATAAAGATATAAAACTGTAATTTTTTGTGAAGAATCAACAACAAGTGGGACATAATTATGAAGTGGAACGAAATTTATTGGATATTTCAAACTTTTTTTAACAATTAAAAAACTGAAAATTTGGGCGTGCAAAATTATTCAGCCCCCTTAAGTTAATACTTTGTAGCGCCACCTTTTGCTGCGATTACAGCTGTAAGTCGCTTGGGGTATGTCTCTATCAGTTTTGCACATCGAGAGACTGACATTTTTGCCCATTCCTCCTTGCAAAACAGCTCGAGCTCAGTGAGGTTGGATGGAGAGCGTTTGTGAACAGCAGTTTTCAGTTCTTTCCACAGATTCTCGATTGGATTCAGGTCTGGACTTTGACTTGGCCATTCTAACACCTGGATATGTTTATTTGTGAACCATTCCATTGTAGATTTTGCTTTATGTTTTGGATCATTGTCTTGTTGGAAGACAAATCTCCGTCCCAGTCTCATGTCTTTTGCAGACTCCATCAGGTTTTCTTCCAGAATGGTCCTGTATTTGGCTCCATCCATCTTCCCATCAATTTTAACCATCTTCCCTGCCCCTGCTGAAGAAAAGCAGGCCCAAACCATGATGCTGCCACCACCATGTTTGACAGTGGGGATGGTGTGTTCAGGGTGATGAGCTGTGTTGCTTTTACGCCAAACATAACGTTTTGCATTGTTGCCAAAAAGTTCGATTTTGGTTTCATCTGACCAGAGCACCTTCTTCCACATGTTTGGTGTGTCTCCCAGGTGGCTAGTGGCAAACTTTAAACGACACTTTTTATGGATATCTTTAAGAAATGGCTTTCTTCTTGCCACTCTTCCATAAAGGCCAGATTTGTGCAGTATACGACTGATTGTTGTCCTATGGACAGAGTCTCCCACCTCAGCTGTAGATCTCTGCAGTTCATCCAGAGTGATCATGGGCCTCTTGGCTGCATCTCTGATCAGTCTTCTCCTTGTATGAGCTGAAAGTTTAGAGGGACGGTCGGGTCTTCGTAGATTTGCAGTGGTCTGATACTCCTTCCATTTCAATATTATCGCTTGCACAGTGCTCCTTGGGATGTTTAAAGCTTGGGAAATATTTTTGTATCCAAATCCGGCTTTAAACTTCTCCACAGCAGTATCTCGGACCTGCCTGGTGTGTTCCTTGTTCTTCATGATGCTCTCTGCGCTTTAAACGGACCTCTGAGACTATCACAGAGCAGGTGCATTTATACGGAGACTTGATTACACACAGGTGGATTCTATTTATCATCATTAGTCATTTAGGTCAACATTGGATCATTCAGAGATCCTCACTGAACTTCTGGAGAGAGTTTGCTGCACTGAAAGTAAAGGGGCTTTATAATTTTCCGTTTTTTATTTGTTAAAAAAGTTTGAATTATCCAATAAATTTCGTTCCACTTCATGATTGTGTCCCACTTGTTGTTGATTCTTCACAAAAAATGACAGTTTTATATCTTTATGTTTGAAGCCTGAAATGTGGCAAAAGGTCGAAAAGTTCAAGGGGGCCGAATACTTTCGCAAGGCACTGTAGTACACGTTGTAATCCAGAGAGATTAGAACAATTATCTAGCTCCTCTATGAGGCTGTGGAGGGATCCAAATTGTGGATTTAAAAGAAAACATGAATCATCAGCGTACAATGACACCTTTGTTTTTAAGCCCTGGATTTCTAGCCTCTTGATGTTATTGTTGGATCTGATTTAAATTGCTAACATTTCGATGGCCATAATAAATAGATATGCCAATTGAGGACAACCTTGTTTTACTCCTCTTGACAGTTTAATACTTTCAGAGAAGTGGCCAATGTTTGCTATTTTACACCTAAGGTTACTATACATAACTTTAACCCATCGTTTAAGAGATTCTCCAGTATTGAAATATTTCAGGCATTTATATATCAATTCCAGTCGTACCTTATCAAAGTTATTTTTTAAGTCAATCATGAATACCAGGCCTGGTTTCCCAGATTTTTCATAGCGTTCTATTGTTTCCGGTACTTGTCTTATATTATTTCCAATGTATCGTCCATGTGAAAAACCTGTTTGATTAGGATGAATAATATACGATGCCTTTTTAATTCTATGCACTATGCATTTTGCTAGAATTTTTGCATCACAACACTGAATTGTGAGGAGCCTCAATTTTTTTATGGATTGGATCTTTATATTTACCACTTGGGTCCTGTTTCAGTAATAATGAAATCAGACCTTGTTGAGTATCTGATAATCTACCATTTTATAGGAGTGGTTAAGACATGCTAATAACGGTCCTTTGAGTACATCAAAAAAGGTTTGGTATACCTCAACTGGTATGCCATCCAGCCCTGGAGTTTTCCCGGACTTAAAAGCTTTAATTTCATCAAGAAGTTCCTCCTCTGTAGTTTGGCCTTCAAATGGGTCTTTTTGTACAGCTGTTAATTATTATATATATTTTTTAAATCCTTACAATTAACTTCAGTTAGTGGAGATGGAGGAGACTGAAATGAAAGCATATGCTTTGCTTCCTCTTTCAAAATATAGTTTAGTGAATCATGGGTGACTACTTCATTTATAACAAGTTTTAGTAAATACTTTTTGGTAGCATCTTCTGTTGAAAATTAAACAATAATTTGGTTCTTTTTGGTTATTTTTTCCCCATATTCCATCCAGTTCGCTTTATTTGCATAATATATTACACTACTGTATATAGCCTCGCTACTGTTCTTTTTCACTGTCTTTACTGTTGTTTTTTATTCCTTTCATTATCTATTGTTCATCTAATACCTATTTTTTACTTAAATTGCACTGTTGGTTAGGGCCTGTAAGTAAGCATTTAACTGTAAGGTCTACACCTGTTGTATTCGGCGCATGTGACAAATAAAAAACTTCTGATCTGATTTGATCTTTCTTGAATAAGTTCCTCCATTTCTTTTTGTTTTTCCTCTAACGTATTCTGTGCCTCTATGGTATAATTCTGTTAACTCTTTTGACCTAAATTGCTTTTGTTTTAAAGATGAGTATTGAATTGTATGGCCTCTAAAGCCACATTTAAAAGTGTCCCATACAATAAGGGGATCTGCTGTACCTAAATTATGTCGGAAAAATCAGTTATACATTTTTCTGTCCTGATTAAAAACAATTTGTCATCCAATAGGCTTTGATTAAATTTACATTATCCTCGCCCACGTGGAAACGTGCTTCCTGTTAAGGCAAGGGCTGATTTAAAGGTTTTACTGCTGACGTACAAAGCATTACATGGGCTTGCTCCTACCTATCTTTCCGATTTGGTCCTTCCGTCCATACCTACAAGTACGCTATGGTCACAAGACGCAGGCCTCCTAACTGTCCCTAGAATTTCTAAGCAAACAGCTGGAGGCAGGGCTTTCTCCAATAGAGCTCCATTTTTATGGAATGGTCTGCCTACCCATGTGAGAGACACAGACTCGGTCTTAACCTTTAAGTCTTTATTGAAGACTCTCTTCAGTAGGTCCTATGATTGAGTGTAGTCTGGCCCAGGAGTGTGAAGGTGAATGGAAAGGCACTGGAGCAACGAACCACCCTTGCTGTCTCTGCCTGGCCGGTTCCCCTCTCTCCACTGGGATTCTCTGCCTCTAACCCTATTATAGGGGCTGAGTCACTGGCTTACTGGTGCTCTTCCATGCCATCCTTAGGAGGGGTGCGTCACTTGAGTGGGTTGAGTCACTGACATGATCTTCCTGTTTGGGTTGGCTCCCCCCCCTTGGGTTGTGCCGTGGCGGAGATCTTTGTGGGCTATACTCGGCCTTGTCTCAGGATGGTAAGTTGGTGTTTGAAGATATCCCTCTAGTGGTTTTGGGGCTGTGCTTTGGCAAAATGGGTGAGGTTATATCCTACCTGTTTGGCCCTGTCCGGTGGTATCGTCGGATGGGGCCACAGTGTCTCCCGTCCCCTCCTGTCTCAGTGTTGTAGGGCTAGGGTCAGTCTGTTATAACTGGAGTATTTCTCCTGTCTTATCCGGTGTTCTGTGTGAATTTAAGTATGCTCTCTCTAATTCTCTCTTTCCTTCTCTCTCTCTTTCTTTCTTTTCTCTCTCGGAGGACCTGAGCCCTAGGACCATGCCTCAGGACTACCTGGCCTAATGACTCCTTGCTGTCCCCAGTCCACCTGGCCGTGCTGCTGCTCCCGTTTCAACTGTTCTGCCTGCGGCTATGGAACCCTGACCTGTTCACCGAATGTGCTACCTGTCCCAGACCTGCTGTTTTCTAGAGACAGCAGGAGTGGTAGAGATACTCTGAATGATCGGCTATGAAAAGCCAACTGACATTTACTCCTGAGGTGCTGACCTGTTGCACCCTCGACAACCACTGTGATTATTATTATTTGACCCTGCTGGTCATCTATGAACATTTGAACATCTTGGCCATGTTCTGTTAAAATCTCCACCCGGCACAGCCAGAAGAGGACTGGCCACCCCTCATAGCCTGGTTCCTCTCTAGGTTTCTTCCTAGGTTATGGCCTTTCTAGGGAGTTTTTCCTAGCCACCGTGCTTCTACACCTGCATTGCTTGCTGTGTGGGGTTTTAGGCTGGGTTTCTGTACAGCACTTTGAGATATCAGCTGATGTAAGAAGGGCTTTATAAATAGATTTGATTTGAATGTATTTGAAATTCTGTAAGAGTAATGTATATGCCAATTATTTGATGGTCTGACCGCATTCTGTCCCCTATCAACACTTTTTAAACTTTTGGTGCCAGCAAGAATGACAATAAAACAATAGTCAAGATGACTACAGTAGCTTGATTGAGCCTCCACCATGTATAGCTCACTAGGTCAGGATATTTAAGCCTCCATATAGCCACTAGTTCCAATATATCCATGATATTTGTGATTTCCTTAAGTGCCTAAGGGTTATAATTTGTTATGTGATTTACTTTACGATCGGTCAATTGAGGTATTTAAAACCGTATTATAATCTCCCACCATAATAATAGAGTCTTGTATTGCGTGTAGGCTTGAAAAAATATTATAATATAATTTCAAAGAAGTGTGGATCATCATTATTTGGACCTTATAGATTAATGAGCCAAATCTGTTTATGGTCCAATAACATATTTAAAAGAATCCATCTACCTTGTGGATCTGTTTGGACAATTTGCACATTCAGATCAAAATTACTGTTAAAACCTGTTGGGGATAGGGGGCAGTATTTGCACGGCCGGATAAAAAAACGTATCCGATTTAATCTGGTTACTACT
The DNA here is from genome assembly GCF_965601325.2 of Salmo salar. Classification (NCBI taxonomy): domain Eukaryota; kingdom Metazoa; phylum Chordata; class Actinopteri; order Salmoniformes; family Salmonidae; genus Salmo; species Salmo salar. The sequence goes on along the minus strand of NC_138294.1, from coordinate 59,903,436 downwards.
CCTGCCCAGTAACTAGAATATGCATATAATTAGTAGATTTGGATAGAAAACACCCTAAAGTTTCTAAAACTGTTTGAATGGTGTCTGTGAGTATAACAGAACTCATATGGCAGTCAAAACCCTGAGACAAATCCTAACAGGAAATGGAAATCTGATGTGTGGAAATCACTTCAAACATTTGCCATTGAAACACACAGGGGCTTATTAATCATTTAGCACTTCCTAAGGCTTCCACTAGATGTCGACAGTCTTTACAAAGTGGTTTGAGTCTTCTATGGTACAAACTGACCCAAAGAGAGGCTGTGGAACTTGGTCACAGGGGGAGGGCCATTTACTACAATGACGCGGCCGCCCATGGCTACCCTCCCCTTTCGAAACGTTTAGTAAGACAATGCAATCGTCCGCCTTGAATATTATTGAAGCTCTGGTTGAAAAAGGCCCTAAAGATTTATGTTATACAACGTTTGACATGTTTGAACGCTCTTAAATATATATATTTTTGCACATTCGTGACGACAAGTCCCACGCACTACGGTACATTTTGAGTAGCCTTCGGAACGCGCTAACAAGAAGGAACTATTGGGACATAAATTATTAACTTTTTCGAACAAAACTGTTGTGGACCTGGGAATTCCTGGAAGTGCCTTCTGATGAAGATAATCAAAGGTAAGGGAATATTTACAATAGTATTTTTGATGGTTGATGGTTCCAAGATGGAGCTAACATGAATCGCCTAGCCTATTTTTCTGAGCATACCAAGTCATTTATTGCAAAGTGTGATTTCCCAGTAAAGTTATTTTCAAATCTGGCAAAGCGGTGGCATTCACGAGATGTTAATCTATAATTCTTTGAATGACAATATTACATTTTAACAATGTTTTCGAATAGTAATTTTGTAAATTGTAGCCCTGATTCACCGGAAGCATTTGAGGGAAAAGATTTTCTGAACATCACGCGCCGATGTAAAATGCTGTTTTTACATATAAATATGAACTTTATCGAACAAAAAATGCATGTATTGTGTAACATGATGTCCTAGGAGTGTCATCTGATGAAGATTGTCAAAGGTTAGTGCTGCATTTAGCTGTGTTTTGGGTATTTGTGATGCATCTAGTTGCTTTGAAAATGGCTGTGTGATTATTTCTGGCTGGTTACTCTCCTAACATAATCTAATGTTTTGCTTTTGCTGTAAAGCCTTTTTGAAATCGGACAACGTGGTTCGATTCAGGAGAGGTGTATCTATAAAACGGTGTAAAATAGTCATATGTTTGAGAAATTGAAGTTATAGCATTTATGAGGTTTTGTATTTCGCACGACGCGATTCCACTGGCTGTTGACTAGGGTGGGACGCAAGCGTCCCACCTTGCCCAGACAGGTTAATTAATATCATCACCACTTTTTAGTTTCTTTGTCCATGGGAGAAGTATATTTCACTCCCCCAGTCCTTTTTCTACACAACTTCAACTAAAATGGTTGAATGAGTTTCCTGTAAACAATTGATATTATATTCCTTCTCTTTTAGCCAGGTAAATACTGATTGTGTTTTCTTATTATCTGCTAAGCCATTACAATTATAACTGTCTATACTTATTTCACCATTTTCCATAAGATACAAGTTTAAATTTTATTTATCAAAATACGTGTTCATAAACTTACCATTAAGAAGTACCATAATAATTGAGTGTCCGTATAGCTGTACCATGGTATTTGCACTGCTACTGAGTAAACTTCCAATTGTTCTCCACTATTCCACATGCTAAAACCTTCCCTCATCCCAAGATGGATTGTTGTCCCAGGGACTGGCAGACCACCCCTGTCCACCTGTATCTTAGGGCCTTTGAGAGATTGGAACCCATCCTTTAAAAAGAGCACAGTGCCACCCACAGAACAGAAGCAGATTAACTGCCAAAAGCATTTCCAACGCCCTCACCTCGATTGTATTGTATATAGTTATTTAAAAATATATATTAAAAGATCTTGCATATCTTAAACAAATAATACGCGTAATAATGTAGGCAGTTCATACGAAGGATTATTACCTATAACCAGGACTGTCATCACAAACATTACATTTTTGGCAAGCAATTATTGTGATTCATCCTGTATTGTCCCTAACATCATTATCCCATTGCAACAGATGTGGGATACATAGACACACGCACGCACACACGCCCGCACGCACCCCCACCCCACCCACCCACCCGCGCGCGCACACACACACACACACACACACACACACACACACACACACACACACACACACACACACACACACACACACACACACACACAGACACACACAGACACACACACACACTCTCCCCACCCTTCCCCCACAAACAACCACAAGCTCAGATGTTCCACTCTTGAGGGGGCAGTGCTGCTTTAGTGGGTCTCGTTTATCTTTCTTTCTTGGCTGCATATTGGCTACTTGCAGTAGGTCTATAAAAGAGATAAGGACTTCTCCTTAGTGTCTGGGTCGCTCAGGTGAGTGTATAGGGTATCGAGTTGGGGACCGTTCCATCATGATAGGACAATAAATCTCTTTATAGTTTTGGGTTTGGGACCGTTCCATCATGATAGGACAATAAATATATTTATAATTTATTTTGAAATGTATATCCCATATCTGCACAAAATTGAAAGTTCTCTCTGTCACAACTCCTGCTCGCAGACACACATGGGCTCTGGCATTTGCAACCATTTTCCTTTTTCACTCACTTAACTCCACACTTTCCATTAACAAAACACACACCCCACCTTCCATCCCAATACACCCGTACATACCCACATACTGCGCTTTCTATGTCCCATGTTGGCTTTTAAGTAGAAGGCTTTCTTTCATTGATCCCTAATATTCTGAACCCGTTCTGTCAATATAGTCTAGTGAGTCTGTCGACAAAATTCTAACTAAAAGGCACACCATAATTAAAGGGATGGCTTAATATAAATGTACTGAAAACCCTATTGATTGAAACTCCATGAGAAAATATGTTGGCCAGCAAGTGGGAGGGTTTTCAGAAGTTGAATTAAATGTATTCCGTGTTCAAGGTAGACACAACTGCAGAGCGCATTACGTGACTGAATAAGTTCACTGAATACCAGATACTGAAAAGTGAGTAGGAAAGGCATAAATTCCTAATGCCCCAATCTCGTACCGGGTCGGACACCGCTTTTCTTCCAGAACAGACTGAATTCGTTGGGGCATGGATTCTAAGGTGTGGCATTCAAACGTTGCTCAATTGGTATCAAGGGACCTAACGTGTACCAGAAAAACATTCCCCACACCATTACATCACCGCCACCAGCATGTACCGTTGACACCAGGCAGGATGGGGCCATGTTGCTTATGCCAAGCTTCTCAATTGTCCAGTGTTGGCGATCACGTACCCACTAGAGCCACTTCTTCTTGTTTTTAGCTGATAGGAGTGGAACCCGGTGTGTTGGTCGCCTGCTGCAATAGCCCATCCCTGTGACAAGGACCGACGAGATGTGAGTTCTGAGATGCCTTTTTGCAGACCACTGTTGTACTGCACCTTTATTTGCCTGTTTGTGGCCTGCCTGTTAGCTTGCACAATTCTTGCCATTCTTCTTCGACCTCTCTCATCAACGAGCCGTTTTCGCTCACAGGGCTGTTGCTGAATGGATGTTTTTTGTTTGTCGCACCATTCTCGGTAAACCCTAGCCACTGTCGTGCGTGAAAAAGCCCAGGAGGTCGGCGGTTTCTGAGATACTGGAACAGGTGCGCCTGGCACCAACTATCATACCATGCTCAAAGTTGCTTAGGTCACTCCCTTTGCCCATTTTAACTTTCAATCAAACAGTAACTGAATGACTCAATGCCTGTCTGCCTGTTTTATATAGAAAGCCATGACCACGTGATTCACTGTCTATAGGAGCAAACCATTTTTGTGAACGAGGTGGTGTACCTAATAAACTGACCACTGGTTCAGGTGATAATAAAACATGTTTTGTTAAGTAACGTTTTCCTCAACTTGTTTCTAACTTTATAGCAAGTCAAACTAGCTTGCAGAGCAGCTAGCTATCTAGCTAAAAGCTAGGCTAGGTTGAAGATGCAACTGTAGCAACCCCCATGCTTGAAAATATGAAGAGTGTTACTCAGTGATGTGTTGGATTTGCTGCAAACATATTTGTATTTAGGACAAAAAGTGAATTTCTTTGCCATTTTTTTTTTTCAGAATTACTTTAGTGCCTTGTTGCAAACAGGATGCATGTTTTGGAATATTTTTATTCTGTTGAGGCTTCATTCATTTTCTTATTTTAGTATTGTGGAGTAACTACAATGTTATTGATCCATCCTCAGTTTTCTCATATCACAACCTATTAAGCTCTTTAACTGTTTTAAATAACCATTGACTTCATGGTGAAATCCCTGAGCAGTTTCCGTCCTCTCTGGCAACTGAGTTAGGAAGGACGCCTGTAACTTTGTAGTGACTGGGTGAACTGATACACCAACCAACGCCTAATTAATAACTTCACCATACTCAAAGGGATATTCATTCAGCGTCTGTTTTTTTTTGTTTTTTTTTACACATTTACCAATCGGTGCACTTATTTACAAGGCATTGAAAAACCTCCCTAGTCTTTGTGGTTGAATCTGTGCTTGAAATTCACTACTCAATTGAGGGACCTTACAGATAATTGTATGTGTGGGGTACAGAGATTGGGTAGTCATTCGAAAATCATGTTAATCACTATAATTGACACGGAATGAGTCCATGCAACTCAATATGCGCACATTTTTACTACTGAACGTATTTAGGCTTGCCATAACAAAGGGGTTGAATACTTATTGACTCAAGACATTTCCGCTTTTTCTTCTGTATTATTATTTGCAAAATAAAATTCTCACTATTATGACATTATTATGACATTTAATCAATTTTAAATGTATGCTGTAATAACAAAATGTGGAAAAGGTAAAGGGGTGTGAATACTTTCTGAAGGCACTGCAATTGGCTTAACATTACTATTAAAATAGTAATCACTTATAGGAATGGGTAAATATTTGTTGCTAGCTATCCCATAAAGACATCACTGAAAACCACATATTTTCATCTCCTTCTGTGGTTTGGTCACTTCTTGTTCTTCAACGGACTCTGGCTGGCCTGAAGACTATGCAAAGTTTGGAAAAGTATGCAGGGTTCGTCTCACAATGGAGTCTTCAACTGCAAGGGAGCATTGCGATTCCACTCTGTTGTGGACGTCCCCATTTAAAAAAATGACTTCTTGCGCAACGTAACGGTGTGCCTATGGTTAATATGAACGAAGCATAAGTCTGAATCGGCCCCAAACTGCACAGACAAATAGAAAATTGAAGCTGCCTATTAGTCGTAAAGCTGATCCCCTGGCTGTGACCCCACTCTCCTAACACACCTAACACATGTACAGGTTACCTACTTGTACATACAGTGAAACAGGACTATATACCGTAAGCACCCCCTAATTATTATTATTATTATAATCAAATACAATTTTAATGGTCACATAAACACATTTTTAGCAGATGTTATTGCAGGTGTAGCGAAATATCAATTGCTATTGGGGATCTTAATAAAACAACAAAAAAACGAAGCCTATGTGATAACACTATCACTGAGCACAGTTTTCTTCCATTATATAACGTATCATAAACATGACATGATACTGTACATGGTTAAAGGGAACAACTCAAAGTGCTAATTTTCCTGTAGTGATGTGCTGTAGGTATACAGCATATACTTTTTTTCGTTTAAGTATTCAATCAGCAATTCACAACACATGCTTCTGTTTGGAGGATCCTAGTGAATACCTTATCATTCTTATAATGATGGCATGATTTCTCATTGTTTTTGTTTGAGATCGGCATTTAGGCGGTCAAACACAGAGAGGTGGAGCTGCTTACATTGCTACACTATATGCAGGTTGGGGTAACTGTTGGACATGTCATGACATTCACAGATTTGCATTTCTGTAGTCTAATCCTAGGCGTAAATCAGATCACTAGAAGGGGTTTTAGCAATCCTCTCCAATGCCTATAAGACTAAGAGAGACAGGGCAGTGTGCATCATCCCCAACATCTACTGTATAGGCAGAAGGCCTATTCTTCAACTGGAAGAATTTTTCAATTCTTCAACCCCTGAGTGAAATCTAAGTATGCCCTTGCCACTTCTTATTTTAAATGTATGTAGTTCTGTCCTTGAGCTGTTCTTGTCTATTAATGTTCTTGTCTATTAATATCATGTTTTATGTTTTGTGTGGAGCCCAGGAAGAGTAGCCGCTGCAGTAGCAACAGCTAATGGGGATCCTAATAAAACTAAAACAAAACTAAGCTTATGAGATAACACTTTTATCACTGAGCACTGTTTTCTGCCATGCCAGAAAAATCTGGTTACCATGGAGTAAAAAACCCATAAAAAACAGCAGTGATGTTGAAGTACAGTACTCTTCAAAACAACTAAATGATTAATAGTCAACATTTTGACAGACATCCTGAGTATGACACTTTCAGTGTTGAGTTGTGTGTGCTGGAGAAGCCACCGGCGTTATTTCCACCCAACATTTCAGATTTTATGGCCGGTGTGCTAGCTGAAAGAGATTACAGCAGGCAAACATGCGTAATTGCCAGTAATTTCAGACAGAATGATTCACAATGTTGCACGTCAGTAACCTTCCACGTTTTCATGTGTTGTTTAGAACATGTTTAGAGGGACCTTTGATGTATTCACACTGTATGTATGGTATGGGGCCCTGAGGTCTGTCTTGAGGGGCAAGTACCCATCAGGTTTGGTTTGAGTTCTCTCAACTCGCACATTGATGCTCAGATACAGCCCACACAAACCCACCTAACCACTAAATTTGACAAAATCACAGGATTTTGGACTGATCATTCTGAGTGTGTATGTGTGTCTCATATACTATGTGGCTCACTCTCTCTGTTCACCAGGGAGGAAAAAGTGACACAGAAGGCTAGAGGCCTGCCTGACTCAGAAAGGGAGGGGGATCCCTCAACAAATCTCTAATCTGGTCCAAGAGATGACACCATTGCCTGTGACAGACAGCATTAGTCAGTGACAGCTGACATCAAGAGATAGAGAGATCTGAAGGGAGATGTGGCCTGATAGGTTGATACATAGGAAGGAAATAGTTAATTGCCTTACTAATGGCACTCCACTGAACAGAGCACTACAGATCAATGTTGAGTTGCTGCCATCTGAATTCTTTAGTGCTAGAGGCCTCAGTCAACTCTGAAGTAAATTGATGTTATATTCAATAATCAATACGAATTTATGCATGGATACACATTTCTTAATTCAGAGACACTCATCTAAAAGTAACTAAATGTCAATGCATGTATTATGCATATCACAGATATGGCTATATGTGCCAATGCCTTGAGCAGTGCTACAGTATAATAAACAGAATAGCAAGCATTAGGGTTACTAAATAACTATCATTAATCCCTGTAGCTGTAGCTCAGTTGGTAGAGCATGGTGTTTGCAACGCCAGGGTTGTGGGTTCGATTCCCACGAGGGGCCAGCACAGAAAAAAAAAAATATGTATGTAATGTATGCATTCCCTACTGTAAGTCGCTCTGGATAAGAGCGTCTGCTAAATGACTAAAATGTAAAATGACAAAAATCTTTTTGAGTTTACAGGTGAAAACATCCATCTATCTTAAGACATTAACAATTCCTCAGGAACTGTGGTGCGAGAAAATGGAAGTGCCTAGAATAACGGGGAGCCCTCCTTTTTGACTGCAGGCTTTTTATTGAGGTGAGAAAATTCCAGAGCGGACACCAAAAACATGCATTAACATACCACTGCAAAGCCAAGGTTAGCGAACCCGGACCTTACTCACTTATTACCCGTATAACTACCCCTTTGGGAATATACATCTATAACGTTTGGCACACAGACCTCTAATAACGAGCAGGTAACAACTAGTCATTATGTGAGCTTCTAGCAGGAGATTTACAAATCTCAGGTTCAGTGGCGTTGGGCAGGTTCCTCTCGCTTGAAAATGGTTATTCCGTCAAGGGTATGGTGAGGTAAGCAATAAAGGTCTGTGATTTATTCCCGGCGGCCGATAATTACTGGTGTCTTGTCACCTGTCAAAATGAATGGACTGGGAGAGTCCGAGGCTCTATTCTCTCCATGCTCTCTCTACAACCGCAGCAGTAAATCTGATGTGCTCGTAAAGACATAAATCACATACAACTCTTGTGAGGAAGAGCGAGGCCTAGCTAGCTGCTCACTACTTGAAGCTGCATGACTCCATGTTGCAAGTAGGGAGTTGGACACGCCAAACACTTTCAATTACAATTGCATATAGAAGAGTATTGTGGTATATCAACAGGGTAGTTTGGTGTTGCTGTATGGACAATATGGTTGCCTTGAATAGACAATTGGATCAGCTATGGACTATAGAATCAGCCAAGCAATGGAAGTGCAGGACAAATAGGCTGGGAATTATTGACAGCTCAAACAGGGGCGGTTCTGGGGGGGGGGGGGGGGGGCGGGGGCAGGGGGGGCCAGTGCCCCTGTGACAACAATTTTGGACCCCCTTGTGGCCCCCCTAAATGTGGAGTATGAAATAATTTTTACATAACACATTTTTGCTATCGTTCTTTTTTTTACATCCATTATTAGACAGTGGCAACGCGGAACACTAATGATTATGAACATGGTCTTTTGCCTGCTAATGCCTGCAATGCAGTGAAGAAAATGATATGACAACAATAACGTCTAATGTAACTGGCCCCTCTAACAGTACAACTGGCCCCAGCTTGGCCCCCCCAGTTGAAATGGTCTAGAACCGCCACTGAGCTCAAATCAAAGTAATATGAAAAAAATGCTGCTTGCCACAGTCTGTATTCAGCTTTCTATATCTTTGTACATAGAGAAATCATGATTGAAGCTCTACATTGAATGAAATCAATGAAATTCAGATTCTCAATAAGTCTAGTATATTGATGTCATAACAAAACTGTTACGCAAAAATGAATTTTGCCACGCACCTCTGATCGATAGTTGTGATTGGTAAGAGCTGAAACCCTGGCCTTGTAGTAGCGTTGGCCTCGCTCAGCCGTGATATGTACCAGAAAATTAACAGAGCAGGAAGGAAACAATGTTTCTCAACAACCTCCAGTTTACCATGAGGGCCTACCCTTTAGTTACCTGACCCAACACACACACTTGGCCAGGAGCCTTGGATAAAGGTCAGGCCAATCACCTTTCACTGTGTCCACCAAAGCAACCGACGCAAAGGTCAATCCTGTGTATGCAGGGATTTCCCAACTCCAAAACATTTACTCCACACAGTTCAAAATACTGTTGTTTTCTGTGATGAGGTGAAACTTTTAGAATGTGCTCTTTCAATCTGTACAGTTGACATTCAATCTGTTTTGTTCAGCTGACATCCAAACTGTTCTGTTCAGTTGACATCCAATCTGTTCTGTTCAGTTGACATCCAAACTGTTCTGTTCAGTTGACATCCAAACTGTTCTGTTCAGTTGACATTCAATCTGTTCTGTTCAGCTGACATCCAATCTGTCCTGTTCAGTTGACATCTGATCTGTTCTGTTGAGTTGACATCCAATCTGTGCTGTTCAGTTGACACCCAATCTGTTCTGTTCAGTTGACATCCAATCTGTTCGTTCAGTTGACATCCAATCTGTTCTCTTCAGTTGTCATCCAATCTGTTCTGTTCAGTTGATATCTGACTCAGATAATCCACCTCATTTGGAACACAATCATCTGTACCTTATTCGGAGCATGGTAATCTGTATAACCCAATTCCACTAAGACACGAAACAGAATCTGAAACTTCCATCCAACCAGTTTGGACAAGACCTATCTTGATATCTCAAAAACCCAAAAAATGTAAAGCATTACCATGGAAAGGTTGAGTTGATGGCTCTAGCCCAGTCAGGCGAGCTAGCAGTGATTGCAGGTTCTAATTGTAAAATATTTGCCTTCATTTTTCCTTGGCTTTGAAGTCCAGGCCGTGCTCTGCTCCTGTCCTCAGGTGCTGCCCAGGCCTGATTTATGAGGATAGGGTTCCACAGGAGTCCCCCTAAATTATATGGCCCTTAAACCTAAAGATAGAGAGAAGGAGAAAGAGAGAGAGAGAGAGAAATGGGGGAGTGAATCGAAGGGAATCGCCACTCTGTAGACAGGTAATTACATGGACAAATCCCTCCTTCCCTCTCCCACATTGGTGAGATGAGGGGAAATGAACACAACACAGATTAGGCTGCTATTTGATAAACACACAATTTGTCATGGATGTCCTGCGACTAATTTTCATGGAACTCCCCCATTAAGATCAACATCAGAAAACCCCTCACTCTACCCCCGTACCATTCAATGCAACATGTGACTAGTAGGCCACAAAATAATAGGTATTTGAGGGGAAATAAATGTATTTGTGGATTTACATCGAAGCAAGCTTCATACATTGGAGCACACTCTTAGAGTCAAAGTGATTAATCAATGGCCTAGATACGGTATATACCAAAAATAATCAATAGGTGGATGTCAAGAAAAAGTCAATTGTCATGCCAAAAATGAGCACTTTGCTTTTGATTGTTATGTACTACAAGGATGTGGAACTGCTGAAACACTTAGAGATCCTGTAAGGTATGAGAGGGAGTGTCTGTGGAGGAGGAGAAGGAGGAGGAGGAGGTGACAGCGCCATTTGCCTGGAGGGTGCCCATAAACCAGGTAGAGAGAGAGAGAGCACCATTCCTCATGGGTGACTGTACCATGTGACTGGAGGAGGAGGGCTGGCTTTAAAAAGCAGGCAGGGCCGTCCCGCGGAGACATAGGTAATCACAGGGCACCAGGAGAGGAGGAGGAGACAAGGGCTGTCAGGACACAGCACCCAACAACGTTCCGACTGACAGCTCTGTGAAAGACGCCGCAAAACACAGCACCCAACACCAACCTGACAGGCAGCCCCGCAGAACAAGCCACGGATCGACAGCAAAGGAGGTCCTGGCACCGCAACGGCAACTTTGCGAACACTCCAGCAACTACTAAGTAGTCAGTGGCTACAGAGAAACTACAACAACAACTTTCACCATAGCTCCACGGCCAGCCAGTGATGATGATCTGCAGAAACCTGGCAGGGTCAGAGGAGTTCTCTGAGGAGGAGCTGGAGCTGCGCATGCTGGATCAGGGGGAGGATGACGAAGGGAGCGACGGAAACCCCAAGGGCCCCTTCCAGAACAGTGAGGGTTCAGCCAGCAGCCCCCCCAGCGACGATCCTGAGGAGGGCCAGGCCAAGAAGCGCAGCCGCCCAGTCCGCTCCAAGGCCCGCCGTGTGGCTGCCAACGTCCGTGAGCGCAAACGCATCCTGGACTACAACCAGGCCTTCAACGCTCTACGTGTGGCTCTCAAACACGACCTTAGCGGCAAGAGGCTCTCCAAGATTTCCACCCTGCAGAGGGCCATCAACCGCATCTCAGCCCTGTCTGTCTTCCTCAGCTCCAACCCCCCCAGTAAGCCCTGCTCCCACCGGGAGTGCCACAGGCCGGCTGGGGGGCCATTGGCGGTGGGAATGGTGAGGACGTCACGGCTGGACCCGCCCAGGGTGACAGTCGCTCCTCGCCAGGAGCCCCAAAGCTACATCTCCTGGCACCAGGCATCACTTCCCCACCAGATAGAGCCCCAGCAGGGCACCCATCCTCACAGGCTGCCAACAGAGACACACCTCTTCATGGACAGCATGGGCTCCTCGTGCCCACCCTCACCACACTACCCCTGCTACTCTGCCGAGGGCCAGTTGTACCCCTTACACGGACACTGTGGGAAAGGGAACCCCTTGGAGCAGCCGCCCAGCTCTATCAGGTACACCCAGGTGGGCGAGGGGCTGGGGTACCAGACGGGGGTGTGGGCCTCCTGCGCTCAGGGCTACATGGACGCGTTTGTGGAGCCATCTCCAGCCTTGGGCCTCCCCTGGCAGGTGAGCTACCTCCAGGAGACAGCAGGCCCCCAGCACAACCTGTCCCTGCTCTGACACTAGGACCAGACACATTAGAGCCTAGCTATCCACCACTATGACCCCTGAAGCCTGGAGAATAGACCAGCCAACTGTCCAAATGATCTCAGGGAAAAATAAGAAAAAGTGAGCTTCATGTGCTCTCACTGTTGCAATGAATTCAGTATTACAGTGCTACTCTCTAAAGTAGAGCAGAGTCACTGATTTAAATGTGTTATCTAACAATGTAAATATGATTGTCATATCTTGAATGCAATGGCAATGTACATTTCAGCATGTTTTAAACATGACCATTCAAACCTAGTTTTTTATTTCAAATTATAAAGCCAATTAATGTTATTCTAATAGATGGAAAACTTTCATCTGCTCAAAACACACCCTTCACTTGTCCAAAATGTTGAATGTCCGAACATATAGCCGCAATCCTCTTTACAAAACCAAAGAACAAACTTATTTGAGTTTGGATGCTACAGTTTGTGTACTAAAGTTTTGAAACTTCTTAATAAAACGTTTTTTTTGAAATATGACTTACGAGTGAGTAGGTGTTCTGTCTCTGTCTTTGCAGAGAGTCTTTACAGTTTGCATGAAGCTTGTGCGTGTATGTGTATGTGTGTGCTCGTGCACATGTTGATTATAGCCTTGAGGTCTGTACTCTATAGCCTCTATCTTCCCAGGGTCTCAGCTGACAAGGGTCCCTCTCCTAGATGAGAAATGGGTTTGCTTGCCCATTCTTGACATATTTCCAGGAAAAGAGAAGCCAAGGTTCTGTTTACATGCCAAAATAAAAGCCCGAACCAATAGGCAGTGGTGCAACACCACCTCTTCTGTTCACATTGTGGAATCATTGAGGAATGCTGGGACTAACAAATGTGTGTTTTTCTTTGTTTTTTGGTGTGTGCATGTGTATGCGGGTATGTATGTGTTCATCAGTGGAGACTTCTCAAAAGAGGAAGGGGAGGATCATCCTCCTCAGTGAATTTCATAACAATAAAAATAGTGAAACGTTAAAAAAGTGATCCTTTGTAGATTAAACTATACTAAATATATTCATGTCACCAAATAATTGATTAAAACACTGTTTTGGAATGAAGGCCTTCAGTAGCCTCGGCAACACTCTGTAGCGTAACACCTTAGTGTAGCCGAAAGACAGCTAACGTCTGTCCCCCTCTGGGTATGTTGACTTCAATACAAAACCTAGGAGGCTCATGGTTCTCACGCTCTTCGATAGACTTACACAGTAATTATGACAACTTCTGGAGGACATCCTCCAACTTATCTGAGCTCTTGCAGCATGAACTGACATGTTGTCCACCCAATCAAAGGATCAGATAATGAATATAGTACTGAAAGCATAAGCTACATCTAGCTAGCAGAGCAGTGAATAAAATGGGGTGAATAGTTGACTAAAAGAGAAAGACAATAGTTGATCAGTTTTGAACAAATTCGTTTCTTCCTAAATGAAGGAGAAGCAAGAAAGAGAGAGTTACGTTTTTTTTAAAACTTTCCCTTAGCTAGCAAATGCAGCCTACTCAAACACACGGCACAAACAGAGAGGGATGCTATGTTAGCAAGCTGGCTATGGCTATCCAACACTGGATCTCTTCCAAGTCAAGGTAAGCTTTTGGTTTTATTAATTTATTGCCACCGGGGCCCGCCAGTTTAACCGCTAAACTGCTTATGCAGTTAGCTAGATTAGCCTACTCAAACACTTGGCTCAAATAGAGAGGGATGCTATGTTAGCTAGCTGGCTATGGCTAACTAACACTGGAACTCTTCCAAGTCAATGTAACCTTTTGGTTTTATAAATGTATTGCCATTACACTAGGCCCTGGTGTAATTGCTAAACTGCTTTGATTGTAGCGGGTTTACTAACGCGTTAGTTCTAGTAGTTCTAGTTGACTATGACGTGACAATGAGGTAGGCTGTGTGTAGCGGTTAGGGGTCATGATATGAAGGTTTGGCTAGGAAAGGTTTTTTCTCCTGGTCACAGACAGACTGACGTCCACAAGCGAAGGGAAAAGGTGAGAGGAGGAGAGCACTTATATAGATGCGAGAAGGAATTATACATACAACGAGCAAAGCGATCATGCTGTTTTTATGTGGCTGCTATGAAAGTGAACTGTTTGCATGTGATCAGGGGTGTATACATTCCTCCGATTCTGTTGAAAAACGTTTCTTAAACGGAAGCAAACAGAACAAAACATACCTCAATTTGTCCAATAGAAACTCTCATTTGGAACTGTTGGACTAATGATTACACCCTAGATCAGCTAGATGCAGGCAAGAGTGTGCACGGCGGTATTGAATGTGTCACTGACTGCCACTTTGTTTACTCAAAATTCTCTCGACCTGTGCACCTAAACTTACATTCATAGGCTAGGTGGTAGCAATCTCAGGATGGGTACAGGGAACATAATCGTCCCTCATCTTAAACGGCACCGACCGCCACTGGTGTTCATGTGCATTGCATAAGGATGAGCTAGTGTCAATGAGCATGCCTATGTTTGTACCTACACTTCCACATAAACTTAGATCAAATAATCAAATACAACAACTATGCAATACTACACAGTGGTCCACTCCACAGTACCTACTACCTATAAGACAAAATACCAACAGCCCCAGAAGACGTGGAGTGAAGTCTAACATCTCCCCACCCCATCCTACCGTCCAACCTGCACCTGTACTCACAACAGCTACCTACTCCCCTGTGTGGGTGTTTGAACGGTTGTGTGAGAACACCGTTTGAACACCATGGAGGTCTGCCAGGATGGGCCTTGGGCTGACACTGAAAGGAGCTGGCCTGAGGAGAGCTACTGTACAAAACACTCAGTGTAGAGCCTGTAAGTGTGTGCCCGTATGTGTGCATGTGTGTGGTGGTTGTGTGTGTGTGTCTGTTGAAGGGTGGAGAGTGGATAGAGATGTATAGAAGAGAAAGAGGCGGATGAGAATGAGAGGGAGACATAATTTCAGTCTTTTGCTCCTTCATTCACAGACGTGATTCACTGGAAAACCTTGACTCACGAAATCTCATCATAGACACATTCGACTGACAGATTGTGGTGACGGCATGTCTTCACACCTACTGTGGCAAAAAGCCAAGCCAACCCTGCCTAGCTGTTTGCATGCTCGTCTATGTAGGTCACCTGTATATAATAGCGTGAAGGTGTGTCTGTCCACTCTCCACCATGTGCAAAATACTAGTCAATCTCAACCTGATATCATGTAAGGGTATTAATGGTGCAGTTTGCGGTGGACCATGGACACACTTTCACCCAAGTTTAAACCACTTTATATATCACCCAAGTATATACCACAGTATAAACTGGGTGGTTCGAGCCCTAAATGCTGATTGGCTGACAGCCATGGTATATCAGACCATATACCATGGGTATGACAAAATATTTATTTTTACAGCTCTAATTACATTGGTAACCAGTTTATAATAGCAATAAGGCACCTCGGGGGTTTGTGATATATAGCTAATATACCACATCCAGGTGAAAACTATGATCACTTATTGATGTCACTTGTTAAATCTACTTCAATCAGTGTAGACGAAGGGGAGAGACAGGTTAACAAAGGATTTTTAAGCCTTGAGACAATTGAGACATTGATTGTGTATGTGTGCCATTCAGAGGGTGAATAGGCAAGACAACATTTTTAAGTGCCTTTGAACGGGGTATTGTAGTACACTCTTAGAAAAAAGGGTTCCAAAAGGGTTCTTTGGCTGTTCCCATAGGAGAACCATTTATGGTTCCATGTAGAACCCTTTTTGGTTCCAGGTAGAACTCCTTTGGGTTCCATGTAGAATATGCCGTGTAAAGGGTTCTACATGGAACTCAAAAGGGTTCTACCTGGAACCAAAAAAGGTTATTCAAAGGATTCTCCTATGGAGACTGCTGAGTCGAAGAACCCTTTTTGCTTCTAGAAAGCACTTTTTTTCTAAGAGTGTAGGTGCCAGGCACACAGGTTTGTGTCAAGAACTGCAACGCTGTTGGGTTTTTCACGCTCAACAGTTTCTCTTGTGTTTCAAGAATGGTCCACCACCCAAAGGACAACTGTGGGAAGCATAGGAGTCAACATGGGCCAGCATCCCTGTGGAACTCTTTTGACACCTTGTAGAGTCCATCCCGCAACGAACTGAGGCTGTTCTGAGGGCCCAAACTTTCTGTCATCAAGGCAAAGGGTGGCTACTTTGAAGAATCTCAAATATAAAATATATTTTGATTTGTTTAACACTTTTTTTGGTTACTACATGATTCCATATGTGCTATTTCATAGTTTTGATATCTTCACTACTATTCTACAATATAGAAAATAGTACAAATAAAGAAAAACCCTTCAATGACTAGGTGTGTCCAAACCTTTGACTGGTACTGTACATATATATTTATATATCACGTATATGATGGGAGTCAGGAAGCAGGTGAGTTTAATATGAAAAATGCAAAGAAACAAAACATGAGATGCGTACAGAACATGAATGGAAACAACACTGCTTGATGACTTAGGCTATAGAGGGCTAAATAAAGGGAGAGTAATTAATGTGATAATGAAGTCCAGGTGTGCTTAAAGATGGGGAGCAGGTGTGCGTAACGAGATAGCCAGGGCTGGCACGTGACTCCAGCCGCAGGACGACGCCAGCCAGGGGGATGGCCCCGAGGGCAAGGATCGGGCCGGTCTGGACGGCGGAGATGTAAACCTCGGATGATGTTGGGGTCCAAGATGTCGGCCACCAGGACCCAACATCGCTCCTCTCGGCCGTACCCCTCTCAGTCCACCAGGTACTGGAGCCGACCCCCACAACGTCGGGAGTCCAGGAGGGACCTGACGGCATAGGCAGGAGTCCCATCCAGGGGGGGACGACACCAGCCAGGGAACCAGGAATCACCGGCCTGAGGAGGGAGACATGAAAAGAGGGTGATATCCGATAGTTGGTATCTGGTAGTTGCTGGTGATCGCATCTGGCTCCCCACCAGGAACCTCCCGCTCAGCCTGCCCTGCCAGAAGCTGAGCCCCCGGTTTGTGGGGCCCTTCAAGGTCTTCCGGAGGGTCAATGACGTAACTTATAGCTTACTCTGTATATATATATTTGTGTGAGAACATATTTGTTGCTCTACATAGTGTATGTGGATTCTGAAATTCTTTGTCGATATATTCTGTCTGTTTCATGTTTATCGTCTATATTCTGTCTGTAGATCCTGTTTTTGTTTTTTTTACCCTTATTTTACCAGGTAAGTTGACTGAGGACACATTCTCATTTACAGCAACGACCTGGGGGACAGTTACAGGGGAGATGAGATGGGATGAATGAGTAAATTGGAAGCTGGGGATGATTAGGCGGCCATGATGGTATGACGGCCAGATTGGGAATTTAGCTAGGACACCCGAATTAACAACACTACTCTTACGATAAGTGCCATGGGATCTTTAGTGACCACAGAGAGTCAGGACACCCGTTTAATGTCCCATCCGAAAGACAGCACCCTACACAGGGTAATGTTCCCACTACACTGGGGCATTGGGATATACAGTATATACAGTGTATATATAAGAGTGCCTCCTGCTGGCCATCCAACACAACTTCCAGCAGCATCTGGTCTCCTATCCAGGGACTGACCAGGACCAACCCTGCTTAGCTTCACCATAGAAAATTCAGAGTATATGTAAGTGTGCTTGGCGAATAAAGTTGATGCTGATTCTAAAGTTACCTTGATAACTAATTGATCCTGCTTTGTAGTATACCCCTAAGGCATACTAATAGAAGATTCAGCTGTATTGGTTGTTTGTATTGGTATGGTAACTAGAGGGCAGCTTCCATTCAGTTTGATTTCAACAGAGACTTGTTAAAGAGATTTTCCATTATTCTTTTGTATACATTTTTTGCCAGTAGTTCTGAAAGTAGCGCTCACAAGCCAAAAGTGGCCCCTAAAAATGGAATACTACATCACCTATATGCACATATGTGCACCACATCATTGCTCTCTCTCTCGCTCTGCTGTGTCTGCATCTTGCTAGCTGTCGCTCAAATGTCAAGGGGCTGAAGCTCATTGCAGGCCCAAGTGAAGGAAAATGTAGGGAAAATGGCGCCGTGCATCTTCCAGCAAACCTTTCTTTCAAAGTTGCTTTCAAACTAGGGATTTCATGCCTAATTGAGGTAAGACAGTAATTCTGCTCATAAGCAGTTTCTGCCTATCTTCATACTGCACTGTCTTCAGTGTTATTGTGTGTAGCTACATTTTCTAGCTAGCTACTACCTAGCCAGTCAGCCCAGATAGAGCATTGCATTGTGGGTTTTGTCGTCAACTTGAGCTGCAACAGATTTCCACAACAATTTTCACGTTGCT
This sequence comes from Salmo salar, assembly GCF_965601325.2. NCBI lineage: Eukaryota > Metazoa > Chordata > Actinopteri > Salmoniformes > Salmonidae > Salmo > Salmo salar. The sequence continues at coordinate 59,885,079 of NC_138294.1, read as the reverse complement.
ACCAACCTTGTTATAACGACAAAATGAAACATTTGTTCACAAAAAATATTGTTTAACACTGTTAATCATAGGAATTAATGGTTTGCATGGATTATCGCTTTAAGTTAAGACTTTGCTTCCTTCTTTTCAATCTATGCAAATTGAAGCTTAAGTTTCATGGCATTGTAGTGAATTCAGGGGGTAACCTGACTGGGATTTGAACTCAGGTCCCTGCGACTTTCAGGCCATCAATTTAGCTATCACACAAAGAAATCCAAGCCTCTTTATGTTGTCACTAGGTGTTGTACTAATCCACTAATGTCACTAGACTTGCTAAAGTATTTTGAACACACATTCCCGTCACAATGACTGTACGTACATATCCCAACCAGAATCCATGGATTACAGGCAACATCCGCATCGATGTCCGCATCCCTCAGGGATGTGTACTTAGCCCCCTCCTGTATTCCCTGTTCCCCCACGACTGCGTGGCCAAACATGACTCCAACACCATCTTTAAATTTGCTGGCGACACAACAGTGGTAGGCCTGATCACCAACAACGATGAGACGGCCTATAGGGAGGAGGTCAGAGAACTGGCAGTGTGGTGCCAGGACAACAACCTCTCCCTCAATGTGAGCAAAACAAAGGAGCTGATCGTGGACTACAGGAAAAGGTGGGCCGAACAGGCCCCCATTAACATTGACGGGGCTGTAGTGGAGTGGTTTGAGAGTTTCACGTTCCTTGGTGTCCACATCACCAATGAACTATCATGGTCCAAACATACCAAGACAGTCGTGAAGAGGGCACGACAAAACCTTTCCCCCTCAGGAGACTGAAAAGATTTGGCATGGGTCCCCAGATCCTCAAAAGGTTCTACAGCTGCACCATCGAGAGCATCCTGACCGGTTGCATCACCGCCTGGTATGGCAACTGCTCGGCATCTGACCGTAAGTCGCTACAGAGGGTAGTGCGAACGGCCCAGTACATCACTGGGGCCAAGCTTCCTGCCATCCAGGCCCTATATAATAGGCGGTGTCAGAGGAAAGCCTATAAAATTGTCAGACTCCAGTCTCCCAAGTTATAGACTGTTACCGCACGGCAAGCGCTACCGGAGCGCCAAGTCTAGGACCAAAAGGCTCCTCAACAACTTCTACCCCCAAGCCATTAGACTGCTGAATAATTCATAAAAATCGCCACCGGACAATTTACATTGACCCCCACCCCTCTTGTACACTGCTGCTACTCGCTGTTTGTTTGTTATCTATGCATAGTCACTTACAGATTACCTCAACTAGCCTGTACCCCTGCACACTGACTCGGTAGAAGTGCCCCCTGTATATAGCCTCGTTTTTGTTATTCTTATTGTGTAACTTTTTATTATTACTTTTTATTTTAGCCTACTTGGTAAATATTTTCTTCTTCTTGAACTGCGCTGTTGGTTAAGGGCTTGTAAGTAAGCATTTCACTGTAAAGTCTACACTTGTTGTATTCGGTGCATGTGGTAAATAAAGTTTGATGTGATGTTGTGTGGACTAAAACATCACAAAGCATGATCAAATTAATTAGCCGGCTACAGTAATTTTGAGAAACATTGAGATGTAGTTTGGCTGATTTACCTTTTGATGAGCAGCCAGCTATACTGTAAGTCTTTCTAAACTCTGAAATATTGAGTTATTTCAGAATGAAAGTTACCTGGCCAGCGCATCATGCTTCGTGATGTTATGTTAGCTAACTATCCCCAGTTAGATAATGTTTTTTCACTTATTGCATCTGCATGCTTGTTGCGTTCTCCCAGGTTTCCATTAGTTACCCACAGCCACAAAGTAAAAATTGTTCATATTGTAAAAATCCATGAAACAAAAATGTGCTATTTGATCTTAATTTAAGGTTATGGTTTAGGCATAAGGTTAGCAGTGTGGTTAATGTTAATGTTAGCGCTTTATGACTTTGTAGTTGTGGAAACTAGTGATGACTGTTCTCCCTGGTGCCCTCGTTTGATCGTGAGCAGGCTGCTCGTTCTAAATAGTATAATCTAATCTGTTCAATACAGTGGCAGCATGTGCAGCAGTGGTCATTCAGTTTTTGACATGAAAAAGTGAAATAGGTGTATTTATGCTGCTGTTCAAATGCACAGATCACTTTACATATCGTCTCAAAGAAACTACTGGTCATTTGAAAACTTGGCATCATATTTCTGTCATGCTGATTTGTTGACAACTTCAACCACCTCACGCCCTGGATATTCAGACAATCAGTGGCTGCCGCTGCCTAGACTTCATCCAGAAAGAGCATCATCTCCAAGGCCAGGCTTCTCATGTTGTGACTAACCAGAGATTTTACCTCAATACCTAAACACGTAAACTCATCAGCGATGTATCTGTCAGACAACTCCGCCTCCATGACGTCCGCCGCTACCGACCTGACGGAAAGAAAAGAAAACAAGATACCCGTGTGAGAGAAACGATGCCAAAACGCTGAGCGGTGTGTTTAGCGTGTGTGTGTAAGATGCATAAATGAGTCACCTGCCTGGACCGCCTTTCCAGTAAAAGGAGACAAGAGGACTGACTTCACACCTTAAACCCACCCCGACAACTAGGGCAATTCAGGTCAGACACACACACACACACACACACACACACACACACACACACACACACACACACACACACACACACACACACACACACACACACACACACACACACACACACACACACACACACTACATTCACACAAGCATTCTCTCTCTAGCACACACGGCGGGCACATATACACGCACACACACAGGCCTTCATATTCACAGTAGTACAGACACCCATGGCACTATGACATCACCAAACACAGAGTAAGGTAGCTTCAGGGCATCTGACACCCTTAGCTTGTTCCCAAGACATGTATAAACAAACTGATAGCTGCTTACTTTCCTACCTTCTCACTCACAGCACCCAATTACTACCAGTAACTATGACAGTTAAATTATATGGCAAACCTTTTCACTTCAGATTATTTTGTCACGTTCTCATGAAGATTCCAATGGGCAGTTTCACTGAGGAACACTAGGTGGTGCAATAGGGCAGTAGTGTTCAATGGAATATGGATGCATTATACCTGAAGTGTTCTCAGGTAGAGAACGAGTGCGTTCTACATTTTTTGCGATTACATGTGATAACCAACTGATGGCAGCACCACACTAAGTTAGTACTTCATTCCATTCACACATTTAGCCTAAATCATGTGATTGATGGGATATAATTTCAGTGGTTATAATTGTTCTTACAGTGTCAGTTGTAATATATATGGAAAAGGTGAAGTGGGGAGCATGGATTTGATTGAGTGCCGGGGGTTAACTTGGTGCATTCAGGCATGGAGAATGTTTCTAACTACATTTCAAAGGAGCAGATTCACTTGTAGGTGACTAGGTAAGCATGCCTCGGTCTTGGCCTATACACCTACATACTAATGGTGTTCCAAGTATTATTTTCTTTAGACTGCACATTTCAGAAGATTGCTATATCATATCAACAAGGTTCCGGACACGTTTAAACACTTTCCTGGACGTGGTGAGATCTGATCATCTGTGCATTGTGAATGCAATAAAGACGTTCTGCAACGTGCCCACTGTCTCAGACCTGTCTTCCATTTCCTCTGACCTAACTTTCACCAGTCTCGTATACACCATCCCCCCTCTGATGGATGAGACGGTAGGTTGTGGTGCTACTCTGGAGGTAGGAGGGGGAAGAAGAAATATAGGCCTACTGTAACAGAGACTTCCTCCCTCTCCTTCCCTGTCTCTCAGACAGTCTCCCCTCCCTCTCTCCTGGACCCTAACAGGCAGCTGACAGACAGGAGAGAGCTCATTTTTCAGCGCATCCTTCAGCTCAGACATCAAGAGTACAGATCCAAGGCCATCAACTCCACTATTACTCCAGGCATAAGAAGCCACATGTGGGTGGGGAGCCAACCTTACTATACTTCTCCACAAAAAGGAGTATGTGTATCTGTATGTATGTATGTATGTATGTATGTATGTATGTATGTATGTATGTATGTATGTATGTATGTATGTATGTGTGTGTGTGTGTGTGTGTGTTACGCTACACAGTGGGAAGGGCATTCTCCAACGCCATGCCAACCTGTCCTAACCATTTATCAATCTATGTGTTCTCCTCTGGACACTCCCCTCATGTCATCATACATACATCACTATAGACAGCCCGTCAATAGCATGATACTCTAGGGGACGTGATACCAGTTTGCTTCAGCTTGGAGGGCAGCAGTAGGACATTACATTTCTAGGTCATAACCTGACCGCAACATCAACATGTCGGGTACGGAGACCTGGGAAGAAGTTGAGTGACACATCTCCCAAGGCACCATGGTTACACTGCTTGGCTAGTAGAACAAAGACATAGATATTGAGCCGCCCACCCTCCCTGGTTTTATCCTATACTCTGAGAGGAAGATTGCAGTCCTGTTCTGAGTTTGCAGTGTGCTGGTGGCTGTGTTAAGGTGATATCTTTGGCTTGCCTCTCTCTAGCCCCGTTTATACCTGGTGCTAACATGGGTCCTTTGTCCTGATCTAGTCTACATTCTGAAATGTGTCTACACATGGTATTAAAATGTGTCTTTTATGGGCCTCCCGAGTGGCGCAGCGGTCTAAGGCATTGAACGGTACTCCCATAGGGCAGTGCATAATTGGCCCAGCGTTGTCCGGGTTAGGGGAGGGCATGGCCGGGGGGGCTTTACTCGGCTCATCGCGCTCTAGAGACTCCTTGTGGCGGGCCGGGCGGCTGCAGGCTGACTTTGGTTGAACGGTGTTTCCTCCAACACATTGGTGCTTCCGGGTTAAGTGGGCGGGTGTTAAGAAGCGGTTTTTGCGGGTCATGTTTCGGAGGACGCCAGACTCGACCTTTGCCTCTCCCGAGCAAGTTGCAGCGATGAGACAATATTGAAATTGTGGTAAAAAATAACAAAATTCTATAAATAATATGTCTGTTATCCATCCACTGTATCTGCATTGTAACCATATTTCCTGGTCCCTTCCTTTATGCTAATTATATCACAGATATGTTTCCAAAATAATATTTATTTATTTATTGGAAAACACATATTGATGTAATCAGTCAATTGTGCCACATGTCAATGACTTTATAGGGCGGAATAAGTAAGGGATAATCAACGAGGGGCTATGCGTTCTATGGAAAATAATGAATGACATGTAAGGTGTGAATGACATGTAACATTGCATTATTTTCAAGAGAACGCAGAGAGCTCCGAGTTGATTACCCTGTATTACATTCCCCTGTTATACGTACCATGGCTATAAGTTAACACAGTTGCTGCTAGAAATGTGTTCATTTGCAGGTAGAAATGTGTTCAAAATCCACTGAAGTAGCTACAAATTTAGTAGATAGCTACAGTAGTTGCCTTGGTAACAAACCTACTTGCTAGTTTAGCTAACCAAACCATCAGTCCTAGCTTGCTATTATGAAAATCGAATTCAACAGTGCCAATAATGTTTTCAATTCAACTTTTGCTCTCAAAAGCAGCTCAAACATAGAATATGTAAGAATGAACTATAACCATTGAATTCTACCATGTTGATATACCGTGAGTTATAGGGAAACAATGCACGCTCTAGAATGCCCTTCAAGGAAATCAGAAACTAGTATTCAATAATGCCATGGTATAATGATGATTTAAATGGCTTCTCTGTCCAGATCGGTCAACACTTGTAAGATATACAGACACAATGTGTGTCTGACTACCTCCGGAGTTGGGCAGGATGATCTGATCACAATCGGATCACAATATGTCTTTTTGATTGTCTACACCTGTCTAAAAATGTGGGCACAATCAGAATGTGGACAAGATCAGGACAAAAGACGAAAGTTAGAACCAGGTATAAACAGGGCTTCTATGACTGTTCTGAATGTGTGATTGGTCACAGCAGGGCTCCTGCTAGCAGTGTTTAAACCAATACTAAAGCATGCTGGGCCAGTGTGTGTCATCTCAGCAAACCAGGGTCCAAACAATAATTTGTTTTCTTTCAAATACTTTAGCTGCACTTGATTGATCATGCTTGGCACAAGGGAACTAATGGAACAGACCCAAAAGTGCAAACCCCGCACATCTGGCACTCCAGGCAAGCTGAATCATACGCACAAATGTATTTTAAAGACAGCAAAATTGTAATGGCTGTCGTATAGAGGGGACCAAGGCGCACCGTGTTGAGTGCTCATAATTACGTTTATTTAAACTCAGAACACTAAAGAAAATAAAGAGAAAACGAACAGCTAACAGTTCTGTCAGGTACTGAAGTCTACACAGAACACAACTAAACAGAATACAACTGCCCACAAACACAGGTGAAAAAAACCCCGACTTAAGTATGATCTACTATTAGAGACAACGAGGACCATCTGCCTCCAATTGGAGATCATCCCAAAAAACAACAACATAGAAATAGAAACCTAGAACTTAAACATAGAAATACAAAACATAGAAAAACACAAAACACCCCCTGTCACGCCCTGACCTACTCTACCATAGAAAATAACATCTTACTATGGTCAGGACGTGACAAAAATACTATTTGAACCCAGGTCTGCATCTCAGTCCTGATACGTTTTTAACATGGTCAACAATCGTTCCCTGCTGTTTTTCCCTCATCTCGATCACTTGATATTTACTTTGATTATGACTCATTGACTCAGTCCAATGACTCAGTTTTATTTCGATTCCATTTGAAAAACCCTGCCATTATTCACTGGCAGTAGTTAGTGCTTAAATATGCTGCAAAAGAAAATAATCAGGAAATGGCAAAATGAACAAACAGAAAATACTTAATTCGTCATTACAGTTACCAGTGTCTCTACATCAAGGTATTGTTTGATCTTCCCTTGCGGATGTCTTAATAGCTATGTATTTTTGTCATTGGTGGTGGGGTGCTATGCTATTAGGTCCTCATTCTTTTCCCCTTCTTTCCTCTCTTTCTGGGAATTAGAGGCCTTGAGCTCACCTATCGATCGCTCGTCAAAACTGCTCCGAGGACAGTCTGTTCCAATTAAACACACATCACAAGTGTTGTGGAGAAAATCGGATAAAAACACTGTCTGGAAAAACATCTAGGGCATCCTTCAAATGTCAGCCTCCAGACGAGCCCTCAGAGAGCCTTGCTCTTCAGATCTCTGTTTAGAACTTTCTTACTGAAAGATACCAACCAACAACGTTACCACGGCTAAAACCACACACAAATATTAAACATATTTCAAAATATAGTGGTGCTACATTAAAAAGACAGACATTTAATTGTGAATATATTACTATAAGGAGATCTACAGTATGTACTGTAGATGAATACCGGTAGGTCTCTTATCTTTCATCAGATGAGGACAAAAGGCTATATCTATGAAAGGAAGAATTCCCTCAATCTATACTTTGTGGAGTTTTATTCTCCTCTCTGAAGCAAATGATCAGATGTTTCTATACTTCATGCCTTTGCTATTGACAGCTCCGCTGCCATAGAATTATCCTGAAAACAATCCACAAGATGCCTCCCTCTGCCACTGCCTCCCACTCTGAGGAAGATGAACTCCCATAACCTCTGAGCGCTTAAAGTGGAGGCAGAGACACAGACACTGCAGTGCATTTCTTACACAAATACTGGATTCTGGATGTTGGTTGACTGCAGTTAATCATTTCATAATCTAGCAGTCACTTCTTCAGAAGACACCGACCCAAAGCAGTAACATGCCCAGTTAACCACATGACATTGAAGTACAGCATGCAGGTCTGCCTGCATGCACTGATGAACACATACACAGTTTACTTCCACTTATGATTCACATACCCGCTTCTTCCAAGAATGCAGACATCTGAATGCAACAACAGTAATCATTGATGTTTGTATAAAAGCCAATCAAATTAGTTGGGCCCTCACCCTAATCATTGACTACACACAGTCCACACTCCACAGCCATATTAATATTCACTACAGCGTGGTGAGCATGTACCTGCTCCCCCTACTCTTGTCTGCTGTCCTTGAGAGAGTGCTGTGGCACTCCCAATTCAATCTGCTCCTTGTGTCTGCAGCTGGACAGAGAAATGAAAGTGCACATTGACCCTGAAAGCAATCAAAAAGCAACATAAGGCTGTGACCTCATTGCCCCCCATCCCCCTTAGAGACCTGTTTTGGACTTGAGACTTTTATAGAACAGCTATAAAATAACACACACATAAACAAAAATGTACACTTACAGAAACGCATACGGTGCTATGGTTAGTAAAGACATCAGTGAGACTAATACAAATAATTTCACTATTTTTATTATTTTTATAACACCCAATGAAAAAGAAAGAAAACGCTGTATCTATACGTATTTATATCTATATATATATTTGTTTACTTATTTTATTATATGGCAGAGCAATCATGGCTTTGTATATCAGCGTTGGCCTGGGTTAGATGTCTTGCAGGACAGGCTCAGTTCGAATGGACGAGTAATGTTCTAATTAAAAGTCATAGGGGAAGAATTGATGAGGAATTCACTTATTCATAACGAATGTGACTGAATTTGTACCACGTTTCAGTAGCAGACTCTCACCTGGGAGCGATGGCATTCTCATCTGCCCATCCCCATACCCCACACGCTGTCACGTATTTCAGATTCCCCAGGAAAGCAATCCAATCAATGTGTCATATATCACTGTCGATCTTACTGTGGCAATACTGTATTCTATAAGAAATAGATCACTATTGGGAGACTGAAGATGTTTGACTAGTTAATATCAGAGCCATGTACAGTATATAGAGCAGAGTTGGGCAATGCGGTTTCTGCTATATGGTGCATTTACATGACACTTCAAAATTCTATGGCAGCCATGTTAGCTCCCCATTAACATTACATGGGGAATATTACAAAAAACTATAAAACTGAATGTCTAGAATGAGCATTATGATGCATTTACATGACACAAAAATGTCATTATTGAATTAGAATTGTAACTTTATTCTTCCTGTGAGGCACAGGAGGTTGGTGGTACCTTAATTGGGGAGGACGGCCTCATGGTAATGGCTGGAGCGGAATGAGTGGAATGGTATGACACACATGGTTTCTATGTGTTTGATGCCGTTTCAGACATTATTATGAGCCGTCCTCCCCTCAGCAGTCTCCACTGTTGTGTGATAACTTCTTTTTTGGAGTTAATAAGATAATAATCATGTTGACCACGTTTACATGCACAACAATATCCCGTTATTATTCTGTTTTTGAGTTGACGCATATAAACATCATATCCCGTTTACAATAACCCGAAATAGCTTGTATCCTGGTTATGAGAAACCCAGATAAGATGCCTGGGACATGCTGATCTTAGATGGGATACTGTGGCATGGGAACATCTTATCCCGTTTAATGTTGTTTTTCTCGGTCTGCGCAGGCTCAGTGTTATGTGATGATGTTTTAATCTGATTGTCAAACAAATCACTTCAAAAAGTAGGCTACCTGAGAAATTTTATGCACCATAATAATTTGATGATACTCTGTACTGGACTGTGTAGCCTACTGGTTTAGGTTACTTTCACCCCTAATTTAGATATGTTTCTGCTTATAATTTCCAACATTTGGTAGGCCATATTATAATTTCAGACATTTGGTAGACCATTTCTTTGTCAACTATAGTTAGATACAAGCAGCTTCTCTTCTGTCATAACTTGTTGCCCTAGAAGACTAAATAAAGCAGTGTTCACCAGAATAATGGCTTACATTGATAGAATGAGGAAGTCCAGGATCCAGTTGCAGAGGGAAATGTTTAGTCCCAGGGTCTTTAGCTTAGTGATGAGCTTTGTGGGCACTATGGTGTTGAACGCTGAGCTGTAGTCAAGGAACAGCATTCTCACATCGGTGTTTCTTTTGTCCCAAAGGGCAGTGTGGAGTGCGATTGAGATTGCTTCATCTGTGGATCTGTTGGGGCGGTATGCAAATTGGAGTGGGTCTAGGGGATCCAGGATGATGCTGTTGATGTGATCCATGACCAGCCTTTCAAAGCACTTCATGGCTACCGACGTGAGTGCTACGGGGCGGTAATCATTTAGGCAGGTTACCTTCACTTCCTTTGAGTACTCGTCCTGGTAATCCGTCTGGCCCCACTGATTTGTGAATGTGGACCTGTTTAATTAGGGCTAGGCGTTCCGCTAGCAGGACAACTTCCGGTGAAACTGGAGGGCGCGCAATTAAAATAAATAATCAAACAAATGATGGATATGAAACATGTAGGTACATACAAGTGTCTTATATTGGTTGAAAGCTTAAATTCTTATTAATCTGACTGCACTGTCCGCTTTACAGTAGCCGTTACAGCGAAAGCATGCCATGCGATTGTTTGAGAACGGGCCCCACATCAAAATATTTTTCCACGGGCACAGGTTTCATAAATTCACAAATAGCGATTAAATATGAACTTACTTTTTGAAAATCATCCTCTGATTTGTCATCCAAAGGGTCCCAGCTATAACATGTAGTGTCATTTTGTTAGATAAAATCCTTCTTTATATCCCAAAAAGGCTGTTTAGTTGGTGCCATCGAATTGAGTAATCCACTCGTTCAACATGCAGAGAAAGGAATCCGAAAATCTACCCCTAAACTTTGTTTCAACAAGTCAAAATACATTTCTATTTACTCCTCAGATACCCTAAAATGTAATCAAACAATAATATTTCTTACGGAAAGAAGTATGTTCAATAGGAAACCGATTTTAGCAGGTGTGTTCTGTCTTCATCGCACGCGCATACACAAATTTCAAAGACTGTGTCCCTGTACTAAAACTGATATTTCTTATTAGTTTTTGAAGTTACAAGCCTGAAACTGTGAACATAGACTGCTGACACCCTGTTGAAGCCATAGGAATTGCATACTGGGAGCTAGAATTGACTATGCCCCTATACTTTCCATTGTAAGAGCATGGGCTCTCAACAAAAAAAAGATCCAGTTGGTTTTTCTATGGATTTTCTCTAACCATATCTATTGTGTTATATTCTCCTACATTATTTTAACATTTCTACAAACATCAAAGTGTTTTCTTTCCAATGGTACCAATTATATGCATATCCTGGCTTCAGGGCCTGAGCAACAGGCAGTTCATTCAGACGGAAATTGAGAAAAAAGGGGCCTAGCATTAATTAAAGGTCTTGCTCACATTGGCTACCAAGAGTGTTATCACACAGTCGTCCGGAACAGCTGGTGCTCTCATGCTTCAGTGTTGCTTGCCTCGAAGCGAGAATAAAAGGCATTTAGCTCGTCTGGTAGGTTCGCGTCACTGGGCAGCTCGCGGCTGTGTTCCCCTTTGTAGTCCATAATAGTTTTCAAGCCCTGCCACATCCGACGAGTGTCAGAGCCGGTGTAGTAGGATTCAATCTTAATCCTGTATTGAAACTTTGCCTGTTTGATGGTTTGTCTGAGGGCGTAGTGGGATTTCTTATAAGCATCTGGATTAGTGTCCCCCTCCTTGAAAGCGGCAGCTCTAGCCTTTAGCTCGATGCGGATGTTCCCTGTAATTCATGGCTTCTGGTTTGGATATGTACGTACGGTCACTGTGGGGACGACGTCGTTGATGAAGCCGATGACTGAGGTGGTATACTCCTCAATGCCATTGGATGAATCCGAGAACATATTCCAGTCTGCGGTAGCAAAAAAGTCCTGTAGCGTAGCATCCGTGTCATCTGACCACTTCCGTATTGAGCGAGTCACTGGTACTTCCTGATTAGTTTTTGCTTGTAAGCAGGAATCAGGAGGATAGAATTATGGTTAGATTTGCCAAATGGAGGGCGAGGGAGAGATTTGCATGCATCACTGTGTGTGGAGTAAAGATGATCTAGACATGTTTTTCCTCTGGTTGCACATGTGACATGCTGGTAGAAATGAGATTGGATGATTTGTCTGCATTAAAGTCCCCGGCTACTAGCAGCGCCACTTCTGGATGAGCATTTTCTTGTTTGCTTATGGCCTTATACAGCTCGTTGAGTGCGGTCTTAGTGCCAGCACCTCCGCCCCCTTTTTCTCCGTCTTTTCTTCACGCAAATGATGGGGATTGATCCGAGAAATCAGTATATCGTTCGCGTCGAGCTCGTTAAAGAGAAAATCTTCGTCTATTTTGAGGTGAGTAATCGCTGTTCTGATGTCCAGAAATTATTTTCGGTCATGAGAGATGGTAGCAGCAACATTATGTACAAAATAAGTAAAAAAATAAGTTACAAACAATTCGAAAAAAATAACAAAATAGCACAGTTGATTAGGAGCCCGTAAAACAGCAGCCATTCCCTCTGGCGCCATTCAGTCTATTCCATTTAACCCATATTTAGGAATATTCAGTTTTTTCATGGATACAGGGATACTGGTGATCGGGATATCAAAGGTGTATGTAAACAGCTTATCCCAAATAAGACCTTAAGCATGATATGAGCTTCTATCCGGAATACTGCGTGCATGTAAACGTGGTCAATGATTTAGGCAAGATAAGATAGCTACCAAATAACATACAAAAACGTAGTTCTGATAAGAAATAGTAATATGATTATTATGCAAGCTAGCCAGGTGTGTGTGTGTGTGTCTATGTGTCTTTTTACCTTAGGGCACCGCACACTGCAGCTTCTGAATCTGACTCCAGACATCTCTTCTTTTGGTCAATGTAGCTAGGATACATGTTACTATACTGAAAATGAATGTTCAGCATGGAAATTGGTTGGTTCTATGGAAATACCTAGCTGTTAAAATAACTAGGTAGCCAGGTATGTTAGACATCTGACCTCGTGATTCACCAGTGAACAGTGGCGGGAAATGTAAAACAAGGCTTTCCTACCTCACCTAGGCTTGGAGCCTACAATATTATTATTGACCCACTGTAAAATATTTACTAAATCATAACATTTTCCAAATAGAGGAGCATGCATGTTACTATCAAGGTAGAGAGAATCATTTAAAAAGACACAAAGGACACATTCTGTTTATTTTCCAGTTTTCATTTAAGAAAATATGCAAGGTTTATTACAATAAACTTTTTAGAAGTTTCAATTGACAAAAATATTACGCAAAAATCTGTAACCAGACTGAACTGGAGCTCAGACCAGAGTGAACTGAATTGGTCATTGTGGTGGTGGTCCAGTCTCATTTGAGTCTAGTGATTTAGTTAGAGCTCACACAGCCAAGGGTAGTGCAGGACTTTAATCTCTTCCATACTCTGCGGTAGAAGTCACAGACTCTTTCCTTCACCTTTTCTCCTTTCCATCAGCCTTTGGAGAGAAAACAAATGCAGAGTTAGCCCTTTGATTCTCAGCGGTTCACAGTTAGACCTTCATATTTCAAACCTAGGGCAGCATTAGTTATTCGCCGTGCATTCTAGGAAACATACCCTTTAAGAGCTGCAGCTCTTCCTCATTTTCATCAGCAGACTAGAAACACACAGAATTTACAAGACAGATTAAATAGTTGGATTTAGACATGTTCAATAATAGGGCTGTGCAAAACAGATATTTTGAAACACTTTGTTTCAGAGTGGATTTGGTATTCATTTTCCATTCTTACCTCGCTGCGAGTATCAATTTAAGGCTCGTGTAGAGTAAAGTCAGAAAGGCTCCCTCAGCGAGTCAACTGGAGCTGAAGTCTGGGGATGATCTCCCTGATGTCAGAGAAAATTTCTCTGAATTTCACCATGGGGGTCCAGCATTGGAGCAGCACCCTGCTCACCATGCCATACACATCCAAGCAGAGATGGAGGTCCTCCAGGAAGACCTCTGGCTCCAGGGGGTGTTGTGAAGGGAACTCCTCCTCATAGTGACTGAAGAGCATGTCTACCAGCTGGAGCTCCAGCGGGCCATGGCCTTGGTTGAGCTCAGAGAGCATCCTCAGTTTTCGCCTCAGGGCTTTGGCAATCGCCTCCTGGACCAGAATCAAGAGCTGCTTGACCAGAATCAAGAGCACACATTATTTTATGTCCTGGTCTGTCTCTGGAGAGAAGTTATTCAGGGGGTAGACTCCATACACAAACCTGCCCAGGGTGTACAGCAGCAGCATCTTTAGAGCAGTGGCCATAGCGACATCCCAGCGCAGCCTGGTGCTGGGCCTGTTGTTGGCATGGATTGGGCTGTCCACTGTTTATCTCATCGCTGGGGATGGGGGTCAGCTGGGTCAAGTTGGAGCAGGCCAATGGTGCTGTTACTGTGTCGAGGATGAGGTTTTTTGAGCCTAGGGTTAATATGAAAGTCTAGCCCGCAATGGAGACCCTGACACTCATTATGTCACCAAAGTGAAGGTTTGGCATGCCTGCAGCTCGCAAAGTGATCTCCGACCCTGTGGCGCTGGATCCATCACCCTCTCCCTGGGCAATCCTCAGGCCATCGGGGTGGTGGCACACCAGCTTCCTGAGGCAGTTAAGAGCTCCCCTCTGACTGGCAGCACAAGGGAGAGTGACCTGTAGCTGGGTCATCACCTCTCAACGCTCTGTGACTCCCAGACACAATGAAGCCTGCAGGCAATCCCCCATTGCTTTCAGAGTCAACCTGAGACTCACAGGTGTAAAAGGAGAGGGTCAGGAATCAGGATGGGCCAGATAACACCATCACCATCTCAACACAAGAATGAGACCACATGAACAATAAAATACAACAAAACATGCACTAACTTCAAACACACAAATTCAGCTGAGCCTTTTACCAACCATTGACTAGAACTTACAGGTTAGGCAGACGGAAGGGCATAGGGCTCAAAGTCCTGAGAATTGTCAATCCACAAGCAAGAGGAGAGCTGGTAGGATGAAAGAGAGGGACCTGAAGCTGGGTCATCATAGGGATGGCAGGCCATCTCGCTATGTTCACCGTGGTTGCATGGAACAGGACACCAGCAGACAACCAGGGTTTCAGGACAAACTCCAGAGGGTTTTCCTATTTTCTCAACTCTACATCCAACATATAGCCTGCCTTGCCCTGACAATGGAATCAATTGAGAATTAAACTGTAAACTACCTCACACATCCTCCGAGGAGGGTTTTGATAAGAGTAGAACATACACTACAACTATGTGCTCATTGACATCTCATTCCAAAACCATGGGCATTAATATGGAGTTGGTCCCCGCTTTCCTGCTATAACAGCCTCCACTTTTCTTGGAAGGCTTTCTACTAGATGTTGAAACATGGCTGCGGGGACTTGCTTCCATTCAACCACAAGATCATTAGTTTGGTCTGGCACCGATGTTGGGCGACTAGACCTGGCTCGCAGTCGGCGTTCCAATTCATCCCAAAGGTGTTTGATGGGGTTGAGGTCAGGGCTCTATGCAGGCCAGTCAATTTCTTCCACACTGTTCTCGAAAAAACATTTCTGTATGGACCTTGCTTTGTGCACAGGGGCATTGTCATGCTGAAACAGGAAAAGGCTTTCCCAAAATGTTGCCACAAAGTTGGAAGCACAGAAACATCTGAGAAAGTAATTGTATGCTGTAGTGTTAAGATTTCCCTTCACAGGGCCTCACGAGTGGCATCGCAGTTCTAGAGGTGCCACTACAGACCCGGGTTCGATCCCAGGCTGTGTCGCAGCTGGCCGCAACTGGGAGACCCATTAGGCGGTGCACAATTGGCCCAGCGTCGTCTAGGTTAGGGGAGGGTTTGGCCGGCCAGGATGTCCTTGTCCCATCGCGCTCTAGCGACTCCTGTGGCGGGCCGGTTGCATGCACACTGACACGGTCCCCAGTTGTACAGTGTTTCCTCCAACACATTGGTGCAGCTGGTTTCCGGGTTAAGCGAGCAATGTGTCAAGAAGCAGTGCGGCTTTGCAAGGCCATGTTTCAGAGGATGCATGGCTCTCGCCCTTCGCCTCTCCTGAATCCGTACGGGAGTTGAAGTGATGGGACAAGACTGTAACTACCAATTGGAAATCACAAAATTGGGGAGAAAAAGGGGTAAAAAGAAGAAAAAAAAAAAGAAAAAAAAAAGAAAAAAAAAATGTTCCTTCACTCGAACTAAGGGCCTAGCCCGAACCATGAAAACAACCCCAGACCATTATTCCTCCTCCACCAAACCTTACAGTTGGCACTATGCATTGGGGCAGGTAGCTTTCTCCTGGCATCCGCCAAACCCAGACTCGTCTGTCGGACTGCGAGATGGTGAAGCGTGATTCATCAGTTCAGAGAAATGGTGGAAAGCTTCACACCACTCCAGCCGACGCTTGGTGATCTTAGGCTTGTGTGTGGCTGCTTGGCTATGGAAACCCATTTCATGAAGCTTCCAACAAACAGTTATTGTGCTGACGTTGCTTCCTGAGGCAAGTTTGGAACTCGGTAGTGAATGTTGCAACTGAGGACAGAAGATTTTTACGCACTACACGCTTCAGCACTCGGCGGTTCCATTCTGTGAGCTTGTGTGGCCTACCACAAGGCGGCTTACCATTGTTGTTCCTAGATGTTTCCACTTCACAATAACAGCACTTACAATTGACCGGGGTAGCTCTAGCAGGGCAGAAATTTGATGATCCTATGACGGTGCCACGTTGAAAGTCACTGAGCTCTTCAGTGAGGCCATTCTACTGCCAGTGTTTGTCTATGGAGATTGCATGGCTGTGTGCTCAGTTTTATACACCTGTCAGCAATTGGTGAGGCTGAAATAGCCGAATCCACTCATTTGAAGGGGTTTCCATATACTTTTGCATATATAGTGTATCTTATTTTTTCATGTGTGAGAGGAGAGTGACAGTCTTACCATCAGCTTGTTGAAGTATATCTGGCAGTATAGCTGAACACACTTGAGGAGTTCATCATAAGAGATATTCCCACCAGCACATTGAATCTCCTGAACAAGTTTAGAAAAACACTTCTTCCCTTAGAGGTATGATTGCATTGAGAATCAAGTTAATTGATTGATCTAGCAATACAGTAAAATGCATAGAGACACACATATATACATTCATGTGATTAAATGAATAAAGCATGACAGCTTTCCTGACTAGGTTTTTATAAGCAGTGATGTGGCAACATATTCACCTACTCTACTGTAATGTTATTTGTCCAAACTGTCTCTGTGACGTGGCAGTTGACCCGTCATAAAGGTGGATCACATTTTGAAATGAAAAATGTAACTTTGCTTTAAAGAAAATGAATTAAATGATGGATCAGAGACGAGACTTGTGTTGATGCGCCATAGTAGGTCTAACAACATTACATGAGGGGCTACGTCATTAAGGAAATCACTGTTTATAGACCATTCAAGATGATCAATTTAGATGTTAAAAGAGTATACAGAAATGGATGACTTACTGATTTCTGAAATAGTTGTTGCCATGATCCAATCCAAATAGTTTTAAAACCAATCAAATTTCCAATAAAAGCAATTTATAGGATATCATTCATGACTGGAGAAAACTTTTGCGCAATTGTGTTTGAGTGTTATGGCAAGGTGGTTGGTGTGGTATGGTGGTTTGGTGGTTTAGTTTTACCTACCATTATGACATAACAGTGATGTTGCCATAGAGATTCTATTAAGTATTCTAATTTCTAATTCTATGGATGATGCATTCAGTTGTTAATATTTATGATGTGTCTGTATTATCTCCAGGTCTCTCACTCTCGCATACTTCTTTAGATAATTAGACAAGCCCTCTAAAATCGTTACTACTAAACCCAACACAATTACCAATATTCTGTCTGATAGGCTACCCTTCCAAGTATCTCTGATTATCGAAGCCAAGATACATTTCACCTTTTGTTGTCACATTGGCCAGAGATTGGATTTTTCTCTTGATGTTGGATATTGGATTTTACTTTTCATGTGCCGCATGTTGTTTTATCCAGTCTTTGGAACGATCAGACACCAGTTTTGACCGAACAGAGCTCTTAGAGCTCTTCATTGTTAGGGTGCAGAGCAATCTGTGTGTCAATTTGAGGAGGGTCCAGACCCAACATCACCCCAACCAGCTAATTGAGCTAACAGAGTGGGCCTAACTGATTGTGAGGAGTAAATTGGTCTTCTCTTAAAATGTTATCTGTATGCTAACACAGGGGGCACTTCTCAGGAATATAAAATGGCAAGTCGTTGAGTGAGTGGACAGGCTAATTTAGACCGGTATTTTCACTGGTTCATCCCTAATTATACAATTTTCTCATCCTCCTGCAGTCTCCCTATGATGGATTGATTTTTTGTTCACATGGAAAATGGTTTGTAGAAACCTGTGTGAGGAGGAGATGGGAGGCAAGAGAAGAGATCACACAGCAGTAGGGTTGCAAAGCTACTGGTAATTTCCTGGAATCTTCAGTCATTTTTGGTAATTAACAGAAAATAATCGTAACTTTGGTGATTAATACTTGAATAACTTTTCAAAAAATGTATTCATATATAGTATTTTTTTAATTTTTATATCTGTGTACACATTGTCCATGAGTTTATAGTAGATAGACCATATGTATGGTTCAAGAGAAAATCACCTAATTAATTTAAAAAGCATCTAAACAACAATGGCATTATTTTCAATTAACTCTTGAATTATTTACTTTTTTCACAACTGCCACCAGTTTGATGCCAAAACATTGAAAAGAAATACATACTGACATTGTAAAATAATATAAAGGATATTTCATGCTGAAACCCTCATATTAAACACCAATGGAATTTACTGATAATGTTTTAAAGCTTTGTCATTCTTTTTTAAATTTTAGATTGAATATATTTTACATGTGATAAGGCCACACAGGGAGCCAGAGATTATTACAGACACCAGTGATAATCTAAAGTACACAAAAGGGCCAATAGATGTCTTGTGATAGATTACATAATGTCACGCCCTGATCTGTTTTACCTGTCCTTGTGATTGTCTCCACCCCCCTCCAGGTGTCGCCCATCTTCCCCATTATCCACTGTGTATTTTTCCTGTGTTCTCTGTTTGTCTGTTGCCAGTTCGTCTTGTTTGTCAAGTCAACCAGGTTTTTTTTGTATCAGCTCCTGCATTTCCCCAGTCTCTTTTTTCCTCATCCTCCTGGTTTTGACTCTCGTAAAACTGACTATCTGACCGATCCTGGACTTCGGCGATGTCATTTACAAAACAGCCTCCAACATTCTACTCAGCAAACTGGATGTAGTCTATCACAGTGCCATCCATTTTGTCACCAAAACCCCATATACTACCCACTGCGACCTGTATGCTCTCGTTTGCTGGCCATATTCGTCGTCACACCCACTGGCTCCAGGTCATCTATAAGTCTTTGCTAGGTAAAGCCCTGCCTTATCACAGCTCACTGGTCACCATAGCATCACCCACCCGTAGCACGCGCTCCAGCAGGTATATTTCACTGGTCATCCCCAAAGCCAACACTTCCTTTGGCCGCCTTTCCTTCCAGTTCTCTGCTGCCAATGACTGGAACGAATTGCAAAAATCTCTGAAGCTGGAGACTTGTATCTCCCTGTCTAACTTTAAGCATCAGTTGTCAGAGCAGCTTACCGATCACTGTACCTGTACACAGCCAGTCTGTAAATAGCACACCCAACTACCTCATCCCCATATTGTTATTTATCTTCTTGCTCTTTTGCACCCCAGTATCTCTACTTGCACATCATCATCTGCACATCTATCACTCCAGTGTTAATGCTAAATTGTAATTATTTCGCCTCTATGGCCTATTTATTGCCTTACATCCCTAATCTTCTACATTCGCATACACTGTACATAGATTTTTCTATTGTGTTATTGTCTGTACGTTTGTTTATGTGTAACACTGTGTTGTTGTTTTTGTTGCACTGCTTTGCATTATCTTGGTCAGGTCGCAGTTGTAAGTGAGAACTTGTTCTCAACTGGCCTACCTGGTTAAATCAAGGTGAAATATATTAAAAAAGAATTAAACTGAGCCCGACCACTCTGCCAGCCCCTGACCCTGAGCCAGCCTGCCTGCCGTCCTGTACCTTTTGCCCCACCTCTGGATTACTGACCTCTGCCTGACCTGACCCTGAGCCAGCCTGCCTGCCGTCCTGTACCTTTGCCCCTGTTGCTGTAATAAACATTGTTACTTTGACACGGTCTGCATCTGGGTCTTACCTTTATCTTGATATATAAAATCCTTGAAAGATACCAAAATGCTGTTAGTTTACTGGTAAACTTCGAAAGTTTCCAGTAATATACCCTCTCTTTGCAACCCTAAACAGGATATATGGGGGGAAGGAGGTTGAGGAGGTGAGGGAAGCAGAGGTAATAAGTCCAGAGGAGTGGAGAGAGAGAGGTTATACAATATGAACGAATTGCAGAGGTTAGAGGACAGGTGTTTAGGCCGTATTATGCCCACAGGAACAGAAGCAAATTTTCAATTAACCTTTTTCTTTTCCAAGGCTTATGAATGATTTGATTTGTAACCAGAAAATGATCCTCACATGTAATGAAATTACAATAATGATAGCACATTTACACCTCTCTGGTGTACTGTAAAGCACCTTCAATTCAGTGGTTTCAAAACCATGTTATCATGGTAACAGCAAAGTCATCGACAAACACTATTGATGCGACCACAACACACTTAGGTCAATTTAGTGTGCACCCTAGATGAGTCACGCTAAAAAGAATATAGCTAAATATACACACACATTTTCACAGTTTCGCTCTAATGAGTCTCCCCATGGAAAGATCGAAAAGGTGCTTGCATGCGGACGGTAATGACTGAATGAATTAAAAAGGATTGTGCTCGTTTGTCAGAGTCAGAGATAAAGATGCATTACAAGCCAGGCTGACTGACTGGGCTGCTGAGGCCTCTCTCGTCATGATTTTTTTTTCAGTGCCGCCAAGATATACAATTTAATCAATAATTTTTTCTGAGCCAGAGAAATGGGGAAAAAAAGGCAATTACTGTGGAAGAAAATATGATAAGGAGAAAGAATTGAACCTGGCTGTCAGAAGAAGATGGATTAGTTTTGGTGGATTAGGTAAACCAGACAGTCAGGCTTTATTTTTCATTAGGTTTCAGGAAGAAAAAACCCTGTTACCCAGAGGTTTTTTATCAACTGATTGTTTACCCTACATGCATATATATAGGAGGAAAACAGAGCGATGCATGTTATGTGGAAGCAATCACTATAGAGGGTGAGTCAAGAGGAAAGAGTGAGACCCTTTTTGTTGGATCAAGACAAAATAGTCCCCCGTTCTAAGATAAAAACAAATCCCCTGAGAAGATCCATCATATTGATATTCTGTTGTAGTATGTTCACTCCCACACACCCTTTCTACTTGGTTTCCTATAGATCAGAGCGATTGGACACTTTTTCAGTGCTTAAAAGTCTCTGTGCTTTGTATGGCAAGATGTTTTCCTCCATCATGTGAATATTTTTCATAAAGATCACAGTTGATTAAGTTCTCTTTCCCAGTGTGATTTCCCATTGTCCAACTGCAGACCGACAACACATCTATTACATCACCATGTCTCCTTGGGTTATTCAATGATGATAAGTAGCAATGCAACCCCAGGAGACCGTCCAGCTTCAATCCACTTTATATACAATACACTCTTAGAAAAAAGGGTTCCAAAAGGGTTCTTCGACTGTCCCCATAGATAACAGAACCCCTTTTGGTTCCAGGTAGAACCCTTTTGGGTTCCATGTAGGGCCCTCTGTGGAAAGGGTTCTACCTAGAACCAAAAAAGGTTCTTTAAAGGGTTTTCCTATGAGGACAGCCGAAGAACACTTTTAGGTTCTAGATAGCAGCTTTTTTTACGAGAGTACTTGCCACCATTAAACTTATAGCCCCTGGATAACATTATTCCCAGCTCATCTCTTTAGTTTGCACCTCCATTGTGCTGTAATTCCCTTCTCAAGTGTAGCAACGCGCAGCAGAGCCAATTTACTTTGCCTGATATATGCTATTGAAATGCTGTCAGCTTGTCCTCTTAAGAAAGATCGAGTTTGCCCGAGCTTTGCAAGTTGATGATCCATTGCTCAGGAATAAGACAGATTCAGGCCTTTAATCTTTAAAGGCAACCTACTACTACATTGTTTATCTTTGCGCACTAAAGCCTTGAAAGGAGATATATAACATCTGAATCACAGGAGGTAAGGGGCGCCTTAATTGGGGAGGATGGGCACGTGCCATTATTATGAGCCGTCCTCCCCTCAGCAGCCTTCACTGATCTGAATACACACAGTCCTGAAGTATTGCATTTCAGGCCCCACATAAAGTTCATGAATATACTGTACTGTAGAATACAAACTAGAACCCCTATCATTCAGCCCTCAGAAAGCTGTAACCTACATTATGTCCAAGCCAAGCCAAGGAGCATCTAAAGAAACCATTTTCAATAACAACATTATCAGTTAACCAACGCATGATCCTTATCATCAACCACATACAGAATGGAAATAAAGAAGACACTGCAGAATCCAGGAAGCCAAGGGAAAGTTTAGTCCTGAAAACACTTCTCCCATGCGAGGAGGATGGGCTAATCATCAGAAATCCATTACATCATCATCGTGAGGCCTTCGCTTGGTTGATTTGGCTAGGTTGGTGGATGGGAGAGGTCATTAGAATGGATTGATAAGGTGAAAGCATAGATAGTGTACTGCATACACATGCATAATTGTGTTCTTTTAATTAATTGGGTGAGAGCCTCCTACAGTGTAGTAGGATGATTATCCTCACCAAGCTGTTGCTATGTTCTGGGAACAAAATGACACCAATTAGTCAAGGAAATGTCAGAGGTCAGGGTTGATAATCTAACAATGTTTAATTGCTTATTTAAAGCTATGAATTTCATAGAGGTTTCTGCGTCCTGTTTTAAACAAGCTCCAATTACAGCACGCTGTCTAAACTTACCTACTGGGCACAGACGTCAGTTCAACATCTAGTTTTGGTTGACATTTAGTTGAGTTGTCAACTAATGTGAATACAACGTGAAATCAACAAAACACTTCACCATGTCATTGGATTTAGGTTAAAGATGCACTATACAGAAATCGCTCCGCCATTTCCTGGTTGCAAAAATTGTAATAGTTTATGTGACAAAACAAGCAAGTATAGTGTAGAGAATCATTGTACCATCTAAACCGCCATGAAATATATTTTACAACCCAAAAATATTGTATTTTTAGCTGGTGTACAAAACTGAAAGTAAAAAATGCAAAAACTAAACTTAAGAACGGGAAGCATAGATATAGCGACACTGTCAGTGATTTATTTAGAATTCAAGGCACACTTAACCAGCATGACTACCAAGAATTCAAGGCACACTTAACCAGCATGACTACCACAGCATTCTGAAGCGATATGCCATCCCATCTGGTTTGCGCTTAGTGGGACTATAATTTGTTTTTCAACAGGACAATGACCCAACACACACCTCCAGTCTGTATAAGGGCTATTTTACCAAGAAGGAGAGTGATGGAGTGCTGCATCAGATGACCTGACCTCCACAATTACCCAACCTCAACCCAATTGAGATGGTTTGGGATGAGTTGGACCGCAGAGGGAAGGAAAAGCAGACAACAATTGCTTGGTTACTACATGATTCCATATGTGTTATTTATTAGTTTTGATGTCTTCACTATTATTCTACAATGTAGAAAATAGAAAAATTAAAGAAAACCCCTTTAATTAGTAGGTGTGTCCAAACTTTGGACTGGTATTGTATATGCACTACCATTCAAAAGTGTGGGGGTCACTTAGAAATGTCCTTGTTTTTGAAAGAAAAGCAAATTATTTGTCCATTAAAATAACATCAAATTGATCAGAAATACAGTGTTGTCGTGTTTTTGGCATCATTAAAGGTGAAGACTGTTATTTTATCAAATCAATTCTCTGTAATTATTGTTACGTGATTAAACTAGGTGCCCCAACTAGGAAGTTGGGGCACCACGGAAAATCTTCAGATTACAAAGTTATACTTTTCCGAATATGACTCTTCAGATATTTTAATATCTGATCAATTAGTCTTCCATTAATTAATTATTTTTATATATTTTTTTAACCTTTATTATAACTGGGCAAGTCAGTTAAGATCAAATTCTTATTTTCAATGACGGCCTAGGAACAGGGTTAACTGCTGTTATTTACCTCATGTCAGTCTCATCTGAATGTCGTAAATTGTTGGTTATCTGCACGAACCCAGCCTTTACTATAAATCATCAATACACCAATTGGCTTAATCATTTATTTACTAACTAAATAATCACAGAAATGCATAACAAACAAACAGTAGATATTGGTTACTAACAATGATCGCCTAGAAGGCTAAACCGATATGACGGCTTGGTGGACAAAGGGAAGGGGGTGTGGACTGAGAAAGAGCGGGAAAGACAGAATGGATCACTACACACAGTGGATAATTATATTAATTGAAATGCTAATCCTTTGCACATGAATGCTCGCTCATTCGGGAATAATTGCTATCAATATATTTACTCATTCATTTTATACAAGAATTAGATGCAAACCCCATAATTGAGAAATATACACATTCAGAGATATAGTTTTGTGTGTTTCCTGACCTTCATGAGGTCACCAAATGAAACACACTCAACATAACTGTCCCTTCGGTGTCCACGGACCCTTTCCACATTCTCACAAGGGGACATATAGTTTAATTCTCCCATTTTGGGGATTTAGGAGTTCGGCCATGTGAAATCCCTTGTTCTCTCTCTGTATTCTCTCTTTCTGCATGACCAGGGGGAGAGAGTCTCTGCCAGGAATTTACGACCTGAGTTTAACAGAACCTGGGTGTAGGAGAAAGAGAGAGGGGGGTAAGCCACGATCTACACCCAGAAAGGGTCACGTCATGACAGTGTTGTCACGGATCCCTCCGTAACTTTCATCACGCACACCTGTCCCCTATTCCCACTGATTAGTATTTGTAGATATGTGCCCTATTGTAAAAGACTAATAGATCATTACAAAACCCTTTTGCAATTATGTTAGCACAGCTGAAAACTGTTGTCCTCATTAAAGAAGCAATAAAACTGGCCTTCTTTGACTAGTTGAGTATCTGGAGCATCAGCATTTGTGTGTTCAATTACAGGCTCAAAATGGCCAGAAACAAAGAACTTTCCTCTGAAACTCGTCAGTCAGCTCATGTTCTGAGAAATGAAGGCTATTCCATGCGAGAAATTGCCAAGAAACTGAAGATCTCATACAAAGCTGTGTACTACTCCCTTCACAGAACAGCGCAAACTGGCTCTAACCAGAATAGAAAGAGGAGTGGGAGGCCCCGGTGCACAACTGAGCAAGAGGACAAGTACATTAGTGTCTAGTTTGAGAAACAGATGCCTCACAAGTCCTCAACTGGCAGCTTCATTAAATAGTACCTGCAAAACACCAGTCTCAATGTCAACAGTGACTCTGGGATGCTGGCATTCTAGGCAGAGTTCCTCTGTCCAGTGTCTGTGTTCTTTTGCCCATCTTAATCTTTTCATTTTATTGGCCAGTCTGAGATATGACCTTTTCTTTGCAACTCTGCCTAGAAGGCCAGCATCCCGGAGACTGGTGTTTTTGATTGATTCGATTGATTGACTGATTGATTAACTTTAGTTTATTTAGCAAATATTTTATTAACTCTATTTTTTGAACTGCAATGTTGGTTAAGGAAATGTATGTAAGCATTTCACGATAAGGTCTATACCTGTTTGATTTACTATTTTGATTCCCAGTTTTTTTTTTTATCTATTTTGCACTAAATAGAAATTGTGTGAGTAATAATAAGACCAAAGCATAGTTTACATTGTTTAAGGGATATATCAGTATATCAATAGGAGACACCATATTTCTCTATATTCTCAGCCAGGGGGCAGAAGAATCATGTCTAAACAAATGTAGGATGGTGGCGAAATGCTAGTTCCTGGAAATAACATTTAAAGTTTGGTACGGATAGTCCTCCTACGTCTTTCCCTCTTTGCAAGTTTGTTCATTTTAATCCGGGATCGTTTACCTTGCCATATACATTTAGAAACCACACTATGGATTTCATCCCAATAGCCAGAAAGGGGAGCCATGGGAAGCATTGGCCTATAGATATTCTTCCGTGGCAATATTTTCATCCATCTCCTGAGGTCGGATTGAATTGATTTGAGCGTTCTGTTAAAGAGTCTGGTAACGGGTTTATCTAAAGAAGGAAATATATCTCCTCTCAAATATTTAAAATGGGAAAAGATTCTGATTCCATAAGTAGAGATGGAGTCCTCCATCGGGGCATTTAGATTCATTTTATAACTTGAGATGAAGCTGAATTTATCTATGATCTTCAATGCGTTTGGGAGCGATTGAGATACATTGTCTAGATATAGTAAAATATTGTCTGTGTATAATGAGATGAAGTGATCAGTACATTTTAGAGAAATATGTGTTATTGACAAATTGCCTGGGCCAGATGTTCCATGGATAATAAACTATGGCTGAGGGATTGAAATGAATGAAATTGGAGCCAATTCCCATATGTCAAATTCTTGCACCGTTTCTGTAGACCATCCATCCATACGCTTGAAATACAAACCAATATGGATATTCATGAGTAGAAATAAAGAAGAAAGATTTTTTTGAATGTAAACCCTTTGCCCTCCTATGTAAACAAAGATTTCTACTTAACCATTGAAGTTGGTGGATTCAATTCTCTGTAATGGTAATGAGCCATGCAATGTAAACCCCACTAACGAGAAATATTAAGCCTCCCCAGAGAATGGATTCTATCACAATATATAACATGGTCACTAAAACAAAAGCAATTAAAAATGTTATCTAGTGCTGCGGCCTCATTAAATAAGTTGCCGAAAATAGCAAATTAAGTCAGATACAGAGACATGCATTGTCCCATATCTGAATACTTAGAGTCAATTGTTTTTCCAAGCTTAGTTAGTTTGAAAAATATATTTGAACCTGTTAAATACCTAAAGAGCTCTATACACATTTTGAATGTCAAATTGAACAACAGGTAAATATAATGTCTGGTCTGGTTTCTAAAAGAGTGCACAATTATATACCAACAATAGTAATATAAATAGATGTCTTACATCTATCTGCTGAGAGATGAAATAGCCAGGGAAAACCAATCATCGTTCCTTCTCATTCCGGTCCCACTGAGAGTGGGCCACTTGATTAACATTGCATTAGGCTTTGTTACAAATCTCTTTTCAATGATGGAACTCGAGGATAAATTAGAACTAGAATGAGGGATGAATGGACGCTCAAGGAGACGGAGATAATGGTTAATTATTGATGAAAGTCTGACATGACCGGTCACATCTCTCAGTGTATTTAAATGAGCAATCCTCATCTAAATGCAATGTCATTACCTCAGAGGAATACATTCAAGTGAAATAGTCAAATGTAATGGTTAAATAAGATAATCACTGCATTTGAGGATTTCATCAGATTATTTGTTGTGGTGTAAAGCAGGCTACAGCACTGTATATTGATTGATATGGTTGCACATCTAAGCATGCTTCATGTCAGGTGGTGTTACAGTGCGAAGAATCTATTATCTAAATATAATGAGCATAATGCCTTCAAACAGATAGCTAGAAAGGTAACTATATAAAGGAAAATACATCAGAGGACCATAACCTTTAACAAGGACCTTGAAAGCACATCCATTCTGGCATGCTATATCTTATTGTACATACTTATTGCGGTTACTTCTGGCTTGCTACTCTTATGGATATGGTTCAAGGCAGGCGGCAGACTATTGTATTGAAATTGTGACATCCAGAATGAAACAATTTATGTGAGACGTCAGTTCATTATTAATGACCTAGTATAACACTATGATTTAGGTTGGAGGGAGGACAAGGCAGCATGACTGTGGTCAATGCTTAACTAAATAAGTAATAGGAGAAAGAGGAGAGGAATCTAACAGACTCAGAACACCATGTAGCAAAGAAAAACTCCTCCTATGCAGAGAACACTGAGACACTGTTGAAAGAGGAGGTGGAGGAGAGGACGGGCTGCAACGGTGGGAAATAATAGCACCTGTCACAACCCTGAATAAGAGGGCACACCACAATCACAAACCTCACGGAAGAAATACAGTTTTAATAAACTCGGCCTCCCACATAATCAGATCTGCTTTATTAAACGCATGCGCTGGATTGTGGGATATATTTATGATTGGGGAGAGGACATTAAAATAGAATTGAGTTTGCATGCAGAAGGGGCACTGCGAGCGAGTTCTATCCCTGGTTGTGCCTGCCTGTGCACTCAGACAGTGGGGATGTGATGGGTCCTAGTGAGTGGGCGAGGCTGGGTTGAATGGTGGTCTATGGAGGCTGCTGCTGTTCTGTTGGAGGGCCAATACATTAGCTTACATTTGGTCCATCACGACAACACCACTTATGAGAGGAGAGCTCCTACAGTAAAGTGAATGCTCAATTTAGTCATTGGACTTCCGTTTGTTATCCTATCTTCCCCTTTTCCCTAATCAGGCAGGCGAGGCAGATAGAGAGCATGTTTCCTGGAAATTGACGTGTAATTTGCCGGCTTCATGTAATGACCACCCAGAATCAAACAGCATTACCCAGGGATGGAGATTTCCATACAGCATAGCAAACCTTTGCATTATCATTTTCAGTAACAAAGAATGATCTGGATGATAGCGTGTCATTATGTTAACCAGATTTTAAGCGAATCTCAAATATCTGACTATACTAATAATGAGATATGTTCAGAATGTACACAAATAAATTAACAATGACTAAACAGAGTAGGAGAGAGAATCCAATTACCATCCCATTGATCTGTAAGTGATGTTCCAGGAGCTGATTAGTTATTGACGAGGCAGACTGAAGGAATAACACAAGAGTCCAGAGGTAGAGGGCTGTTTCAGAGACCTGTTCAGGCTCTTGACCTCTGAATGGCCTCAGTGATCTCACTTGTCGTGCTGAACAACACGGACTGGCAAAACACAGTGCAGCACACAGAAAAACACGTTATATTATCATTACCCATAAGGTATGAGTGGGTGGCAATACTGTGAAAATCAAAAACCAATGCATGCATCTAACCATGTGTACATGAACACATAATTTTGTTCACAAATAAGTTAAATCATTCAAGAATGAAAAGGAAGTTTAAAAAGATCAATGTCCTCCATTGCTTGACTCTTTGCCACTCCTTAGATGTGCTGATGGTGTTTCTTTTCACATTTATTCTAAGCCTTCTCCCATAGTCATTACTGACTACACTCCGGCCACTTCAGAGTAGATAACCAGGGACCGTTTGTTTCTCCTTTGGAATCTGAGTCACTCTACTAAACATCTATCACTTCAGGAATTAGCCTGGCCTCTCTCTCTGTCATTATATTGAGCTTATAAGAGGTGATCAATCTGTAACCACTAGTAGGACTCTGTCTTTCCTCTGCTAGGGGGACGGGGATGGGAGGGGGGTGTGATCAATGGCCGAATTAATGTAAAAGACAAAAATATATATATCAAAATTAACAGCAGTAACAAAGGTGGTATTTCATTTGTTTATTTTTTTTAACCTTTATTTAACTAGGCAAGTCAGTTAAGAACAAATTCTTATTTACAATGACGACCTAGGAGCCGTGGGTTAACTGCCTTGTTCAGGGGCAGAACGACTGACTGGACATAGTGATAAAATGGCTGTACTTTCTCTTGGAACTTCCTATGCTAGGTTTGAATGAGCGAAGGAACAGGAGACAAATCTGAACAGGTCATGAGACTCCCATAATATTTCCCATGGGCAGCTGTGTGACAGTCTAAAGACAGTCTAAAGACAGTCTAAAACAGTATATATTGTATGGGATCACATCATGGTGCAGCGCATAAGAGACAGGGTCAGGTTAGGTGGGACAGGTGTATTGAGACGAGCCATAGGGGGGATGCTGCTGCTGTGTCTCAGTACGGCTCCATGGACATCAGAGAGAAGCCTGCTGGGCAAAACTGGTTGGTGGAACAGCTGCTTTAAACATCACGTATTTTCTCTGACTTTTGTGCTTGTTGTATGGCTGTTACACATGGCAATGATGATGTTTGTGGTATTGCTAGTTGTAGGCAGAACTAATATCATCAAAATCAATCAATCAAAGCATGTTTGTGGGCTTATTTAGTTGTTTTTACCTGAATAGGTATAATCCTGTTGAAAAATGTTAAAAGTACAATTTATATTCCTAAAACATAAATTGAAAATTATACTGTTGCTGCCGTCAAAACACTGGTTTTAAATGTCCAAATTCATAATCAATATGCTGAAATAAG
The DNA here is from genome assembly GCF_965601325.2 of Salmo salar. Taxonomy (NCBI): domain Eukaryota; kingdom Metazoa; phylum Chordata; class Actinopteri; order Salmoniformes; family Salmonidae; genus Salmo; species Salmo salar. The sequence continues at coordinate 59,854,902 of NC_138294.1, read as the reverse complement.
TTGTGGTATTTTGAAGACTAAGACATACAAATTACTCACTACACATAGTGCCTGATGAAAGTCTACATGCGCCTTGCACAGTCTTCACATTCTGCTGCCTTAAAATGTAATTTAAATGGATTACATTGTATTTGATTTCCTACCGATACAACCTAATCCACATTTTCAAAATGAATGAAAAATACAAAACAAAGATGTCTTGATTGCGTATGTCTTCATACCCCAGAAGTAATACTTGGTGGAAGCACCTTTGGCAGCCACTACAGCTGTGAACAGTTTTAAGATTCTAACAACTTTGCTCCTAAACATGATTTAACTGGGCGCTCTATACTAGAGCTTCTATAGTGACTGTGCAGCAGTCTGAACATTCGACATCCCTAGTAGTGGTAGTGATTGGGGACATCATGGTGTTCTGCTCTATTACCAAATTGACCATTTCAATGCACATTATCATTCAGAGAAAGAATCTGAATGAATGTGAATAAAAAGGGTATAAAGGTTAAGGTCACAAAACAAGAATAGAAAAGGTACAAGAAGGGTGATGAGGGTGACAAGTAAGCGATAGTAAGTAAAGTAGGCATACATAAAGAGCAAAGAGTCTCGGCAAAGAGAGGACTGAAGACTGAAAAAGAGACATCCTTGTCTTTTTAGTGGGACGCATTTCACAGTTGTCTTTGATGAAATGATTCAGGGACAATTTGTCATTGTTTCAAACAGTGTGTTCTTCACTACTTGACAATGCCAGGCCGTGACAGTGAAGGAGGAAAAATGCAGCAGCCCTTTACGGTACCAAGGTCAAGAGGACTCATCACTACACTCAGAGTCACACTGCCATGGAAAGACTACAACAGGGACTTTTAAAGGTCACACTTTCACGTTACAGAATTACTATGCACAGAAAGATGATTCCTGCCAAACAATATATAGCTAGTCCAGCAACTAACACAGAAATGATGATGATTTATTCATTATATCTGCTTTACATATTGTCTGTGGACAACAATAATCAAATATACACATACTCAAAGCAAATATGGGACAGAGGCTGCACAATGTGTCACCCCAAAGGGCTCCCTGTAATACTATAAATCTGTTATGAAAATTCCCCTAATGCCAGTTAAATGGTGTTTCATTGCACTGGTTACAGGCAAATCCTCCCAAATCATTGGAGCTTGACTGATTAATTGAAATGACTATAGGGGAAGAAAGTTGCCTTGCATCTCCGTAGCCTATCACCACACACTGATTTAAAGACTGCTATAAAACCGGCTATAAAAACAGACCTTTTCAGTGCTCAATGATTCTATTGGCTGGTATCTCCTCCCATAGCAGTTATTTTCTATCTACACCCTCTGTTCTCTTCTTCCTCCCTCAATTTACCGGACTCTCCTAAAAACACTAACATCAACACTACTTCCATCTCTCATCCTGGCTGCATTTCCGCAGAGACGAGAGCAATACTATACTGGTGACAGCAATGTCCGACCACACCAAACATTTTAAAAAACAAAATACACACACACACACAAATATTGAGAATTGGGTATTTCTGTTGTTAACTGGATGATAAATTGTTCCAAAGCTGGTCAAGGTAAAAAATCTCAACCCTGGCCTTTTCCAAGACAATAGTTCAAGATACGACAGGGGAATCTAATAAAATCTAATCTCTTGATTGCAAAACAGCAGATGAGAAATAAATCACTTAACCTACTGTAGCATCGCCAAACTGTGCTCAGTCTCAGAGGGAGGTGTTTTGGATGCTGGGACGTGTTAGCATGCGTGTTCCAGCATGTCAATGGCTCATCTCATCGGCTGTAGATCATTTCTATGGCTCTGAGGCGGCCCTGCGTCGTAAATCAGAGAGGTGAGACGTGAGACAGAGACATGCAGGCGAACGCAGAGAGATGGCTTTATTGCATCATGTACACAAGTCATGCACACAGACTACATGAGAATGCATCAAATAACATGTCCTCCAAGACATGTCATTTGTTATTCAGTCAGCCATTTGCTATTCAAAAACTTTGTTTATGAAAAATAATAACACAGAATTCATGAACACTAACCATAGGGATAAACTAGAATGCAGTGTATGTGAACAATGATAACAAGGGTGTAACAGTTATGTTGACTGTATCCTTCCATGTTTAGGAATAGATATTTACATTTACATTTAAGTCATTTAGCAGACGCTCTTATCCAGAGCGACTTACAAAATGGTGCATTCACCTTATGATATCCAGTGGAACAACCACTTTACAATAGTAGATATGACCATAAGAACTATCATTGTTTGATTTGGTCACAGTTTGACATGCTGGGACATTTTCCTGAATAAAACTGAGAGAGAGTTAATGTACGAATGCAGTGTTATATGACCAAACCCAAGCTGAGAATTGGATCATGACCCGTATATAATAAAAATAATAATTCATATAATAATGTTTACATACTGTTTTACCCACTCTATATGTATTCTAGTCATGGCTCATGCTATATAACTACTGCTGTACACACATTTTCTATTCACATACTGTCTATACACACACCATTCATACATATATATTTATATTCTGGACTCTGGTCCGGGAATCTAAATTCCTGCAATTCTATCCATATTTCCATCGGGTTTTGTACTGTGTATTAAAATACTGCATTCTTGACATAGCTCACTCTAATATATCTACTGCTGTACATATTATTCTTAGTATATCTTGTGTAAATTCATCCAATTGCATTTGGAATACTGTTAGTGCTATTTGGGTTAATCGGATTCATTCCGACATTTCAAGATGATATACAGTTGAAGTCGGAAGTTTACATACACCTTAGCCAAATACATTTAAACTCAGTTTTTCACAATTCCTGACATTTAATCCTAGTAAAAATGCCCTGTCTTAGGTCAGTTAGGATCACCACTTTATTTTAAGAATGTGAAATGTCAGAATAAAAGTAGAGAGAAGGATTTATTTCAGCTTTTATTTCTTTCATCACATTCCCAGTGGGTCAGAAGTTTACAAACACTCAATTACTATTTGGTAGCATTGCCTTTAAGTTGTTTAACTTGGGTCAAATGTTTCGGTTAGCCTTCCACAAGCTTCCCACAATAAGTTGGGTGAATTCTGGCCCATTCCTCCTGACAGAGCTGGTGTAACTGAGTCAGGTTTGTAGGCTTCCTTGCTCGCACACGCCTTTTCAGTTCTGCCCACAAATTCTCTATAGGGTTGAGGTCAGGGCTTTGCCACAACTTTGGAAGTATTCTTGGGGTCATTGTCAATCAAATGTTATCAGCTGATGTCACAAAGTGCTGTACAGAATCCCAGCCTAAAACCCCAAACAGCAAGCAATGTAGGTGTAGGAGCACGATGGCTAGGCAAAACTCCCTAGAAAGGCCAGAACCTAGGAAGAAACCTAGAGAGGAACCAGGATATGAGGGGTGGCCAGTCCTCTTCTGGCTGTGCCGGGTGGAGATTATAACAGAACATGGCCAAGATGTTCAAATGTTCATAGATGACCAGCAGGGTCAAATAATAATAATCACAGTGGTTGTAGAGGGCGCAACAGGTCAGCACCGCTCCTGCTGTCTCTAGAGAGTTGAAAACGAAGAACAGGTCAGGGTTCCATAGCTGCAGGCAGAACAGTTGCAGCACGACCAGGTGGACAGCAAGGAGTCATCAGGCCAGATAGTCCTGAGGCATGGTCCTAGGGCATGGTCAGGTCCTGAGAGAAAAGAAAAGAAAAGAAAAAAAGAAAAGAAAGAGAAAGTACTTAAATTCACACAGGACACCGGATAAGACAGGAGAAATACTCCAGATATAACAGACTGACCCTAGCCCCCCGACACATAAACTATTGCAGCATAAATACTGGAGGCTGAGACAGGAGGGGTCGGGAGACACTGTGGCCCTGTCCGATGATACCCCCGGACAGGGCCAAACAGGCAGGATATAACCCCACCCACTTTGCCAAAGCACAGCCCCCACACCACTAGAGTGATATCTCCAACCACCAACTTACCATCCTGAAACAAGGCCGAGTATAGCCCACAAAGAACAGGATATCAGTTTGTCTCTGTGGATGGTTTGTCCTCTGACAAATCAACTGTAAATTTCAGTGTTCCTCAATGTTCCGTTTTAAGACCACTATTGTTTTCACTATATATTTTACCTCTTGGTGATGTCATTCGGAAACATAATGTTAACTTTCACTGCTATGCGGACGACACACAGTTGTACATTTCGATGAAACATGGTGAAGCCCCAAAAGTGTCTCCTTGAGTGTCTCCCTTGATCCTAGGTCCTGGCAGAGTTGTGCAGACTCAGGACAACTGAACTTTGGAGGAATATACAGATTTAAAGAGGAGTCCGTAATTTGCTTTCTAATGATCATGATCTTTTCCTCAAAGAAGTTCATGAATTTATCACTGCTGAAGTGAAAGCCATCCTCTCTTGGGGAATGCTGCTTTTTAGTTAGCTTTGCGACAGTATCAAAAATAAATTTGGGATTGTTCTTATTTTCCTCAATTAAGTTGGAAAAATAGGATGATCGAGCAGCAGTGAGGGCTCTTCGATACTGCACGGTACGGTCTTTCCAAGCTAGTCGGAAGACTTCCAGTTTGGTGTAGCGCAATTTCGATTCTGATTTTCTGGAAGCTTGCTTCAGAGCTTGGGCATTTTCTGTATACCAGGGAGGTTGTTTCTTATTTTATTTTTTTTGTAAAAAAATGTTCACCTTTATCTAACCAGGTAGGCAAGTTGAGAACAAGTTCTCATTTACAACAGCGACCTGGCCAAGATAAACCAAAGCAGTGTGACACAGACAACAACACAGAGTTACACATGGAGTAAACAAACAAGCCAATAACACAATAAACAAGTCAATGATACAGTAGAAAAAAGAAAGTCTATATACAGTGTGTGCAAAAGGCATGAGGAGGTAGGCAATAAATAGGCCATAGGAGCAAAATTACAATTTAGCAGATTAACACTGGAGTGATAAATGAGCATATGAAGATGTGCATGTAGAGATACTGGTGTGCAAAAAGAGCAGAAAAGTAAATAAAATAAAAGCAATAAGGGGATGAGGTAGGTAGATAGCTGCTCTGCTTATGACAAATGTTTTTGGTTTTTAGGGGTGCGACTGCATCTAGGATATTGCGCAAGGTTAAATTGAGTTCCTCAGTTAGGTGGTTAACTGATTTTTGTACTCTGACGTCCTTGGGTAGGTGGAGGGATTCTGGAAGTGCATCTAGGAACCTTTGGGTTGTCCGAGAATTTATAGCACAAGCTTTTGATGATCCTTGGTTAGGGTCTGAGCAGATTATTTGTTGCGATTGCACACGTAATAATATGGTGGTCTGATAGTCCAGGATTATGAGGAAAAACATTAAGATCCACAACATTTATTCCACGGTACAAAACTAGGTCCAGAGTATGACTGTGGCAGTGAGTAGGTCCGGAGACATGTTGGACAAAACCCAATAAGTCGATGATGGCTCCGAAGGCCTTTTGGAGTGGGTCTGTGGACTGTTCTATATGAATATTAAAGTCAACAAAAATTTGTGTCATTGAAAGAGATTGTGATAGCTTACATCTCAAAATAGGGCTACTTAATGTTAGATTTTGAGATGTAAACTATCACAATCTCTTTCAATAATGGCAGGTATGGAGGAGGTCTTTATTCCAGTGAGATTGCTAAGGCGAACACCATGTTTAGTTTTGCCCAACCTAGGTCGAGGCACAGACACCATCTCAATGGGGATAACTGAGCTGACTACACTGACTGTGCTAGTGGCAGACTCCACTAAACTAGCAGGCTGGCTAACAGCCTGCTGCCTGGCCTGCACCCTATCTCATTGTGGAGCTAGAGGAGTTAGAGCCCTGTCTATGTTCGTAGATAAGATGAGAGCACACCTCCAGCTAGGACGGAGTCTGTCACTCCTCAACAGGCCAGACTTGGTCCTGTTTGTGGGTGAGTCCCAGAAAGAGGGCCAATTATCTACAAATTCTATCTTTTGGGAGAGGCAGAAAACAGTTTTCAACAAGCGATTGAGTTGTGAGACTTTGCTGTAGAGCTCATCACTCCCCCTAACTGGGAGGGGGGCCAGATACAATTACTCTATGCCGACACATCTTTCTAGCTGATTTACATGCTGAAGCTATGTTGCGCTTGTTGACCTCTGACTGTTTCATCCTAACATCGTTGGTGCCGACGTGGATAACAATATCCCTATACTCGCCAGTTTTAGCTTTAGCCAGCACCATCTTCAGATTATCCTTAACGTCGGTAGCCCTGACCCATGGTAAACAGTGTATGATCGCTGGATGATTCGTTTTAAGTCTAATACTCTGGGTAATGGAGTCGCCAATAACTAGGGTTTTCAATTTGTCAGAGCTAATGGTGGGAGGCGTCGGCGTCTCAGACCTCGTAACGGGAGAAGTAGAGGCCAGAGAAGGCTCGGCCTCTGACTCCGACTCGTTGCTTAATGGGGAGAACTGGTTAAAAGTTTCTGTCGGCTGAATGAGCGACACCGGTTGAGCATTCCTACAGCATTTCCTTCCAGAAGCCATGAGAAAATTGTCTGACTGCGGGGACTGTGCGAGGGGATTTAAACTACTATCTGTACTTACTGGTGGCACAGACGCTGTTTCATCCTTTCCTACACTTAAATTACCCTTGCCTAACGATTGCGTCTGAAGCTGGGCTTGCAGCACAGCTATCCTCACCATAAGGTGATCGTTCTCCTGTATATTAGTACAGCGACTGCAATTAGAAGGCATCGTGTTAATGTTACTACTTAGCATCGGCTGGTGGAGGTCCTGACGAACGACGTCCAGATAAAGCGTCCGGGGTGAAAAAGTTAAATGAAAAAAGTAGAGCGAGGGAAAAACTAAAAATATAAATGGTAATTAAAAAGTAAAAAACATAAAATTGGCAGGTAGCAAAGTAATTGCCCATTTGGAAGAGCAATTTGCGACCAAGCTTTAACTTCCTGACTGATGTCTTGAGATGTTGCTTCAATATAGCCACATATTTTTCCACCTCATGATGCCATCTATTTTGTGAAGTGCACCAGTCCCTCCTGCAGCGAAGCACCCCCACAACATGATGCTGCCACCCCTGTGCTTCATTTTTGGTATGGTGTTCTTCGGCTTGCAAGCCTCCCCCTTTTTCCTCCAATTATAACGATGGTCATTATGGCCAAACAGTTCTATTTTCGTTTCATCAGACCAGAGGACATTTCTCCAAAAAGTACGATCTTTGTCCCCATGTGCAGTTGCAAACCGTAGTCTGGCTTTTTTATGGCGGTATGGAGCAGTGGCTTCTTCCTTGGTGAGTGGCTTTTCAGGTTATGTCGATATAGGACTTGTTTTACTGTGGATATAGATACTTCTGTACATGTTTCCTCCAGCATCTTCACAAGGTCCTTTGCTGTTGTTCTAGGATTGATTTGCACTTTTCGTACAAAAGTACATTAATCTCTAGGAGACAGAACGCTTCTCCTTCCTGAGCGGTATGACGGCTGCGTGGTCCCATGGTGTTTATACTTGCATACTATTGTTCGTACAAATGAACGTGGTACCTTCAGGCATTTGGAAATTGCTCCCAAGGATGAACCAGACTTGTGGAGGTCTACAATTTTTTTCTGAGGTCTTGGCTGATTTTTTTTGATTTTCCCATGATGTCAAGCAAAGAGGCACTGAGTTTAAAGGTAGGCCTTGAAATTCATCCACAGGTACACCTCCAATTGACTCAAATAATGTCAATTAGCCTATCAGAAGCTTATAAAGCCATGACATCATTTTCTGGAATTTTCCAAGCTGTTTAAAGGCACAGTCAACTTAGTGTATGTAAACTTCTGGCCCACTGGAATTGTGATACAGTGAATTATAAGTGAAATAATCTGTCTGTAAACAATTGTTGGAAAAATGACTTGTGTCATGCACAAAGTAGATGTCCTAACTGACTTGCCAAAACTATAGTTTGTTAACAAGAAATTTGTGGAGTGGTTGAAAAACAAGTTTTAATGACTCCAACATAAGTGTATGTAAACTTCCGACTTCAACTGTATACTGTCTTTTTTGTTGTTGTTGGTGTACTTGTTTGAGATTTTACTGCATTGTTAGGAGCTAGTAACATGAGCATTTTGCTGCACCTGGTATAATATCTGCTAAACTGTGTAATCGACCAATACACTTTGATTTAATTTAATTTAATATAGTGGGGTAGCAACAAACATGTTAGCAAGATAAAAGAGGCTCATACATGTTCGATTCCCCAGCAATAACCTTGGTTTAATAACAGGAAATGAAAAACTGATATAAAAGGATAAAATATTCTCCTGAACAATAGCCAGGTTCAGACGGGCTGTTACAGTGCAGACTATGTTCATTATCCCATTTGTGCCTAAAACATTAAGGATGAACTACAATCAACTTCAATTAAATGTACATAGCTAGCCTCATACAGTATGTATTGGCCTTCATGAAGTGCAACCAAAGTTACCTTTTACCCCTAATTCTAATCAAATATATTTTCAAGCCAGGGATTCAGATAGAGCTCAATGTGATCTAATCCTTCCCATTGACTGTAATTGGCATACCGTCCCTCATGTTTTAGCCTCTCTGCCATCTGATTTGGCTAATGTTCGCAAAGTGTTTCCCCCCCATGTATGCAGACAGCTTTCTCTCCCTGTTGACAAAAACATCTTAATTAGAATATGAAACACATTCAACCCTTGAGTACCTTACATGCCCATTCATTATTGAACTAAGCCTATTACAGCTGTGAAAATGGTGTGTGTGTGTGTGTGTGTGTGTGTGTGTGTGTGTGTGTGTGTGTGTGTGTGTGTGTGTGTGTGTGTGTGTGTGTGTGTGTGTGTGTGTGTGTGTGTGTGTGTGTGTGTGTGTGTGTGTGTGTACGTGTGTGTGTACGTGTGTGTGTACGTGTGTGGCCGGGGGAGTTACAGTTTACCCTCTGCTCTGTGATCATAAACCAGCCAAGATCTCTAATTAGCCACCATGGACATTATGGGATGCCAGATTTTACATTCTTCTTCCTCATTAGCTCAGCAAGGGAGACGTTAAGATGTCCTCATCTCACCTTACAAATGTCTCGCAATGGCAGGGTTTTTTTTAAGGAAATGCCATGAAAATATATATAGTTTATAAACACACTTAATTAATCTACTGTTTAAGAAGAATGGAACTCAAACTAGTTTCTGCCGCTCAATTGAATAAAATCTACTATAATCTACAAAGGTCTTTCGGGACACACCATCAACATCCCACTGGGCACAGACGTCAATTCAACGTCTATTCCACGTTGGTTCAGCGTAATACCATTGAAATGACGTGTAAACACTGTTGATTCAACCAGTGTGTGCCCAGCGGGATACCCATTAGATAAACAACTGAAAGCACAGGATATAATGAGACAAACATGTTTCAATGGACATGTTAAGGCTCAGATGGACAGAAAATCTAATGGGCTGCTTGAAAGCTCTTCCACGCACACACCAGGAAATAATAAAGTGGCCAAATATGAGGGCCAGGTCTATCATCTGTCTATTTCAATTCCACTCAGCCCTGGCTATTTTCCCAGCGGCTCTTGGACTCAGCCCTGAGTAAAAGCCAGGCATCGTCTCTGACTCAGTCCATGAAGAGAAGATGAAAAGTGAAGAGAGAAGACATAGAATGAGAGTGATACAGACAACTGAGAGTGCCACGCGCTGCGGGAGTCCCAAAGACGAATGAAGAGGATCTTCTTCATGTATAAGTAATGCAGTGTGAAGTGTAAACACTCGGGGCTATTGTTCCTGCTCTGAAGAGCTGAAAGAGGGAGAGAGAAGGGATAGATGGAAAATAGAGGGAGGGAGGGCGAGAGAGAGAGTGAGACCGAGGGATAGAGGGAAGAAGGAAGAGAGAGAGAGAAAGAGAGAGAGGGAGAGAAAAGGATAGAGAAGAGGAAAGAAATGAATGTTCAAATGCCTGAGTATGGACTGAATAGTCATCCATTATAAACACCAATAGTGACATGCAATAGAAACATGAAGGTGAAGGAACATGTGAGTAGGCCTATGCGGCAACTTTTTGTCACACAGAATATGAAGATTGCATCTCTCGCTAGCTGTTTTCTATCAGCTTTGGAATGCAGGGGAGTTCCATTTCTTCCAGTGATTACTTGTGGATGATTGAAGCAGAAAAGGCATGTAGAGACATACTGATTGTGTTCGCAGCTATCCCTAAAGCCTTAACTCCACAGTCATCTGAGTGCTTTAATCCAGTTTATCCCCCAAAGGCAGAGATGGAGAGATGGAGGATTGCTCATAATCAATCTCTTGATTGTTCTGTGACCTTGGACAAACCAAAAGGATTACTCACAACGACGAGCCCCCCGAGATCCACCAGGTTGGCAATTGGCACTACCACTGTCTACCCATGAGATCCACACGAGACAACAATGCCCCCTGTGCTGATCGATCCTCACAAAGAGAATTAAAATAAACTAATCTCATTTAACTGATTAGGTTTAGATTCCAGGCCAGTTTAGTTGGAGACTTCAGATCAGGGTTAGAGATGGATCTGTAGAGGGCAATAGCCTACAGACACTGTGGCACACACTGCTGGCTTTCATGTGGCCAACCTGTGGCTTTCATTTGAGCCGTAAAGCAAAATCTTGAATGGTTTTCCACTGTTTACAATTGATCATGTCTCATTGCAAACACTTGTGGCAATGTGGCAAATTCAGTGATCAGCTACTAATAAACACAACAGTTCAGTCTAAGCCAGCAGCATCATCGGGAGCTTGCAATCCATCTAAACGTAGAGGTTTCTATTGAAGCCTTAGTGAATAGCACTGCTTGATTTACAGTGGACGGGAGGCTCGGTCGATGTTCTGGACATCAGGCCAGTAAAAAGGTCCCTCATTCACTGTCTGCTTTTATTAGAATGAACTTTTACAGCCAAGGTCAACACAGAGTGTCCAGCAATGGTGACTGTTGATGTGGTGTAGCCAAGCTATTAAATGGACAGGTCACCATGTACTGAATTGTGGACATTTGGCTGTGAGCATACAAAGCTATAGTATAATATTGCCTGTATCCGGCTATGAACCTGTGGATCCAAAGTGGTGTAGAGAGACACTATTAGAATCCCAAACCCTTGTGCGTGGACAAGCTGCTTGTTCCCTGTGTAGTTGGACATATCCCAGTTTAATAGGGTAGAAAAACTCTTGGCAGGATTAGTGGTAAACAGAAATGAGGCGGATGTCTCCACGAAGATTTGTAAGAGGAGTAAAAAAATAGAGCCATTTTCTTTCCAAGGGTGTAGAACACAGCACACAGAGGTGATAACGAATCTTTAGTCCCAGATGTTTCTTTTAATTGTCAGAGCCCAATTAACCACCCACTGAGAAGAAGAAAAACAGAGATTTGTGTACGTTTGTGTATGTGTGTGTGTCTACGTGCATGCTTACATGCCTGCATGTATGCGTGGGCATGCTTTTAAGTTGGGGGGTCGGCACCCTTAGTCAAAGTATTTTTTACAGTTACATGTTGTATGTCCTGTAATGCTTTTCCTTTTCAAGGCAATTACATGCAATATTCTGTGCTCTCAATGGAAATATAGACATTTTTTAAAACAAGTCACCTCACCTGCATGGAAACCATGCTTGCAGCCAGAGAAACAGACCCACAGACTCACAGCTGGAAGCTAGATTCTTTCTGACTAATCATCAGTTTATTTTAATAACCTTGCAGCAATTACCCCCTTTCATCTCATCTCAGGTAGTCAGGTTCACCAGGGTGCATTTCCCTACCGCAGAATGAAAGGAATAGATTGCAAGCTGGAAGAGGATTGTAAATGGGGGCTCTTTGCAAAACATATATGCAAGGGAAGGGTGGAAATAGAGATGGCAGAATCATTGAAGGGTTATATGTTTATTACATGTAATGGGGCCTTGAATGTTGGCTCACATCCTCATAGAGAATTATGTTTGAGTCTTGACAGGCAAGGTTCACTGGCTGCTTGATCCACACAGTTCAGACATCTGCCAGGAAGAGAATACCTTCTGCATTGCTGCCCCAGATGCATATGTAATTTCCTCATATTCCATATATTAATACCATGAATATTAGTGTAAAATTAGACATGTCTTACTGTAATAGTCTGTTGGATGTTTTAATAAGTTGAAGAAGACTTAATCAATGTGAGGCTAACTACAAAGTGTTGTGAGTTGCAGCCGCCCCGCTATCCCACCACTTGATCTAACAGCTCAAATTCCTGGTCAGCAATTACACATTGGTCATAAAAAAAGAGCAGAACAAGTCTAGTATGTGTTACAATATAGACAGTTGCCATGTGACCCTAGTAGCAGCCTAACCACAGAGCTCCTGTAAATGTGTATATATTTAGTTATTTTTTAGTTGTTTTTAATTGTTGATTTTTAAATCAGCTCTTTTGTTTTTGAAAACATGGTTTTTATTGCATATATCTGGTGTTTCTGAGCCACGGATTTGCATACACTGACTGACAAGTTAACATGTTTTGGCTTGGCTGGCTAGCTAGCTATCAGGTTGGCTGATGTTTTTGCTTGAAAAATGCATCTGGAGGACATAGTACCAGCTTTTTTGTTCACCTGGATGCCAATTCCTGATCTACATCATTTGAAGAGTCGTCTGAAGCTTGATAGGAATGGATGGCTATAAGAGTCAGGCTGGTTCCCAGACTTGCCCTCGACAAGCTCATCAGCAGACTCCATCACCATCATCTACCATCCTCTGACCAGCTCTCTCCACTCAAGCCATGAACGGACCCTCTCCATCTTCAGAGGATGCATCTTGCAAGTACTTGGCCTCTATTATTGGTTGACCTGTCATGATATATTGCTTGTTTGTTTTTTGCTCTTGAACGTTTTGATTCTATGAAAAGCGCTATAGAAATGTAATGAATGATTAATTAATATGAATAGATTCATGTTAATCGTAATAGATTACAATACATCATGGACAACACAACCGCTAACTAGGCTTACTTTTAGTGCTTATTTTAATCATTCCTAACAAAAACTTGTTTTATTATTAGCTATGTTGTTACATTTTACCATAGATTAAATGACCAGATACTTACTCAGCAATTGTATGTAAATAATTAAGGGCTACAATCAGTAAAATAGTTTTGGTCCGAAAGAAAGAAAATCAAACACTGGAAGTAACGTTCAGAATTGGCGCTGTCCGTGGTGCTGACATCTTGTTTAAAATCCTACTGGCTTAGCCTGTCACCTCTCCTCATTTGATGCAGGCTACGTTCTCTGCACGGATGACGGAGAGGCTTCTAATGAATGAACACAAGGGTTGAATGGACAATTGTCAATGTTAGAATGGACAGCTGGTGGGCAGCACAGTAACCCTTAAATGGTTAGAACTTCATACATTTGTTGACGCAGGCAACATGCACGCAGCTTTCAACAGTAACTGTTAGCCAAGGGATCATAGCATACCATAGTGGTTCATGGCCACTGGGGGACACGTCTCCCATAAACAAGGACGGCGGACTCGTGACGCGTCAGGGATCGCCAATGCAAATGTGTATGCTCCCTCACTCCCTGCCATCTAGTTTTGTAACGATCTGCTCTTCCATGGAGAGGGAGAGAGAGTGGAGAAAGACGAGGAGCGGGGAGACAATTCTTAAACGTAACAATACAAACGTGGCTTCACTGGTTTTGGATATAAAATAGGAGCGAATATTTTAGATTTCAGAATACGTGGGAGAGAGTTTCGACCCTGAATCTGATAGCCTTCTGTATGATTACACGCAATCTTGAACCGTCGACAATCAAGGTAGGCTAAACGGTATTCAGATTTGTATTTTATAACACTGATTATGCATTATTGAGTAAATGTGCGCTTTGCAACTTGTTTTGATCCTCCATTGGGTGATATATGTTATTATGCCTTATACATTACACAGGTAGATTAACGCTGACAAAAATCATAGTTTATTATTTGACAGCGGGCATTATTTTCGAAAATGTTGCTTATCTATAGACTACTTCTAGAAATCATTAGAAATGCTGATCAGTTAGAGAAGTTGGCGGTTCGTGAAACACTAGAAACACATGATGTGCTCTGTGGTGGGAGCATAGTGTATGTGCAAACTGTTGCTTCTCTTGGTTGGTAGCCTAGTATTATGAACAAGATCCCGAGAGGTAGCCTGATAAGGTCGAAACAGTAGAAAAGTCATACTATTGGAATTAGTGGCAAAAAAGACCTAAAAGGAAGGGTCATGGCCATAATACTGTAACATTACATTATGGTCTGGCTGCTGTCTTTGTGCAGACGGTTTAGTGCTGATTGCACCCCACTGGGCAAAACTGGTTGAATCAACATTGTTTGCACGTTGTTTCAGTCAAAAAAAGCATGTGACTCTTTGATTCAACGTGGAAAACTGATTAGATTCTTTCATCCAATTTAAATCCAATTACACAAACTTTTTTGTTGATTTCACATTGAATTCACGTTAGTGAATGCAACCTAATGTAAATCAAAAAGTAGACTTTGAACTGATATCTGTGCCCAGTGGGACAGTGAAACCTCTACTGTTAGTGGCTTTCATCTCTTGCCTGTCATGCACTACCTGGCATTTCTCCACTAACCTACTACTCCAGAATTAGAGAGAGAACTTGTCCAATTGAAGAGCACTAATTTCCATGTCTTGATCCGAGTTGCTGCTTGAACGTAATTGGTTTGTTATGGTACTGATCATCAAAAGATAGTTGACAAAGCCCAATCACAAACACCAGCCAGTGTGGAGCTTTACAAACGTACCAACACACTGATTTAAGTCAGGGAAACAGCAATATAATACAGATGGTGCTGTGATGCTGTCATGCTGCCAGTGTAATTGAGGCAGAATGGTGGAGATTTACGAAGCAAAGACAAGCGAAACAGAGAAACTAAGGATGTGCTGTAGCTAACAGGAAGATAACCTCTTCCCACACACCCATTAACACCAGATATAGTATCATACCAGGTTCAGAGGAAAGACAAACAACGAATAGCAAGGGAAATTACTTAATGCTCAGTGCTCTAGAACAGAAACACAATCCTATATGTCAACATGAGCTGAAATAACTTAATGCTCAGTGTTCTAGAACAGAAACACAATCCTATATGTCAACATCAACTGAAATGACTTTATGCTCAGTGCTCTAGAACAGAAACACAAATATGCCAACATGAACTATGGATCTAATCCCCCGAGCTATATACGTTTCCCTCCTATATTCTACAGAGGTCATATACACAGAGAAATATGTTCTGCCAATTTACATCAGACTTGCTTGCTTCTATTTTGTTGCCCTAGGTTTTTCCAAGAAACTACTGGCTTCCAGGGCTTGCTGGCTGTTCTGTTCCCTTGGAGATTACTGTAAAGTCTGGCGCTGCTGTGACATATCTGAGGGACCTGATTACACAGTGGTCCTTTTGGTTACCAGTCCAAAGGCATGGCTATGAACCACGAAGAGTCATTAACCATCTAAGGCTGCAGCCAGGTAGCCTACCTACTGTGTGACTGGACTGATGGGGCCTTGGGAAGGTTATAATGAGGTTTTAACCCTCACCATGCTCTCTGGAATGGTGGCTCACTAAGGGTCAAAGAGCCACCAGCTGAACAGTGGGGATGGCCACGCCCCTCTACAGGCTGCGTTGCTTCCTGCGGCGAGCTCAGATGCTCCTCCTCTTCCTGGGGATCGCCTACCTTATGGCGGGGAGCATCCTGCTGCTGCAGCGCTCCAGCCTGACCCTAAAGACCGCTCAGCCACCAGGCGACGCCAGTCTCCCTTCTCTCATGGCACTGCCAGCGCCTCCCACAGCCGTGAGGGCCTCCCCCGGCCTGGGCCTGAGGGCGCGCTCCAGATGGGCAGCCACCCAGGGTGTGTTGGGTGGTGGAGGGGGCATCAAGACGGGGCGACACTGGCCCACGTCCCGACACCTGGGGGTGCAACACCTGCACCACCGCTGGTTCCACGGTCTCATACCAGACACGCAGGAGCAGAGAGGTCCTCTACAACGCAATAAAAGCTACAAAGGTACCACCTACCTAATGTAACATAATTTACTTTGAGCGCCAACATGTCTGTAGTTTAACTGCTGACTGCATACCAGATCTGGGTTGAAATTGTATTTATTCCAGGCTTAATGACAGGACTGACAGGCTCAAATCTGCTGAAAATCTGTGTTACCTCTGCTCAATAGTGTGTTGTACTAAACAATTCATATTGTATAATGTTGTACAAAAGGATTTGTAATATGGCTTTTCATTTACTGTTTTATTTTGACATGGCAAGGGACCTACATGGGCTGCTTCATGCATGATGCCAATGAACAAGCCCTGGGGGGAACCATGCTGTATGATCTGCGCAAAATGACCAGCTCTTTGTGTCAAGACACCTGCTCAGAAAGGTAATGAGTCTAGAGGAACCATGGTGAGCTGCTGCTATTTGGTTAATTATTCTGTCTCAGTCACTGGGATGAATAGGTCCTGTGTTTCAATGGGGAGCCAGGTGGCAGGATGGTGGTGGTGTGTAGTGGAGGGCCAGATCTGTGTTAGAGATGCAGAATGAGATATAGTGGGTATTAGGGGGTGTTAGTAATCATTAAAATTCATTACACAACTGAATAAATCAATTTATGACAAAACATTTAACAGGGCCTTATTTCACAGGAAGTCTAGAAGCAGGAAATGATTGCCACGAAAACAAATAGCCAATGCAAACATAATCAGACCATATGGACTGCTGGGAGGATATTCAGCCAGAATCATAAGCCTGTTTATGGTGGGGCTCAAAGCAAATGCTAAAAGGTCATTTTGGATATCTCCTCTCTTTCCAAGGAGAGAGGATAAAGAGACTTAAAGTAGGATGACTCATATAGCCCTTGGGATAAAAGACCCCCATCATCCACCCAGAACTATTACTGTGATTTTGTCAACAGTGAAAACTTACCAGCCAGCACCACTGAGAAATTAACGCTGGGCTTCACTGCTGCCTGCTCTGATTGATTCAATTAAAATGTTTAGTATTTATTTACACGCTGGCCTGGGGTTATGCAATCTGGTGTCCTATGGAACAAGGTAGCCCAAGGCTAATGATAGCCTGTGATTAAAGATAGCCTTGTTCTTATGATAGCATGTGATTAAAGATAGCCCTGGGCTAATGATAGCCTGTGATTAAAGATATCCCTGGGCTAATGATAGCCTGTGATTAAAGATAGCCTTGTTCTGATATCATCTGATTAAAGATAGCCCTGGGATAATGATAGCCTGTGACTAAAGATAGCCCTGGGCTAATGATAGCCTGTGATTAAAGATAGCCCTGGGATAATGATAGCCTGTGATTAAAGATAGCCTTGTTCTAAGGATAGCATGGGATTAAAGATAGCCCTGGGCTAATGATAGCATGGGATGAAAGATAGCCCTGGGCTAATGATAGCCTGTGATTAAAGATAGCCCTGGGCTAATGATAGCCTGTGATTGAAGATAGCCTTGTTCTAAGGATAGCATGTGATTAAAGATAGCCCTGGGATAATGATAGCCTGTGACTAAAGATAGCCCTGGGCTAATGATAGCCTGTGATTAAAGATAGCCCTGGGCTAATGATAGCCTGTGATTAAAGATAGCCCTGGGCTAATGATAGCCTGTGATTAAAGATAGCCCTGGGCTAATGATAGCCTGTGATTAAAGATAGCCCTGAGCTAATGATAGCCTGTGATTAAAGATAGCCCTGGGCTAATGATAGCCTGTGATTAAAGATAGCCCTGGGCTAATGATAGCCTGTGATTAAAGATAGCCCTGGGCTAATGATAGCCTTGTTCTAAGGATAGCATGGGATTAAAGATATCCCTGGGCAAATGATAGCCCTGGGCTATGATAGCATGTGATTAAAGATAGCCCTGGGATAATGATAGCCTGTGATTAAAGATAGCCCTGGGTTAATGATAGCCTGTGATTAAAGATAGCCTTGTTCTTATGATAGCATGTGATTAAAGATAGCCCTGGGATAATGATAGCCTGTGACTAAAGATAGCCCTGGGTTAATGATAGCCTGTGATTAAAGATAGCCCTGGGCTAATGATAGCCTGTGATTAAAGATAGCCCTGGGCTAATGATAGCCTGTGATTAAAGATAGCCCTGGGCTAATGATAGCCTGTGATTAAAGATAGCCCTGGGCTAATGATAGCCTGTGATTAAAGATAGCCTTGTTCTAAGGATATCATGGGATTAAAGATAGCCCTGGGAAAATGATAGCCTGTGATTAAAGATATCCCTGGGCTAAGGCACTGAGGTGAGTCAGTGGTGTATGTCTCCCTCTCTCTGCAGTGGTTACCGGTTCGCAGGTCTGGAGTACGGAGCAGAGTGTCACTGTGGTAACCGCATCAGCAGCCCGCGGGCCCAGGAGGAGGACTGTAGCCTGGGCTGCAGAGGGGAGAGGAGGGAGAGGGGAGCACCCTGTGGGGGCGTGGGGCGCCTCTCCATCTACAAGGTGGAGGAACAGCTCCCAGGACAGAGGAAATGTGAGTACACGCAACCTGGTATAGAGCACTGGCTGACTGAGCGGCTGTAATGTGCTTGACTAATCTCTGAACCCAGAAGCACTTCACATGTGTCCTGGCCAAAAGTGTCACGAGAGACCAGTGCTATACTAATGCATGCACTATATGAGCCGTAGCCACTATGCAGTTTAGTCATTTCCCATCTAGGGTAAGTAGATAATAGGTCGATTTCTATGGGCAACATTTGATTTAAGCTTGGCAGTGTAAGACTAATATGTTTGCATTGATCAACATTGCAGCTCATAAAGAGAAAATACATTGAATGCATTTAGCTATGTTTATAAGCTGTGGCCTGATGTCTGCATACCTCTGTTCTGCAGTCAGAAATGTCCGCTACAGTGGCTGCTTCAAGTTGCCAAAAAACACCACCATCGTCTTCCCTGTCTACTCCCTCCAGTCAAACTCCACGTCACAGTCCTGCATCGAGACCTGCACAGATAAGGTTTGATTCTGTTCCCAGCAAGAAACCCTGAAAACCACTGAACCATTTATTTAATCTTCACCACCAGCCCAGACCCCAGTCTTCCTCACACAGACCCAGGGGTGAGGTATCATGGATCATGGGCTGTCTCTGTCTCTGCCCCCCTCAGATGGTAGATTAGAATGGCATGGCTCTGTGTGATGGAGCTACTGGAACACCATTTGACTGTTTAAGGTTAAATGTCCCTCTAATGAGAAATAGATGGGCGCTGTAATCAGTCCTTCAACACAGTCTGGGTGCATCAGTAGGGTCCTCTGCTCGACTTTACTCTGCTCTACACACAAATGGCTGGGAGACAATATTGAATTTGATTTAGCCTATTCAGTGTGTGTGTGTGTGTGTGTGTGTGTGTGTGTGTGTACACTTTTGTGCTTTGTGTGTTTTCACATTTGTGTAACTCCCAGTGTCAATAAACAAAGAGCACTGTCAGAGTCAGCCTCCATAGAAATTATAACTCCATATAGTGTGGGGGTGGTGCGGGCTATGCTATGTTGAATAGAAAAACTAGGACAACTTGTGCAAAAAATATCTGAACTTGGGAAAAAAAAAAAGGAATCAAAGGAAATAGGACAGGGGTGGTTCAGACATCTTATATAACCCACCCATCCCGTTACCCAAGGGTGAAATCACATCCAATCCACCAGAGGGGGAATGAGTGCCCAGTCATATTCCTTGAACTGTAAATTACTGGTTGAAGTTATGCCTCTGATGTTTTTAATGGTCCTGGTTCGGTACTGCAGGAGCTCCCACTGGCTGTGTTGAGGAACCCACACTGTTACTGTTCCCGGGCCTCGTCTCTGTTTAGACTGAACCAACGTCTGCCACCAGACCAGCCATGTCTGGAGACCAACGGCACAGCACACACTGTTGCCTCCACATCCCGTTCAGACCAATACTACTACCAGGTCTACCAGACACCTGTGCTTGGTGAGAGTCTTGAGTAGCCTTCATTTTCACTTATACTACAGTCCAAGATTTCAACCATAAAAATAACATACTGTCAAATATTCAGGCTTTATACTTTACTGTAACTGTAATTTAAACTCTTAGCAACAGCATGCTTCAATACAGTAGCTCAAAGATAGATCAATGGCCTGTGTCTATGGCGGTGTTCAACCCTGATGTTTCTGCCTCATTCAGACTCCAGGTGCAAAGAGAGGACGTTTCTACCTGAGAGGTCCACCTCCCTGGTGGCTCTCTCCAGCTTCCCCGGAGCTGGCAACACCTGGGTACGCCACCTGATCGAGCTCGTGACAGGCTACTACACTGGCAGCTTCTACTTCGATGGCACGCTTTACAACAGAGGTGAGGCTGAATGTGATCACAGCTCAGGTGTTGTGATGGATAATAATAACATATACCAGGAATGATTGATGTTTCTCTCCTGGAATATATCATTATATCATTTTCAAGCACGCGCTACCATTTTCTAAACCGTGGGCTCTCATAGAAAAATTCTAATGTATGTACTTGTACAGTACTTACAAATATCGATGACAGTAACTTGATCTTGACCTTTAGTGTTTTGTGACACGTGGCCTTGCGGAGGTTTGATCTTCTTGTGTATCTGGGGTTTTCTACCAGGTTTCAAAGGGGAGAAGGACTACTGGAAGAGTGGGCGTAGCATCTGTGTTAAGACCCATGAGAGTGGGCAGAGAGAGATCGAGATGTTTGACTCTGCCATCTTACTGATCCGTAACCCCTACCGTTCCCTCGTGGCAGAGTTCAACAGGAAGTGTGCGGGACACCTTGGCTACGCCACAGACAAACAGTGGAGGAGCAAAGGTAACACAACAATCACAGCTCAGTGGTTTGGGAAATGGACTGGGGGTTATGTGCCAACTAAGGCATGCACAAACCATTAAGGCATGCAAAAATGAAACACATAAAGAGATTTTGGTCAACTATTGGTCAAAAGTCTGTTTCAAACAGACAAATATTCAGCTGCCATATTGCTGCATAAACTGAATGTGAGATGTCAGCAATGTCTGCGCACAGCACACACTGATCAGATACCTCGGTTTCTTCTCTCCTCTGTTTACCTCAGAGTGGCCAGAGTTTGTTGACAGCTATGCCCCCTGGTGGGCGTCCCACGCTCTGAGCTGGCTGCAGTTTGGCCGTCGCCTGCTGGTGGTGCACTACGAGGACCTGCAGAGGGCGCTCTTTCCCCAGCTCCGCCTCCTCACCTCCTTCCTCAACGCCACCATAACGGAGGAGAGGCTGATGTGTGCCCAGAGCAACCAGGACGGTCACTTCAAACGCTCTGGTAGGGCCCAGCGGCCCTCCTTCGACCCCTTCACAGCGGAGTTGAGGAGCACCATTGACTCCTACATCAACACGGTGGACCAGGCCCTGAGGGACAGGAACCACAGCGGCCTGCCACACGACTACATACCCAGATGATCCTCCTCAGCTGATCCACACTGGAGTCCAAAAGGACACGTCAACAAATAAAGGGGAGGGGGAAGGTGTAATCTCTGCCACCACTCCAAAGGTAGTAGTCCAGTCTAGTCATTAGCATGGTTGGGTTAAAGGTTTTTAGATGTGTTGGAGAATTCTGTCAGCTACAGAACATTTTCAGAAGAGTGACTCAGAGGGAAAGTGACTGTATGAACACACCAATGGGTAATTGTTTGACACACTTGACATGTCGAACCCACTGTGAGTGGCTGCCGAGAGCGTAGTAACATTGAGTTAAACGTCAGTGTAAACTGTCAGTGTCACTGGGATAAAAACATGGCTGAACATTACAGCTCCTGCTGAAAGGTCTCAGGGCCAGAGCCAGAATCTCTCTATTAGAAGAAAATGGAAACATCCCCCTTTTCACTGCAGGCGTTGGGAGTATGGAGCAAGTGCCTGTCTGCAAAAACAATTCAATCAAGCATTGTAGACTGAGGCTTTCAGCTTTAAATGGAATCTTTAGGTTATTTCTGTTTGTTTGGGATTTTTGTAATGTTTATATCAGTTTTACTGGTAGAGGGCAGTTAAACAGAAAATGTGCCATTCAACAATGTCGATCGGATCGTTGTAATGGACTTATGCCAATTAAATCTCCATATGTTTAGCTCTATTGTCAGCTTTTCCATTACTGCTGGTGTTCGGTCATATACAGGCAGTTCTACACATGTATTCCTGGTGGTTTGTATGTTTGTAAGTGCGTTCCAGCTCTCCGAGAGCCCTAAAGTGACACGACATTGTGAACAGGCCTTTTGTATCACGTTCTGTACCTTATCTTGTTCAAATTGTGGCTGTGAATCTTGGTCAAATAGGTTTCTAATGTTTATCAGGGAGAGTGTAGGCTACCTCGTGAGAATAGAATACTTACACTTGAATGCAGTTTCACAAATGATCATTTTAATTGCATGCCTATTGTTCAGTCTGTGACAGCAAACAAGTCAACACATTGGAAAGATAATGTCCAGATAGGCATTTAAGATAAACAAAAAATGTGTCATAATAAATCTAAAAGCTGGATCCATGCACAGACAGACGACAGCAGTGGCATAGTGGTGGAACAAAACAAACAGTTTAATTAGAAAATAAAAGGTGTGACTCTCTCTGGATGTCTGCCATTGAATTTCACACAAAGACAACAAAACGAATAAAATCATTGAACCCTATAGTTTAAATGAGATGATTAACTATTAACATAATGATGTGGGCCCTAAGCCACTGAGAAGAGCCACTCCCTATCGAAACCCTCAATGATACCATTAACCCATCTGTCAAAAGGCTGAGTCTAACTCATTGTCATTACTCATCGGCTCTTACTCTGGCACAAGGGTGACAACTATAGTGTAACTAGCTCATTGAAATATAGTCAATGCATTGCTCTCAATGTTTTTTCAAATGCACAATTTATTTGTTTCATCCAAAATAAATAAAAACTTTTGGACTATAAAATCAAGTCAACAGTTAAGTTATAAGAGCACTGCCGACTAGAAAGTCAAAGGTTTTGGATTAATGATACTCTAAAACTTTCAGAAAAGCATTTGAAGTAAAGTTGCTCAGGGTAAGTCTAATAAATTATGCATCTTTTGAAAAGAGTAAAGTATGAGAAGCATTTCTCAGGGGGATGTTCATTAGAGGTGCAGAGTGAAGTGCTGTAATGAATGATATCCAAACTGTCTTTTCCTGTTAAAACTCTGACGGCTCTTAATTGCTGCGTCCAGAATGACAAGTGTGAAGTCGGCCCATCATGTTGATTGCCTTAGCTACTAGAACAGGTCTGTCATCTCACTGTTCTCTCTCTCTCTCAATATATTCTCTCAGCAACACTTTACAGTGTGAATACTAGGGTTCAAACGAAAGCTGAAATAGTGAAGCAGAGGCATATGGGACCCCTGTGTGGTAGCCTGCCAAATAGCTTTTTTTGTACTGACAGGGTGTCTGTTGAATTGACGCACCAACCAGGCGACTCCATCTGCTAAATAACATGTGACAGTAAAACCCACAGAAACAGTCAGCATGGTGACAACGCTTCCCAATCCCTTTCTCCACAGCCAGAGAGAGCATTTCCTTCTGTTTCCCACATTGAGGATAAAGAACTTTACTTTTCATGGCAAATGTATGTTTTATTCTGCTTCCTGACCTCCTCTCTCCACAGCTTTTCACAGTACATGGTTTTCCATTCAAATGTTCAGTCTCTCACTCAGTATTCATTCTGATATCTTTACTTATACAGCTAGCTGGAGTTGCCAGTGAATATGGTGTACTAGTTGTATCAGTATGCACACTCCATTCACCATTAGTAACTCAATGGGTCTACAGTACAGCATTTACATTCACTTCCACAATGCCCATTATTTCAGCACCAAGGTAGCAAAATAAGAAAACTGAGCTTGGGGGAACCTAAATGTCAGCCCACTCTGTCACGGTTGTCGTAGGAATGAGAGGACCAAGGTGCAGCGTGTGTGTCGTTCCACATTTTTATTTACACTGTGAAACTATGCAATACATAAATAAACTGAAGGACAAAAACAACAAACCGTGACGCAGAGATGAAACATACACAACTCAAAATGAATCTCCCACAAAACCCAGGTGGAAAAACACCTACTTAAGTATGATCTCCAATTAGAGACAACGAGAACCAGCTGCCTCTAATTGGAGATCATCCCAAACAAAAACCCCAACATAGAAATACAAAACTAGAACCTAAACATCGAAATAGAAAACAGAGAAGAAAAAAAAAACCTGTCACGCCCTGACCTACTCTACCATAGAAAATAACATCTTTCTATGGTCAGGATGTGACACACTCAGCCAGCAAAAAACTTTAACAGCCAGTTGGCATCAATTCTAACTCAGCCGTATGCATTCACACACAGTAACTCAGACACTGCTAATTCTCATGATGTATTCATACAACCCTCTTTTGGCTCAACAGGCCCTTTTTCAAATCATAAACATTCTCCTGGGTGAAATGCAGAGCAGCAAAGTTACAATAGGTTGGTTACAACTGTCCTGAGGCAAATGAGACACAGACTGTTGTGTTGTCTATAATGGCCAATATTCCAGTGGAATCCCACCTTTGTCCTTTATCGTCTATCTCCTCTCCCTCTCCCCAGAAAGATAAATCAGTATGTTTGCAGCACAATAATAACCCACAAATATAGACAAAATAATAAAACTGTCTTAACGGGTTCTGAATCTTTGTTGCTTCAGAACACGTTAGACAGTTTTATTATTTAGTCTATATTTGTGGGTTATCTTTGTGCTGCAAACATACTGATTTATCTTTCTGGGGAGAGGGAGAGGAGATGGACGATAAAGGAGACAGACTGAGTATCACCATCCAGATACAGTAGATTGTTGATCAACTACTTTCATGATAACACGTCTGGATGAGCAGCTTTCACTGAGAAAATACAGCACAGTGCATCCAACAATCTTTCAGTATTCAAATGAAAACATTTGAAGTTCTGAATTCTCTCCTTACTGCATAAGCAACTCACGCTAAAAGCAGGTTGGCTGTATTGGACTTTTGTCATTTTTGAATGGGGTGGGGGGGCTGTCATTATACAGTGCTTTATAGAAAAGTGCAATCGTTGCTGCCATGGGGGCCCTGATGTTAACAGACTCAACATTTATTATGACTGTCATTAATCACTCAAAGTTGAAATCTCCGGACAAGGTGTCCAATAACGCTTATATTACCCCCCACACATGTCATAACAGGAGAGAGGGAGGATTGTGATTATTGATTAATCTCATCATCAACATTTAGGCTCCATTCTATGGATGTAAGAGCTCAACTCTTTGTTCTGGACCTGACACTACGCAAAAGAACCGGTCAATTCCACGGTAATAGAATGATGTTGAGATTCAGATTTTTCACTTTAAAATGTATGTAAAACAAAAACCAATGATTGCAAACTTAAACAAACCATAGAACTATGTACAAGGAAGAACTACTTTTAACAATTTCTACTGAACACTACAAAAACGTGTTTACTTGAAGAGCAGTGCAGATGCAAAGTTTGGTAACAGAATGACGGTTTGTGCTGCTTGTGCCGTCATTCTGTTACCAAACTTTGCATCTGAAATGTTCTTCAGGTAAATGTGCTTTTGTAAAACTTTCAGTGGAAATTGTTAAAAGTCGTCCTTGTGCATAGAGTTGTATGGTTTGTTTAACTTTGCAATCATCGTTTTTTGTTTGACAGAACTTTTAAAGTGAAAAATAGGCATCTCAGCATCATTCTGTTATGCTGGAATTGCCCAACCCAAACATATTTCTCTGTTAATGAGGTATCAGTACAAGTCACACTTGTCTAAGAACATTCAAGCCAGACCTCAATTGATAAGAAACAACTATTTTCCTGATATGAACAAAAACTGTTTATAACTGAAATCCCAATGATGACAACAGAAGCAGTGAGAAGTAAGATAATCATTTTTTTCCTCAGAGGTGAGCTTCACTGAAAGCCTCTCTTCACACCTGTCACAGTTGTTATCACTACTATAAATGTATATTGCCACCATGCTTTTCCTTGCCTTTAGTACCTCCACTAAATGTACTTCATCTGCTAATGGGGCATGAGTGAATGAATGTTCCCCTTTTACTGCCCACATCTGGAAAAGATAAATCAAAGGTGAGGTTTTTCTGTGACCTCTGAAAATGAGTGAGTTATGAGAGCATTCAAATCAAAGTTAGCATTACTCCTGCCTTCTAACAATCATTTAACATCACCATAGAATCAAAACAGAATTATCTACTCCACCATCTCCAGCCATTAACGACAGCCATAATGCTTCCTCTAAGATATTCAGACTTTGTGTTCTCTCAAAGCTGTATATTAATCCTTCTGAATAATAGCCTCTCTTTATTCAAGCCCCTTTATGTAGAAAGGAAAAGTTAAGAGAAGAAGGCCCGGTGCCAAAATGAGCTGTGCCGAAACATGTTGCCGTTTTGATTGCATGTCTGCATTTAAACATTTTCTTTAGAAATGTCAAGATAAAAGACTCTTCAAACTCAAACTTGCTGCCTTCTAGTGTGCCTTTAACATCCTGATGAACGCCCTGAATCTACAGAATATTTTTTACAAAATGGTTGGTAGATTTTTATATGCACAGTTATAGTTTCCTTGGAAAAGGTTACTTTTTGTCACGTTTTAACAAAGTGCATGAAAGAAAGAGTAAAGAGTTGAATCCTAACTAATAGTGACCTTGACCTTTCCAGAACACATTGGCCACCGTTCTGTTTAGTCACCACATTCTGTGGCTATGAAAAGGTGTTTCATTCGATTGAACCAGCCAATCATTCCATTACATGACAACCTTCAAAAGGTCCTAGCCAGAGGGGAAAACCAGTGGTGCCGCGGACAACAGTAGAAAGCAAGAGGATATCAGACATCCTAATTGGAATAGAATGCACTGACTGTTAATTACTTCACTGAAGTTCTCATCTCAATAGACAGATGGATGACAACAAAATGTATCACTTTTATAACAAAATAAAATGAGCATGGCATTTGTAAACCGTAGCGATGGAAACTACAATTCCCATTCAAATCCCTTTTCCCTAATGCTTTATTGGCCATGAAAAAGTATAAGGGGCCAGAAAACATGAGAATAGGCAATCAAGCTTGACGAGCACAACTAGGCAGTGGAATGGATGACATCCATCCCAGACAGAGTAATTGTGTGTGCTGAACCCAGTAGACCTTTTTCCCCCTCTGTGTGCACTGAGAGGCATCTGAGATGTTTAATCTAAATGAACTGAGACTGGCTCTGTAGCCTACCAGGTAAAGTAACAGAACATTATGGCTCAAACACAATGGGCTTCCGCTCTCCAGAATGGGTCCTCAGTCTCTTTATTAGGGGATGTACTTGGCTGATGGAACAGGCTGTCTGACCCATGAGTTGATCCATTGGAAGATATCCATATCCAATTTTAATGATCTAATATTTTCACACCTACTGTATATGGTATATGGTGCATTCGGAAAGTATTTGGACCCCTTCACTTTTTCCACATTTTGTTACGTTACAGCCTTATTCTAAAATGTATTAAATTACTTTTTTTCATCATCATTCTTCACACAATACCTCATAATGACAAAGCAAAAACAGGTTTTTATAAATGTTTCCAAATTTTTATTATTGCGTACTATTCTTTGTACAGATGAACGTGGTGCCTTCAGGCATTTGGAAATTGCTCCCAAGAATGAACCAGACTTGTGGAGGTCTACAATTGTTTTTATGAGGTCTTGGCTGATTTCGTTTGATTTTCCCATGATGTCAAGCAGAGGCACTGAGTTTGAAGGTAGGCCTTGAAATACATCCACAGGTAAACTTCCACTTGGCTCAAATGATGTCAATTAACCTATCAGAAGCTTCTAAAGCCATGACATAATTTTCTGGAATTTTCCAAGCTGTTTAAAGGCACAGTCAACTTAGTGTGTGTAAACTTCTGACCCACTGGAATTGTGATACAGTGAATTATAATTGAAATAATCTGCCTGTATACAATTGTTGGAAAAATTACTTGTGTCATGCACATAGTAGATGTCCTAACCGACTTGCCAAAACTATAGTTTGTTAACAAGAAATTTGTGGAGTGGTTGAAAAACGAGTTTTAATGACTCAAACCTAAGTGTATGTAAACTTCCGACTTCAACTGTAGCTGCACGCGGTCAGATCAAATTGCACATGATAAATTTGGTTTGACATTCTATATGTCAAACCATTATAGCCTGCATGGGACAGTATTTTAACACTAGAACAGCTAAAGCAGTCATTTTGACTGATTTTTGTTTTATTATGCTATCATTTTTTAAGTCATCCACCATCCTTGACTTTTTCTAAAGAAGTCTGTTGGTGTTAGAATCTTAATATCACAAACAGAACTGGAGTTATAACCAGTTTTAGGAGGGCATGTCATTTTTTGATGGGGTAATGGGGGTTTTCCCCCATTACCTCTCCTTCTCCCAACAATAGGGCCTGCGCCTCTCCTTCTTCCTACAGTTGAAAGTGCTGTGCTCAGCTGATAATCAGCCCAATAATTGCCTCAACCTAAACTACACTGAAACAAATTTCACACATATTACATATAAGTATTTAATATATATATATATATATATATATATATATGTAGTTTTACATTTATTTAACTAGGCAAGTCAGTTAAGAACAAATTCTTATTTTACTATGACGGGGAGAGTGGGTGAGTTGATGAGTAAGGGGAAGCGAACTATGCATAATTATGTCATCACCAATTGTGAATGAAGAACAGGGAGGGCCATTCTGTTGTATTTATTCATTCTAATTATAATCTTAAAATTGTATGTACCCTATATCAGTCCACCTAATCAAAGCAGTTTATCAGTCTACTCTGGGCTACTTGGAGTAGGCTACACAGTGAAAGAGTGTGTAATTGTACATGCTAAACGGCTTTCAATATCTGGGAAAATATCCGCAGCAGGTGAGCTAGTGTCGGAGAATGTGTGGAACCTTACGTTGGCAAGGGGAGAAATATCACCATGGACAATTTCTTCAATTCACAGTCATTGGGGAACAAGTTGCTTGCAACAAAAACAAGTCTGGCAGGCACCATGAACAAAGTGAGACAGGAGCTCCCTCCCTTTGCGCAAAATAAGGCACCTGCACAGCCATTGTAGGCCTATTCCACAACGGTACTGAAGAATGATAAGACAATGGGCCAAAATAAAGAGAATACCAACAGGACACAAAGAGAAAACCAGAGGCTATTACATTTTACAACCAAACAAAGGTATGTCAAAGTGTGTCAAGCAAATGAAAGTTATGAAAATTGTGTCAACTGTTAGGACAAGAGATAACAGCTAAATGAAATCCAGCTGATGCCATTGCCAGAAGACTCAAACACAAGCTGACAATAATTGACTATTTTTGACTGCTGTCATATCGCCAAATTCATTATAATGTCGTTATTGCATTTGTGCTGAATTTCACTATTTAGCAAGGCCACTTGGCACTTATAATGATATTTAGGCTTCATAGGCTGAAACACCTGCATTTTGGAGCTGAGATACCCAAAAAAGCAAAAAAGAGACAATGTTTGTATGCGGATTTATTAACTTAATGATTATTTTTTTTGCATTGTTTGCAAACTGATATGTGACACATATTAATACAAAAATAACATGCAAAACATGTTTTATATATATATACTTTTTTTTGCTAAACAGGTGCCCCACCTGCCTTGAATGATGGGTTGCCACTGAAGAGCTAGCCACCGTAAACCCAGATGATAGTGGAGATCCACAAAGCCCAGTAGCAGATGACCAGGCTAGATATACAAACCACACACACGGCTGAAATGTTGTTTCAGCCAATCAGCATCCAGGACCCAAACTTCAAATTACATCTTGAAAAAAGTTGCTTGTCATTTATGGACCATAGGTTTTATTTCTGAACAGGTGACGAGCACTGTGGTCTATGGGTTGAAGAGGGTGCTGCATTGCTACCACCTGCTGGTATAATTAAGCAATAAGGCCCGAGGAGGTGTGGTTAGGGGCAGCAGGTAGCCTTGTGGCTAGAGCGTTGGGCCAGTAACTAAATGATTGTTGGATTGAATCCCCGAGCTGACAAGGTAAAAATCTGTTATTCTGCCCCTGAACAAGGCAGTTAAACCACTGTTCCCCGGTAAGCTGTCATTGTAAATAAGAATTTGATCTTAACTGACTTGCCTAGTTAAATAAAGTTTAAATAAAATATGGCCACGCTAAGGGCTGTTCTTATACAAGACGAAACGCAGGGTTCCTGGATACAGCCCTTAGCCGTGGTATATTGGCCATATACCACAAACCACCATTGTTGCGATTATAAACTGGTTAACAACATAATTAGACCAGTAAATAGTATTTTTGTGTCATACCCATGGTAAATGGTCTGATATACCACGGCTTTCAGCCCATCAGCATTCAGGCCTCGAACCACCTGGTTAATTAAGTTCTACATCTATTTGTACGGGTAGGCTAAGTCAAATCTGGGAACAAGACCGTTTACCTTCTTCAGCTGCTGACCTCTGACCGACGGCGCTGACTATCTGGGTCGGCCAGCTCCAGCGTTTGGTCGTTCAGTTCTTGTGATACCATTACGTGCAATACTTTAAAAGGTATATCAAAGGGACTTGTGTCCCATATCAGTCCATACAGTCCAAACGTCAATCTCTTTCTCCAACACGTGTCATCCGGAAGATCCGAACCAGAGGGTGGGCTAGCCAAAAGGAGTAGCCTTGAAAGTGTAGCTACCATCCGTGAAGTTAAGGGTCCGTGTACAGGTGGATTGATTACTTTCTGTAAGGAGCAAGAACTGAATGGACAAGGATAACTATTAGTAAGTAACTATTTATTTTACGCCTTATATGGTCAAACCACATAGAACACAATTAGACAAACGTCCTGTATCAATATGGTATGAAAGTCCTGCTTACTTCCTGGATCATGTCTCACACTGTTTTTGAATGGCCTTCAATACTATATAATCAAATGAATGAAAAGTCATTTATGATATGTCAAATTATATTTGTGGATTCATTTACTTCTACCCAGTGGTGATTTTAGCATGCAAATCTTGGTGGGGCAAACTAAAACTTTTTTTTTTAGATGCATGCCCCCAAAGCCTCTACACAACACAACACTAAACAATACATTAATTGCACTATAACGGTGACAACTGGTGCCCACAAACTGTTAGGGCCTACATAAAGCTGTCCCAACAGCAGAGCTTTCTTTTCAGCACCACGGAGTGAATCCTTACCACTGCTACACCTGATCCGTAATTTCAATTAAGACATTAATGAGCAAGCTAGGACGGATGTAGTCAATATAACTATTTGTTCAGCACTTTTGAAATGTACAGTGACAGATTTCAGAACATGGGCCGTTCTCACAGTATTCTGACTGGGCCAAACAAGGACATTCAGAGACTTGTCCTGAAGCCACTCCTGTGTTGTCTTGGCAGTGTGCTTATTGTTGTTGTCTTGTTGGGAGGTGAACCTTTGCACCAGTCTGAGGTCCTGAGCACTCTGGAGCAGGTTTCGTCAAGGATCTCTCTGTACTTTGCTCTGTTCATCTTTGCCTCGATTCTGACTACCGGTAGTCTCCCAGTCCCTGCTCTTGAAAACATCCCCACAACATGATGCGGCCACCATCATGCTTCACCGTAGGAATGGTGCCAGGTTTCCTCCAGACGTGACTCTTGGCATTCAGGCCAGCGTGTGTGTCGTTCCACATTTTATTTATACTGTGAAACTATGCAATACATAAATAAACTGAATGACAAAAAACAACAACCCGTGACGCAGAGGTGAAACATACACTACTCAAAATTATTCTCCCACAAACCCAGGTGGGACAAACACCAACTTAAATATGACCTCCAATTAGAGACAACGATGACTAGCTGCCTCTAATTGGAGATCATCCCAAACACAGCCCAACATAGAAATACAAAACTAGAACAACCCAACATAGAAAAACGAATCTAGAAAACCCCCGTCACACCCTGACCTACTCGACCATAGAAAATAACAACTTACTATGGTCAGGACGTGACATCAATCTTGTTTCTCATGGTCTGAGTGTCTTTAGGTGCCTTTTGGCAAACTCCAAGTGGGCTGTCATGTGCCTTTTACTGAGGAGTGGCTTCCGTCTGGCCACTCTACCATAGAGGCCTGATTGGTGGAGTACTGCAGAGATGGTTGTCCTTCTGGAAGGTTCTCCCATCTCCACAGAGGAACTCTAGAGCTCTGTCAGAGAGACCATTGGGTTCTTGGTCACCTCCCTGACCAAGGCCCTTCTCCCCCGATTGCTCAGTTTGTCCGGGCGGCAAGCTCTAGGAAGTCTTGGGGGTTCCAAAGATTTATTTTATTTTACCTTTAACTTTCATTTCACAAGGCAAGTCAGTTAAGAACAAATTCTTATTTACAATGACGGCCTACCTGTAAAAGAATGACGGAGGCCACTGTGTTCTTGGGGACCATCAATGGTGAAGAAATGTTGTGGTACCCTTCCCCAGATCTGTGCCTCGACACAATCCAGTCTCGGAGCTCTACGGACAACTCTTTCGACCTCAGGCCTTGGTTTTTCCTCTGACATGCACTGTCAACTGTGGGACCTTATATAGACAGGTGTGTGCCTTTCCAAATCATGTCCAATCAATTGAATTTACCACAGGTGGACTCAAATCAAGTTATAGAAACATCTCAAGGTGTAACGCCCTGGCCATAGAGAGGGGTTTTTGGTTCTCTATTTTGGTTAGGCCAGGGTGTTACGTGGGTGGGCGTTCTATGTTTATTTTTTTATGTTGGTTTGTTTCTTTGGTTTGGCCGTGTGTGGCTCTCAATCAGGAACAGCTGTAGATCGTTGTTGCTGATTGGGAGTCATACATAGGCAGCCTGTTTTTCCTTTGGGGTTTGTGGGTAGATATTTTCTGTTTAGTGTTTTGCACCTGAGCAGCACCCGGAGTGGAGGAAGCAGAGTGCTCGGGAGGAGATGGCATCCTGGCCGCTGGAAGTATTGGAGGCAAGAATAGACTGGACTTGGGAACAGCTATTTGACCATTGCAGCAACCTGCCGGGGAAGCAGGTGGAGGTGAAGAGGCAGCCCCAAAAATATTTTGGGGGGGGGCACACGGGGAGTGTGGCAGAGCCAGGATCGAATTCTGGGCCAACTCCCCGTGCTTACCGGAAGCGGCGTGGTACTAGTCAGGCGCCGGGTTTGCGGTGGAGCGCACGGTGTCTCCAGTGTGCGCTCATAGCCCGGTGCGCTACATCCCAGCCCCCCGCAAGTGCCATGCGAGGATGGAACCAGAGCCAGTCGGGGTGAAGTTGGAGGTGAGCGAAGGGAGCGAAGCAGAGACAGTGAAGGAGTTGATGGGGAGATTGGAGGAGAGAGATATGAGAGAGCTGCTGTGTTGGTGCATGAGGCACGACATTCGCCCTACGGAGCGTGTCCTCGAGTTGATGTCACCTGAGTCAGCTCTTCATACTCGTCCTGAGGTGCGTGCTAGCCGTCTGGTGAAGACTGTGCCAGCCCAACGCACCAGGCCTCCTGTGCACCTCTCCAGCCCTGCACGTCCTGTGCCTGCGCCCAGAACCAGACCTCCTGCATGTCTCCCCAGCCTGGTGAATCCTGTGCCTGCGCCCAGAACCAGGCCTCCTGCATGTCTTCCCAGCCTGGTGAGTCCTGTGCCTGCGCCCAGAGCCAGGCCTCCAGTGGGTCTCCCCATCCTGGTCTATCCTGTGCCGCCTCCTCGGGCCAGGCCTCCAGTGGGTCTCCCCAGCCTGGTGAGTCCTGTGCCTGCGCCCAGAGCCAGGCCTCCTGCATGTCTCCCCAGCCTGGTGAATCCTGGGCCAGAGCCGCCCGCCAGTCCGGAGCCGCCAGAGCCACCCGCCAGTCCGGAGCCGCCAGAGCCGGCCGCCAGTCCGGAGCCGCCAGAGCCGCCCGCCGGTCCGGAGCCGCCAGAGCTGCCCGCCAGCCGGGCGCAGCCAGAGACGCCCGCCAGCCGGGCGCAGCCAGAGACGCCCGCCAGCCGAGCGCAGCCAGAGACGCCCGCCAGCCGGGCGCAGCCAGGGGCGCCGCCTAAGTGGGCTAAGCCGAGGGTGGAGAGGGGTCCACGGCCCGCACCAGAGCCGCCGCCGTAGGAAGGCCCACCCGGACCCTCCCCTTTAGTGTCAGGTTTTGCAGCCGGAGTCCGCACCTTTGGGGGGGGTACTGTAACGGCCTGGCCATAGAGAGGGGTTTTTGGTTCTCTATTTTGGTTAGGCCAGGGTGTTACATGGGTGGGCGTTCTATGTTTATTTTTCTATGTTGGTTTGTTTCTTTGGTTTGGCCGTGTGTGGCTCTCAATCAGGAACAGCTGTAGATCGTTGTTGCTGATTGGGAGTCATACATAGGCAGCCTGTTTTTCCTTTGGGGTTTGTGGGTAGATATTTTCTGTTTAGTGTTTTGCACCTGACAGAACTGTTTGGCTGTCGGTTTCTTGTTTTTTGTGTTTATAGTGTTCTATCTTCAATAAATTCATGATGAGCACTAACCACGCTGCACCTTGGTTCACTCTCTCCAAAGACAACCGTTACACAAGGATGATCAAAGGAAACAGCACCTGAGCTCAATAGCAAAGGGTCTGAATACTTATGTAAATAAGGTATTTCTGTTTATTGTTTTTAATAAATTTGGAACAATTTCAAAAAACCTGTTTTCACTTAGTCATTATGGAGTATTTGTGTAGATTACTGAGGAAATTGTTATATTTAATACATTTTATAATAAGGCTGTAACGTATCAAAGTGGAAAAAGCCAAGGGGTCTGAATACTTTCCGAATGCAATGTATATACAGTACCAGTCAAAAGTTTGGACACACCTACTCATTCAAGGGTTTTTCTTTATTTTTACTATTTTCTACAATGTAGAATAATAGGGAAGACATCAAAACTATGAAACAACACATATGGAATCACGTAGCAACCAAAAAAGGGTTAAACAAATCAAAATATATGTTATATTTTAGATTCTTCAAAGTAGCCACCCTTTGCCTTGATGACAGCTTTGCACACTCTTGGCATTCTCTCAACCAGCTTCATGAGTAATGCTTTTCCAACTGTCTTGAAGAAGTTCCCACATATGCTGAGCACTTGTTGGCTGCTTTTCCTTCACTCTGCAGTCCAACTCATCCCAAACCATCTCAATTGGGTTGCGGTTGGGTGATTGTGGAGGCCAGGTCATCTGATGCAGCACTCCATCACGCTCCTTCTTGGTCAAATAGTACTTACACAGCCTGGAGGTGTGTTGGATCATTGTCCTGTTGAAAAACAAATGATAGTCCCACTAAGCGCAAACCAGATGGGATGGCGTATCGCTGCAGAATGCTGTGTTATCCATGCTGGTTAAGCGTGCCTTGAATTCTAAATAAATCACAGACAGAGTCACCAGCAAAGCACACCCACACCATCATGTCTCCTCCTCCATGCTTCACGGTGGGAACCACACATGCGGAGATCATCCGTTCACCAACTCTGCGTCTCACAAAGACACGGCGGTTGGAACCAAAAATCTCAAATTTGGACTCATCAGATCAAAGGACAGATTTCCACCGGTCTAATGTCCATTGCTCATGTTTCTTGGCCCAAGCAAGTCTCTTCTTCTTATTGGTGCCCTTTAGTAGTGGTTTCTTTGCAGCAATTTGACCATGAAGGCCTGATTCACGCAATCTCCTCTGAAGAGTTGATGTTGAGATGTGTCTGTTACTTGAACTCTGTGAAGCATTTATTTGGGCTGCAATCTGAGGAGCAGTTAACTGTAATGAACTTATTTATCCTCTGCAGCAGAGGTAACTCTGGGTCTTCCTCTCCTGTGGCGGTCCTCATGAGAGCCAGTTTCATCATAGTGCTTGATGGTTTTTGCGACTGCACTTCTGAAGTTTTCCGGATTCACGGACCTTCATGTCTTAAAGTAATGAAATGTCGTTTCTCTTTGCTTATTTGAGCTGTTCTTGACATAATATGGACTTGGTCTTTTTTTAATGTATTTTACCTTTATTTAACCAGGTAGGCTAGTTGAGAACAAGTTCTCATTTGCAACTGCGACCTGGCCAAGATAAAGCATAGCAATTCGACACATACAACAACACAGAGTTACACATGGAATAAACAAAACATACAGTCAATAATACAGTAGAACAAAAGGAAAAAAAAGTCTATATACAGTGAGTGCAAATGAGGTAAGTTAAGGCAATAAATAGGCCATGGTGGCGAAGTAATTACAATATAGCAATTAAACACTGGAATGGTAGATGTGCAGAAGATGAATGTGCAAGTAGAGATACTGGGGTGCAAAGGAGCAAGATAAATAAATCAATACAGTATGGGGATGAGGTAGGTAGATAGATGGGCTGTTTACAGATGGGCTATGTACAGGTGCAGTGATCTGTGAGCTGCTCTGACAGCTGGTGCTTAAAGCTAGTGAGGGAGATATGAGTCTCCAGCTTCAGAGATTTCTGCAGTTCGTTCCAGTCATTGGCAGCAGAGAACAGGAAGGAAAGGCGGCCAAAGGAGAAATTGGCTTTGGGGGTGACCAGTGAGATATACCTGCTGGAGCGCATGCTACGAGTGGGTGCTGCTATGGTGACCAGTGAGCTGAGATAAGGAGGGGCTTTACCTAGCAGGGTCTTGTAGATGACCTGTTGCTGGTGGGTTTGGCGACGAGTATGAAGCGAGGGCCAACCAACGAGAGCGTACAGGTCGCAATGGTGGGTAGTGTATGGGGCTTTGGTGACAAAACGGATGGCACTGTGATAGACTGCATCCAGTTTGTTGAGTAGAGTGTTGGAGGCTATTTTAGATGACATCACCGAAGTCGAGGATCGGTAGGATGGTCAGTTTTACGAGGGTATGTTTGGCAGCATGAGTGAAGGATGCTTTGTTGCGATATAGGAAGCCGATTCTAGATTTAATTTTGGATTGGAGATGCTTAATGTGAGTCTGGAAGGAGAGTTTACAGTCTAACCAGACACCCAGGTATTTGTAGTTGTCCACGTATTTTAAGTCAGAGCCGTCCAGAGAAGTGATGCTGGACGGGCGAGCAGGTGCGGGCAGTGATCGATTGAATAGCATGCATTTAGTTTTACCTGCGTTTAAGAGCAGTTGTAGGCCACGGAAGGAGAGTTGTATGGCATTGAAGCTCGTCTGGAGGTTAGTTAACACAGTGTCCAAAGAGGGGCCAGAAGTATACAGAATGGTGTCGTCTGTGTAGAGGTGGATCAGAGAATCACCAGCAGCAAGAGCAACATCATTGATGTATACAGAGAAGAGAGTCGGCCCGAGAATTGAACCCTGTGGCACACCCATAGAGACTGCCAGAGGTCCGAACAACAGGCCCTCCGATTTGACACACTGAACTCTATCAGAGAATAGTTGGTAAACCAGGCGAGGCAATCATTTGAGAAACCAAGGCTGTCGAGTCTGCCAATAAGAATGTGGTGATTGACAGAGTCGAAAGCCTTGGCCAGGTCGATGAATACGGCTGCACAGTAATGTCTCTTATCGTTTAGGACCTTGAGCGTGGCTGAGGTGCACCCATGACCAGCTCTGAAACCAGATTGCATTGCGGAGAAGGTACGGTGGGATTCGAAATGGTCGGTAATCTATTTGTTAACTTGGCTTTCGAAGACCTTAGAAAGACAGGGTAGAATAGATATAGGTCTGTAGCAAATAGCCCTTTTGCCAAATAGGGCTATCTTCTGTATACCACCCCCACCTTGTCACAACAGAACTGATTGTCTCAAGCGCACTAAGAAGGAAAGAAATTACACAAATTAACTTTTAACAAGGCATTGCAGGTGACCTCATGAAGCTGGTTGAGAGAATACCAAGAGTGTGCAAAGCTGTCATCAATACAAAGGGTGGCTGCTTTGAAGATTCTAAAATATAAAATATATTTTGATTTGTTTAACACTTTTTTGGCTGGTACATGATTATATATGTTATTTCATAGTTTTGATGTCTTCACTATTATTCTACAACGTAGAAAATAGTAAAAATAAAGAAAAACCCTTGAATGAGTAGGTGTGTCCAAACTTTTGACTTGTACTGTATATATACAGTATATATATATATATTTTATTTTATTTTTAGCTGAACAGGTGGGTCTCAAAACAGGGCTCTGCCCACCTGATGCCTTTCATTAAGGTTTAAGGCGTTTTCTTTTTCGTTATTGAAAACCTTCATAGAAGGCATTTGGTAGAAGTAAATTATGCTGCATTCATATCCATGTGGAAAGGTATAATTTCCAGTTGTGAAGTAGTATATATGAGTTGGATGTATTCACATGCTTTTGAGAAACTTTGAACTGCTATTGCCAAACAAGCTTCATCAACCATAAACTAAAAGTATTGCTATGATGCTCGAAAACAAATTATAGTGTTCAATAACATATTAATAGATTGCTTAATATAAATGTTTTAT
Organism: Salmo salar; assembly: GCF_965601325.2. Lineage (NCBI taxonomy): Eukaryota > Metazoa > Chordata > Actinopteri > Salmoniformes > Salmonidae > Salmo > Salmo salar. The sequence goes on along the minus strand of NC_138294.1, from coordinate 59,816,366 downwards.
TGTTGCATTTAACTGCTGAAAATGCTGTTATTGAGGCAATGGTAGTTAATGTCAGAGGTCACTGTGTGGGAGAATTCGGAGCCCAGGGATGATAGACGAGTTTCCCCACCAGTAATTACCAGTTCGAGGGGCGTTCAAGTGAATTTTTCCCAAACATATGTGGTAAATACCACATTCCCACTTGGTTATGAACGCAGGGTTAATCCACGAAGTAGTAGGGAATTGTACCATACAATTAAAGTGCTGGCCAATCAGATATAATTATACAATTAGTTACCAGGTAAATTACAAAATAGCAGATTCCATGGTAGAGATGAGCATAAACTATAGAGTTAGAGGACTGTAGGTGGATATAAACCGTTTTAGCATTGACATTGAGGGCGTCCACCATTTTAAAGTAGTCAACTGGGTTGGGATTCCTACGGGTCGGGAGCGATCAGCTTATTATCAGAGCATTGTCTTATTCAAATTTCGTTGCCTATGGTTAGTAAATGGCTTTAAGCTATATCACTGCCATCTAGTGGCCACAATAAATAAACAACATACTATTTATTTCAGGACTCCAGCACTGCAGTTGGAGGTACATCACCAATATGACTTGACTTGAATATTAGCTTGATGCTTTTTTAAAACACAAACTAAGAAGAAAATGTACTACTGTCACAGACTCCATAATGGCACAGGTGCAAAGACCTAAGATCCTCTATCTATGCCATAAATGTATCATGAAATAGCAAAACTCTTGTAAAATAATTGTACAATGTCTAAACAAAATACTCCAAACTGCCCTTTCCTAACACTGTAGGCATATAATTCTCAATGAGATTAGCCTGTATAAATAAAGGTTAAATTAATGAATGCTCGTCTTATATATTTGGGGTTATATACAATTTGTAAAAAAAAAAAAAGAACATTGATCAGGTAATTGTGTCCATTGTGTGGTATTCAAATGCGAAGAGTTGGTCAAAACAGAGTGCAGTGTACTTAACTTGTAGAAGATGGCGCCAGAGCTCTTTTTAAGAGGGAAAATTCTACATAGCGCACTGCACCAAAACCCAGCACTACTGTATTGATCACTAAATTTGGAAGATCCCAACTTTCTCATTTCAGAAGTTATTAGCCTGATATATTTTCAACAGTGAATTAACCTTCTGTCCACTAACCCATTTCCCTGCCATTTATACCCCCTTATCCATTAATGCAACTATCACCTAGGTTGTCTTTTAGGGAATTAGGCTTGGGCCTTTTGTTCAGAACATGAACCATGATGTGTCAAGGCATCACTAAAAAGCATTTCAATGCATCGTCATATATGTCAATCTACATCCAGTCTCTCCAGCACAAGCGCTTGGTGTAACAAAACACTGCTATAGCCTACAGTAAGTATCTGCTCTGAACCCTACAGTCTGTCTGTCTGATATTGTGTGTACAGTACTGCTGTTGTGTCTTGTCTCTAGTAACACTGACTGGGTGTACAGTAGGCCTCGGTGAGTCGGTGAAGGACGGAGACATCTGTATATCCAACTATTCTGCTCCTACAAGCTGCTGCTCACAGCGCATGGCAAGAGCACATCAAATGCACTCACACACATACAAGCCTGGCTGTGGTGCGCGGCAAGCCTTGTCCACCATCATTGTTATGTGAGCTGAGTTGCAGTTTCTTTTCTTCTGCAAAATAAAAATGAATCTAAAGGCTCTGTGTCTATGGCTTTGGTGCAAATGAGGCACACGAAGGTCTTTGTTTGATAAAGCCTATTTCTCCAATTGTGTGTGTTTATAGCTCTTTAAAGAGTAATTGTCTTTGGTTGATGATCCCAGGGACCAAATGTGTGGGGTGCGGTAGGCCTGGGGGTTTAGAATATAGTTTCAATTTGATTTGTCAACATGAACTCCATTGAATTATGATATGCAAAGTCAAAGGTAAAATGTTCATACAACATTGCAGTTGAAGTCTATGAATAGACCAGGTGTTGGTACTGTTAATGTACTTTGAATGTGTTTGCTTGTGAGCACGTGCACACACACACACACACACACACACACACACACACACACACACACACACACACACACACACACACACACCACACACACACACACACACACACACACACACACACACACACACACACACACACACACACTTATCCCTCTGACAGTTGTTTGCTTTGGTTGAGTAAAATGTATTTTTCAAGTGTAATTTGTAAGCCCCCCGCACCTCTCTGATTCAGAGGGGTTGGGTTAAATGCGGAAGACACATTTCAGTTGAAGGCATTCAGTTGTACAACTGGCTAGGCATCCCCCTTTCCTAACAGTGAGAAGCTTGTGTTTGGCCATATGCGGTTGATGTCTTGTTTTTTATGTGAGATCCCTTGGGGGCAAAACTATAAGAGAACAGTCAGCAGATTCTGATAACATGTACAAGCAGGGTGTTTGTTTTACTCATCAGAAATCAAAGTGGCCTTTGTGTGTAGCAGGATTTGATTCCCCAGCCTGCTAGTTCAGGAGGGTCTTTTGAGTTCAGAACAACATTTCGGAGCTGTGGTTCAACTGATTTTCCAGCGATAGAAAAACAGACTGCAGAAGTGCTCTGTTAACTCTCTCTCACCCACCACGAGCAAAGGAATTAAAGAGTCCACCATCCTCAGTGGAGAGCTAGGGAGGAGAATTCAAATGGAAATTGTTTATCAAAGAAATTAAACAATTATTCATAAAGATTAATCAACAGCCTGAAGAACAAGAACTGTATAATGTCGTTAATGTTACCTGCATACTTTGTGAGGTAGATGAAATATAACAAACTGCTTCAGAACTTTTACAGTAGGATACATTTTGAGATTTCATGTTATTCATGAATGATTTGATTAATTGGTTACCTCACGATGTGACATGTTCATGACACATTGAAGCGGTAGCCTATAAATGTAAACATAGGTTTGCCTTTTTTGTCTTGTAATACATACAAGGCCTTTGTCTTGTATGTATAGGAATACTATACCAAGGCAAATGAACTGTACAACTTTGTATAAAGAGGGCCCTAAATGACTGAATAGCGTCTTCTGAGTATCTTAGAACATCTGGACTATATGCATGCTATTAACAATTAGAAGTTTAGGACGTATGCAATACAGTATAATAATAATCCATCTAAAGGACATTTATGACCATGGCTTCACATTATTACTGATTTTAAAATTCTTATCTTTCACCTCAGTAACAACACAATTCTCATTGAGTGTGTGATCTGTAAGACATTGTTAAATATGAAGAGTAATAGAGATGATGCTAGCAGCAGGCTCTGGTGGACTGGCTAAGCTCTGTGCTTTGTTCCCAGATTGCAGGGTTAACGATTTTCCGTCCTGGGTGGCGGGGGAGGAGCGTAGAGAGTGAGTGTTCCGAGCGATCCGAGTTGGAGAATTAGGATTCAGCTCCCGTCGTCAAAGCCGAGGAGCTGTCTGCTGCCTTCCCAGCAGCCCCTGGGCCAATGATGGATGATATATGCAGTGTGGCCCCAGTGCTCCCCAAGCACAGTCTGGCTATGCCACACACACACACACACACACACACACACACACACACACACACACACACACACACACACACACACACACACACACACACACACACACACACACACACACACACACACACACACACACACACACACACACACACACACAGTGAACCTAGGATATTTGTTGCTAATTCACCTCCACCAACCAATGCCTACTCAACCAATACATGAGCAGGGAATTAAAACTTTACTAGAGAAGTGGAAATCAAATTGTTATAACACTATGTGAGGTTTCTTATATATCACCTGGGTTGAACTTATCCTGTAGGCTGTAGGGATCCCTAGAAATAAAAGACAGACGTGTAATATTCATCAGTTTATTTTCACACTTTTTATTTGTAATGACATTTTACACTATTTGAATTCCATCATTTGCTTTCTTTACAACAATATTCAAATATATATATATATTTTTTAAAGATGAATGTTTTATGGAATAACATAATAAAATATAAATATTTGAGGAAATCTTATGCACGCATCTCAAGAAACATTACATTATCACTATATAGTCATAAAAGCTCTTGCAAAACAAAAACATTAGCCTAACTCATATGTTATTGCTTTTTGGATACATGATGTGCACTTGAACATAATGTATCTGGTCGGGTGTTTAAGCATTAATATGTGTGTGTGTATGTGTGTGGGCCTGGACAGTGTACGGAGTGTGAGGGGTCAGGCGGTGCCTCACCCCCAAAGCCCCTTGGGACATCTAGCTTCCCTTCCGCCTTTCTCTTGTCCTCCTCCCTCCCTCTCTCTGCCTGTTCTCATTACCCTTACCTGCTGTCTTGCTCTCCTCTCATTTACTCTGTAGACCTGACTCTCCTCCTGCAGTCAGTTTAGCCCCAACCCAGTGGCCCTGTCGCCTGGGGAACAGTCACTGCATACCAATGATGAGGGGAGACGAAAAGAGAGCGCCCTGCTCCGTCTGAGGAACGGCCTCCCTTCTGCCACCCCCTCCCCTACACCTCCGCTACCTCCTCCTCCTCTTTGCTCTGGGGGAAGAGAGAGGGAGGCAGAGAGAGAAAAAGAGAGTGAGAGGGAAATAGAAATAGAGAAACAAGAAAAAATAGAAAGAGGGAGAGAGAGAAAAAGGGGGGAGGGATATACACCAGTGTTTGAAGTGACTACAGTAGGACAGGACAGACTGAAAGGTTGTATGGTGTCTCCCTCTGCACAGTGGGAATCTAGATCTGCAGAGCAGTGCTACCAGCTAGCCCCAAACGACTCTGGCTAATTACCCTGCTCCAGGCTATCTGTCTGTCAGGTAGAGAAGCAGCCAGCACGCCTGACATTTCTACTGACTCATGGCGAGCCAATGCACCATGTGGACCAAAACAGGAAGAAAGTTAAATGAAAACACGGAGACTAATTTCTCCAAATGTAACAGATTTGGAGATGGCAGATGGCAGACCTCAGTGTTACAGTGACTGTGATTTGGTCTTACCTGTGAGTGAGCAGACACATAGAGAGAAGGGGGGGGGCAATTAGTGACAGCAGAACAATTACAAGGAAAAAAGTATGTTAATCATGTTAACAATGACAAGAGGAGAAACATTTCAGGACTATTCCGGGGATTCATATATCTGAGTCACACAAACATTCAGGCATAGTAATTCACATCATAACCACTCAGTGTGAAATATGACTACACAGATTGTGTCCATGTGACCACCTATGCATTGGTTGGGCAGTGCAGTGCACTCGAGGACACACAACAAATGCCCTCTGTCATGATCGCTTTCAGCAGTGACACAAGGGAGCCAGTATGCAGTATTTGAGTGTGTGTGTAAATGTGTTTGTGCAGGTCTGTGTGCAGTTTCTGTGACTCGGTCTACAGTCTCTGACTGGGCATGTCCTTGCCAGGTAAAAGATACATTCATTAATTGGTCCAAGTAGCTGTTGGCCAACCAACCAATGGGTTAAAAGCATTTGCCTGTGGCGACACAGCCAGGCCAGCTGTAGGTCACATTCAAGTCCCAGCCAGTTGAAACCCAACCTGCAAGACAGATCCTAATTATCCCAGCCAGTTGCGGTTCAATAACTCCAGCAAGCTGGCAGCAAGATACCACGTTTCCGTGGCAACGACTCAGACGAAGTGATTTGCAGATCAGAGTGAGACGGGAGGTAACCGTGGATGTGGGGAGGAGGGAGGGAGGAACGGGGGAATGGAGAGGGGGTGGAAGAGGGAGGGAGTAGTACTCAGCTAGAACACCATCATGGGCCGTTAGAATGCACGTACACAGATAGAATACACGACACGCACATAGACATGCACTCACACATGCAGTACACATACAAACAAACACACACATACTTAGGCACACACAAAGTGCATACCAGTGGACATGCTAATGGTCATGCACTGTTCAGTGTCTCTATACTCCATCCCCATTCCTACGGTTGAAACGATGTCTCAGGTCAGGAAGAGGTAGATACTGTCCTTCCACTGTTCAACTTACTGCAGTGGAGTGTATCCCTGGGCATTGCTGCCCTGAGCATAAAAGGTAAAACTTGGCCCTGTATATTTTGGTGCCATGGTTATATTGTCTAAAGCAGAGTTTCCTAAACTCGGTCCTGGGTCCCCCCTGGGTGCACATTGGGTTTTTTGCCCTAGCACTACACAGCTGATTCAAATAATCAAAGCTTGATAATGAGTTGACTATCTGAATAATCTGTGTAGTGCCAGGGAAAACCCCAATATGTGCACCCCTTGGAGGCCCAAGGACTGAGTATGGGAAACACTGGTGTAAAGGGCTGCACGTATATTGTCTAAATCAGGGTTTCCGAACCGTCTCCTTATTTTTTGTTTTAACCCTAAACTGGCACACCTGATTCAATTAGTTAAAGGATTAATGATTAGTTGAATAATTCAAACAGGTGTGCCAGTTAAGGGTTAAAACCAAAATGTGAAACGTCTGGGAGGCAGGAGAGGGTTGGGAAACCCTGGTCTAAAGCACTGCATTCCCCTAAATTGGATTAAAATAGAAAATTAGATTTGAATTTGGATTGTTTTTTCGGGGAACGAAAGTTGTCATTTGTGTGATTTTGTGTGTTTTCAGGTGACTGTCTGGCCTCCTGCTGCAGTGTCTGGAAACACAGACATCGTCAGCCCCCCACCACCACCACGCACTCACACACCTGCTGCTCCCCCATCTACCGGAGATGAGAGATCTGCTGAGCTGCAACTCACAAGGCACAACAATGCCTGACAATCAATGGTAGAAAACAAAACCCCCAAAATCCCTTTAAATCCATCAGATTTCTGTGTCAACTCTGTCCATTTGAAATGTGCGAGCCGGCCTTTAATCTGCCCTTATTACATTTTATCACACACAAATGTGAAGCGCTGAGCATCACACACACAGGCGGACTTGGACAAAAATTCTGCTCTGGCATTTCAGCCACACCAGCCCACATCACCGTGACTTACACACAAAGGCAGTAATGCTACTGACACATAACATAGCTAACTATTGTACAGCATCTCAACTTTTACTGTACCAGTGACCCCTGAAACATGGTCCTCCTTTTTTAACCAGCTCATGTTTAAGACAAATACAACGTGCTAAGACTAGCATCACTGGGACCAGAAGACCCGGGGACCACACTGCCTGTGCTGGGCCCAGCAACATCCTAGGGTAACACTCTATTTTAAGTGTCCATAATGAACGAATTTATAAGGTATTTCTAAGGCATTTACAAACCATTTACTCACCATTTATTAATCCTTAATACCACATATATACATATATATATATATATATAAACATACACTACAGTTTGAAAGTTTGCGGTCACTTAGAAATGCCCTTGTTTTTGAAAGAAAGGATTTTTTTCCCATTAAAATAACATCAAATTGATCAGAAATACAGTGTAGCATTGTTACTGTTGTAAATGGAAACGGCTGATGATTTTATGGAATATCTACATAGGTGTACAGAGGCCTATTATCAGCAACCATCACTCCTGTGTTCCAATGGCACGTTGTGTTAGCTAATCCAAGTTTATCATTTTAAAAAGGCTAATTGATCATTAGAAAACTGTTTTGCAATTATGTTAGCACAGCTGAAAACTGTTGTTCTGTTTAAAGAAGCAATAAAACTGGCCTTCTTTAGACTAGCTGAGTATCTGGAGCATCAGCATTTGTGGGTTCGATTACAGGCTCAAAATGGCCAGAAACAAAGTACTTTCTTCTGAAACTCGTCAGTCTATTCTTGTTCTGAGAAATTAAGGCTATTCCATGTGAGAAATTGTCAAGGAACTGAAGATGTCGTACAACGCTGTGTCCTACTCCCTTCACAAAACAGCGCAAACTGTCTCTAACCAGAATAGAAAGAGGAGTGGGAGGCCCCGTTGCACAACTGAGCAAGAGGACAAGTACATTAGAGTGTCAGGTTTGAGAAACAGACGCCTCACAAGTCCTCAGCTGGCAGCTTCATTCAATAGTACCCGCAAAACACCAGTCTCAACATCAACAGTGAACAGGCGACTCCGGGATGCTGGCCTTCTAGGCAGAGTTGCAAAGAAAAAGCCATACCTCAGACTGGCCAATAAACAGAAAAAATTAAGATGGGCAAAAGAACACAGACACTGGACAGAGGAACTCTGCCTAGAAGGCCAGCATCCCGGAGTCGCCTCTTCACTGTTGACGTTGAGACTGGTGTATCGGACAGATGTGTATGGCGTCATGTGGGCAAGTGGTTTGCTGACATCAACGTTGTGAACAGAATGCCCCATGGTGGCGGAGGGGTTAGGGTATGGGCAGGCATAAGCTATAGACAACAAACACAATTGTATTTTATCGATGGCAATTTGAATGCACAGCAATACCGTGATGAGATCCTGAGGCACATTGTCATGCCATTCATCCGCCGCCATCACCTCATGTTTCAGCATGATAATGAACGGCCTCATGTTGCAAGGATCTGTAGACAATTCATGGAAGCTGAAAATGTCCCAGTTCTTCCATGGCCTGCCTACTCACCATATATGTCACCCATTGAGCATGTTTGGGATGCTCTGGATTGATGTGTACAACAGCGTGTTCCAGTTCCCTCCAATGTCCAGCAACTTAGCACATGCATTGAAGAGGAATGGGACAACATCCCACAATCAACACCCTGATTAATTCTAGGCGAAGTAGATGTGTCGCGCTTGAGGCAAATGGTGGTCCCACCAGATACTGACTGGTTTTCTGATCCACGCCCTACATTTTTTTAAGGTATCTGTGGCCAACAGATGCATATCTTTATTCCCAGTCATGTGAAATCCATAGATTAGGGCCTATTGAATTTATTTCAATTGACTGATTTCCTTATATGAACTATAACTTAATAAAACCTTTGAAATTGTGGCATGTTGCCTTTATATTTTTGTTCAGTGTATTAAGCAGTCTTATAGCTTGGGGGTAAAAGATGTTCAGGGCCCTGTTGGTTCCAGACTTGGTGCATCAGTACCGCTTGCCGTGCGGTAATCCAGCACCAAAATCACTTGTTATGAGCTGTACTACTGTACAGCTCATAAACCCACTTGCTGGGCTGAATAGACAGATTTAGAAGAGAATAAACATTGATAAAACAATTAAAAACACAAAGACAGTCCCCGAATTGACCTTTATTGTAATACATGATGACTTGTGATTAGTATAAAGCACTGTATAAATGTCTAGTAGATAGCTATTGCCTTAACTATGTGTTATAAAAGCCAATCTTTAGGCCATATTGAAAATAGCCTAGTGTCTAAATGTTCCCCAAAATCTCCCTTCCCTAATTAGCCTACTATAGTAGTTATGAAATATATTTCATACAATATACAGCCACAATATTAGGCCTAACTGGCAGTAGTAGGCATGATCTGTGTCAGTGTGCCTTTCTCAGTTTTTTTCCTACCTCGACTGCACCACTGCAGCTGATCTGTAATTTCTCACAGACAGAGCACTCGGATCAGCAGAGCCAGAACTTTTAGCAAATAAATTGGTTAATTTCACACATTTTGCAGCGTCGGCCTTAACTTAATCGGCACCACTTTTCAGTTTTTCTGTTTTGACTGAGTGACTGACAGAGTCAGAGAGGGTCTCACTCATTAATGATGAGCGTTTGACTTTGAATGTGAATTTGCGCCACCTCAACTGAGCCAATCAGAAAACCGGGCTGGCCGTTGCTCACTGGTCAGCCAAATGCATCAAAATAGATCATTAGGAAAACAGATAAAGACCGCAAAAGTCATTCAAAAAAAACTGTGCCTTCAGAAAGTATTCACACCCCTTGACTTTTTCCCACATTTTGTCTTACAGCCTGAATTTAAAATGGATACATTTATATTTTTTGACACTGGCAGACACACAATACCCCATAATGTCAATGTGGAATTATGTTTTTCAAAATTTTTACAAATTAATAAAAAATGAAAAGCTGAAATGTGTTGAGTCAATAAGTATTCAACCCCTTTGTTATGGTAATATTAAATCAGTTCAGGAGTAAAGAATGTGTTTAACAAGTTGCATGGACTCACTCTGTGTGCAATAATAGTGTTGAACATGATTTTTGTTTAACATCTCTGTACCCAACACATACAATTATCTTTAAGGTCTCTCAGTTGAACAGTGAATTTCAAACACAGATTCAACCACAAAGACCAGGGAGGTTTCCCAATGCCTCGCAAAGAAGGTCACCTATTGGTAGATGGGTAAAAAAACATATTGAATATCCCTTTGTGCATGGTGAAGTTATTAATTACACTTTGGCTGGTGTATCAATACATCCAGTTACTACAAAGATACAGGAGTCCTTCCTAACTCAGTTGCCAGAGAGGAAGGAAACCATTCAAGAATTTCACCATGAGGCCAATTGTGACTTTAAAACAGAGTTTCATGGCTGTGATAGAAGAAAACTGAGGATGGATCAATAACTTTGTAGTTACTCCACAATACTAACCTAACTGAGTGAAAAGAAGGAAGCCTGTACAGAATAAAAAATATTCCACAACATGCATCCTGTTTGCAACAAGGCACTAAAGTAATGCTGCAAAAAATGTGGCAAAGAAATTAACTTTTTGTCCTGAATACAAAGTGTTATGTTTGGGGCAAATCCAATACAACACACTACTGAGTACCCCTCTCCATATTGTCAAGCATAGTTGTGGCTGCATCATGTTATGGGTATGCTTGTAGTCATTAAGGACTGGGGAGTTTTTCAGGATAAAAAAGAAACAGAATGGAGCTAAGCACAGGCAAAATCCTAGAGGTTCAGTCTGCTTTCCACCAGGCACTCGGAGGTGAATTCACCTTTCAGCAGGACAATAACCTAAAACACAAGGCAAAATCTACACTGGAGTTGCTTACCAAGAAGACAGTGAATGTTCCTGAGTGGCGAGTTACAGTTTTGACATAAATCTGCTTTGAAAATATATAGCAAAACTTGAAAATGGTTGTCTAGCAATGATCAACAACCAATTTGACAGAGCTTGAAGAATTTTGAAAATAATAAAGAAATATTGTACAATCCATGTTTGCAAAGCTCTTAGAGACTTACCCAGAAAGACTCACAGCTATAATCACTGCTAAAGGTGGTTCTAACATGTATTGACTCAATGGTGTGAATCATTTCATTTTCAATAAATAACGTAAACATTTCTAAAAACATGTTTTCACTTTGTCATTTTGGGGAATTGTGTGTAGTTTAATTATTTCATAAATGTTGAATTCAGGCTGTAACACAACAAAATGTGGAATAAGTCAAGGGGTGTGAATACTTTCTCAAGGCACTGTATATATTTGAATGATTTTGTCAATTTCAACCAGCCCACCACCATTAAACGATGGTCCGGCCCATCTGGCGGGCGGACGGACGGATGCATGCACACACACCTCTTTAGAATGGAATGCAATCTTCACACACCCTGGGTCCGTTGGCGAATGGACTTTAATCTAGAATCATCTGGAACCTGGGTTAATCCACGGCTGGTTGCAGTATCAATCAAGCACATTTTTTCCGAGCCAAAGAGTCTGAATGCTGTATAAAATGTCCCACTGAATACACAAATATTTTTCTCCTAATACGTCCAATTCCAATCCATATAGCCAAAATGTAATATGGTTTAATTACTCTATATGGCAAAATGGTAAGAGGGGATTTTGATACATGACATAATAATGAAATATAGAACTACTGTTGCCGATGATCAATGGGAGAAATGACAAGACTGTATGTTTATCTCTTACTATGTCTTAACCTGAGGACCCACCTCCACAGTGGTTCAAGATATAATCTCATGATATAAAATCAAAACCAGCTTCAGACAAGAGGCAGATCATAGTAATAGCATCTGTCCTACTGTACCTTGTCGGTCTTTGTTTGAAATGAATGAATTAGGATATCACATTTTTTGGCATAAATTATTGAAATAAATATAAGAAAACAATTGGATGATTCGTTGCCGATGTCTAATAATACAAATAAAGTTCCAAAAGATGAGTTTTTTGATTTTTTATTGTTCGGCACTGTTTTTCCTTGCTTATTTTCAATGTCTTGTTATCTTTGTTCATTTTCTTTCTGCAGACTATACAAACAGTTCTCTATCAGAGTTCATCAACCTTTACCATATCAACACACCCTTTAGAAGAGGGAGAGTTAATTGTTTGAATTGTGAATTACCTCTCAATTTACATAGACTTTACACTACATCTCTGAAACCTGCCATGTTTGAGCTATTCATTTATTGCAATGTGTCTGTCTATTCCTCTTCTCATGTTGTAGAATCCACTCAACACAGGAAGAAGAGAACCTAAGTTATAATTCGCAAAAGTAATATCCAGAATTCTCTTTTACACTATTTTGGGATTCGCTCCATATTGTCGTATTTTCCCTTCAGACTCAGCCATGTAGGCTACTTTAAGGCATTTCAATGCGAAATAAATCCATATAATTTGGACCAGTTTCTCATTGTAAAATAGTTTGTCTAGGCTATTCCGTATTGAACAGTGTTAGAGGCTAAAGCCCTGAGGGTTGCTGAGATGATGTGACTGTAATATTTATTGCTTCCTTCAGATGACGATATGGGCTGAGCAGTGCAGAGCAGCCAGCCTGCTTTGTTCATTTTAGGGGAGCTAGCAGTCTAGCACTGCATCAAATCAAATCAAATTTTATTGGTCACATACACATGGTTAGCAGATGTTATTGCGAGTGTAGCGAAATGCATTGATGCATTGACCATTTTATCAGTGGGCTTCCTGCGAGCGCTAGCTGCCTCCCTGACTGCCAGGCTTCGCTGCGTGTCAGACACATCCTAATAAAACTGTCTGGCTGTTTTGTGGGCACCAGTTCTGCACTCGCTGCGCCGTGTCTGACTGCTAGGAGATCGCCGCACCGTGCCTGGCTGCTTGGTATTCATTGGGGCATGGCACTCACTCTTTCAGCTATTGCTGGGGGCTCTGTGGCACAGACACAGACTGATTAGTTGGCATCGGCATTGTTCACTATGAACACCAAATGGGGAATAGATAGGAAAAAACATAATTAGTAAGAGAGAGAGAGAGAAAAGAGAAAGACAGAGAGGGGGCGAGGGGGGGGGGTCATAGAGAGAAAATCTATTGTTTTGAAACTGCATTTCTAATGTGGGTCATTGAGCAGAAATTAGTTTTTTTTATATAAAAAAGCTAGCTGCCTTGGGAAAAGCAGAAAGTTTAAAAATGAGGTCAGCTGTGACGGTAAATTTCTAACAGTCCAGATCAGGGTGAATTTGTAATGGTATTGTCTTGGTCAAAAGTTCAGATTGATTTTGTATGACAACAAATCATGTGTTCCCATTTTACATCCTATCTGACATCTTCTCACTCCCTGAATTAAGATGGATTTCAGAGAAACTTGGGGCCTGGACTTTATTGAAGTCGATAATTTGAGATTATATAAGGTTTTTAAGAAGCATTTACACATATTTGAAACATGACAAATATTTAAGCACCACATATTAAACTGCTTGAACATCACCTAGTTTCCACACATCTTGTAGATCTCTATGTAAAATGTATGTTAATAAATATAACCAATTTGGAAAACCATATGGTAAACTATTTACATAGGTAAACAATGTTTCTGTGCCGAACAAATATGTACTATAAATCCATATAGTGTATCATTTACAGTGCAAATATAGTAGAGTAATTAATGAAAACAAATGTTTGCAATAGAAGAGCAATTGTTATTCCTAACTTCAGGTTTGCTGGGTTCAGGTCATTAAAATGTAATTGTGTCTTCAGGGGAAGTTATTTGCATCCATTTAGATTAAAATCATAAAGCAGTTATAGGGATGGTGAAATTAAAGTATACTTTCAGATTCCGTCATACATAATTGACATATTAACTTTAAGATATATATATATATATATATATATATATATATTATATATATATATATATATATATATATATATATATATATATATACACACACACACACACACACACACACACACACACACTTATTAAAGTACGGAATTAATGCTTAAGTGCATTTAGTGCCATCACTTAAATAATAAAATGAAAGTTTTGCATTTTTCTGGGAAAATGTAATATTCATAAGTACCCATGAATAAGATTAAATCAATAAAATGTAGTAAAAAGATTCTGAGAAATGATTGACTATTGAATGATTTGATATGAGGTGTGCCTGCTGTATGCTGCCACCATATTTGAAACAGGGTAGTGTAACAGTAAAATACCAAGTTTCAAACTGGCCCAAGCAGCATTGGTGCGAATAAATAAAGTAGGTACTGTAGATGCAATGTGTATCTGATTTGATGCTGATCAAAAAATATTGACTTTGTCATGCCATCTAGTTGGTTTGCTAGTCGAGTATGGTGTGGTGGCTTGAAGAAATGTTGGGTCTTACATTTACGGCAACAATTTCATATGGAAACATACATGGAAAAGCAAATGCCAAACGTGCGCTTCATGGAGCTACATGGTTGTCGGTGCATGTTTGTCCACAGCAGTTTAACTGTTATTCACACAAGCAAGATGGAGAAAACCAGTTCAATGCGACATCTTGGCCGAGTACCATGATAGAACGGATCGACCGACGGGCATTGTGTTAAATTACATTACTGTGGTGACATACGTTGGCCTTTATGATTCCTCGACGCTATGGATAAAACACAACTTTGTTATCAACCATTGTCTTTACATTTGCTAAGCCACACAGGCATGCATAGTATAACATCTACCTCTATTCTTTGCCATGTATGGATGATCATACATTAAACACAGGGATGTGAGTGAGGGCTAACTCAATAGTAATAGTCAATAAGTTAATTAAAAAACAACTACACATTTTCATTCCACTACCAACAATGCTCTCTTTCGGTCCCCCTTCCTCATCCCCTCTATCTCTCCCTGTCTCCCCTTCCTCCCTTTCCCCATACATCCTGATGTGTGTAACATTGCTGTCAGCAGCTGTTCCATCCCGACTCCACCCTTGGCAGGCACATTGGGTTTGCCACTGTAGTCGCTCGTGCCCTCCGCCCGCGTCCCAAGAGCCTAACCCGTGATTTTTCATGGAGAGAGCTCACAAGTTAGGGTCTCAGGGAGCAGGAGAAGTACAACAGGGTCCCGGCACTGAGGAGCCGCACAGTCAGTCAGTCAACCAGTTGGCCGGACGTGGGGGTGAGCAGCATGGCACCGCTCTCAGTCGTACTCTATCTCTCACTACCACCACCCCTAGGTGCCTCCCTCTCCATCCTGACCCAAAACCACCTCCGCGTGTCTGTCTGCCCAGTGTCCGGTCCAGTCTGACTGCTTGGGTAATGTGCCGACTGGCTCCGTCAAACAACAGTCGTCCGCTGTGGACGAAGCAGGAGAAAAAATGTCCCCCTTTTCCCCTCCTTCACTGCAGATTACTTATCCCTTCATTTCAGAGAGCTGGAGTTAGAGATGAGCTGAAGGCTCAGCACACAAAGATGGGCATAGACATAGACCTACCAGAATACACGCCACAAACACAGTAAACGGTAACACCACAGCACAACAAGACAATAATGGCAGAGACAAAGATGAATGACATGAGAGAAAATGAAGAGGGCAAAAAAGAGGAATAAGGCTTGCTGGAGATGGTCAGACCTTAATTTCCCCTGTCGCGGCGCAGAAGCCAGAGCTAGCCATAGACAGGCGAGCCAGCATTCCCTGCTATGCTGTGCTCTGTGCTAACTAGCCTTTGTGCTGGCAGAGGAAAGCCCCCCTAGCCAGGCAGCCATCTCGCCTCTTTGTCCTCTGAGCGTCGACATGCAGGCAGATCATCAGTCTACATCTCCCTCTCCCCCTCGGGATGGCTGGACCCAGTGCTGGCCACTGCACAGGACCCTCCGAAACCTTGCCTGCACTAACCGCTGCTGACCACCACACCACCGCCAGGGAGGAGAGCCGCCTGACAACCCCAGTCTGAGGTGTTCCACCACTGGGGGGACCAGAGACCCCCCCCCCCCCCGGTCTGTGGATAACCTCAGTCAGAAATTAAATAATAAGAAAATATATCTTTACACGACACCGCCACTCTTGGTTGACCCGCTTCGCGGAAGTGGCAGGTAAAAACCAATACTAATCAGGGTAAAAAAAAATTGAAATAAAGTTGTCTCGTGCAGAGCTCTCACAGTGCTTCCCCCCACTCCCTGCTACAGACTGCAACGCTTACCCCCCCCCCCCCCCCCCACACACACACACACACTGCTTTCTCTAATGCTAACTGTCCCTCCCCCTCCCCTTGCACCCACTGCCATGGCGGCGAGCTCCACACGGTACAGAAATAAGTTGTCACCGCCACAGTGCCAAGCGAGAGCAGCCACATTGTCATCTTCAGTCCTCTCATCACAGACAGAGTTCAGACACACACAGAGTACAGTCACAGGCTGTGGTAACCAGAGACACACAATCATCATTGTCATGATAGAAAGCAAACTGCCCTGTCATGAATCTTAACAACGCACCACATTGCAACCAAATGTCATTTGTACCCTATACCCCCATAACTCCTCCCACTAATAATTAGATCGATAGATGTCTCACTCAGGGGAACACAGAGCAAAGCGGAAGCTTCCGGAAACGCAAGTGCTGTCTTTGTTGCCCGGCGCCTCGCACAATCCTCCGTCTCTGTGCCGACTATGCCTTTGTCATCCATCTTTGAGTGGAGGATGAGGAAGAAAAGGATAAAAAAAAGAGCAGGCATAAAGAAAGCAAAGGAAAAGAAAATCAGAAAGGGAGATGCTGAGACCACGGTGGCTGAGCCAGACGTAGGTCAGTGAGGTGGGACGCCTCTCCACCCCCTCCCCCTCCCTCACCGCTTGCATCATCAGCTCCATCTCATCACCCCCCACCTCCGCCTTAGGCTCCAGGATCTCAGCCGCATCGTGACACTGTCATCTATCCTGTTTTTTTCCACGCAGGTCCAAGACTAACACCACGGTGACAACAGGGCCATCGGGAGAAAACGGTGACGCCAAAACATTTTGTCTCCCAAAACACTGGCCAACTCCTATTCCCATCACCCCTCCTCTTCTCCCCATCCCCAGGTCTCTACCTGTCTACTCATCTGGCTGTCTGTGACTCCTGTCTGTGGCTGCTCACTCGCCTAGAGTGTGGTACTACACTACGGCAATGGGAGTCTGCAGCGACAGCCCTCCCTCTCGCTCACTCCCTCCATACAGCCTCTGCCGACGCACACGTTCCACCCATTCTGCTGATCAATTCCTTCTCTTTCCTAAGGAGCACAAACACACTGCAACCAGCCAGCCGCCTGGTGGGTTGGCCAAGGAGGAGGACGCCCTATAGTGGCTCATGCTGTTACACTCGAGACACTAACATACTGACACACAACTCAGAGTACATATGCAACACAGACATGTTGACACACAACACAGACACAACCACAGACACAGTCGTAGACAAAACATAAACAACAAGCAAACTGACACAAATAACATTCCAGAGACAGACACTGTCACAGTCCCGCTACACACAAGGTACAGGCACAGAAAGACAGAGTGCAGACAGAATGACACAGACACCAACACTGAACACAGACACAATCAAAAACCCTGACACTTTCACAATATTGTGACTGAAGCATTGAAGCATGCACACAGACAGACGACGCAGTCCGACAGCACTGTACTTCACCAGTCAGGCCAGACAAAGAATAGCATAATAGCTTTATAAAAGTATTAAATAGATATACATGTATATAGATGCTAAATGACACAGAAATCACAGGGCAGGGCTGTTTGTGAGATTTTCTGCTTGGACAGGTTTCGGAGTGAAGTGGCTTAACCTAACCTGAAGTATTCTATCTAGTTTCTCTCTTTCTAGCAGCCCATCTATCAATCCCCTTATGATTTCATACAACATCCACACTACAGCACTGCAGTTAACAAAGCAGGACCTTTAGCAAAACCATCCCGTCAGTTAAAGACATACTGTATAGTCTCACATAGGTTGACTACTTCTTTATGTCCAGCTCCTGCTATACACAGCCTTCGAGATGCACTGTCCTCCTCATCACAAGGTAGAATAAATACCACAGACCTTACTCATCTTACACATTTGATGATAAGATGATGAATGAAATTATCTTTATTTAAGTTGAGGTTATTTAAATAACAATTGTTTGAAGGGCTATTTTATGCACAGTCTGTCATCGCTTGATAGAATACAATGAACACTAAAGTGTTGTTACGAGGCACATCAAATGGAACTAAGTCATAAGATAGAGCAAAACAAAGAAAACAGATGATGGGTTATTTTTTCTCTATCTGAGTGAGATCTGACCTTGACGACTCGTCCTAATCTCAGAGACCCTGACCTATCACCCTCAACACCCCAGATGGATTAGGGTCGCGACCCTGTGCGACAGAGAAGGGGGACTGCAAATTTTATCATTGATTGATTATGTGCTAGCCTTTTTAGGGGCCCTAAGCGAGATTTGGTTGGGGGGCCTCCCCACCAAGTGGGCAAACATTTTTTAGTGGCCCCCCTCTTGGAGAGAAAAATGAACATTTAAACTTTTTTTCCCCTGCAATTCTACACATTTTGCCATGGGGCAGAAAGAATATGTTGCAATTTTATAACACATTTCATAAAATTCTACTTATTTTAGCATGGGGCAGAGATACATTTGAGCTGTTTTAAAGCAAATTTCCTGAAATTCTACTCATTTTGCCATGGGGTGGAGAGATTTTTTTTCTTTAAAGCTCCCTGCACCTTACAATTCTACACATTTTGCTATGACTTATGCCATGTTGATGATACCTGAGTGAGAGTGACTAACAAAATCAATGTGGGCCCCATGGAGGTCAGGGCCCCTGGGCACGTGCCCTGTGTGCCTTGTCGGTATTTGGCCATGATGACTAGATAACTAGCTAGACTAACTTACCAATCTAAACATTGTTAGCTGACATGGCTAATTAAGTGACTGTCAGTGAGTGACATATAACAATATAAAAACTGCTGATGCACAACCAAATTTCGAACTTTCACCTTGTGTATTATACTATTATAACTCTCAACAGTAAGAGTTTCAAATTGTATTGATATTTTTTGGTCAGCGACTGCTTATGTAACTTATGCCTGGAGCCCTGAATTCTCACTGCGAAACCCCCAAGTCTCGGCTTTGCTGCAATGCAGAGATCCTTCAGATAAATCACTCTGGCGCTCCACACACAGAAATTTGGATTTTAGCTCAAAACAACATCAAGACCTAGAACGCCAACAGTTTAAAAAAAATCTTGTATTATTACATTATCTTCCTCTTGAAATTTGAAGGTGTAGGCTACAAAGAGCAACAAACAGGTAGGCTGTAGTTTTATCTGAATTGGGTTGGGGGGAATGCGCAGCATGTGGCCTCAATTAGCCTAGCTAGCTATAGTCTGCTCGCTACCATCTCTCTCGGCCCGTTCTGCAGCTGTAACAATAAAGTGCCAGTCTGTACCTTGTGCAGCAGTACTCAGGTTAAAAACGTAAGTAAAAAAATAAATAAACACATGTATTTCTAATATCTGGATATCCAACCAAAATTCATGACACTATTCCGAATAGTAAAATTATTTCAAACCCCCATCCATAGCTATTGTGTATGACAGAGGGGAGGTGGGAGTGAGGGAGAGAGGGAAGGGAGAGGAGGCGGCAGTCTGTACAACAGGACTGGTGATCAATCAGCTCCATTACAGCAGTGTCACTGCAATGTCTGGAGCTACCACTGCCCCGCCACACACACACACACACACACACACACACACACACACACACACACACACACACACACACACACACACACACACACACACACACACACACACACACACACACACACACACACACACACAATCCCTGAGACACTCCCATCAGCGCAGAGCTACTCCCCCCCAACACACGCACACGACTAGACGACACGCATTGACCCTCCTCTCCTCCCCCCACTTCTCCTCCTCTATACTCCTATCATCTCCATTTCTCTAGGCTAGACTGTTAGCAAATCTTGGAATACCACGGTTGGTCGTGGTATTCGTGGAAACAGAACATGTGTACAATGTCATAAACATTAATGACCATTGTCTTCCAGTAAAAATCTAAAGGAAGAAGGAATGTAAGTATCAGGAAGGTAGAGTAAGTACATCTCCTCAAACCTCTATGATGCACTACTAACATAAAAGAGAACGTTGTCATGACAGAAGTATTATGATTTATACCCCAGAAATACTGTAGTCTCAAAGAACACAAAAAAACAAACAGGAAGGCAGTGCACACAATGACTTGAGAACTAATACACATCAAAATGCTATTACACCACGTCCACCCATTTAACGATAAGCCTGAATTCAGATAACAGTGTCTTACAAAGCGGCAGGCGAGTGTCAATCAGACAGGTATCCAAACAAAGGACGCCTAGCATACAGACAGACAGGAATGCAGACAGGCAGACAAGCAGGCAGACAAGCAGGCAGACAGACAGCACCATTAGTGGTGAGCAGGTAACTGGGGGGACAGGGATGCGTGTGTGGGGGAAGGGGGGCCCAGCCAGCCAGCGGGACATTAATGACGATCATGTCTTGTCACACTAGCTGACGGACGGACGGACGGGGGGGGGGGATTGGTGGGGCCAGTCAGCGGACCCTGCCCTTGCCCTTCTCGATCAATACCATTGATCTGTCCCAGGGGTCAAGGGGCAAGAGCGTATCGATGGGGGAGAGTGGCTGATGCAGCAGTAGGCCGAGAGGAAAGGGGGGAGGGGGGGGGGGGGGCTGACTGACTCCAGACAGATCAATGGGACACCCGTCTCCCATGGATGTGTTATGGTTATTCATTTGCCACTAAACGGATCACATTAAGGGGATATCTCGCCTTGGGGAAAAATACTAGCAGCATTGCAGAGACTTCACCAAATCACAAGCTGCTGCTGTATGAACTGGGGGATTTGTAGCTGGCTAGTAGCTAGTAGCTGCCTGTCTGGGTAGTAACAACAGTGTCAGGCTACAATCCTTCATGTTTTTATTTTATCAAGGTCTCTAGTGTTTACTGAGGGCAGGACCAGCAGACAAATGACCTTGTTAAAAGGGTTCTCACTCAGACAAAAGCATGAATCAACTGAATTTGCACGTACATGTATGTACACTGAACAAAAACATGTAGTGTTCTCAGAAATTGTCCACACGCAGAAAAATTTTATAGTGAGCATTCCTCCTTTGCCAAGATAATCCATCCACCTGAAATGTGTGGCATATCAAGAAGCTGATTAAACAACTTACACAGGTGCACCTTGTGCAGGGGACAATAAATGGCCACTCTAAAATGTGCAGTTTTGTCAAACAACACAATGCCACAGATGTCTCAAGTTTTGAGGGAGTGTGCAATTGGCATGCTAACTGCAGCAATGTCCACAAGAGCTGTTGCCAGATAATTTAATTTTAAATTATCTACCATAAGCCGCCTCCAATGTTGTTTTAGAGAATTTGGCAGTACGTCCAACTGGCCTCACAGACACAGACCACGTGTATGGCATCGAGTGCCCCATGGTGGCGGTGGGGTTATGGTATGGGCAGGTATAAGCTACGGTCAATGAACACAATTGGATTTTTTCAATGGCAATTTGAATTCACAGAGATACCATGACGAGATCCTGAGGCCCATTGTCGTGCCATTCATCCGTGCCATCACCTCATGTTTCAGCATGATAATGCACGACCCCATGTTGCAAGGATCTGTACACAATTCATGGACGCTGAAAATGTCCCAGTTCTTCCTTGGCCTGCATACTCACCAGACATGTCACCCATTGAGCATGTTTGGGATGCTCTGGATCAACAGTGTGTTCCAGTTCCCGACAATATTCAGCAACTTCGCACAGCGATTTAAGAGGAGTGGGACAACATTCCACAGGCCACAATCAACAGCCTGATCAACTCAAGGCGAAAGAGATGTGTCGCGCTGCATTAGACAAATGGTGGTCACACCAGATACTGACTGGTTTTCTGATCGACGTCCCTACTTTTTTTTTTTAAGGTAGCTGTGACCAACAGATGCATACCTGTATTTCTAGTCATGTGAAATTCATAGATGAGGGCCTAATAAATTTATTTCAATTGAATCATTTCCAGTGGTGGAAAAAGTACCCAATTGTCATACTTGAGTAAAAGTAAAGATACCTTAATAAAAAATGACTCACGTAAAAGTGAAAGTCACCCAGTAAAATACTTCTTGAGTAAAAGTCTAAAAGTAGGGGGCCTCCCGAGTGGCGCAGCAGACTAAGGTACTGCATCACAGTGCTAGAGGCGTCACTACAGATGCACGTTCGATCCCGTGCTGTGTCGCAGCCAGCCGTGACCGGGAGGCCCATGAGGAGGTGCACAATTGGCCCAGCGTAGTCCGGATTAGGGGAGGGTTTGAACAGCTGAGATGTCCTTGTCCCATTGCGCTCCAGCAACCTTGTGGCGGCTGGGTGCATGCACGCTGACTTCATCGCCAGCTGTACGGTGTTTCGGAGGACACGTGGTTCTTGACCTTTGCCTCTCCTGAGTCCCTACGGGAGTTGCAGAGATGGGACAAGACTGTAGCTACCAATTGGGGAGAAAAATAGGTAAAAAATTAAGATAAGTATATTTAAAGCCAAATACTTAAAAAATATATATTAAGTATCAAAAGTAAATGTAATTGCTAAAATATACTTAAGCATCAGTAGTAAAAGTATAAATAATTTTAAATTCCAAACCAGACTTTCTGTTTTTTTTAAAATGTACTGATAGTCGGGGGCACACTGCAACACTCAGACATTTACCTTAAATAACATTTTGAGCAAAAAGGCAAACTCAGTTGCATCATTCATTGAATCAGAGCACTCATTCATCTTAGGCATGATGTGGGGCGGCAGGGTAGCCTAGTGGTTAGAGCGTTGGACTAGTAACTGAAAGGTTGCAAGTTCAAATCCCGAGCTCACAAGGTACAAATCTGTCATTCTGCCCCTGAACAGGCAGGATGACTGGCTGTCATTGAAAATAAGAATTTGTTCTTAACTGACTTGCCTAGTAAAATAAAAAACATGCCAGCAAAAAACGCTGACACTACACATCCAAGTCACTGATCAAATTATGAAAGACAAGCATTGCAATTTTGAATTCTGTAAAGTGGGTGGTGAGTGTTGTTGTCTATCAACAATGACAAGCCACCGGGGTCTGACAACTTGGATGGAAAATTACTGAGGATAATAGCAGATGATTTTGCCACATCTTTAATTTAAGCCTATTAGAAAGTGTATGCCCCTCAGGCCTGCAGGGAGGCAAAATTAATTCCGCTACCCAAGAATAGTAAAATCCCATTTACTGGCTCAAATAGCCGACCAATCAGCCCTTTACCAACCCTTAGCAAACAGATACAATCCTATTTTACTGTAAACAAATTGACAACAGACTTTCAGCACGCTTATAGGAAAGGACATTCAACAAGCACTGACATAAATGACTGATGATTGGCTGAGAGAAATTCATGATAAAAAGATTGTGGAAGCTGTTTTGTTAGACTTCAGTGCGGCTTTTGACATTATCGATCATAGTCTACTGATGGAAAAACGTGTGTTATTGCTTTACATCCTCTACTATATTGTGGATAAAGAGTTACCTGTCTAACATAACATAGAGGGTGTTCTTTAATGGAAGCCTCTCCAACATAATCCAGGTAGAATCAGGAATTCCCCAGGGCAGCTGTCCAGGTCCCTTACTTTTTTCAATCTTTACTAATGACATGACACTGGCTTTGAGTAAAGCCAGTTTGTCGATGTATGCGGATGACTCAACACTACAAACATCAGCCACTACAGCAAGTGAAATCACTGCAACACTTAACAAAAAGCTGCAGTTAGTTTCAGAATGGGTGGCAAGGAATAAATTTGTCCTAAATATTTAAAAAACGAAATGAGTTGTATTTGGGACAAATCATTCACTAAACCCTAAACCTCAACTAAATTGTGTAATAAATAATGTGGAAATTGAGCAAGTTGAGCTGACTAAACTGCTTGGAGTAACCCTTGATTGTAAACTGTCATGTTGATAGAACGGTAGCTAAGATGGGGAGAAGTCTGTCCATAATAAAGAGCTACTCTGCCTTTTTAACACTATCAACAAGGCACGTCCTACAGGTCCTAATTTTGTAGCACCTGGACAACTATTCAGTCATGTGGTCAGGTGCCACCGATGGACCTCAGAAAATTATGATTGGCTCTAAACAGGGCAGCATGGCTGGCTCTTAAATGTACACGGAGAGCTAACATTAAAAATATGCATGTAAATCTCTCATGGCTCAAAGCGGAGGAGAGATTGACTTCATCACTACTTGTTTTTGTAAGAAGTGTTGACATGCTGAATGCACCGAGGTGTCTGTTTCAACTCAGTGGTGTAAAAAGTACCCAATTTTCATACTTGAGTAAAAATAAAGATACCTTAATAGAAAATGACTCAAGTAAAAGTGAAAGTCATCCAGTAAAATACTTGAGTAAAAGTCAAAGTATTTGCTTTAAATATAATTAAGTATCAAAAGTAAATGTAATTGCTAAAATATACTTAAGTGTCAAAAGTAAAAGTATAAATTGTTTCAAATTCCTTATATTAAGCATATTATTATTTTATATTTAAAAAAAATACGGATAGCCAGGGGCAAACTCCAACACTCAGACATAATTTACAAATGAAGCATGTGTTTAGTGAGTCCTCCAGATCAGAGGCAGTAGGGATGACCAGGGATGTTCTCTTGATAAGTGCGTGAATTAGACAATTTCCAGTCCTGCTAAGCATTCCAAATGTAACGAGTACTTTTGGGTGTCAGGGAAAATGTATGGAGTAAAAAGTACATTATTGTCTTTAGGAATGTAGTGAAGTAAAAGTTGTCAAAAATATGGTACAGATACCCCAAACAACTACTTAAGTAGTACTTTCAAGTATTTTTAGTTAAGTACTTTACACCACTGTTTAAACTACTAGCACACAGCTTGGACACCCATGCATACCCCACAAGACAAGCCACCAAAGGTCTCTTCACAATCCCCAAGTCAAGAACAGACTAAGGGAGGCGCAGAGTATTACATAGAGCCATGGCTACAGTACATGGAACTCTATTCCACATTAGGTAACTGATGCAAGCAGTAGAATCAGATTTTAAAACCAGATAAAAATACACCTTATGGAACAGCGGGGACTGTGAAGAGACACACACACAGGCACAGACACACATACACATGATAAGACACACAGTCTACACACACTTACACATGGATTTTGTATTGTAGATATGTGATAGTAGAGTAGTGGCTTGTGGGAACACACTTAACGTGTTGTGAAAAGTGTTAGGGGGTTTGTCATGTCATATTTTAAATTGTATAATTGCTTTAATGTCGCTGGACCCCAGGGGCAGCAGCTAATAAGGATCTTTAATAAATACAAAGAAAGCATTTGTGTTAAGTGAGTCTGCCAGATCAGAGGCAGTAGGGATGACCAGGGATGTTCTCTTGATAAGTGCGTGAATTGGACCATTTTCCTGTCCTGCTAAGCATGCCAAAAGTACTTTTGGGTGTCAGGGAAAATGTATGGAGTAAAAAGTAAATGATCTTATTTAGGAATGTAGTGAAGTAAAAGTACAAGTTGTCAAAAATATAATTAGTAAAGTAATTATAAATAAGTAAAGTATAATTAGTAATAAGTCAAAAAACGACTTATTTTTACTTAAGTACAACTGCTGATTTCCTTATATGAACTGTAACTCAGTAAAGTCTTTGAAATTGCTGCATGCTGCGTTTATATTTTAATTCAGTATATGTGTATGGGGATTATATCCAACAATAACTCACTGAAAATACTCTCAATATACTTATTACAATGGGGTTTATTTTTTTATGCACACGTGGAGGCTAAAAAAACACTTCAAAATATGTTTAAAATTGTCAACTATTCTACAACTATGACAGCAAGAGGTCAACAATGCTTTTGCTAATGCAGCTGGTCCTGGAGAGATTGTGATATTCATCCATTTCCTTCCTGTGTACAGAAAAAACAAATATGTAAAATTGTATGTAATGATAAGTTGCATTTCATAATCAGACAATAACATGCCTAATCCCCCATATAATTTGGTTAGAAAACATTCCATTGTTACAATTTCACCTGGCATGACACAATTTCACCTGGCATGACATTTATGTAAATAAATGCTGCCTAGCATGACCTGGAATGCAGGATATATCCTGTAGTAAAATTCTGTAAAATCATTTAAATGACCTATTTTAGAGTTCTCTGTCAGTGTGCTTTTCTGTTCAGCAGGCCTTGATTGGTTAGTGCAGTGAAAATAGAACCTCTCCTCCCCCACCTTCTCTCCTCCCCCACCGTCTCACCTCCCCCCTCCTATATAATCCCATCATTTATTTGTCCAACCATCCCATAAATGGAAGCACAGCTGGAACCAATGACTCCTAGCCCTGCCTGGCCACTGGGCCAGTTGGAGCAGGGAGTGCTGAGGCAGCAGGTCCCCTTCGCCTCAGCCTCGCTTGCTAGCTACATCTGGATGACCATTCAGTTCAGAGGTGAGGAAAGACTGGGAAAATGGAGATCTTAAAATAAACTCTGTGCTCTGGCACAACGCAGCTTGGCTCCTCTAGTCTGTTCAATAACTATATGGAGGGCTGAGAAGGAACCGGATGAACCCAACCAAGGCTATTTGCATACCTGGCTGTAAATGGTAAAACATATATTTGTATAGTACATACTACAACATAATTTAATTTGTTTCTTAAAAACTCAAGAGATTGATCACCAAAAAAGTGATCTATAAATTTGCACTGGAATTAAGAGTATATATTTCATATTGGTTCTCCTCCAGAAATTCAGACATTGTTAATTGAATGTTCTTTACATCATTCAGAACCTTAACCAATATCCTTTCACTCAGTAAGACCCCAGAGCCCCAGAGGGCCAGACAGACTGAGTGACTGAGGTGTACCACTATAGTTGTTGTTTTGACAGAGCAGAGCAGTCACCACAGAGATCCCACCCCACGCCAGCAGGAAAGTCAGCTAAGAGGCCCCATACAGATAAAATGCCATTCCTTCTGGGGTTTCCAGGGTTTTAACAGGATCAGGCTAAACAACACACTGTCAACCTGTTGGCATTGTGAGCCATCTGAGGCTGGTTGTTGAGCCTACATGGAGAGCAGAGGAGACTGGTGTGAGGAGTTATAGAAGGAAGGGCTCATTGGAATGGGTGGAATTAAATCAATGGAACGGAGTCAAATGTGGTTTCCATACGTTTGATTCCGTTCCATTAATTCCATTTCAGCCATTACAATGAGCCTGTCTTCCTATAGGCCTCTCACGCTCTGCCATTGAACACCCATTAATAACACTCTGCGTTCGTTTGGCCCCTAATTAACAGCTGCTAAGTCCCTTTCACTGGGCGGCCCGTGTTGATAAGAGGCTCCACCAGCTGAGAGAGCCTGTGCTCTCTGAGGTACTGCTGCAGAGCTGTGGATGGAGCAGGGCGCTCCTAGCAACTGGCAATGTCTGTCAAGCTATGGCCCTTATGGGTTTAGTAGTGTGTTTGAAAGGCTTCTGGTCTTTTCCAAGACATCTTGGTCAAAACATCTTTGTCTCGTTGTAGTGATATCAGGTATTGGAATATAGCCGTGAATCGCAAACCAAAGTATGAATAAAGCTGCCATTGCAGGTTTGAGAACTAAGGTTGAATTGGAGGGACAATCTGACGCCCATATCCACTCTAGACTGAAGAGACTGCTTTCCAACTACTGACAGTGTAAAGTGAAAAAGACAATAGTATCATAACAGTGGTGTATTTACTCATGACCCTATATGAGAGGTTTACATTACAGTATCAGCCATCAACAAAGTCAGAAAAAACTGACATGGTGTTCTAACGAAGAGAGGAATTACAGCAACACCCTCTTGCTTTCAGTATATTTCAAATTCAGTTTGAATTTGAAATAATCTACAGACTGATTAAACTGATACACATATGCATTTTGTTCTCATTTGTGTTGATCAGTGCTCTCTCTCTGGCAGTGCTGAGCCCCACTGCCAGAGAGAGAGCCAGAGCCCCTGATTTTAGTAGACAAACCGACTGGGTCTGTGGTAAATAAAGACTTCAGCCCACGCTGGACTGGAGCAGGTTTAAACCCCAGACCAGACCAGACATCACTATTGCACCCCGTCACATAAGTGCCCATAGATCATAACTAAGGCTTGGTGCATGGAAACAAATAAACATAAACTGTTCCAATGCTGGACAGTTTTAACATTACAGCAGTCTGTATGTCTACTGAAGCAATTTGGGGAACAGCCTTGCTTCCAGCAGGTAGGTAGGTGGGATAATCAAGCCACTAAACCCCTTAAGAAAGGCACTAAACCTGGCTGAACCTGGGAACTATATTCCACAGCGCAAATGGATACATAGTAAAAGCTGAGGGTGATGTCTGATGTTTTCTGAAACAAAAGAATCAGCTAAACAGAGAATCTCAGATTTATGATGATTATTACATTTTATACTTGATGTTTACATCCAACCATCTGGGCATCATAAAATGTGGCAGTGATTCAGTGCTCAACTCACAGGAGAATGGTGGTCAAGGCCCTTGCCTTCACTGGAGAGAGTGTTGCCTGGCCTGCACTGGAGAGAGTGTTGCCTGGCCTGCACTGGAGAGAGTGATGCCTGGCCTGCACTGGAGAGAGTGTTGCCTGGCCTGCACTGGAGAGAGTGTTGCCTGGCCTGCACTGGAGAGAGTGTTGCCTGGCCTGCACTGGAGAGAGTGATGCATGGCCTGCACTGGAGAGAGTGTTGCCTGGCCTGCACTGGAGAGAGTGTTGCCTGGCCTGCACTGGAGAGAGTGTTCTCTGGCCTTCATTGGAGAGAGTGTTGCCTGGCCTGCACTGGAGAGAGTGTTGCCTGGGCTGACTGATGGAGGCTACAAAAACACAGAAATGGCTCAGGGAGCAATGTGAAACCAGGGGAAACTGGTATTGTGTGAAATAAGTTCCACCACACAAGTGTCTTGGTGAGAAAATTGAACTTCAGCAATAGCAGAATGGCTTGACAGAATTAGGTTATGAAAGACATTCACTTGCTGCGAGATCCAGCACCTGCAGTAAATGGTGAATGGTTGTTCTAACAAAATAATAATGAAATTAGATCTATTCATGATAGCAAAACATATCATGGATTTTAAAAAAGTATAAAGAAATGTGCATTCACTGTATTCCTTCTGCAGATAAATCAGTTATACATTTAATATACTATATACTCATGGATAGTGAAAGAACAAGGGGGAAAGCCTTTGTTTGCTGTGTTATTTTTTGTGGTTGGAGTGATAGTATACAGTGGATGTCTAACATTACAGATCCCCTGTGTGATTGATGCAGTTTGGTCATTCCTCCCACCCTACCAGAGTGGATGACAACCATCTAAAAATACACCACTTTTCAACCTAACACTAATTGAAGGTTTTGTGCCTCTAAAGGCAGACTGACCTTGGGTCTAATGGCAGGAAAGGTCCATTAGGAGCCTGTGTAGAGAAAGGAAAGGCTATAAGAGCAGGGACACACACATACACTATATATACAAAAGTATGTGGACACCACTTCCAATTAGTGGATTCGGCTATTTCAGCCACATCCGTTGCTGTGTATAAAATAGAGCACACAGCCATACAAACATTGGCAGTAGAATGGCCTTACTGAAGAGCTCAGTGACTTTCAACGTGGCACCATCATAGGATGCCACCTATTCAATAAGTCAGTTTGTCAAATTTCTGCCCTGCTAGAGCTGCCACGATCAACTGTAAGTTCTGTCATTGTGAAGTGGAAACGTCTAGGAGCAACAACGGCTCAGTCGCAAAGTGGTAGGCCACACAAGCTCACAGAACGGGACTTTTGAGTGCTGTCCTCATCTGTCCTCGGTTGCAACCCTCACTACCGAGTTCCAAACTGCATCTGGAAGCAACGTCAGCACAAGAACTGTTCGTCAGTAGCTTCATGAAATGGCTTTCCATGGTCAAGCATCCACACACAATCCTAAGATCCCCATGCGCAACGCCAAGCGTTGGCTGGAGTGGTGTAAAGCTTGCTGCCATTGAACTCTGTAGTAGTGTAAACGCGTTCTCTGGAGTGATGAATCATGCTTCACCATCTGTCAGTCGGCGGAAGAATCTGGGTTTGGCAGATGCCAGAAGAAGGCTACCTGCCTCAATGTATAGCACTAACTGTAAAGTTTGGTGGAGGAGGAATAATTGTCTGGGGCTGTTTTTCATGATTAGGGCAGGCCCCTTAGTTCCAGTGAAGGGAAATCTTAATGTAACAGCATACAATGACATTCTAGACAATTTTCTGCTTCCAACTTTGTGGCAACAGTTAGGGGAAGGTCCTTTCCTGTTTCAGCATGACAATGCCCCAGTGCACAAAGCAAGGTCAATACAGAAATGGCTTGTTGAGATCGGTGTGGAAGAACTTGACTGGCCTGCACAAAGCCCTGACCTTAACCCCATGGAACACCTTTGGGATGAATTGGAACACTTTGGGATGAATTGGAATGCCAACTGTGAGCCAGGCTTAATCGTCCAACATCAGTGCCCAACCTCACTAATGCTCTTGTGGCTAAAAGGAAGCAAGTCCCTGCAGCCATGTTTCAACATCTAGTGGAAAGCCTACCCAGACGAGTGAAGGCTGTTATAGCAGCAAAGGGGGGACCAACTCCATATTAATGCCCATGATTTTGGAAAGAGATGTTCGACGAGCAGGTGTCCACATACTTTTGGTCATGTTGTGTAGAATTGTCTACCATTTGCCAGCCGAGAGTAATTAGCACCTCTGAACAGTGTCGGCAGTCAATCTTTTCTGTGTATACACAGCAAAGACCTTGTTGTCGTCAGCCACAAAGCCTGTTAAAATACTCCAAACCAGAAGGTGGCAGTAGTGTTGTTTGGCAATTACAAAATGTACCAAGGTACAGCTATGGTACTTATATCCATACCATTGTACTACTATGGTACTTTCACTTATACCATTGTATAGTTTGAATCATGGAAATGTACCATGGTTTTAGCTTTGAAGTATGATGGTACACCTAAATAATACCATGGTATTGCCTCAGAAATTATCATATGGTACGATCTCTATTAATTGTGCATTACCATAGTACAATGGCAGTACAATGCATTAAATAAATAAACCCCCCCAAGGTCAAAAGGGGTTGGTTGGTATTATATTGATTAATTGACGTACCAGTATGGTCAAGTTTCTGATCAATTCAGAAGCAACTTGAAGGCCAGCATCCCAGAGTCGCCTTTTCACTGTTGACGTTGAGACTGGTGTTTTGCGGGTACAATTTAATGAAGCTGCCAGTTGAGGACTTGTGAGGTGTCTGTTTGTCAAACTAGACACTAATGTACTTGTCCTCTTGCTCAGTTGTGCACCGGGGCCTCCCACTCCTCTTTATATTCTGGTTAGAGCCAGTTTGCTCTGTTCTGTGAAAGGAGTAGTACACAGCTTTGTACGAGATCTTCAGTTTCTTGGCAATTTCTCTCATGGAATAGCTCACATTTCTCAGAACAAGAATAGACTGACGAGTTTCAGAAGAAAGTGCTTTGTTTCTGGCCATTTTGAATCTGTGATCGAACCCACAAATGCTGATGCTCCAGATACTCAACTAGTCTAAAGAAGGCCAGTTTTATTGCTTCTTTACTCAGAACTACAGTTTTCAGCTGTGCTAACATAATTGCAAAATGTTTTTCTAATGATCAATTAGCCTTTTAAAATGATAAACTTGGATTAGCTAACACAACGTGCCATTGGAACACAGGAGTGATGGTTGCTGATAATGGGCCTCCATACGCCTATGTAGAAAATCTGCCGTTTCAAGCTACAATAGTCATTTATAACATTAAAAAATGTCTACACTGATCAATTTGATGTTATTTTAATGGACAAAAAATGTGCTTTTCTTTAAACAACAAGGACATTTCTAAGTGACCCCAAACTTTTGAACGGTAGTGTATATGGTAGCATAATCTTTGTCATATTGTAATAATTTACAGTATTTATAGTCAATGGGTGTTGTGCCTGTTTCGGACCACAGAGGGAGCCGCTCGCTCTAGTGGTTTGCTTCACGCACTCTCACTCTACAGTGGGTCTCGCGCTAGCCTGCCCAGTCAGTGTCAGTTGAATGAGAGCGCAAACTGAAAACTGAAGAGAAAAGCACCAGATAAACAAAATATTTTAAACATTATCATCAAGTTAAACTGAGCGTAATGATATAACTGTTGTTATATTTTTTATGAGGTTTTCATAGTTTCATTTATAAAAGTCTGTTAGCATAGAAGTCTGTTAGCTATAGTTAGCGCCAGTCAAGCTAGCCCGTTGTAGTCATAGCGACAGGACCAACAAACGTTCTTACAGAGTGTAAACAAATGCACACTTAAATTAAAATAGTGCACAGAGAAAAAAACATTGACGGTGAGATTTTGACATCGTGGCCCTCAAAAATAGTTGGCTAATGTAAACCAAGCCAAGCTATGCTTTGAAAGACATGATGAGGGTCATCTTTTTGCTTGATGTCATGAGTGTACTCCAAGGAAAGCTAGAAGGTTGTACCGTTAACTCCCAGGGTGTCATTCTAAACCATACAACCTACTACCTCAACCCGGATGCACACATTTTCAGTAGGCCTTCTTCTTGTCTTGTCCGCTATTTGCAAGCCAAGAACACTAGAATCTTCTGATTTGTACTGTTGGTTGCTTCCATTACCGTCAAAAGGTTGGAATATGCTATCAAATCAAACAACACTGAAACATTATGGTTCAGGCTTTGTTATAATAATCAGAATGTTCTATTCTGCCTCACAAACAATGTATTGGAGCTCCTAAACACCACAGGACAGGGAATATCTATTACTAGTCATTTTACAAACAAAGAGCATCAAAGGTGCCATTTAAAAAAAGATGTTGTTCACACCACAATGACAGAGACCCACAGAGAGGAGCTTGTGATGTCAGATTTGCCACAAGATCGG
This sequence comes from Salmo salar, assembly GCF_965601325.2. Lineage (NCBI taxonomy): Eukaryota > Metazoa > Chordata > Actinopteri > Salmoniformes > Salmonidae > Salmo > Salmo salar. The sequence continues at coordinate 59,783,214 of NC_138294.1, read as the reverse complement.
ATCTACGGGTTTGTGCCAAGTGGTTAGTTGGAAAGTATCAAAATAAATATGTCAACTTACACTGAAAAATACATTACACTATGCCACAAAGATGGGGCCCAACTGTGTTAATATGTCACTTTATGTAAGTGGAGAAGTCAATTGTACCATGCATGCAACAGGCTGTCAAATCAAAAATAATGTCAGTTATAGGTTGATGTCCACAAATACCTCCAAAATGTCATCATTACACTTTCCTAATCAACACTACAGTGAGGACAATAAACCACACAATAAAACCCTGTTCCATCTAAATCACAGAGTGGATCAATTCTGCTACATGTGTTGAATCGTATAAGGATCTGAAGTGTTTTGAGCTGAGCAAGGGGATGTTGGCTACAACATAGGAATTGAAAAAGAACAGCACAATAGAAATGGCCAGACGAAAACTGCAGGGCAGAATCTCCCACATATGATCTGAAAATATACCGTACCTGTCAAACTAAGTCAGATCAAACCAAATACAGCTACAAAACCTAAATAACTACAGATGTATTGCTTGAATGTACAGGTGAGACTGCAAAGGCAAAGAATGTCTCCATAGCTTTTTGTCTGGCCTATAGACATGGCACAAAGAGGGCAAGCTGAGGAGAGGAATACAACACAATGTCTGTGCCAAATGCAAGGTCCACAATTCAAGAAACAGCCATTGGCTTTTGGTAATTTAGGATACAAACAATAACACAATATACTGTAGAGGATAACTTATTTCTGAAGGCAACTTACCTTGTTGATCGTGTGCCTTTAAGGGTAAGTAGTCACCCATGGTCATTTCTCACTCTCTTCCTCTCTGAAAACACAAAGAAAGTAACAACATTAATTGGCTTGTTCAAAACCAGCAGTTCCACACCCTACTGCACAGTTTCATGGTTCTTAAATCAATAGCAATAGTACAATATAAACAAATTATTATCTTTAAACACACAATATTTCAGACTGAAAACAAATGTGTTGGTGAATAATAAAGCAAAGAAAGAAAAAGACGAAGAGAGAACGGCTTCACAAAAACCCTGATAATACCGGCAATTGTATTGCAATAGTATTCTGTCCATTCTAAAGCAGATTCCATTTACAGTTGCAGCCGCTCATAAGCATCACATGCTTCAGCAGTTCCCTCTAGATATGAAATGTGCATGGAAGTCCATTTTTCAGTGAGAATAAAAATGTTGTGGAGAAGATCTCTCCCCGTCTATTCTCTTCCCACAGAGACACATGCAGGGGCAGTCCTCCTCTCGTCTCCTCCTGGCCAGCATGCAGCACTGAGGCTGTGGCGAGAGGAGAGGATAGGTTAGCCCAACTTAGCCCAGACAGCAACAGCAATTTAGAAAATCGTGGCAAGGAGCTGTATAAATCTGCCTGGGTGAACGGGATGCCATGGCGAATGGGATGCCAGTGTAATGGAGCATGCCACGGTCAGCTAGCATTAACGGTGCCAACTACATCGTTCCCTAACACATCAGAATATTCCTGGCTGTGGTTGCATGGCCGCAGTGCGACAAAGCCAGGTATGGAATGGAACAGTGCAAATGTGCCAGCACCAGTGCCACTTACCCAGATCTCTACTAACCATTTGACATTCATCATCTCTATTTGATTTGGATTGTTCAGACCTCTCTTTTGTACCCAGCCGGAGACAGACAGATAGGAAGCAGGATTTATCAGGAATCAAAAAGCTATGAGACATGGGTGCCATGCAAAAAATTTGATTTAAAAATACTAAAGTTGAGTTGTGTTATTGTGCCCAGCTCCATTGGCAAGTCGGGTTCATTTCAGCTCCACACCGTCCGCCATTTTCTCAGCAAACACAAGAATGAAAGAAAGCCCAAAAAGAAAGAATAAAAACCCTTTGCTGGCATCGCATTCCAAGTTTCCCCCTTCACTCCCTCTCTCGTTCTCTCCCTCCTGGCACCATAACAAAACCTTGGCCGAGGAGGTCACATGATTTCCTACCAGAAAGCCACAGCATTCCCATAAAGCATTCTACTGACATTGTTAAGACATCTTTTGTCTAAATCAAAACCTTAGCCAGCCCAGCCTGCCCGAATATTTGGCACATTCAAGGGGGCAGGGAGTGCAGAGGGAAGGGGTGGCGTTAGGAGTCATGGCAACCCCTACCTGGCAGGCAGCCCATCATCTCAAGGTGGAGAGTAGCCGGGGCTAATGTGCTGTCGAACAGGAATGCCTGGAGCCTTCCAAAGTCAATTTGATGTTCATGGTGGGAGCTTTCAATTCGCCTCATATACCAGTTCCCTTTTTGATAGAATAAATGAAAAGGGCTCTACAGATTATATCTTCTGCCCATTGAGCACGCGCAAACACACACTGCTTGGAATATACAGTATCTACCAGCATTCATATTCATCTATAATACTCAGTCTTCTCTGCTGGTCTGTGTAACTGGGCATTGGTCCTTCATACAGCTCTTCTCCTCATCCTCTAGGTTGTAAAATGACATTTCTAGTTCCAGCTATCATGACAAACAGCAAGCCTGCTGCTGTGGCTGGGAACATACAGGAAATGTACAGATACAGTCAAACAATCCTATGTTGCTGGATCTCTCCTGTAAACATTCCATGAATCAAAAACAGTGTGCAATGTTTCTCCTCTTTTTTGCTCTCTCACAAACTCACAGTGAGGCCCTGGTACAGTAGGAAAACACACACACACACACACACACACACACACACACACACACACACACACACACACACACACACACACACACACACACACACACACACACACACACACACACACACACACACACACACACTTTGGCCACGAGACCCTCTTTCGTACAGTAGAAGTACACACACACAGGAGTCACACGGTTCAAGGCAATAACTCACACATATAACATGGGCCTCTGGCTCACATGGAGCCAGCAATACACCATGGAGGAGCTCTAATTTATGCCCAAAAGCCTCTTTTACATGTTTCCCCCACATAATATAGCTTTCAATCAAAAGTGCTGAGAATCTGCCATGCTTCTTTACCTACGGTAAGGATTAAAAAACATATACGCTGAGAGTCTGAGACTGTCTGGGATTGACTGACTGTCTGTGGTGGGAGGAAGAGATGGAGGAAGGGGAGATGTTACCAAGCCAAATTATTTATTATCTTTTAGGAGGTACATTTATATTGACTTCATATCTCCCAGCCTGTCTAGTAACATGTAGTAACATGGTAACGATGATAAAAGTTAATGTCAAATAGGGACAACACAAATGGATGAGAAGTACAATACAACACATAATGCTGTCATCATTGTCAGTGCTGCCGTTAAAGCTCAGTATGACACCGACAAGTCAATCATACAACTTCAACCAATGTATTACAAACGTTAATTACATTTGGTTTAGTCTCTATCATTTCTAATGACTTGAGTCAGTCCGTCAGCTAATGGGTAAGTCAGTGTTGTCGCTGGGGCCGGGCCAGACTTTAATAATAACCTCAGTATTAATAAGAAGCTCAAACAAAGGGCCATGCAGGGCCCAGCCAGGGCCTCATCTGCTCCCAGCGCCATTAACCACACAGACTCTAGTCCAAAACATCCCCCTCACCCACCTCATCCCTCCCTCACGCCCCTCACCCCTACTGAGGGGTCATCTCATATCCTGAGAGGCAGGAGGCCAGGGTCAAAGTTCAAATGAGACCAGGGAGGAAAAAATAGTTTCCCCTGGGATGGAATATACCATCATAAACCAGACAGGGGTGAAAAATCTGACAGACAGTAATTTGAAACAGTTGAGAATCAGGGAGGGAAAAATTGGTGAAACGTAGGGGAGAGGAAACCATTAGACTTGGACATTTAATGCATTTATCTAATTGTAATTAATCTGATCTGAACCACAAAAACAATATCGCAAGACGGTTTAAAGATGACTATGTTGATAGAACCTAATGCATGATGTGAGTGAGATAGTCATTACAAAATGCCTCTCTGGTGAAAGACTAATTTACCCATAACATGAACATACTTATCAGCAGTTTTCACAAATTTCTGAGGCATGCCATTTGCTGTGAGTGAAATTTTAAACATCATTTTTTTTTACACGGTTTGTTAATCTTCACGACAAGCCTGCACTACAGGCAGCCTAAGCTTTGGGGGAAGATAATATCAGCCGTTTTATTCTCCAAAGTCTCACAAGGGACAGTGTTATTTATGTCTCAAACCAAGAGTCCATCCTTATCACCACTCATTTCATGTTGCCTCCAGCCATGACAGGAAATATACAGCCCACAGGTTAATCCAGACGAAGGTTCACACTGTCCTGTCCTCTGACTGGGTCAGGCTGAGGAGAGGACTGTACCGCATATGCATCTGCTGTAGAGATCCACATTTGTTAACGTGGGTTAACATAGGCTACAGCACAGGCAACAGGTCTGTTTTGTGCTCCCTTGCCTTTGAAGCAAGGGAGGTTGCAGGTTAAAAAACAAAGCAATCAAACCCGTTTAAGCACTGAAAAACAAATCTTCAGCCTTTCTCTTCAGCCTTTTCAGAGAGTGAACTTTTCAGGAAGAATGAGAGAGAGCGCGAGACAGAGAGAGAGAGAGAGGCAGAGTGAGAGACAGAGAAAGGGTATTGAGGTTGCTTCCCCTGCAGAGGCCTTTCCTTGCCTTGTTCTGGCCCCTCTTCTTAAATGGTACCAGAGGTTTGCCAGGCAGCCAGCCAAGACGATGACTTTGCCTGACCCGCCTGTCAGTCGATTTTGCTGCCTAGCGCCAGACTAAACACTAACACTTTTGGCAAACCTCATAGGCTGCAGCTGCCCTCTCTGGGGCCAATCAGCAGGGAGGGGAGGGATAAAGTACGCAGACCAGGGTTCTGAGCGGTGTGGATAAGAAGAGAGTTGAGCAGAGAACAGAGAACAGACACACCAAAAACCCAACCAACCCAATCAGGTACTGCCTCAAAACAAGGAAATAACACACCACAGGAACAACATTGAATCTGGACAAAATCACTTTGTTTCCTGCCATCAAGTCTTTTCAGATGAAAAACTGATAATTCAGGGCAGGTTGTCAAACAATAAATTGATACGGAGCCACAGGGTCTCTCTCCAGTGGTAAATGACCATGGATAGTCCCTCTAAAATGACAATGAACTGAAACAAAGTCTTTGGAGAAGGGTTCGTCTCTAATTAAGATACAGTAGTAGCTTTGAGTTAAAGTCATTACACATATGTAAAGACAGTGGATGCTTTTTCAAAGCTAGCAAATGTTGAAGTCAGCCAAACAATAACAAAATGAAAGGGCATCAATCTCTGAATAGCACTGAATTAATTACCTGGTCTGGGCTGGGTGAGTCTTCAGATAAGACCGCTATCAGACCTTGTGCTTTTATACCAGCGTCGCTAAAAAAGATCAATACCTAATGAATTCCAAATGGCAGGAGTTTAGAAAACATAAACATATCTTACACATGAATGAATGTATAAAGTCATCTCTATGGATCGATGGATATGGCATTACACAAAGCTGGATAAATGCATTGTCTTAATTGACCCGAGCCATTTCAAATTAATTCAAAAGACAATTAAAATGGATTGGATTTCTATGGCACCTTTCATGCCGGGATCTCCGAGAGCTTTACATTGTGTGGCTGGCTCCCCTCATGACCTGGCATTGTGTTTTAATTACCAAGGCTTTATATCACAGCTCAGGCATTACAACATTAGAACAAGGACACAGGAAAAATGCTAATCTTTACACACAGCCATTGGCTTAACAATTAAAAACTGATAGGCCTGATTTAATTATGATTGGATGAAGATAAAACTCCAGTATTGCCACCGTATGCAATGTAATTACAAAGTACCAGACTGACAGGCCAAAGTCTGCCCGGTAACATAGAGGAGTTAGATCTCCTCAATATGGGAGATGCTGCTGCAGGATGACGTGATGAAAGATTTACCAAGATGGCTACAGCTTATTTTTCTTTCACCATGTCTCTGTTCTGAGCACGCAATGTGGCACGGCCCTTCCAAATAAAATAATGGAAATCATTTATGAAATTGTAAAAATCTGAGTTATAAAATTTCTTATAACAACAAGATTTCATCATTAAAATCCTATTTTATAAGGTCCTATAGGGGTAGCGTTAAACACATCAGTTATGTCAACCCATTGACTCCTTTCTGCAGTCCAGAGAGACAAGCTGGAAATGTTCAAAGATATCAAACACCCTTCACTTCTTTATCTCAACATAGATTTTCCACAGGCCTCTCCAGACAGACAGACAATGAACAGGCTGTAATCTACCATATTAAGGATAACTTCTCATTTGGCAGCAGAGTAGGCTCTTTCCATAATGATACCTTCTCTCAGCATGTCCTTACCAAACGCTTTTCCCAAAGACAATCCCCTTCCGAACCTCTCATTATCAAAGCAATTGACTGACAATGGAAAAATGAGCACTGGAAATTACGCAAATTAGTGTAAGCCGTTGATTTTTTTTACCTATCTAAGACTGTAATTAGGCTCTTTGCAAAGCAATCATACACAATTAGGAAGAACCAGTCAATAAGGTAAAACTCATAAATCGAGGAGAGATTAATTAATATTGTATCACTTTTAAATTACTATTGGTGTTATTAGATGCCTTTTCCCCAATCCTCTTGAATGTAGAGCCCGTTGTGTAGGTAGGGCCTATGTCTTTACAGCTGCTAGTCAGTTCCTAGGCTAATGCTTCTCCCAAAACAAGCAGAGTAGAGCAGCCAGCCAGGTGACTTGCAGGTTAATCAGCTGTATTGCAAACAATCCTAAATGACAAATTGGGCAGTCATTTTGCACCCAATATAACTAAATGTAAAATTATTTAGACAAACATAAAAAAAAGAAAACAACAATTCACCGTCTACTGTTAAAAACATTGACCAAACTATGTACACTTTACATTGCAAGCTGCTTGAAATTATAGTCCTACAAACCCCACAATTAATGTAGGCTACAGATTTCCTTGTTCTATTCGCACCAATTTTTCTGAAATCATTCTGTGCTGTCTGAAAATACCACAGACACATTAATGTTGGATATGAAATTAAAGGTTAGATGAAATTCCAGACAAAACTATGCTCCTAGATTTAAATGCTCGCTTAATTACATCTCACAACTAATTAATGTTTTAATGTTTGATGGTCTATGTCATATTTCTAAATTCTTACAAAACACAATTTGGTATCTAGACATTTGTCAGATATTGCTAAACTTTTCCCGAACAACTCTCACTGTATGAATATTCACATTGTTTCTGCACTGTGAAAAATAAAGCTAATCATTCATTACAATAAAATGTTTTATGGTTTTACGGACTTAGACACAAACGATGCACTGACTATTTCAGGTAATGTTTCTGGAAAATAGTGTGGTAAACCATAGTGTTCAGGAATATAGTGACGTAAACCATAGTGTTCAGGAATATAGTGTCATAAACCATAGTGCTCAGGAATATAGTGACGTAAACCATAGTGTTCAGGAATATAGTGTCATAAACCATAGTGCTCAGGAATATAATGACATAAACCATTGTGTTCAGGAATATAGTGTCATAAGCCATAGTGCTCAGGAATATAGTGTCGTAAACCATAGTGTTCAGGAATATAGTGACGTAAACCATAATGCTCAGGAATATAGTGACGTAAACCATAATGCTCAGGAATAGGGATGCACGATATATCGGTGAACATATCGGAATCGGACAATATTAGCTAAAAATGCTAACATCGGTATCGACCGATGTCTAGTTTAACGCCGATGTGCAAAACCGATGTCAAAGCTGACGTGCATACCTATATAACATAGCTACATGACGTAATGACGGCAAGCAAAATTTTGCACTATACATGCAACACAGCATTCCTAAACTAGCCCACAATGTCTGCAGTGTGGATCGAGCAGTCAACAAGTCGAGCAGTCATTTGAAAGAATAACAAAATTTCAGTGAGACAACTCAAAGGCGAAATCCATTAAAGCCAAGTTAATGGAATTCATTGTCTTTGACAATCAACCGTACTCTGTCGTGGGTGATGTTGGCTTTCGCCGACTGGTCGAGCACCGGTACACACTACCAAGTGCGCTATTTTTCAGATGTTGCCCGACCAGAGTTACACAGTAAAGGCGTTACAACATAGATGCTATGGAATGTTTGCGTCTTTGCGTGTCATAAAGATACAGTAGCACTGTCAAGCTGTACAAACAAGTCTGCAAACAAGCAAACATCAGCCACGAACAATGTGTTTACAATACTGCGTTGGTAATAAAGCATAATTTGTTCGACCGCAACTTCTGGGGTAGCTAGCTTTAGCTTGGTACCTAGCTAGCACCAATACAACCAGCCTGAAAACAATGACCAGTAGAAACTGCTGTCATTTTCATTATTATTAGCAATGATTTAGGAATCCTTGTGAGTAAGCATTAGCTAGGTTGCCACTTGTTGTTCGCCTATTGAAATTGAACTTCAGTTCATGAAAATAAATAGCTAGCCAGCTACTTAACCCTGTTGCCCAAAGCTAACGTTATAAGCAGCCAGCTAGCTTCACCTGGCTAGTGGGGCTCGACCGCACTGGGTTGTGTGTTGTGAAGCTAGCCACAATAAGGATTAGGCACAATAGTGGATTTTCGGTTTGCCTTCAAAATAAAAGTATGTCATTGACAGTGACGCATATGAATAGAAATAGTAGAATTATGCCATATTTCTATTTTGAAGGCTAACCGCAAAGTCCACTATTGTGGCTAATCCTTATTGTGGCTAGCTTCACATAGATGGGTCCGACCACCATTAATCAAGTAAGAACTGTCTTATAAATTAGGGTTATTTTAGATGACACCTAGCTATATATATACTGAAACAGATTGTCGTTTTGCTATGTTTTTGGGGAAGAACATTGTTTGCATCCAAGAGCTAGCTAGCTTTTTTTATGACCAGCATTGTAGGTGCACGAGACAACTTTACTAGCATCATAGCACACGTATCGATGAATCGTTGTGACATATGAAATACGAGTGATAGTGTAATCAATGTGTAATCAATGTGTAATAACTACGTAAAAAATGTATGAATGCGTTAAATTATTATGTGACGTGCAGTCATATTCAGGTCCTGATTGGTCAACAAGCCTATTGACACGTCAAATAGTGTTAAATAGTATATTTTTTGACAAGCAAATTCCCAAACAGAGTTCCATAGGAAAGACCCAAACGGCGTTCCATAGAAATCCTGGTTGAGGATGAAACGACTGAACAAATGAACAATGAAACAGCACAGCAAGTAAGTGAAAGAAATAGGTTTTGATTATGTTTTACTGGTAATGGGGACATTCGTAAATGCCAACAAAATAACTTTTTGGTCAGTGTGGTGTGTGTGTGTGTGTGACCTTTATTTAACTAGGCAAGTCAGTTAAGAACAAATTCTTATTTACAATGACGGCCTACCCTGGCCAAACCCGGATGACGCTGGGCCAATTGTGCGCCGCCCTATGGGACTGCCAATCACGGCCGAATGTGATACAGCCTGGATTCGAACCAGGGACTGTAGTGATGCCTCTTGCACTGAGATACAGTGCCTGAGACCACTGCGTCCATGTGTGTGTGTTAACTATTTAACTGTACTAGAATGCTTAAAAGGACGCAATTTCTTTTTAATATTGGTTATTGGTAACGTTTTTTTTTGGCAAGGAAAATATCGGATATCGGCCAAAAATGTCAAACCATATAGTGTCATAAACCATAGTGCTCAGGAATATAGTGTCGTAAACCATAGCGTTCAGGAATATAGTGTCATAAACCATAGTGCTCAGGCATATAGTGTGGTAAACCATAGTGCTCAGGCATATAGTGTGGTAAACCATAGTGCTCTGGCATATAGTGTGGTAAACCATAGTGCTCAGGCATATAGTGTGGTAAACCATAGTGCTCAGGCATATAGTGTGGTAAACCATAATGTTCAGGAATGTAGTGTTGTAAACCATAATGTTGAAGAATAAAAAATTAAAAAACAGAGCTCTCAAAATATCTATGGGAAATGTTTGTGTAAAACGAAACTGAGAGCAATTGAAGTATTTCTAGAAAGGTTGTCGCATCAACCAGCATAAAGTATATACACTCCCCTGCGTATGTATTTGGACAGTGATGCAAATTTTAAAAATAATTTGTCTCCATACTCTAGCATTTTAGATTTGAGATCAAATGTTTCATATGAGGTGACAGTAATGAGTGTCACCTTTTATTTGAGGGTATTTTCATACAGATCTCTTTTAGCGTTTAGAAATGAAAGCACTTTATATATCTAGTCCCCCATTTGAAATCATAAGTATTTGGACACATTTCACTTATATGGCCAAGGGGCAGTTTCCCAGACACAGACACAGACTAAGCCTAAACCTAATCCTAATCCTGGACTAAAAAGCATTTTCAATGGAGATTCTCTATTGAATTTAGTTTTTAGTCCAGGACCAGGCTTAATGTGTCTGGGAAACTGCCCCTTAGCGTATTACTAAAGTAGTCGAAAGTTTAGTATTTGGCCTCATAGTCCTGGCACACAACGACTACATCAAGCTTGTGACTCTACAAACTTGTTGGATGTATTTACAGCTTGTTTTTATTGTGTTTCGGATGATGTTTTGTCTAATAGGAAAGTAATTGTGAATAATATATTGTGTCAGTAAGAATATAATATGTTTGTGAACACTTCTACATGAATGTGGACGCTACAATAATTATGTATAATCATGAATGAATCGTGAATGACGATGAGGGAGAAAGTTAAAGGGACAAAGATCGTACCCTCCAAAAAAAGGTGCTAATCGCACACATTATAGGTAATTGTGAGAGATTAGCATGCTTTCTCTAACTTTCTCACTCATCATTATTCACGATTCATTCATTTAAAATCTTTATCGAGATTAGGGTTGCACATTTTGGGGAATATTCAGAGGTGGAAACTTTCCGTGGGAATATATGGGAATTAATATTAATACCACTTAAATGTAGATATTTTTTGCATTGTATATATTTACCATATCATATGGAGACAGAAACATAAACCTTTTAGACATAATTGCAAATGATTAAATCCTTCCAATATAAATAAAATTAAAAAATGTAGTTACGAATTGAACTTTAATTAAATGAGTTGACTCTTCACATGGGATGATTTCACTGAACAACAAAAGAAAGGGAATATTGAATGATCCCCAATGACCCATCGCATCTCCCAAAAAGGACAATCTAGAAACTAAAGCCTTGGTTGTCTTCCTCTCAGGCTTCCGTGTCTTCTCCCTGGACCTCCTCAATGTCCACCTCTTGAACATCAGACTCTGAGGCCTCATCTTCACTGTCACTTTCAACCTTGTTGAGGATGGCTCGTTGTCAGGCTCAAAAAGCCTAACATTTTCCCAGGTGGCCACCAATTTTTCAACCCTTGCACTGGTCAGCCTGTTGCTTGCTTTGGTGTGTGTGTTCCCAAAAAAGGACCAGTTGTGCTCTGAGGCGGCTGATGTTGGTGGGATTAGAGTCTGAACATCAGACAGGATGGCATTGACTCCCTCAATCCGTGCAATGGCTACTGCTATAGGTTTTAGGAGTTCCAGGCTGCTTACCACTCTCTCCCAAAATACATCATCCAGGAGGATCCTCTTGAAGGGGCTATCTATATTGGCAGACTGTGATGTGGCCATTTCTTGGAGACTCCTTCCCCTCCAGGAGACTGTCAAACATGATGACAACACCACCCCAACGGGTGTTGCTGGGCAGCTTCAATGTGGTGCTCTTATTCTTCTCACTTTGCTTGGTGAGGTAGATTGCTGCTATAACTTGATGACATACCTAACCATTTCCTTGGCTCTCTTGTAGAGTGTATCCATTGTTTTCAGTGCCATGATGTCATTGAGGAGCAGATTCAATGCATGAGCAGCACAGCCAATGGGTGTGATGTGAGGGTAGGAATCCTCCACTTTAGACCAAGCAGCCTTCATGTTCGCAGCATTGTCTGTCACCAGTGCAAATACCTTCTGTGGTCCGAGGTCATTGATGACAGCCTTCAGCTCAACTGCAATGTAGAGACCGGTGTGTCTGTTGTCGCTTGTAGAATACTGGTTGAGGGGTGGAGATGATGTAGTTAATTATTCCTTGCCCACGAACATTCGACCACCCATCAGAAATGATTGTAATACAGTCTGCTTTCTCTATGATTTGCTTGACCTTCACTTGAACTCTGCATCAAATGAGTAGATAAAGCATGTCTGGTTGGAGGGTATGCTGAGCAAAGAACATTCAGAAATCTCTTCCAATACATATTGCCTTGAGCATCAGAGGTGAACCAGTTGCATACACAGCTCAAGCAAGACATTCATCAGCATTTCTCTGACTACGTTCCTCCATTGAGTAAAAAAAACTTCTAATTCCAGGAGGACCATGAGCTGTTGCTATCGATAAGGTGTCTGATTCATCATTTTCACCTCGAATAGAAGTAGAGGACTTTTGTCAGAGGTTGCTTGTTGTGAGCGCTGAGGGAACTTTATGCACTTGGCCAGATGATTCTGCATCTTTGTTGCATTCTTCACATATGATTTGGCACAGTATTTGCAAATGTACACAGCTTTTCCTTCTACATTAGCTGCCGTGAAAAGTCTCCACACATCAGATTGTGCCTGTGGCATTTTCCTGTAAAGATTAGAAAAAAATATATAAATGTTTTAAAATGAAACATGTATGGAAACAGGTGAATTAACACTCAGTTAGCAGGCTCAAGCAAGCTAAAACCCACATGGTAGCAAAAACTAACTAGCAGGCAAAAACTTTGAAGCAGGCTACTATTTACTGGTTAACAAAAATCATGTATGTCATAAAATATATTCACCCCACCCAGTATTGTAATCACAACTTACCAGCAAGCATGTAGTCCTTGGCTCAGGCAGTGTAGTAGTGTGGGCTCAATAGCATCTCATTAGGGTGCAAGATCTTGAGAATCAGCTGTACATGATGGAAGAATGCACTATACATGCAGAGGGTTGCAATTCCATTGAATTGGGGATAGTTTAACCAAAATATGCAACAAGACTTAAAATTGTCTTATGTGTATCCAACAAAAAAGGTTCACTGTTATAAGCTAACGTTTTTTGATGAATTTAAGCAAAATTCACAAAATTCCTGGGCCTAACTTCCCATGGAAGTTTTTCGGGAAAAAAGTTTACGACCCTTTGCAACCCTAATCAGGATTGATTTAGAAGTGTTCAGAAACATCTTAGATACTCACTTAGAAAGAAAATGAATCCAGTCATCATTCACCATTCAATTCCTATTGGGCAAAACATACCCCAAAACAAATACATCCAACGAGTTTGTAGAGTAACAAGCTTGATGTAGTCATTGCGTACTTGGCTATCCAAACTCAATGCTCCGGCCAAACGCCACACCTACGAACATTTCTTCTCTGTAATGAGTCTGGATTTGAGTCCCTCCCCGACAATTTCTAGAACGCAAGCACATTCTAACAGTTATGATTGGTACCAAAAACCGATGGGTTGGGCAAGAACACACGTGGGTAAAGTGGCGTTTTGAAAATGTGTCATTGGCTTTGATACTCTGATTGGTAAGAGACGATCCAATTGCTGACGGATTTGTTTTGTACAACACCCCTCATTTTGATGTCACCACAAACAATTTCAAAGATGACAGTCTCAGACTGAAGTATGTAGCGAACATAGGCAAGGAATATGTGACCAAATACTAAACTTTTGACTAGATTGTCAAATGGGGGGACGAGATCTATAAAGTGCTTTCATTTCGAAATGGTAAAATAGATACGTTTGAAAATACCCTCAATTAAAAGGTGACATGCAGGGCTTTACAGTGTGACAATTTTACTTGCATATGTGCCTAAATATTATGCTGTGCAACTTGGTATTTAAAATGTAGAAAAACTGTAGAGCCCTGCAGGTCACTAGCTTTATTACCTCAAATATTTTTCATTGTGCTCCTTCATTTCTTTGTGTGCGCCTACATTTTTCAACTTAAGTGCACACATACTCCTTGTAGAAAAAAGGCCAGCGTGATCTCAAATCCAAAATGCTAGAGCCACAACATTTTATCATCACTGCCAAATACACATGTAGGGGAGAGTAACTTCATTCTACATGATGTGTGGCAGGGTAAAGAAGCCCTAGGTTAACGTTCATCTGAGGAGACCCATGCCGAGCATTGGCTCAAAGTTCACGTTCATCCTATTGGAATTTAAACATTTGCTTTTAATTATCATCATCTCTCTGGCCTGGTTTTAGCCAAGGAATGTGACTGACATCCATGCATGGCCTGGAGCTAGTGGTATAGCAGGGGAACAGTCAGAAAGAAGTGTTCATGCTTAAAACATAACATATGGCTCCTCACCAAGAAAGCCATGTAGCCTACAGAGGGAGGAAGGGAGGGAGCAGAGCAGCATGTGTGTCATTCAGTCAGTCAGTCTAGTCAGCCCAGGCCATGGATGATGATTCCAGGCAGAGCAAACAGGATGGGAACAGAGCAGAGGATTATACTGCAGCCCTGGTGCTTCCACTGTGGCCTCCCCTGCTGTGCTCCATGTTCCCAGCTCCCTTTGCCTGGCGTTAACCCATTATATCCCACGGAAGAGCTCATTGAGTCTGGTGTCACACACCGCAGGGGCCATTTGGCATGGAACAATGATCTTAAAGAGGTTACATAGCATTGCCACTGATTCCTCTATCTCCACCCCCCCCCCCCCCCCCCTCCAACCCTCCTTCCCTCGTTTTTTCTGTTTCCTGGGAGATTTGTATATTCACTTGTTTTTCTTATGTGCTGTTTAAATCGGCATAAATACCTCATACAAAACAACAAACACAGCCTAAAGAAATAACTGTCCTCATGTTTAATAATAAGTACTCAATCAACACCCACACTGTCATTGATAAGAACACAGTGGGATTTTTTCTTTAATGAGTCTGACGCAAAGGATATACTGTTTCTCCCGGACCAGGCCCAAATCCCAGTCATTCGCATGAAGAAAAGACAGAGATACAGGGGTCGCAGATCCGAGTGCCTTGTGAGAATTTGTCGCGAGTAGGTAACCTGCCTCTACCATCTGTCCTATTGGCCAACGTGCAATTACTGGAGAAGAAACTGGATGAGCTCCGTTCGAGACTATCCTACCAACGGGACATTAAAAACTGTAATATCTTATGTTTCACCGAGTCGTGGCTCAACGAGGCTGGGTTTCCCATGCATCGGCAGGACAGAACAGCTACGTCCAGTAAGACGAGTGGGTGGTGGTATGTGTCTATTGGTCAATAACAGCTGGTGCGCAACATCTAATATTAAGAAAGTCTTGAGGTATTGCTCATCTGAGGTAGAGTACCTCATGATATGCTGTAGATCACACTATCTTAACAAGAGTTTTCATCAATTTTTTCCGTAGCCGTCTATTTACCACCACAAACCGATGCTGGCACTAAGACAGCACTCAACGAGCTGTACAAGGCCATAAGCAAACAAGAAAATGCTCATCCAGAAGCGCTCCTAATGGCCGGGGATTTGAATGCAGGCAAACTAAAATCCATTTTACCTAATTTCTACCAGCATGTCACATGTGCAACTAGAGAAAAAAATGTAATAAAACTCTAGACCACCTTTACTCCACACACAGAGACGCATATAAAGCTCTCACTTGCCCTTCATTTGGCTCTCCCTCGCCCTTCAATCTGACCATAATTCTATCCTCATGATTCCTGATCACAAGCAAAAACTAAAGCAGGAAGTGCCAGTGACTCAATCAATACAGAAGTGGTCAGATGACGCGGATGCTATGCTACAGGACTGTTTTGCTAGCACAGACTGGAATATGTTCCGGGATTCATCCAATGGCATTGAGGAGTATACCACCTCAGTCATCGGCTTCATCAATAAGTGCATCGACGACATCATCCCCATAGTGACCGTACGTACATATCCCAACCAGAAGCCATGAATTACAGGAAACATCCACATCGAGCTAAAGGCTAGATTTGCCGCTGTCAATAAGAGGGACATTAATCCGGATGCTTATAAGAAATCCCACTATGCCCTCAGATGAACCATCAAACAGGCAAAGCATCAATACAGGACTAAGATGAAATCCATCTACACCGGTTTTGACGTTCGTTGGTTGTGGCAGGGCTTGCAAACTATTACCGACTACAAAGTGAAACCCAACCGCGAGCTGCCCAGTGATGCGAGCGTACTAGACAGGCTAAATGCCTTTTATGCTCGCTTCGAGGTAAGCAACACTGAAACATGCATGGCAGTACCAGCTGTTCTAGACGAATGTGTGATCACGCTCTCCATAGCCAATGAGAGCAAGACCTTTAAACAGGTCAACATTCACAAGGCCGCAGGGCCAGACAAATTACCAGGACATGTACTCAGAGCATGTGTGGACCAACTGGCAAGTGTCTTCTCTCACATTTTTAACCTCACCCTGACCAAGTCTGTAATACCTACATGTTTCAAGCAGACCACGATAGTCCCTGTGCCCAAGAAAGCGAAGGTAACCTGCCTAAATTATTACCGACCCGTTGCACTCACGTCGGTAGCCATGAAGTGCTTTGAAAGGCTGGTCATGGCTCACATCAACACACCATCATCCCAGAAACCCTAGACCCACTTCAATTCGCATACTGCCCCAACAGATCCACAGATGATGCAATCTCAATCACACTCCACACAGTGTGGTGCCAGGACAACAACCTCTCCCTCAGCGTGAGCGAGACAAAGGAGCTGATCGTGGACTACAAGAAAAGGAGGGCCGAACACGCCCCATTCACATCGATGGGGCTGTAGTGGAGCTGGTCGAGAGTTAAGTTCCTTGGTGTCCACATCATCAACAAACTATCATGGTCCAGACACACCAAGACAGTTGTGAAGAGAGCACGACAATGCCTTTTCCCCCTCAGGAGACTGAAAAGATTTGGCATGGGTCCCCAGACCCTCAAAAAGTTCTACATCTGCACCATCAAGAGCATCCTGACCGGTTGCATCACCGCCTGGTATGGCAACTGCTCGGCATCCGACCGTAAGCCACTACAAAGGGTAGTGTGTATGGCCAAGTACATCACTGGAACCAAGCTTCCTGACATCCAGGACCTATACACAAGGCGGTGTCAGAGGAAGGTCCAAAAAATGGTCAAAGACTCCAGTCACCCAAGTCATAGACTGTTCTCTCTGCTACCGCATGGCAAGTGGTACCGGAGCGCAATGTCTAGGTCCCAAAGGCTCCTTAACAGCTCTACCCCCAAGCCATAAAACTGCTGAATAATTAATGAAATGGCCACCCAGACTATTTACATTGAAAGCTCCCCTCCCTTTGTTTTTACACTGCTGTGACTCGCTGTTTATTATCTATGCATAGTCACTTTACCCCTACCTACATGTACAAATTACCTCGACGAACCTGTATCCCCGCACATTGACTTGGTACCGGTACCCCCTTTATATAGCCTCGTTATTGTTATTTTGTGTTACTTTTTATTGAATGTTTTCACTTAGGTTTATTTACTAAATCTTTTCTTAACTCTATTTTCTTGAAACTGCATTGTTACTTAAGTGCTTGTAAGTAAGTTTTTGAAATTTGATATGATTTGATTGATGATTACGATGTATGTTTTAGTATGTGAGTTGGAGCATTGCAAACTGTGCTCTGAATACACATGGATAAAACAGAATTACGGCAAGTAGAGCCCTTTGGAATTGTGTGTGAGTGAATGAGTGTATAATCTGTATGTGTGTGCTCTGCAGGAATGTTTGAACACTGCAGAAGTACTCTCCAAGACATGGCGTGTGTGTGTATGCAAAATGTTGGACACTACGGGAAATATTGAATTACTGTACTGTCAAGGTGTGTGTGTGTCGAAGCCAGAGAGATGTTCCTGGTGTTGTGGGTATACAGTGACTGGTAGAAAGTGTAATTACTGCAGTAATGCCCTCCATGATTAATGATGTGGGCCTCTGAAACCAGTACATTGGGCCAATGGCAAATTACCATGTTAAAAATAGTGGCTGAAGTGAATAGGTCAGCTAAGCCAGAGCAAAAAATGTCTCCCAGTGTGTATATATATATATACAGTGTACAGAGCACAAAATGTCTCCCAGTGTGTATTTATATACAGTGTACAGAGCACAAAATGTCTCCCAGTATGTATTTATATACAATGTACAGAGCACAAACGGGGAAAATGGCAACTAACCCAATTAATGCCCCCTCCTCAACTATGTATGTGCTGTAATGTATGGAAATGCGGGGTTGCTATGTGAGTGTGTATATGTTGTGTTTATGTCTGACATGTATGCAAGTTAAATGATTGTTATGATATTACAGGATAATATCATATATACACATTCATTTCAAATGTGTTTGGTGTGAGTTTGTTCTATGGGTCAGTCTGGACAAATTTGAGAGTAAAAGAAAATTATTTAGGCTAATTGTAGGAAGAACATTAGAAAAATGTATAATAATTATATTGTTCAACGATTTATTAAATGGAGTGTGAAATTATCTAAAATTAAATATGATACTCTATGATACTCTAAATATGATAACCCCCCCCCCCCCCCCCCGGTGCACGTTTTGTTTATTGCCCTAGCACTACACAGCTGATTCAAATAATCAACATTTGATAATGAGTTGGTTATTTGAATCAGCTGTGTAGTGCTAGGGCAAAAAACAAGAAGTGCACCCAGGGGGGGACCCAGGACTGAGTTCGGGAAACCCTGCTCTACTCTAATGCAAAGAATACAGGAAAACTGGCTGTGTAGGCCTAAATGTGTTTGACAGGTCATATTAGAAAATAATAGGATAGCTCTGACAATTCCTTTGATTTTAACACTATTTTGGTATTTCGGGTAACCGATGTAATAGTGTAAAATGGATGGAGTACCCTTATAGAGAACAGTATGAGATAAGTTATTACACTGTGGACGTCATAACAGAACTTTACAGTGGTCCTGTAATTATGTTGACATTATGCTATTTTTTACTTTTTTTATGCTTAAGCTATTAAAAATGCTGCAATTGCAGAATGTAAACAGAAAAACTAACCCTAATTGACCTGCTCAGTTCTCTCATCTGTGCAGAGGAGAAAAGCAGCTTTGACGGTAGAGTCCAGAGTGGAACTACAGAAACACTATTTTCATCATGCATACTGCAGTGCGATAATCACGTTTAAGCTCTACAATAGTCCCCCCACTCACACACCAACCGCCTTTTCAGTTGGAGTGCACTTGACACAACCCAATGACACTCTTTAACCACTATTGAATCAAATGCCTTTTTTTAAAGCAAGGAACTACAAATAGCAATCAGAGAGTCCTCTGCCTATCCAAGGCCCTCAGTCTAAACTGGACATTTGGATATGAAGCCTGTGCAAAGGCCAGGGCCCAAACCAGACAAGAGTATTCTACATGTAAATATTAACAGCCTGTTAACTGTCCAAACTATACTGAAAATAAAATAAAACCCAACATGTAGTGTTGGTCCCATTTCATGAGCTGAAATAAGATCCCAGACATTTTCCATACGCACAAAGGGCTTATGTCGCTCAAAGTTTGTGCACAAATTTGATTACATCCCTGTTAGTGAGCATTACTCATTTGCCAAGATAATCCATCCACCTGACAGGTGATTAAACAGGATGATCATTACACAGGTGCACCTTGTGCTGGGGACAATAAAAGGCCACTCTAAAATGTTTTAGCTAATGGAATGCGTACCGAAATGCCAACCAATTTTCCCACAATAAGTTTACTTGAGTCCATCTGCCAGGTGGAAACAAAAAGAAAATACCTTGGAATGACTTCACAGAAATAGCAGATGTACAGTGCATTCGGAAAGTATTCAGACCCCGTGACGTTTTCCACATTTTGTTACTTTACAGTCTTATTCTAAAATGGATTAAATCAAAAATCTCAGCAATCTACACAGAATACCCTATAATGACAAAGCGAAAACATGTTTTTAGATTTTTTAGCAAAAAACAATTGTTAAAAACAGAAATACCTTATTTACATATGTATTCAGACCCTTTGCTATGAGACTCGAAATTGAGCTCAGGTGCATCCTGTTTCCATTGACCATCCTTGAGATGTTTCTACAACTTGATTGGAGTCCACCTGTGGTAAATTAAATTGATTGGGCATGATTTGGAAAGGCACACACCTGTCTATTTAAGGTCCCACAGTTCACAGTGCATGTCAGAAGCAAAACCCAAGCCATGAGGTCGAAAGAATTGTCCGTAGAGCTCCGAGATAGGATTGTGTCAAAGCACAGATCTGGGGAAGGGCACCAAAACATTTCTGCAGTAATGAAGGTCCACAAGAACACAGTGGCCTCCATCATTCTAAAATGGAAGATGTTTGGAATCACCAAGACTATTCCTAGAGCTACAGCTGCCGAGCCAAACTGAGCAACCGGGGGAGAAGGGCATTGGTCAGGGAGGTGACCAAGAACCCGATGGTCACTCTGACAGAGCTCCAGAATTCCTCTGTTGAGATGTGAGAACCTTCCAGAAGGACAACCATCTCTGCAGCACTCCACCAATCAAGCCTTTATGGTAGAGTGGCCAGACGGAATCCCCTCCTCAGTAAAAGACACATGACAGCCCACTTGGAGTTTGCCAAAAGGCACCTAAAGGACTCTCAGACTATGAGAAACAAGATTCAACGGTCTGATGAAACCAAGATTGGCCTGAATGCCAAGCATCACGTCAGGGGGAAACCTGGCACCATCCCTACAGTGAAGCATGGTGGTGGCAGCATCATGCTGTGGGGATGTTTTTCAGCAGCAGGGACTGGGAGACAAGTTAGGATCGAGGGAAAGATGAAAAGAGCAAAGTACAGAGAGATCCTTGATGAAAATCTGCTCCAGAGTGCTCAGGAGCTCAGACTGGGGCAAAGGTTCACCTTCCAACAGGACAATGATCCTAAGCACACTGCCAAGACAACGCAGGAGTGGCTTAGGGACAAGTTGCTGAATATCCTTGAGTGGCCCAGCCAGAGCCCGGACTTGAGCCTGGTCGAACATTTCTGGAGAGACCTGAAAATAGCTGTACAGCGACGCTCCCCATCAAACCTGACAGAGCTTGAGAGGATCTAGAGAGAAGAATGGGAGAAACCCCCCAAATACAGATGTGCCAAGCTTGTAGCGTCATACCCAAGAAGACTCGGGGCTGTAATCACTGCCAAAGGTGCTTCAACAAAGTAGTGAGTAAAGGGTCTGAATACTATTGTAAATGTGATATTTCAGTTGTTAATTTGTATTGAATTAGCTAAAATAAAAATGAAACTGTTTATGCTTCGTCATTATGGGGTATTGTGTGTAGATTGATGAGGGGGAAAAAAACAATTTAATCAATTTTAGAATAAGGCTGTAACGTAAGAAAATGTGGAAAAAGTCAAGTGGTCTGAATACTTTCAGAATGCACTGTATAGGTCTACATGACATTTTTATGAGCTCTAATGAGGCTTATCATATAGCACATCAAAGTAAAATGTATAATGTAATTTGGCACTATATACCTCCAAACCTTTTACTCTTTATGTTGATATAAACTCCTTACATCAACAAAATAAATAACATTTACTTTGCGCATCTATTTACACAGACCCATGTATGCCTTCACAAACTGGAAATGTAATTTCTAATATCTGATAAAGACAAGTTGGTGTTCTTTTAAACTAAATTTATGGTGCATTAACTGCATGGCTTGTGGTTTCTTTGAAGCACAAAGCTATGAATTGTTTTTGTATCTTAACATGAATCAGTTGAAAGCCTGACAAGCAGCTCACTTCTCTCTTAATAAAAATACATCTAAGAACACACGTGGTGGGAGGGGTTGAGGGTAGCTGAAGGACGGGACTAAAAACAAACAAAAGATAACTCATGTAAAATATACTGTGTCCGTAAATTTGATATAGTATGTATAAGCTGGAAGTAGAAGCGTGTTGTTGTCCATTAGTTTACTCCAATTGAGGTGAGGGTGGTAGGGTTAGGGGAAAATAATAAAAGGAAAAAATGTAATAATAATAAATAAATAAATAAATATATATATTTCTATAAATACACACACACACACACACACACACACACAGTTGAAGTCAGAAGTTTGCACACACCTTAGCCAAATATATTTAAACTCAGTTTTCACAATTCCTGACATTTAATTCTGGTGAAAAATCCCTGTCTTCAGTCAGTTAGGATCACCAGTTTAATTAAGAATGAGAAATGTCAGAATAGTAGTAGAGACAATTATTTATTTCAGCTTTTATTTCTTTCATCACATTCCCAGTGGGTCAGAAGTTTACATACACTCAATTAGTAATTGGAAGCATTGCCTTTAAATTGTTTAATTTGGGTCAAACGTTTCGGGTAGCCTTCCACAAGTTTCCCACAATAAGTTGGGTGAATTTTGGCCCATTCCTCCTGACAGAGCTGGTGTAACTGAGTCAGGTTTGTAAGCCTCCATGCTCACACACAGTTTTTCAGTTCTGCCTACAAATGTTCTATATGATTGAGGTTATGGCTTTGTGATGGCCACTCCAATACCTTGACTTTGTTGTCCTTAACTTTGGAAGTATGCTTGGGGTCATTATCCATTTGGAAGACCCATTTACGACCAAGCTTTAACTTCCTGACTGATGTCTTGAGATGTTGCTTCAATATATCCACATAATTTTCCTGCCTCATGATGCCATCTATTTTGTGAAGTGCACCAGTCCCTCCTGCAGCAAAGCAACCCCACAATATGATGCTGCCACACCCGTGCTTCACAGTTGGGATGGTGTTCTTCGGCTTGCAAGCCTCCCCCTTTTTTCCCCAAACATAATGATGGTCATTATGGCCAAACAGTTCTATTTTTGTTGCATCAGACCAGAGGACATTTCTCCAAAAAGTAGGCTCTTTGTCCCCATGTGCAGTTGCAAACCGTAAACTGGCTATTTTATGGCGGTTTTGGAGCAGTGGCTTCTTACTTGCTGAGCGGCCTTTGTGGTTATGTCGATATAGGACTCGTTTTACTGTGGATATCGATACTTTTGTACCGGTTTCCTCCAGCATCTTCACAAGGTCCTTTGCTGTTGTTCTGAGATTGATTTGCTCTTTTCGCACCAAAGTACATGAATCTCTAGGAGACAGAACGTGTCTCCTTCCTGAGCGGTATGACGGCTGCATGGTCCCATGGTGTTTATACTTGTGTACTATTGTTTGTACAGATGAACGTTGTACCTTCAGGAATTTGGAAATTGCTCCCAAGGATGAACCAGACTTGTGGAGGTCTACAATTTTTTTTCTGAGGTCTTGGCTGATTTCTTTTGATTTTCCCATGATGTCAAGCAAAGACGCACTGAGTTTGAAGGTAGACCTTGAAATACATCCACAGGTACACCTCCAATTGACTCAAATGATGTCAATTAGCCTATCAGAAGCTTCTAAAGCCATGACATAATTTTCTGGAATTTTCCAAGCTGTTTAAAGGCACAGTCAACTTACTGTATGTTAACTTCTGACCCACTGGAATTGTGATACAGTGAATTATAAGTGAAATAATGTCTGTAAACAATTGTTGGAACAATTACTTGTGTCATGCACAAAGTAGATGTCCTAAGTGACTTGCAAAAACTATAGTTTGTTAACAAGAAATTGTGGAGTGGGTGAAAAACGAGTTTTAATGACTCCAACATCAGTGTATGTAAACTTCCGACTTCAACTGTGTGTGTGTGTGTGTGTGTGTGTAAAATAACATCTACATTTATAAAAAAAATATGTATATGGGGGATTGAAAATGATGCAGACATTTACATTGATTGAAGCCACAATCTATATTAAAGCTGATCCACCTCTATAAAGAACGCACATGGCCATCCTTTTGCGACAGAGATAATCAAAAGCACAGAACTAAGATGGCCAAATGCCTTGTTTGTCTGCTATCCCCACATCAAACACTTCCAATTACGGATTACAAAGAAAATGTGCCAAAAGAGATGGGTATATTGAACATGGTGTACCTACGAAGAGAAAAAGGCCATGCAGCTCCACAGTTACCAAGCAAATCTAACAAGTTCAAATATAATAATTCCAACATACTTTTTTATATTTGAAAATGTATTACCAACATGTATTACCAACATCACCTTTAGCAGCACAAAACAAAATGCAGCATTAACGAGTGCTCACACAGAACCTAGAGGTAAGTCCATTTCTCTGCGTGCTGCTACGTTAGTGTACATTTCTCTTATTGGTATTTAATCCGGTCGCAGCTCCCTAAGCAGGTGAAGTCAGCCAAAGACTTTCCCACGGTCCGGGAGCAAATCCTTCGCCCTGAGCCCTTCCTCAGGGGCAGCCATCTGTCCATTCTGTTTGGTGTGTTAGGGGAAAAGCGTCAGCTGCATGACCAAATTCAACGTTCCAACACTCCCCCTGCCTGTCTGCCTCCCACTCCACCCTTACCCCCTCCCCCCCCCCCCCGAATAAAAACACTAAACAAAAAAAACAAAAAAAATCAATAGTCACAAACAAACAAACAAACAAAGAAAACAAACAAACCTGATTGCTATTTTTGAGGCATGTGGCTTATCACAAAAAAATACTCACATAAAACAATTGTTATTACATTAGAGACAGCTTTACAGCTGGTACACTAATAATTTTGTATTATACAACACACACACACACACACACACACACACACACACACACACACACACACACACACACACACACACACACACAACATGACCAAAAGTATGTGGACAGCTGCTCGTCGAACATCTTATTCCAAAATCATGGGCATTAATATGGAGTTGGTCCCCATTTGCTGCTATAACAGCCTCCACTCTTCTGGGAAGGCTTCCCATTAGATGTTGGAAAATTGCTGCGGGGACTTGCTTCCATTCAGCCACAAGAGCGTTAGTGAGGTTGGGCACTGATGTTGGGCAATTAGGCCTGGCTCGCGGTCGGCGTTCCAATTAATCCCAAAGGTGTTCCATGGGGTTGAGGTCAGGGCTCTGCGCAGGCCAGTCAAGTTCTTCCACACCGATCTCGACAAACCATTTCTGTATGGACCTTGCTTTGTGCATGGGGGCAGTGTCATGCTGAAACTGGAAAGGCCTTCCCCCAAATGTTTCCACAGAGTTGGAAGCACAGAATCGTCTAGAATGTCAATGTATGCTGTAGCGTTAAGATTTCCCTTCACTGGAACTAAGGGACCTAGCCCAAACCATGAAAAACAACCCCAGACAATTATTCCAAACTTTACAGTTGGCACTATGCATTGGGGCAGGTAGCGTTCTCCTAGCATTCTCCAAACCTAGATTAGTCCGTCGGACTGCCAGATGGTGAAGCGTAATTCATCACTCCAGAGAACACGTTTCCACTGCTCCAGAGTCCAATTGCGGCAAGTTTTACACCACTCCAGCTGACGCTGGGCATTGCACATGTTGGTTTAAGCTCGTGGACACCCATTTCATGAACCTCCCGACGAAACGTGCTTGTGCTGACGTTGCTTTCAGAAGCAGTTTGAAACTTTGTAGTGAGTGTTGCTACTGAGGACTGATGATTTTTACGCGATACGCGCTTCAGCACTCTGCGGTTCGGTTCTGTGAACTTGTGTGGCCTACCACTTCGCAGCTGAGCCGTTGTTGCTTCTAGACTTTTCCACTTCACAACAACAGCACTTACAGTTGACCGGGGCAGCTCTAACAGAGCAGAAATTTGCTGAACTGACTTGTTGGAAAGGTGGCATCCTATGACGGTGCCACCTTAAGTCACTGAGCTCTTCAGTAAGGCCATTCTACTGACAATGTTTGTCTATGGAGAATGCATGGCAGTGTGCTCGATTTTATTCACCTGTCAGCAACGGGTGTGGCTGAAATAGCCGAATCCACAAAATTTGAAGGGGTGTCCACATACATTTGTATATATAGTGTATATATACAGCACCAGTCAAAAGTTTGAACACACCTACTCATTCAAGGGTTTTTGTTTAGTTTTACTATTTTCTACTTTGTAGAATATAGTGAAGGCATCAAAACTATTAAATAACACATATGGAATCATGTAGTAACCAAAAAAGTGTTCAACAAATCCAAATATATTTTAGATTCTTCAAAGTAGCCACACTTTGCCTTGATGACAGATTTGCACACTCTTGGCATTCTCTCAACCAGTTTCACCAAGAATGCTTTTTCAACAGTCTTGAAGGAGTTCCCCCATATGCTGAGCACTTATTGGCTTCTTTTCCTTCACTCTGCAGTCCAACTCATCCCAAACCATTTCAAATGGGTTGAGGTTGGATGATTGTGGAGGCCAGGTCATCTAATGCAGCACTCCATCACTCTCCTTCTTGGTCAAATAGCCCTTACACAGCCTGGAGGTGTGTTGGGTCATTGTTCTGTTGAAAAACAATTGATAGTCCCACAATAGCGCAAACCAGATGGGATGCCGTATCGCTGCAGAATACTGTGGTAGCCATGCTGGTTAAGTGTAACTTGAATTCTAAATAAATCACAGACAGTGTCACCAGCAAAGCACCATCCCACCTCCTCCTCCATGCTTCACGGTGGGAACCACACATGCAGAGATCATCCGTTCACCTACTCTGCATCTCACAAAGACAAGGCAGTTGTAAACAAAAATCTAAAATTTGGACTCATCAGACCAAAGGACAGATTTCCGCCGGTCTAATGGCCATTGCTCATTTTTCTTGGCCCAAGCAAGTCTCTTCTTATTGGTGTCTTTTAGTAATGGTTTCTTTGCAGCAATTCGACAATAAAGGCCTGATTCACGCAGTTGATGTTGAGATGTGTCTCTTACTTGAACTCTGTGAAGCATTTATTTGGGCTGCAATCTGAGGCTGGTAACTAATGAACTTATCCTCTTCAGCAGAGGTAACTCTGGGTCTTCCTTTCCTGTGGCGGTCCTCATGAGAGCCAGTTTCATCATAGCGCTTGATGGTTTTTGCGACTGCACTTGAAAAAGGTTCTTGAAATTTTCCAGATTGACTGACCTTCATGTCTTAAAGTAATGATGGACTGTCATTTATTTTGCTTATTTGAGCTGTTCTTGCCATAATATGGACTTGGTATTTTACTAAATAGGGCTATCTTCTGTATACCACCCCTACCTTGTCATGTAACAAGACAACTGATTGGCTCAAACGCATTAACCTGTTATGGATAGGGGGCAGTATTTTCACGGCCGGATAAAAAAACCTACCCGATTTAATCTGTTTATTACTCCTGCCCAAAAACTAGAATATGCATATAATTGTTTGATTTGGATAGAAAACACCCTAAAGTTTCTAAAACTGTTTGAATGGTGTCAGTGAGTATAACCGAACTCATATGGCAGGCCAAAACCTGAGAAGATTCCAAACAGGAAGCGCCCTCTCTGACCATTTCTTGGCCTTCTTTAGCCTCTTTATTGAAAACAGAGGATCTCTGCTGTAACGTGACACTTTCTAAGGCTCCCATAGGAACTCAGAAGGCGCCAGAACGTTGAATGATGAATCTGCAGTCCATGGCTGAAAAACAGTAGTGCATTTGGATAGTGGTCGATCTGAGAACAATGAGACGGGTGCGCGCGTGCACGTGAAGAGTCCATTTTACATTTTCAGTCTTTGAACGAAAACAACGACTCCCGGTCGGAATATTATCGCTATTTTATGAGAAAAATCGCATAAAAATTGATTTTAAACAGCGTTTGACATGCTTCGAAGTACGGTAATGGAATATTTTGAATTTTTTTGTCACGGTACGCGCCGGCGCGTCACCCTTCGTTACTCTTCGGATAGTGTCTTGAACGCATGAACAAAACGCCACTATTTGGATATAACTATGGATTATTTGGAACCAACATTTGTTGTTGAAGTAGAAGTCCTGGGAGTGCATTCTGATGAAGAACAGCAAAGGTAATCCAATTTTTCTTATAGTAAATCTGAGTTTGGTGAGTACCAAACTTGGTGGGTGTCAAAATAGCTAGCCTGTGATGGCCAGGCTATCTACTCAGAATATTGCAAAATGTGCTTTCACCGAAAAGCTATTTTAAAATCGGACACCGCGATTGCATAAAGGAGTTCTGTATCTATAATTCTTAAAATAATTATGTTTTTTGTGAACGTTTATCGTAAGTAATTTAGTAAATTCACCGGAAGTGTTCGGTGGGAATGCTAGTTCTGAACGTCACATGCTAATGTAAAAAGCTGGTTTTTGATATAAATATGAACTTGATTGAACAAAACATGCATGTATTGTAAAACATAATGTCCTAGGAGTGTCATCTGATGAAGATCAAAAGTTAGTGCTGCATTTAGCTGTGGTTTTGGTTTTTGTGACATTATATGCTAGCTTGAAAAATGGGTGTCTGATTATTTTTGGCTGGGTACTCTCCTGACATAATCTAATGTTTTGCTTTCGTTGTAAAGCCTTTTTGAAATTGGACAGTGTGGTTAGAAAAAGGAGAGTCTTGTCTTTAAAATGGTGTAAAATAGTCATATGTTTGAAAAATTGAAGTTTTCGGATTTTCGAGGAGTTTGTATTTCGCGCCACGCCCTATCATTGGATATTGGAGCGGTGTTCCGCTAGCGGAACGTCTAGATGTAAGAAGTTAAGGAAAGACATTCCACTATTTAACTTTTAACAACGCTCACTTGTTAATTGAAATGGATTCCAGGTGACTACCTCATGAAGCTGGTTGAGAGAATGCCAAGAGTGTGCAAAGCTGTCATCAAGGCAAAGGGTGGCTATTTGAAGAATCTCAAATATAAATTATATATTTTGATTTGTTTAACACTTTTTTGGTTACTACATGATTCCATATGTGTTATTTCATAGCTGTGATGTCTTCACTATTATTCTACAATGTAGAAAATAGTAAAAATAAAGAAAAACCCTGGAATGAGTATGTGTCCAAACTTTCGACTGGTACAGTATATCTATATATAACTGCTCATCCATTTTAGATTCATTAAAAAAGAGCAAACTACTAACGAATACAGATAGTTCAGCATACAGTAATTTGGCGGGACTGTATATATATATATATATATATATATATATATATATATATATATATATTAACTGCTCATCCATTTTAGATGAATTCAAAGAGCAAAACAACTAATCGATACAGACAGTTCAGCACACAGTCATTTGCTCACATTACGCGCCGATTTCCTCTTTTTGTAAAACTTCAAAGTTGAAGGCTGTGGTGAATCCTCATTAAGAAGATATCAGGCCTTTCAACAAAAGAGTTCACCACAAACCTTGACCTTTGCTTTCGGAAAGATAAATAATATATGCTGCTGACTTCCACAGAACAATACCATTCCCGCAAAGAAAAGCAAAGCCCCTTAATTGAAAGCAAGAAGAAAAACTTACATTAAATCGTTTAAAAAAACATCTTACTTTGCATTTGGTTTTGCAGCGATCATGTGAGATACTTTGCTTTCCTCTCTACTACGCGCCCCACTGCTGCCCCCATTCCCAAACGCATCCCCCCACTCCAATTGTTTCCTATAACATGTGCTATCATTTTATTTCCCACTCTGCTGCTGTGGATATGGTCCAAGCCTCAGCCCCGGCCCGGTCCGCCCGTACTTTAAAATGCGTGACATTGCTTCAGAGGGAGCATGAGAACGGAGCTTCCTCAATAGCGGGGTCCCCATACCCCGCCCGTAACCATGGAAGCAGATGCCTGCCCTCCCGGCCCTCCTTACCTCCAGGCAGCCGCGAGCTGTGAGCTGCTCCGGCACTGAAAAGAGGGGCACGCCTGTCTTTCTCCTCGCTCTGACCGAACTTGCCCCACTCCTCAAAAGAAGCCATTGAACAGGTCACTGGTCTAGACTTGTTTGCACGGTCCAGGGAGCAGCCTTGAAGTAACCCTTGCTCTCCTCACTCTCTAGCTCTTTCTCCCATTCCACTCCGCTAGTCACACCAGCCGCCGAGCGACTGCAGACTGTGGAAGGGTGGCGGGGGGGAAATCGGAGACGTGGATTTGAAAAGGAGTCGGTCTGATTTTGCCATTGTGCCTTTTCATTCATCGATCGAATGAATATCGAACCTTCTGTCCGTGCATGTGTGAAACGGATAGCTTAGCAAGCGTTTTTTTCCTGTTTAGGTCTGATCCGTGTTGTGGGCCAGATCATAGTATATTTTCCTGTTCTCTCTTATAAGACTAATTTTCATTTCAATCTGTTTTTATTGATGCTCCAAATGAATCATTATTCACCCATTGACAGACATCATTTTAGTTTGTTACAACTGATTTAAATAATAGTGGGAATCTTACGATTTCACTACAAGTCCCTGGTATGATTTGCCATCCACAGTATCCATTGATCTTGTCCATTTTTGATATTGTGATTTTAACGCATTTTTCTTCCATTCATTTAGATGAATAATTATGAACTCATGGTCAAAAAAAAAGACTCATATTAGCGTAAGGTATTTTCAATATCACTATGATGAAGTACCGAGAAATAGCTGGAATTGTATGTAGTTAAATACTTTTGTTATTTAAAAAAAATATCCTGTAATGTCACTGGTTTTACTTAACTATAATTTCTATAATTTAGCTCGATTTCACATCAATTTAAAGTGATAAATTATATCTCCTATGCCATGTATTTCTTTAGATTTGAAAAGATGAGTTAATAATTACATATCCATATCCTTACAAAATTATCAAACATTGTTTCAATAATAATAATATTAATAATAATAACTACTTTCCTAAATGTTTTCAGCTCTCAGAAATCAACAGGAAATCACAAATGGCAGTCTATCCCAACATAAAATCCCAGCGCAAAACAGCTCATGATAATGACGATTTCAACACATACAAAATCTGACATTTATATGGTTTGTGTTTTCACCACCAGCTGTGCGAATGTGAATGTGTGTGTATATTAGGGGCATCAGCTCTCCCAAACTCACCAATAGCCTTAGCAAAAGGGTGAGAAGATCAATGTCAACAGTTCATTGTTGCTCAATTGAGGTTGTGTACATTCATAGCAACTACCAACACCATCAGCAGGGGCTCTTCTTGCACATGTATCACATCAACAACCATGTCTTATTTATTGTTATTTTTTTACTTAATGAGACTGTAGTATAATGCAAAAAGTAGGAATAGACAAGACAAATAAGTGTAAAACTAGGGCCAACTTTTAGCTCAACAAATAAAAAATGAAAAGATAGACTATTTTTGGTTTCCCTTAATTTATCAGTGAAGTACTTTACACAGGTTTTGAAGAAAATGTAAAGGATTTTTTTATTTATTTTGCTATGTGAATAAAATTGAGGACATTTATTCAGAAGTTCATATTCAATGTTTGAGAGTCATTTACTATATTGTTTTGAATACCTCTGTATGCCACAAATGTTGTCAGGGGTACAACTAAATACGTACATAAATTGTAACATATTTTTCAGTGCTGGGTTAAACATAGACTCTTATTACCAGTGTCTATTGACACTGGTAATAATGGTTTACTTTACACAATAAAATGCAATTACAACTGAAAAACTACAAATCTAATTTGTGCGGAGGGATCACAAAAATGTAGTAGGTCTAGCCTTGCAATTAAGAGCAGCTAGCTACCATTGTCTATGTCCCATGTTACTATGGATGTGCCAAGAAGAGGAGGAAGGGCATAAGGGGGACAAAACGGGGCAGAAAAAGAGCAAATTCAAAAGGCAGAGGATGGTAAGGAAATGAACCAGTGAAGTGAGAAGACAAAAGGCATTGTGTCCTCAGGATCTCCAAAACAATAATGGATAACTACCTCCACAATGAGCACCAGCCTGCCTTGGAACATACTGCTGCTGATGATGCTACTTATGGTCCAAGCTATCTGGGATCCTTGGGACGCCCCTACCCCTTTGAAGTTAAAATGTAAAATGGTTAGGTAAGGGTTATGGTTAAGGTTTAGAGTAGGGACGTCCCAAAGATCCCAGATAGCACTGACAATGCTACTACGGTTGCAGCTGCTGCTGCTACCAGCACTACTACATCTGCCACAGCCCGGATCCACCACAGAGCCACACACACTGAAGCAAACACTGCATAGACACACAACCACATCGCTTTGACAGACAGACTGGAGGGGGGGGGGGGGGGGGGGGGGGGGGGGGGGCTGTTGTTGTGGGTGAACAACATAGATAAAGAGAATAGATGAACTTCCTAAGCACTTTGTTCTGAGCTACAGAAAAAACACACACATCCAGGCAATTATGTGAAACTTAGGAACACACACATCCAGGCAATTATGTGAAACTTAGGAACACACACATCCAGGCAATTATGTGAAACTTAGGTTAAAATAAGCATCTAAATGCATATGATAAATACATGTAAATTGCTAAGACTGCATGTTGTGGCAAGGAATAAATAAGATGATAGGTTGCCAGTAAAATGGACTAATGGATTAGTATAACTTGAATCAATCCACAGAGGTCATTCATCTACAACAATGGATTACAAATATTCACATATTAAACACTATACTGACATGCACACATAAATAGCAGTTTAAGTCTTAAATCTTTATTCATGTATTTATTGGAGGCTGAGTTTAAGAAATTATATTATTTGAAGCCAAACTTTTGTATTTCTCTGTCATATTAATATTATGCTAATAAATCTAGGCTCCATAGTTAGTAGATCATCTAAACAAAACAAACATTTTAGAAACTGATATTGAATCCCTTTTCATTTTAAATCAGTTTCAAATAATACTAATCAAACTAAAACAATGAAATCATAATTTTTCTGTTACATTTATGAATTGAATCCATATAGCAATAGGTCGTTATCAATTAAACGGCACACTAAGGTGCAGAGCGTTCGATTTGTCTGCTGGGGGGCAAGGAGACACCTAGCTCCTCTAAAACCATTGACAACTGGGTGCCGTTTTCAAGGTATTGTTAAATAAATATGAACTATTTGGTTGTAATATCATCACTTCAGATATGTGAGGGTAGCCTCATGATATCTCTCAGTATTGGCCACTATTAATTGGATATTTGAGTGATATAAAATAAAAGTGAACTGTACGTGACAAGTATGAGTAATTTGGGTTAATTTCCCATCCATTGTGGACTCTGCCTGTCAAGCAGCAGAAAGGCAGATTAGCAGATGTACTGTTAGCTGATAATGTTTACTTCGCAAGCTACCGGTAGAAACGTTGTACAGTTGGCTAAACATAGTGGTAGGTAATGTACATTTTTCTCCAACCAATGTAGGCCTACTAGCGAATTTAGCTAACATTATCCCCTTTTCAACATTGTTTTTAAGTGTTTAATCACGATTTCTGCTGATAGACATGATAGGCTGCATTGATTGAAGGACCACGTCAACTTGGCTAGCTAGCTAACAACAGATCACGTCCAGATGGCCAGTTAACAAGCTAACTTTCAGGGGATAAACTAAATGCCAATATTTGCTTGCGGTGATGACAGTAGTCCGAATGCCAACTTTACCCGGACGAGGAGTTGCTGATGTCAAGCTCTTTCTAAAAGCCTAACCTCTGATGAAGCAAATTATATGACATGTTGTAGCTAGCTAACTACATGCCAAATGGACAGGCTACCCTCACGTATCTGCAAATACAGGATGAATATATGTTTCATGAGCATAAAATATATGCAGTTAGTTATATTGCTGTATAACTCTGATGATAGAGCTAAATGTGGAATCATCGGAAATGTGTAGTTCTGACTATGCTCTTCAAGAGGTGATGACATTAAACCCAAATAGTTATAACATTTATTTAACAATCTCTTGAAAATGGCATGTAGTTGTCAATGGTTTAGTGATCCTTGCCCCCCAGCAGCCGAATTGAATGCTCTGCACCTTAGTGACGTTTTATTGATAATGACCTATGTTAAAACTGAGTATCAGAATATCAATTCAATAAAGTTAAATAAAACCACCAATACATTTGTATTGAGCTTCAGTCTGTATGTATAAGCAGTGCGCTTTGTGAGAATTTCATGAATAACAGGTCTTTAACAAAGAAGTTGTGCATTCCTAATTACATTTTCTGTCTTGAAATAAAGCAAATCCCATGTTCGATGTGATGAATTTGACACATTTCAATATTAATGTAAAACTGAAATAACTCAGAGGTTGGGAGCATGTCAATGTAGGACCAATTTTAGTCTGACGGGTGAAAGAGTTGTGAGAAATCTGAGGAGAGAGATGTGTAGTGAAGTCTAGTGAAAACTAAAGTGGGAACAAGTGGTGGAGACCAGGGATGAGAAAAGTCCAGTGACCGGGAGAGGGCATGTGGGCTGCCACACAGACAGTGCCCCTTGGGTGGGAACAATAGCCCAAACGTGGTCGCGGAGGGTCCCAGTTTAAACCTCTCTTGTGAAGATATGTGCCGCACCGACCGGGAAAGACTGACCGAATCAGCCACTATGTAAGGCAACAAGAAGACGGGCACACTCACACATGCAGGCACACACACAGTAATAAAACCCATAATAATGATAAAATACAGGAAATAGCATTCAATATAGTATCATGAGTAACATTTAATTTAGTTATTCTAGAAGCAATTCATGTATTACATTTACTCTCTGCAGTGTAATTATATAAACTGATCTGCATTGAATAAAAGTTCCTACCACAATATAAAATATCAAATGAAATTGAGTGAATAGCTATGAGCATATTCTCCTAAAATAGCCAAGCCATCACAGCAAGTGCAAGAACAAATCAGACACATCATCATGATGATATGACAAATTCACTTCAACACCATTTTCAACTTAACCTTGACCACCACTTGAAATGAAAAAGCAGAGCAGAAGTAAAGCAAGCTTTCAGCACGGGGCCAAACGGGTCCAGCCTGATATTGCACTCTGTAGACCATCCATCACATTTGGGTCTTAATTGAATGACAGCAGAACAGAAATCGATTAAAAGGTAACAAGAGACAGCTTTGGATTTCCTCGGTGCAAGTCACTGTCTCTGCCCCTCTCATCCCTCTTCCCCCTACCCCTCCTCATCACAAGCCCATCTCCGCTGGTCGGTCCGGCCTGTGACCTGAAAGCAAACAACTGGCCCCGTTACCATGGCCCTGCCTGGAGACAGCATCAGCATCAGCAAACTACACTTAATACAATCTAGCGTCCCCAATGTCAGAGCAAGGATCCTAACACAGAGCCATCACACAGCGTTAGGATGAGAGAATGCCAATGATCCACAAGGGAAACTTTGGAATGATTCAAAACTTGGTTGAAAGATGCAGACAGTTCATTCAGCTGTCAGATAGATAACTATGTCTGTCCCCTGTGTTTTGGTCGTGTCTAGACCCTTCCTATCTTTCTGAATGGAGATTGGATGGGCAGCATACCATGTGACTCCTAAGCTAATGTGTGACATGTCTGCATTTAAGTTTTGATCTGGGTACTCTGTGCTTTGGGGAGGGGACATTTGCTTTCCAATCCCCTCCCACATCCTCGCACTCACACTCAAAACAAGTACTCACGCACGCACGCACGCCTGCACACACACACACACCACACTAGCTTAACACTGACACTGTCGCTCTCAACCCCTTTTTCCCTCTCTCAAACAACCACAAAGGCTTGTCACACCCTCCCTCCCTCACGTCAAGCCCACAGGCGCCCACACAAAGCACTGCGTGCTTCATAATCTCCCATCCCATGTAATCAGGGCCCTCAAACACTAGTGCCAGGCATGCAGGCAGGCAGCAGAAAACATCTTTAGTAATCCGGCTCTTCATGGTTGCCCACAACATAAACGTTCATTTGAAAGCAAATTACACAAGCTGATAAATTACATTTAACGGTTAATTTTAAAGCAAACTACATGAGCTGGCAATGTAATTTGGAGTATTTCACTAAAATCCACAATTCTGCCAGAATTATTTGGCAGGTGTCCACACATTCTTCCCATAATTTTATTGTTAACAAATTAAAGAACAGATTTCCAAAGGAAATCCACAACACAGAAAATAGGATTAGAATTGTGGTCAGTGTTTCCCCTAAATGCATTTAGCAGCGGCGCACCAGTGCTGCTAAATCGTGGCCGCCACCGTAAAAAAAAAACAATTTGTAATGTATCACTTGTACGAGGATAGGCTATGCAGTAGACTAGTTTAGGATACAGAAACAATGCACATAGTGTAAGAGATAAATCAGAAAAGCAGTGTGAAAGCCAGCTACTGTGAGTGAAACTGTAAGGTGAGGTTCCACCCACCCTGCTCCTTGTCACCACAGACAAACATTAGCTTTAGAAGGTGCTGGGTGTTGTGCTTCAGAACAAAGAAGCCAGACCCATTACCACAACTCAGTGGTTCCTTTAATTAAGTGGAAAGCAACAAATCCTCCCTATTCACCAGGAGGCTGGGAGGAGGACACTTGTGGTGGTGGAGTGGAGTGTATTGTCACTGAAAGACACTTGTCGTCACAGAAGGACTCCTCCGCCTCACAAATAGTCAGTGTGTTAACAAGCCCACCGTCTGCTTGTCCTACTCATTGTTGTTTGAATGAGGACTAAGGGAGAAACAAAAACAGCAGCACACATGGAGTCCTTTAGGAGAGCGGTTGCTCTTTTAGTGATCATCACACTACGGTGTCTATAACCTGATGGGCTACACATCACTGCCGATGAGCTTATCACACATTCTTTAAAATGTCATAAAAACTGTGCAAATATCAAGAACAAAATAATAATAAAATAGTATAGAATCAGTCAAATGTATACTCCCATATTACTAAATACATATTACGAAATAAACGTACAAATTAACTACTGGTAAATATATATTTCACCTTTACCCTTTAACTGAAGAAAAAAAAAATTACTAATGGTTTTCATCAGCCTCAAGAATACATTTTTAAAAGCAGTATTGCAAGGCAGACAATTCTCTCTCATTTTCTGAACAGACATAATTACTACAATCGACAGATCTTAATTTGATCACCTTGTTGCAGGAGAACTTGTAGTGTATTTGAGGTTTAAAAAGTTAGTAATTTCCACTTTGACTTGCTTTTCCCTTACAAAAAAAAATAAAAATAATAATTGATCAACCCTTACAAAAATGTCCATTAATTATAATCCACATTTCCTGTTGCTGCAGGATGATTTTCCT
The DNA here is from genome assembly GCF_965601325.2 of Salmo salar. NCBI lineage: Eukaryota > Metazoa > Chordata > Actinopteri > Salmoniformes > Salmonidae > Salmo > Salmo salar. The sequence goes on along the minus strand of NC_138294.1, from coordinate 59,746,018 downwards.
ACTGTAGCGATCTGGCTCATATTAAGATCCTACATCTGTATATAATTTCTCGAAAATTGGGTTTCTCCGATGAAAAACGGATAATATCTGTATTAAAAAAATAAGTGATTATTTTTTATTATCTAGAGTGTGAACATGATTTTGTTTGATACATGGGAGAATAGAATGCAAATTAATGTTTGAATAAATAACAGTTTTCTCAGCATGTGATTCCACATTGTTTGAATAGTGAACTATCAATTATTATAAAAAAACTAATCCATATATCACATTTTAAAATGTAAAAAAACAAACAAGTGCTCAAACATAGTACACACTGTCTGAATCTAACAGTTGTGTGTAACAGAGTAATATTAGTAGCCGATCGGGCATTTAATCCTGGAGGACAAATACGGCATATCCACCGAGACCAATCTCATTTAATGGAACCCCTGCTGCTAGATCCTACTGAAATCGTTCAGTCTGGAGACTTGTACTTTGTATGAAAGAAAAACATAAGAAGGAAATGCACTACAATTTCATTAGAGATGGAGTTCCTGAAATAGGATAGCAATTTACAGATAATCTCATTGTATTATCTAAAATGTAAATAAAAAACTATTTATTTATTTTCGATTTATAATGAACCATGGAACTGAATGAAATAACATTTCTGAGTTTATACAGTACATAGGATTGAAACATGCTCATTCATTTACCTAAAATGCTCTCTTGGTTTTAACGGTAACCTCAAGACTGCCATATTCTTATTTATTTTTTAAACCATAGTATGTATTGGCAAGAAGCCTAGGAAATTGTACAACTTTTTACAATTGAATAATTTGTGTTTCAGTTTTCAAGAAATATCACTTGGTAAAACTGAGTGCAATACATTATTTTTTTAAATTACAATATAAATCAAATACCCAACATCTAAACAACAAATAGTCAAATGATTCATATATCTGACAAAAATAAAACCACTTCAAATTGGTCAGTATTTTAGTACTGATTCATTTTGTTGGGTGTTAAGGTGGTAATAACTACCTGGGTGGCTTACAGTGAAAACTTTAAACCAATCAAAATGCAAATTGATAAGAAGACCGCTTAATAAAGGGAAATGCCTCCGCTTAGTCAAGGAGAATCATGGTCATAGGGCTATACTGACAGTTTGGGTGGGCAACCCACGAAAGATAGAGAGAAGGAGGAGGCGAAAGGATACGAAATGACAGAAGAGGACAAGTGTGTGTGTGTGTTTGGATTGGTGTGTGTATGTGTGTGTGTGTGTGTGTGTGTGTGTGTGTGTGTGTGTGTGTGTGTGTGTGTGTGTGTGTGTGTGTGTGTGTGTGTGTGTTTGGATTGGTGTGTGTGTGTGTGTGTGTGTGTGTGTGTGTGTGTGTGTGTGTGTGTGTGTGTGTGTGTGTGTGTGTGTGTGTGTAGCGCTGTTGGAATGTGCTTTCCTTTCAGCTGTCCCCTGATCCGAGGCCGAAGGCGGCCAGTGTCTTTAAGCCAACTCTGGGTCAGCCAAAACACTGGCTGCCATTCATGACCACATCAAGTTGATGTGAGAATCTGCCCTCCTTTGCACTCCATTTCCATATGAAAGCTAAAGAAACCGCAGGATCCCTGCAACAGGGAGGCGACGCAGGGAGAGAAAACACTCACTCTCTCTCCTGGGTACTATGTAGCTCACAGAGCACAGACACCATGCACCTCCCTGGCTCCCACATCATGTGGATGGCCCTGACATATGCACATCCAAAACAGCAAGCACAGGCACATACACGGACATGCGTGCACGAACACACACACAAAAGGTCAACCCCATTGTCAGCACAGCAGCGTGTGAATCAAAACACTAATGCATACACACGCGTAGACTCGCAGACTCTCATAGGAATACACGAACACACACACACAATGAAAATTCCACCCAAACTGCACCCCCAGCACCAGCATTCCGCTAGACAAAGAGTGGAGCCAGAGTGACTCTACAGCGAGGAGCAGTAGCAGCACCGCGACTATAGCGACACACACTGATATTCCAAACAGTCACACGTGCAAAATAAACACAAACAAACGGAGAACAAGAGCAAGGCAGCGGTGAATTGTAAGAGACAGAGGAGAGAAAATTGGAAGTAAAGAACAGTGTATGTACTGCATACCCTGAGTCTCCTTCTGAGTCCTCTCTCTCTCTCTGCCACCAGGCATGCAGGCCATAGACTAGCCCTACACACCCCCGCCACACCAGCACGCCATCACGGGTGTGTGTGCATGCGTCTCTGCTGGACACGGGTCCCCTAACACACACACCCACCCCTTCTCCTATTGTCCTCGCCCAGCAGGGTGGGTCTGAGATAGACCTCCAGTGGCTCTGTGTACTGTTTGTCCCTTGAAGGTGGACCTGGACTAGAGGTACGAGGTAATCTATTACCAGGGAGGGGAGGGGGAGACCTGACCTATAGACCATATGGAGATTTGGGGACAGTTGGAGTTTGGGAGTTGGGACAGGGGTGAAAGGGGAGGAGCAGTGTAACTGTCTCTTCCAGGACGCCTCTGCTCTCACAGACACACACACACACACACACACGCGGGCGCACACAAATAAACAATTATGGATATACACTTGCTTGCATAAATGAAGAGATTCACACACTTGGACTGGCCATAAGAAACACATGTCGAAGTAGAAAGCTCCCCCATGCAGAGACAAGAGAGATCAGCCTGCATGGCATATGACCACCACTGAGCACAGTGCACAGCCCCCTCCAGCCTACCTCCATTTCTGGATCAGAGCACACAGCAAGAGCAGAAGGCACACACACGCACACACACACCCTGATGTATTGGATGATGCATCCTGGCTGGGAGACTTATTCTAAGTTCAACTTCACGTATAAAAACATAGAGTAAAGGGAAAAAAGCAGGGATAAAAACAATGCCCTGTCTCTTGTTGTCCAGAACATTAGCAAGGAAAATGTTATAATGCACTAATGGTGTTTTGCTGATTGTCCTCTCAATCATTTATTCAGGTCATCAACCATGTCAAAGATTGCGTGGAAAAGGTGACGATGTGCTCTGCTTGTCTCATGGAGGGGCTATAGCGCTGGGCTCTAGCTGGCCTGTATGGCAGTAAACAAACAGAATGGAGCAAAGCAAAAAGCACTCCACTATGATAACGTCGCAGAGTGATTTGGTTATAAACAAGCTGGGCGCTAGCTAATTGCGTTCATATAAAACGGTAAATGAGTTTCTGCGCTGAGCGCCTGGCGGGAGTTACGCTCTTCTCCTACATCTCTGCTCTTTTTTCCTCTCTCTCGCTTTCAAAGCAGACCAGGCTCCATCCACACCTGCTTTAGTCCCATGCGCACAGAAAGAAGAGAGAGACAGACAGAGAGACAGAGAGACAGAGAGAGAGAAAGGAGGAGAGCGAGAGGGAGAGCTGCTGCTTCTCAGAAATGTTGTTGCTGCGCATCATTGGCACACTGTGAGCCTTGTGTGTGTTTTCTATTTAGGAGCCAATCAGGATGCCAGGTTATTGCTCTTAGTATCCCCTCCTGGTAAGGAGCAGAGGGAGGACAGAGACTCATTAGGACTCATCATCAAGAGGCTAATTTCTTCTGCTTAGATAAATCATTGAGTGTAGCTAATGGCTTTACTAGCTGCTGCAATGCATGCCCCCAATACATACTGTAGCGTCATTCTAGTAAATAGCCGATTTGCCAGTGTAGATATTAGAACACAGCAATAATGTCAGGACTGTGACAGTGTACTTTCTGTGACAGTTTTACTGTGAAGAATGTTAATGTACTTTTTCTTCTATGATATTGATATGTTGTGACAAACTGGGATTATGCCTTCCATTATTCTAATTCTTATTCTGTGATACTGATACACAGTGATAAAGTGATATTGTATATTTGTCTCTTCAGTCTCTCCCACCTGGCCACCTGTAGGCCAGTCTGTCTGCTGTATTTACACTGGGGTAATCACATAGGGATCTCAAACAGATTGGGTGTCTTATCTACAAAGGTTCTTGTTCTTGCCTGGATCAAAAAGCTGCCTACCAAAGAAATGAGTCAAGTCTGATAAAATTTGCCCGTTTATACAAACCTAATCAAAGGAAAAACACACAAAAAAAAGACAAAAAAGTAAAATGGAGCAGTGGAGTTTTGTGGTGAAAGAGTTACAAAACACAAATAGAATAAGGCCTGTGGTTTTTATCTGTTGTTTGTATAGTGTCCTGATGGCCCAAACAGTGTGGGTCCTAACCAAGATTCCAATCGTTTCGTTCTGAACAGAACCATTATTTGTTTCGTTATGTTCCACTGTTCCGACCAGCAAAACAAAAGTTCTGAACCGGTTTGAACCCCCCAAAAATACTGGTTTATATCATTCCTTTCTGTTCCTTTTAAACCTCTGAAAATGTATATATTATTTTACATTTATCTCAACATTAAATTAGTCCACCAATCAGTATGGATAGAGCTGCTTGCTATGGAACGGGCAAGCTATAGGCCTAGTTCTTTACATGCATTGGACAAACTAGCGTAGGGCATGAGATGCAACTGAAATGTTGTGGGTGGAAGAGAGGGAGGAGGAGGAGGCTTGAAGCGCTGGGTATCTTGTTATGACATGCATTATCTGAATTAGGCCCTCAGAATTATACCTACGGAGGAGCGGCTTCTATGGAGGAACCTTCGATGACTTTGAAATTCCTACAGTTAGCTTAATGTTGGACCAGCTAGCTAGCTAACAAGCATGTGTGTACAGAGACGCACCAGAATAAAAATAAAAATACTTCTAACATTTTTGTAGTTAATAAATCCAATGTGAAACGTGATAACTATAGTATCCTTAACTAGCATTGAAAAGGTTAATCCATTCTTCAAATTAATAATCTCTCTCCCTAATTTCTGGATCATTCTTGTAACGTCACTAGGCTACAGTTGCCTATGTTTCTGTTTCGGAGGGGGAGGGGCAAGTATTCTACACATGCACACACACAGGCAAATATTTTCAGCTGGCAGGCAGACACTGGAATATGTTTCTGAATGACAAAGTGAGGCGCTTTGTTGTGTTTTTTGTGGGACTGGAAAAAAATGCCCGAAATGTAAAACATTATTAACCAGTTCCCATGCTTTTAAAATAACAGTTATGTTCCAGAACAGTATAGATCACTTTAGTTCCCGGTTCTGATTCTGTTCCTCTAAAAATGCCATTATTTTCCGGTGTTCGGTACTGTTCCCTGAACTGGTTCTAACTCCTGGTCCTAACTAAGTCATACAATAACTGCTGCTGCGGCCCTCTGTAGGTAGCGCTTCTTTCTGCCTCTTCTCTCCTCTGCTCTGCCAGCTAGACAAACACTGAGAGAGAACATGAAATCATCCCTCTGTCATCCGAAAGATATGTTCAAGGCTTACAGTTCGGCAGGTTCAAACTCTGGCTACGCGCATGAAAGCTAATGTTAAGTCACTGAGACAACAGATCCCTCATACTGTACGTGCCACTTTTTTCCCAGTCGTCCCGCCACCATCCCGCTCAAACAGACCTTGGCAGTCATCACAAGGAGATCATGTTACTGATTGGTCTGAGGCTTTTGAGCCCCCTTCCCCCCTCCCCTAAGCCGCCCTTCTGACCCTCCACCCTGCCAGCCCCCCATATGTCTGGTGACAGGGAGCGTTAGAAGGCTCACCCCTGCTGCAGTCTGGCCAGGCTGGACTGTAAGTGAGCACTGAGCGAGCACAATCTGTCTGTCTCCCTCTTTTCTGTCTCCCTCTTTTCTGTCTGTCTGTCTGTCTGTCTGTCTGTCTGTCTGTCTGTCTGTCTGTCTGTCTGTCTGTCTGTCTGTCTGTCTGTCTGTCTGTCTGTCTGTCTCCCTCTTTTCTGTCTGTCTGTCTGTCTGTCTGTCTGTCTGTCTGTCTGTCTGTCTGTCTGTCTGTCTGTCTGTCTGTCTGTCTGTCTGTCTGTCTGTCTGTCTGTCTGTCTGTCTGTCTGTCTGTCTGTCTGTCTGTGTGGACCCAGTGAGTAGGGCAGATGTTCTGACTTTCTGACTACCTGTCTGTGTCTAAATGGCTGGGGAAGATGTTCTCTCAACGCTGGCTTGTCGAGCTGGGCCCTCCACTGTAAGTGAGACCAATCACAGCCGGGGTAAACAGTGACAAAAATCTCTCTCCCGAGGAGAGCGAGGTAGAGAGGAGACATCAATTTTCCCCATCAGCCACCACCCCTCTACGCCAGCCTTTCATAAAGTATGGGTCGCGACCTACGTCGCGGACCTGTTAATGGTGGGTCACCACGTGTCAGAGTAAATGTATAATTATTTATTTAATTACTGGAATTGATTTGGCCAAGTGCAACTTCGCTCTCTGTTCAGTGTGCTCTCTGCTTAGAAGCGATGTCTTTGCTCTGCTCAGTTTGGCAGCTGCACGAGTGGGGGGAGATGCCCGTGTGCTTTGCGGTTTACCAGATCTTTTTTCGGCAGTTTTCTTGAAGATCACTCCGCGACCCACACGCTGCAGCGCTGTCGTTCAGCAGCAGATGATGCGCCGTCGTTCAGCAGCAGATGATGCGCCGTCTTTCAGCAGCAGATGATGCGCCGTCGTTCAGCAGCAGATGATGCGCCGTCGTTCAGCAGCAGATGATGCGCTGTCGTTCAGCAGCAGATGATGCGCCGTCGTTCAGCAGCAGATGATGCGCTGTCAGCCACTGACTTGTTATTCCCACTCGCCATCACTCACTGCTGTCATCAAATGGACTCAAGCTAGCCACATGTTCTGACTGAGCTCAATCGTCATGAAACGCAAATACAACGATTACTATCTCTCTTGGTTTCATACAAACTGAGTGCTTATTAATGAGTCACTCAAAACAAACAAACTAAAACAACACGTCCTGACCAAACATCCACAGCATGACGGTAAACCCAGGCAGTTCTTTCAGAACAGGGCAGAATGCTTCAGGAAACAGTGCTTCGACAGTGGACGAGTAAGTCAACTAGCAAGGCATTGTTGTCATTTAAAAAAAGGTGATGATAAACAGAAATAAGGGAGTACTATCTCTCATAGTAGTAAGTGTGAGTTTCTCTTTCAAACAATCCCCTTGTACACAGCTAATAGCTAGCTAACTACTGATAGTGCAACACTAAGTAACAGTACATATGAAGATTAAAAATGATCAGGCCTTACTGTAGAAATTATTGTTGAAAACAAGTCTAGGTTGGAACTGTTGCTGTTAAAATACAAGCAATCATTTTTATTCTCAACTGCAATAAACTGATTGAAGCCATATGCTTTTTGAGGAAAACACTCTCACACAGTTATGGGTTGCTCATCTACAGGAAGAAGCGGTCTCCTGCATGACTGAGAAAGCAGTAGATGTTCTGATCCAGTTTGACACCACATACCTATGTGAGTCAGGGTTCTCAACTCTGACCTACTTAAAAAACACAAGTACCTCAGTGTTGCACTGTCAGAAATTGAGTCAAGAATAGACCTGCTTGTTGAAAACTTCAACCAGTTACACACCACTCATTAGGACTGTGTGTATGTGTTTTCTGGTCTGTGATGTGATCAATCAGTTTATTCCAGTTCAGAATAAAAAAATATTTATTGTATTTTAACATTATTTTTTTCAACTATCCTTTCTACAGTAAGATGTACAGTAGGCCTGATCATTTTTCATCTGTACTGTTACTTACTGTAGGGTTGCACTATCAAAAGCCTCTGTGTGTGTTCTGTTATATATCTGTGTGATGTGATCAATCAGTTAATTCCAGTTCAGAATGAAAATTCTTTATTGTATTTTAACAGCAACAGTTCCAACCTATCCAGATATGTAAGAGTGTTTTTTAATGGGGAAAAGTATGAATTGCTTTTATATGGGTATTTCATTTCATTTCATTGTTATTTGTTTTTGTCTATATTGCATTTGTTTTATGAATAAGGGCAATGAAATGTACCGACATGTACTTATAGTTGCACGTTTTCACAAGCTTGGGTCCCAGAAAAACACAGAATTTCTCATTTGGGTCCCAGGTTGAAAAAGTTTAAGAACCCCTGTCCTACGCAAACGGATTTCATTACACATGCTCACGTTTACACACACACACGCATGCACAAAAAACACACACACAGTCAATGTCACACCATTCAATGGCAAACACCAGGAAATGATTTGGACAGACATGCTCTGCCCAGTGAGTAACAGACTATAATAAGATATTGTTTCAGCTCTCCTTTAAAAATACTGGTCATAACCACTACATAAACAAACCTATCATATGTGTTTTATTCAGTCATCATATAAAAATAAATAAAGAGAGTCGCACACTCTACATATACAAACTCCCAGTAATTTATTGGGTAAAACACCAATGTTTTGGCATCACTGTGCCTTCTTTGGGCGTTTGTATATATGTATATAGATTGTGCGACTCTATTTATTTATTTTTATAAATTACAATTAACTCGCCGATAGTCAGCACCTCCACACTAACTATCTCATGTGTGCCCCAGCTCAAGCGTTTTACTTTTCACTCATCATAAAAGAATGAGTTTTCACCAGGTTTCTGGTTTTGACAGGAAAATACAGCAGGAGAGCTAGATAGAAAAAAGAGAATGGGGAAAAACAGGAGTCTTCCATTTGGCCCTCCATCTAGCCTATTCATTGGCTCTGTTTAATTCCTTTTGGGACGCATAATCCTTTCACGTTCAATGGCAAATTTAACAGTCCCAAAGGCCCACGCACCAGACTGATCAATAGAAAACCAGACAACTAATTACTGCGCACACCACGCCCTTTCTCGCCCCCTCTCTCTCCCCCTCTCCCTCTCTCTCCTGCAGCTGTAGGGTTCATGCACAGAGAGCAGCAGCCAAGCAGTATTAGGTTTCCACTTCCCAGATCTCCCTTAAAAGCCTCTAAACCTGTCCCATAACATCCCTTCAGTCACAAACATACGTAGAACACACACGCACGCACACACACACACACACAGACCATCACAAACATTTCAAAAACAGAAAATACATATTTTTTGTTCTGTGTTCTGATTGAGTGGGATGTTCACATTTCTCTGGAATTAAAATGTACCCAAACCGTATAAGATGCTTAAAATTAACCCCAATTACCCATTGATAGTATTACATTTAGTAGTAACTACTAGCTAGCAGGACAATAGTTGAGGGGATAATCTAGAAACAATAGCAATAATGTTTGTATCCTCTAGCTTTACTACCATAAAATAATCCCGTAATTTATAGCTCATTGTAATAGATTTTTATTTATTTTTGTTCACCTTTATTTAACCAGGTAGGCTAGTTGAGAACAAGTTCTCATTTGCAACTGCGACCTGGCCAATATAAAGCATAGCAATTCGACACATACAACAACACAGAGTTACACATGGAATAAACAAAACAGTCAATACTACAGTAGAACAAAAGAAAACAAAAAGTCTATATACAGTGAGTGCAAATGAGGTAAGTTAAGGCAATAAATAGGCCATGGTGGCGAAGTAATTACAATATAGCAATTAAACACTGGAATGGTTAATGTGCAGAAGATGAATGTGCAAGTAGGAATACTGGGGTGCAAAGGAGCAAGATAAATAAATGAATAAATAAATACAGTATGGGGATGAGGTAGGTAGGTAGATGGGCTGTTTACAGATGGGCTATGCACAGGTGCAGTGATCTGTGAGCTGCTCTGACAGCTGGTGCTTAAAGCTAGTGAGGGAGATATGAGTATCCAGCTTCAGAGATTTTTGCAGTTCGTTCCAGTCATTGGCAGCAGAGAACTGGAAGGAAAGACGACCAAAGGAGGAATTGGCTTTGGGGGTGACCAGTGAGATATACCTGCTGGAGCGCGTGCTACGAGTGGGTGCTGCTATGGTGACCAGTGAGCTGAGATAAGGCGGGGCTTTACCTAGCAGGGTCTTGTAGATGACCTGTAGCCAGTGGGTTTGGCAACGAGTATGAAGAGAGGGCCAACCAACGAGAGCGTACAGGTCGCAATGGTGGGTAGTGTATGGGGCTTTGGTGACAAAACGGATGGCACTGTGATAGACTGCATCCAGTTTGTTGAGTAGAGTGTTGGAGGCTATTTTATAGATGACATCACCGAAGTCGAGGATCGGTAGGATGGTCAGTTTTACGAGGGTATGTTTGGCAGCATGAGTGAAGGATGCTTCGTTGCGATATAGGAAGCCGATTCTAGATTTAATTTTGGATTGGAGATGCTTAATGTGAGTCTGGAAGGAGAGTTTACGGTCTAACCAGACACCCAGGTATTTGTAGTTGTCCCCTGTATTCTAAGTCAGAGCCGTCCAGAGTAGTGATGCTGGATGGGCGGGCAGGTGCAGGCAGTGATCGATTGAATAGCATGCATTTAGTTTTACTTGCGTTTAAGAGCAGTTGGAGGCCACGGAAGGAGAGTTGTATGGCATTGAAGCTCGTCTGGAGGTTAGTTAACACAGTGTCCGAAGAGGGGCCAGAAGTATACAGAATGGTGTCGTCTGTGTAGAGGTGGATCAGAGAATCACCAGCAGCAAGAGCAACATCATTGATGTATACAGAGAAGAGAGTCGGCCAAAGAATTGAACCCTGTGGCACACCCATAGAGACTGCCAGAGGTCCGGACAACAGGCCCTCCGATTTGACACACTGAACTCTATCAGAGAAGTAGTTGGTAAACCAGGCAAGGCAATCATTTGAGAAACTAAGGCTGTCGAGTCTGCCAATAAGAATGTGGTGATTAACAGAGTCGAAAGCCTTAGACAGGTCGATGAATACGGCTGCACAGTAATGTCTCTTATCGATGGCGGTTATGATGTCGTTTAGGACCTTGAGCGTGGCTGAGGTGCACCCATGACCAGCTCTGAAACCAGATTGCATAGCGGAGAAGGTACGGTGGGATTCACAATGGTCGGTAATCTGTTTGTTAACTTGGCTTTCGAAGACCTTAGAAAGACAGGGTAGGATAGATATAGGTCTGTAGCAGTTTGGGTCTAGAGGGTCACCCCCTTTGAAGAGGGGGCTGACCGCGGCAGCTTTCCAATCTGTGGGAATCTCAGGCGATACGAAAGAGTGGGGCATGCTTATTTAAGATGGTGAGGAAGGCACTTTTAAAGAATAGCCAGGCATCATCTACTGACGGGATGAGGTCAATGTCATTCCAGGATACCTCGGCCAGGTCGATTAGAAAGGCCTGCTCGCAGAAGTGTTTTAGGGAGCGTTTGACAGTTGGCAGACCCATTACGGATGCAGGCAATGAGGCAGTGATCGCTGAGATCTTGATTGAAAACAGCAGAGGTGTATTTGGAGGGCGAGTTAGTTAGGATGACATCTACGAGGGTTCCTGTGTTTACGGATTTGGGGTGGTATACGAGTCATTACTTAATAAATTGTTATACCGTTGTTGTAAATGCTCAACTAAACTAGTATCATTATGGGGCAAACGCTGGTAATTATGTCAGAAGACAACAACTGGAAAGTGAAAAAAAAAGGGTTAAACCAAACATGACACTCATTTCTACCCTAGGGTAATTTATTTATGGTATGATCAAGGCATTCTATTTTTTGTCACCGAGTTAGCCCTATAACGATTCAAAATGTCACCGTTGCGTTAGAGAGTAGAGATATTTTATGACCGCAAGAATGATATTTTCTGCGTGTTTTGAATTTACAGTCAAAATGGCATATTCTTTTAGAACTATAGCCTTTAAAAACATTACTATTCTACATTTTGGCACACTAAAAACAAATGATACCATCACTTTTTACTCAACAATTGACATCCATACTTTATCATGGATGGGAAGGGATGGGAGTGCTTTCCCCCTGGCCTGAGTAAATAGCCTGTCTGTGAAAAAAAGGCTCTGTGCTAACCCAACCCCATGTTGTGCTGTGTCTGATGGACTGCTAGTGGTGGGGGGGGGAAATCGATATAGTTACATGTCGCAATTATTTTGGACGACATTATATTGATACTTTGACTCAAAGTATTGATTTTTTTATGTAATAATCGCCGGTATTTTTTATGTAATAATCTCTGGTATTTCTTTTATGTAATAATCTCCAGTATTTTTTTACGGAATAATCTCCAGTATTTTTTTACGGAATAATCTCCGGTATTTTTTTAACGGAATAATCTCTGGTATTTTTTTATGGAATAATCTCCGGGATTTTTTATGGAATAAGGTATTTTTAATTCTATAAATTTGTACTCCATCTTCTTTTTAGCCAGCAGGTTTGCAGCACTTTTATTTCCATGTGATCAAAACTCATTTTCTCATGCTCTCTCTTGTCGTTCTGCAGCAGACATACAGTGAGAAATATGTTTGGAACACCAAATCTCAATATCGAAACGCAATACATATCGTATCGGTGCCTAAGTATCATGATAGTATCGTGAGGTCTCTGGCAATTCCAAGCCCTAACGACTGCTGTCCTAACTTTATAGCCTTATTTTAATGTCTCCAGTCATTTCTATCCGCCAGGCTTTGATCATGACCCTACATCCCAGTCTCTCAGCACTCAGTAGCAGACTCCCTAATATGCCAGTGGGGTTTAAAACCTCGCTCAATTAAGATCACTTTTATTAGACAATGGGACGAGTTAGCCTCCTGCTGACCTGCAAGGGGCAGTCCTTTGTCTCACAGCTAATGTTGGCCTTAGCATATTGTGCCTGCATTATCCTCCACCCCTCCCCCCACACACACAAACTGACTGCACCCCCAAGATGGAGACAAAAAAATGGTATACAGTTGAAGTCAGAAGTTTACATACACCTTAGCCAAATACATTTAAACTCCGTTTTTCACAATTCCTGACATTTAATCCTAGTTAAAATTCCCTGTCTTAGGTCAGTTAGGATCACCACTTTATTTTACAAATGTGAAATGTCAGAATAATAGTAGAGAGAATGATTTATTTCAGCTTTTATTTATTTTATCACATTCTCGGTGGGTCAGAAGTTTACATACACTCAATTAGTATTTGGTAGCATTGTCTTTAAATTGTTTAACATGGGTCAAACGTTTTGGGTAGCCTTCCACAATAAGTTGGGTAAATTTTGTCCCATTCCTCCTGACAGAGCTGGTGTAACTGAGGCAGGTTTGTAGGCCTCCTTGCTCGCACACACTTTTTCAGTTCTGCCCACAACATTTCTATGGGATTGATGTCAGGGCTTTGTGATGGCCACTCCAATACCTTGACTTTGTTGTCCTTAAGGCATTTGCCACAACTTTGGAAGTATGCTTGGGGTCATTGTCCATTTGGAAGACCCATTTGTGACCAAGCTTTAACTTCCTGACTGATGTCTTGAGATGTTGCTTCTATATATCCACATAATTTTCCTGCTTCATGATGCCATCTATTTTGTGAAGTGCACCAGTCCCTCCTGCAGCAAAGCACCCTCACATCATGATTCTGCCACCCCCGTGCTTCACGGTTGGGATGGTGTTCTTCGGCTTGCAGGCCTCCCCCTTTTTCCTCCAAACATAATGATGGTCATTATGGCTAAACAGTTCTATTTTTGTTTCATCAGACCAGAAGACATTTCTCCAAAAAGTATGATCTTTGTCCCCATGTGCAGTTGCAAACCATAGTCTGGCTATTTTATAGCTGTTTTGGAGCAGTGGCTTCTTCCTTGCTGAGTGGCCTTTCAGGTTATGTTGATATAGGACTCGTTTTACGGTGGATGTAGATACTTTTGTACCTGTTTCCTCCAGCATCTTCACAGGTTCCTTTGCTGTTGTTCTGGGATTGATTTGCACTTTTCGCACCAAAGTACATGAATCTCTAGGAGACAGAACGTGTTTCTTCCTGAGCGGTATGATGGCTGCCTGATTCCATGGTGTTAATACTTGCGTACTATTGTTTGTAAAGATGAACGTGGTACCTTCAGGCATTTGGAAATTGCTCACAAGGATGAACCAGACTTGTGGAGGTCTACAATTTTATTTTCTGAGGTCTTGGCTGATTTCTTTTGATTTTCCCATGATGTCAAGCAAAGAGGCACTGAGTTTGAAGGTAGGCCTTTAAATACATCCACATGTACACCTCCAATTGACTCAAATGATGTCAATTAGCCTATCAGAAGCTTCTAAAGCCATGACATAATTTTCTGGAATTTTCCAAGCTGTTTAAAGGCACAGTCAACTTACTGTATGTAAACTTCTGACCCACTGGAATTGTGATACAGTGAATTAGAAGTTAAATAATCTGTTTGTAGACAATTGTTGAAAAAATTACTTGTGTCATGCACAAAGTAGATGTCCTAAGTGACTTGCCAAAACTATAGTTTGTTAACAAGAAATTTGTGGAGTGGTTGAAAAATGAGTTTTAATGACTCCAACCTAAGTGTATGTTAACTTCCGAATTCAACTGTGTGTGTGTGTGTGTATATATATATATATATGGTGGATTTATATATATATATATACTGCTCAAAAAAATAAAGGGAACACTTAAACAACACAATGTAACTCCAAGTCAATCACACTTCTGTGAAATCAAATTGTCCACTTAGGAAGCAACACTGATTGACAATAAATTTCACATGCTGTTGTGCAAATGGAATAGACAACAGGTGGAAATTATAGGCAATTAGCAAGACACCCCCAATAAAGGAGTGGTTCTGCCGGTGGTAACCACAGACCACTTCTCAGTTCCTATGCTTCCTGGCTGATGTTTTGGTCACTTTTGAACGGTGGCGGTGCTTTCACTCTAGTGGTAGCATGAGACGGAGTCTACAACCCATACAAGTGGCTCAGGTAGTGCAGCTCATCCAGGATGGCACATCAATGCGAGCTGTGGACAGAAGGTTTGCTGTGTCTCTCAGCGTAGTGTCCAGAGCATGGAGGCGCTACCAGGAGACAGGCCAGTACATCAGGAGACGTGGAGGAGGCCGTAGGAGGGCAACAACCCAGCAGCAGGACCGCTACCTCCGCCTTTGTGCAAGGAGGAGCAGGAGGAGCACTGCCAGAGCCCTGCAAAATGACCTCCAGCAGGCCACAAATGTGCATGTGTCTGCTCAAACGGTCAGAAACAGACTCCATGAGGGTGGTATGAGGGCCCGACGTCCACAGGTGGGGGTTGTGCTTAGAGCCCAACACCGTGCAGGACGTTTGGCATTTGCCAGAGAACACCAAGATTGGCAAATTCGCCACTGATGCCCTGTGCTCTTCACAGATGAAAGCAGGTTCACACTGAGCACATGTGACAGACGTGACAGTCTGGAGACGCCGTGGAGAACGTTCTGCTGCCTGTAACATCCTCCAGCATGACCGGTTTGGCGGTGGGTCAGTCATGGTGTGGGGTGGCATTTCTTTGGGGGGCCGCACAGCCCTCCATGTGCTCGCCAGAGGTAGCCTGACTGCCATTAGGTACCGAGATGAGATCCTCAGACCCCTTGTGAGACCATATGCTGGTGCGGTTGGCCCTGGGTTCCTCCTAATGCAAGACAATGCTAGACCTCATGTGGCTGGAGTGTGTCAGCAGTTCCTGCAAGAGGAAGGCATTGATGCTATGGACTGGCCCGCCCGTTCCCCAGACCTGAATCCAATTGAGCACATCTGGGACATCATGTCTCGCTCCATCCACCAACGCCACGTTGCACCACAGACTGTCCAGGAGTTGGCGGATGCTTTAGTCCAGGTCTGGGAGGAGATCCCTCAGGAGACCATCCGCCACCTCATCAGGAGCATGCCCAGGCGTTGTAGGGAGGTCATACAGGCACGTGGAGGCCACACACACTACTGAGCCTCATTTTGACTTGTTTTAAGGACATTACATCAAAGTTGGATCAGCCTGTAGTGTGGTTTTCCACTTTAATTTTGAGTGTGACTCCAAATCCAGACCTCCATGGGTTGATAAATTGGATTTCCATTGACTATTTTTGTGTGATTTTGTTGTCAGCACATTCAACTATGTAAAGAAAAAAGTATTTAATAAGATTATTTCATTCATTCAGATCTAGGATGTGTTATTTTAGTGTTCCCTTTATTTTTTTGAGCAGTGTATATATATATATATATATGTAAATGGTTTCTATCGATCGATCGATAGATAGCCATTTACGAATGTACCCCCTGACTACAACACGTCCACCCCTACTTCTGTCTGTCTGTCTGTCTGTCTGTCTGTCTGTCTGTCTGTCTGTCTGTCTGTCTGTCTGTCTGTCTGTCTGTCTGTCTGTCTGTCTGTCTGTCTGTCTGTCTGTCTGTCTGTCTGTCTGTCTGTCTGTCTGTCTCTCTGTCTGTCTGTCTGTCTGTCTGTCTGTCTCTCTGTCTGTCTGTCTCTCTGTCTGTCTGTCTGTCTCTCTGTCTGTCTGTCTGTATGGCTGGCCCATCAAAAGGGTGGCCTGGCGCTGAGGTGGTTAAAGAACCCCAGCCGGTTTAAAGTGGTCCAGAGGCTAGCATCATGTGGCTCACACCATTCAGCCAATTGAGACAAGCTCCCATTAGATTGCAAACAAGGAGGACGAGCTCCTGTCAGCTCCAAAGACGAGAAGACAAATTGCTCCATGATCTCTTGACCCTCAAAAACAGGGCACCAGTCCAAAACAAACTGCTCTTAAACTGATGAAAATGTGGTTTATCTGCCAATTGGAGATTATGTAAATCAGCAAGCATACAGCCAGAGAAAAAAGATCAGCACTTTTCATAAATAAGGTGTCGGAATCATCAGTCTCTTAGTCTGGCCCCAATCTCTTTTACTAGTGGTGAATGGCTGAATAAAAAAGACATTTGTTTGAGAATTGGGGGCATTGTGGGAAAAAAATACCCCCCCGCCTCGCTCTCCCTTTCTCTGTTTCGTGTCAGTCAGGAGAGCTGGATAAGAGACAGTTCAGTGGTGAAGAGACACGCAGTATCCATCGCAGACATGACATCATTCTCTTTAGGACCAACCCGATGGGGGCCGTTAGTGGGAGAGCTCTATTATTTGCAGGTCCAATAATACAAAAGGCATGCACACGTGCGTGTGGGTCTGCACATGTGACAAGTGTATTGCATATATTTGATGGATTTGGATTCTCTATTTTCCAATACAATTGACAGACATACAGGACCAATTTCTTCCAGTAAATAGGGAATATGGGCTTATAACGTACAGTGGCAAGAAAAAGTATGTGAACCCTTTGGAATTATCTGGATTTCTGCATAAATTGGTCATAAAATTAGACCTGATCATCTAAGTCACAACAACAGACAAAGACAGTCTGCTTAAACTAACACACAAATTATTGTATTTTCTTGTCTACATCGAACACATAATTTAAACATTCACAGTTTAAGTTGGAAAAGGTATGTGAACCCCTAGGCTAATGACTCTAATTGGAGTCCGCTAACCTGGAGTAAAATCATTGAGACAAGACTGGAGATGTTGGTTAGAGCTGCACTGCCCTATAAAAAAAACTCACAAAATTTGAGTTTGCTATTCACAAGAAGCGTTGCCTGATGTAAACCATGCCTCAGAAGACCCAAGGTTAAGAATTGTTGACTTGCATAAAGCTGGAAAGGGTTACTAAAGTATCTCTAAAAGCCTTGATGTTCATCAGTCCATGGTAAGACAAATTGTCTATAAATGGAGAAAGTTCAGCACTGCTGCTACTCTCCCTATGAGTGGTCGTTCTGCAAAGATGACTGCAAGAGCACAGCGCAGAATGCTCAATGATGTTAAGACGAATCCTAGAGTGTCAGCTAAAGACTTACAAATATCTCTGGAACACGCTAACATCTCTGTTGACGAGTCTACGATACGTAAAACACTAAACAAGAATGGAGTTCATGGGAGGACACCACGGAAGAAGCCACTGCTGTCCAAAAAAAACATTGCTGCACGTCTGGGGTTCGCAAAAGAGCATCTGGATGTTCCACAGCGCTACTGGCAAAATATTCTGTGGACAGATTAAACTAAAGTTTAGTTGTTTGGAAGGAATACACAACACTATGTTTGGAGAAAAAAAGGCACAGCACACCAACATCAAAACATCCCAACTGTAAAGTATGGTGAAGGGAGCATCATGGTTTGGAGCTGCTTTGCTGCCTCAGGGCCTGGACAGCTTGCTATCGTCGACGGAAAAATGTATTCCCAAGTTTATCAAGACATTTTGCAGGAGAATGTAAGGCTATCTGTCCGCCAATTGAAGCTCAACAGAAGTTGGGTGATGCAACTGGACAACGACCCAAAACACAGAAGTAAATCAACAACAGAATGGCTTCAACAGAAGAAAATACACCTTCTGGAGTGGCCCAGTCAGAGTCCTGACCTCAACCCGATTGAGATGCTGTGGCATGACCTCAAGAGAGCAATTCACTCCAGACATCCCAAGAATATTGCTGAACTGAAACAGTTTTGTAAAGAGGAATGGTCCAAAATTCCTCCTGACCATTGTGCAGATCTGATCCGCAACTACAGAAAATGTTTGGTCTTGGTTATTGCTGTCAAAGGAGGGTCAACCAGTTACCCACCCTGCACTGTGAATGTTTACACGGTGTGTTCAATAAAGACATGAAAACATATAATTGTTTGTGTTATTAGTTTAAGCAGACTGTGTTTGTCTATTGTTGATCACATTTTATGACCAATTTATGCAGAAGTCCAGGTAATTCAAAGGGTTTACATACTTTTTCTTGCCACTGTATATATGATATGTACAAGGTCAAATCAATGAGGGTAATGATGCTCAACATTCACATTTGGTCATGTGGTTGCACCCGCCTAACTTTGACTCATTGGACCTGCTTCAAAGATTACATTAATACAAATCAGTCCATACACAAAATAACTCCTAACACATTCAAACCATGGCAACATACAGTACACTACTCAATGCGCTCTCTTTTTCCTGCTGTTCTGAGAAAAGCCTCTTTGGGCCTTAGCTCCTGTTAGGGTCTCGGGCTGGTGTTTTCATCCTGAATGGCACCTCTGTCAGTCATGTAGCAGCTAGCTGTTTGCGGCAGGCTAGCAGCTAATAAAACACTGGGACTAATTGAGATTTTCCTTCCATTCCCCACTAACATCAATAGGGCTAATTTACTGCCTGATGGGAGGCTGAGACTGAGTAACCGGTCACAGACAGACGGACAGGGGCCAGACAAGTTATAGACAGACAGATGGCTAGCTATGGCATAAAAAACAGACATGAACTAAAACATTTTTTTTCTTCTTCCACAGACAGAAACAGACATACCTGGCACAAGATTTAGGCTATTTCAAAAGAACAGAATACCCTATTTTGAGTTGACTCTATAGGCTATTATACTAAATATCTATCTGAGGTTCAACTTCAAGGCAAGGGGATCATTTAAAACTATTTTGATACTCACCTCATGTCTAGATTATATGAATGAGAATGTTTGTTTTGAAATCAGTATTTGTACATCTCTCCCATTGTTCCCATGTTCAATCAAAAAAAATTGGTCTGAGAGATTCACAAGACTATAACATTGGAATGTTATGCCCTACCCTGGCTGGCGAGGACTGCCCTACCCTGGCTGGCGAGGACTGCCCTACCCTGGCTGGCGAGGACACTCAAGTGAATACTAATAGGCACACAAACTAAAGAAGATGATTTTTGCATTTTATTAACTTAAGATTCTCACCAAGACAGACAGACAGTCCAGACAGAGAAACAGTAGACTATGCATTGCACAAGAACAGTATAGGCCATTTTAAGAGATTTAAGAGAATTAATGCAAATGTATGCGGCTAACGAACAATACCTAGGCCCAATCCATTACCTTTGAAACTATCCTCTTTGAACGGCTAGATCTGAATAAATGGGTTGGATGGATGGCTTCGACTGTTCAGTAATCGAATTGCAAGTCCTTCATATACTAAGAACCCAAATAATATGCTTAAAAAGACCTTGCACTGCTACCCTCAGGATTCATTATTCTTAAAGGAGGTCAGAACGAGCAACAGGGACATCACCAGAGTTTCATAACCAGGGGCTCAGCCCTGAAGGCCAGGGGCTGACGGGGGACCCCCAAATCATTGTATTTGCAGGTCTGAGAAAGAAATAGCCTTTTCTAAAATAATTTCCTGCAATTCTACATCATTTTACATGACTGGAGACATTACAATAATATTTAATACCCCAAATGATCAAAATGACTCTGACATACTGAGATCAATAAAACAGACGATCCCATGTCTTAAATGCAACCAATAGCATAGGCCAATGAAAAGAGTGGATACACAGATTGTAGGGCTACAATATGTGGAGGAAATTATAGTCCACTAACTTTCCATTGGCACTCACTTATCCAAGGTCCTGGTGACATCCCTGACAAGCAATGGAAACTGAATTTATCCTCTCTGTGCGTCAAAAAAATATCTTGGCACTTGAAGGCTACACCTACAGACAGGTACGACACTTCCATCTTACAGTATATAGGCCTAGGCTACAATACTTGTAGCCATACATGATTTAATGAAAAGTAGTAAACATACACATCTAATAACAGACTAATAAACACAATCAGGCAATAGTTACCGTAAACAACATTGTTTCACATTCTTTAATAACCGACTCATAAACACAATTATGCAATAGGATACAGCTGTCTTCACAGCTTCCCCAGCACTTCACAGCTTCCCCAGCACTTCACAGCTTCTCGGGAAAACGCAACTTATTGTAGCCTTACACAGAGGAAAGAGTAGCGGAGGAAGGAGTTCGCTTCTGCTGCAGTGTTCGTGGTAAAATATCACACGTTGTGGTGGTGCTTCGGGTACAACACAGGTTAATAAGACACTCACCGCTACCGGACGCAGGTAAAATAATTCTATCTCCACCAAAACAGCCAGAAATAAATCAATCTGCCTTCACAAGCTTTGTGGTTATTGCCACTGTGTTTCCAGAACTTAGATGAAGCCATTCTTATAACAGAAACGCACATCTCATTTCCCACCCAGAATAGCTGGACGAGGACAGAATAAAAGCAGAAAGCCATGCGATGAGAGAGAAAGAAAGAAGTAGAAGTAGTTGTATGACTGAAGGGCCTGTAATGACTTCATAATCAGGCCTCGTTAGGGAAGGTGTGTGATTCTGCTACTTCAGGAGATAGTGACCTACATGCCCAAAATAGAGAACTATATTCTGTAGAGGTCACACTTTGTGTGTATTTATTTTTAAAAAGTGCAGGGATAACAGACAGTCAAGGCCCCTGATGTATCTCCTCGCTTCATACAAACACTTAAAGTTTGCACCTGAAAATAATAAAATACATCTATCAGTGACAACGTAAAAAGTGGAGCCCAAAATCAAATAATGCTAGCACTAGTCTCTGCTACTCTCCAGTTTATTTTTTATTTTTATGCCAGCGGCCATGTCCTGAAATACCAACTTACACTGGAGAAAGCAGTCCATTAACGGCTGTCAAAACACTTCATGGACAGACACTCAGAAGAGCGAGAGCGGAGAGGGCGAGAGAGAAAGAGAAAGGCAGAGAGAGACATAGGCAGGGAGAGAGAGGGGGGGTGAGACACAGAGAGCGAGGCAGAGAGAGAGAGAGAGAGAGAGAGAGAGAGAGAGAGAGAGAGCAGAGAGAGAGAGACAGAGAGAGAGAGACAGAGAGAGACAGACAGACAGACAGACAGACAGACAGACAGACAGACAGACAGACAGACAGACAGACAGACAGACAGACAGACGTGAGTGAGTGAGTGAGTGAGTGAGTGAGTGAGTGAGTGAGTGAGTGAGTGAGTGAGTGAGTGAGTGAGCTAAAACACCCCAGAGACGGCCCTTCAAAGTGAGACCGAAACATCAAAGCAGTGAACACAAACCTGTACCTGAGTAGCTTGGGGCAGTTCAGTCACTCACATCACGTGCTGTTTCACCACAGTAGCATTGAAGAGAACTCCCTCAAGGAGGCTAGCTATTCCATGTACACGTTAAAGAAAGTCGCTGTGTCATTCAGAGTAAAATCTACTATAACGCCTATAATATTGCTAATATTTCACATTAAAAAGCCTGTCTACATATCAAATTAGTTTTGAATTGTAATAGCGCCCTTGATATAGTCTAATGAGAAGTTGGAAGAGCCAACTCAACCTGTTTTTATATTTCTAATCAGTCAAACAAATCAGATTGATTGATCCCTTAGAGAGGATAGAGTAATGCGAAGAATCAACCCGTTATTATATTTGGAAGTTAAACAATGTCACAAGCTAGGTTTCAATCCAATTGGCGACAGATTTTCATGCGAATATTCTAAAATCTGCATAAAATATGGACATTTTCTCACCAGTGGTGTGTTTCCACCAAATGGACTTGTTGCAGATAAAAATCAGCGTTTGATGGGTACTGCACACAAAATGTACTTTTTCGCTTAAGTTTTCATGTAACTAATACAAATCGAAAGTTCAATGTGTTTCCATCGTATTTTCAACTCTACCGATAGTTTTGTCACAAAAACTGTTGCGTTAAATAGCAAGTGCCTCCTCTGGTCTTGGCACCGGCACTCTAGCCAACAGCTCGCAGATACAGTAAGGGTAGGCTGTGCAGTTGCCTAGTCTACATGATTAAATTATTATGGATAAGAGCGAGAATATTTGTATTTGTCAAACGGCAGTAAAGCATCGATCATCATGTCACCAGAATAAGACCCTCAATATTTATTGGAAAGCATCAAGCTCATACCGTGTACTTTCACCACCCTGTGAACTTATTTCATCTGTATCCTAATAAACAGCATGGTTTCCCCGAGTCGTAGTGGGAGGACCACACACCATATCACCGCGTGACTCCAAATTTACTTCGATATGAAGTTTATTTTATCAATATTTGCACATAAATGAGTTTTCCGGCATAATACATTTTACAGAAACAAAAAGATCCCACTATGTCGAATGCACAAATGATCTGTCGGCATTTATAAAATTACACCGAAACTTCCTGTCTCCATCACAATTGTCATTATTTTTTTTTAATACGATATGACTTTACTCATGGTTAATATCTTATGAGTTACAATATGTAAAACATATCTTGCCGGTGTAGAGGCATTTTTGCATTTTTAAGCCAATTTCCTGCAATTCTACAATTTTCTCCATGGAGTTGAGTGAAATCTTAGCAATTTGAAAGATAATTTCCTGCAATTCTACACATTTTTCCATGTAGCTGAGACAACATTTTACAGTTTTAAAGCTAATTTCATGCAATTCTACATATTTTCCCATTGAACTGAGAGAAAATGTTGCAGTTTTAAAAGCTAATTTCCTGCAATTCTATGCATTTCCACATTGCTAATACTGTGTTCTTATGCTCAAACATAATAACAGAATCAATAATAATAAATTCAATTCTCCATGTCCAGCTTTTATTTTGGTGATTGTTAGTTCTCAAAGATCATATGATTAAAAGATACCTAGGTATTTTCTACATACTTTACCTGATTTTAGTCATTTAAGTTTACAATGGAAGTGTTCCCCCCTGAATGAATGGTAAATAATGATGAGTGAAAAAGTTAGTATGTCTTGGGGGTATGATAATTGTGTCTATCTAACTCACCATTACAATAGGTTAGCATTTTTTTGGGGGGGGGGTATGATATTTATGCCTCTAACTTTCGTCACTCATCATTATTCGCGATTCATTCAGGATTATATGTAATCATGGTAGCATCCACATGAATGTAGAAGTGTTTAGAAACATTCAATTCTTATTTAGAATAAAAGTGACTCCAAAATGACACAATACATGATTTACCATTCATTTCTATTGGGCACAAAATAATCTCAAACACAACCAAAACAAACAGCAAATGCATCCAACAAATGTGTAGAGTCACAAGCTTGATATAGTCATTGCGTGCTATGAATATGGGACCACTTTGTTTTTTACCTCTTTAATACACATAAGTGAAATTGTCCCCAATACCTTTGGTCTCCTAAAATGGGGGGAACTATGTACAAAAGTGCTGTAATTTCTAAACGGTTCACCCGCTATGGATGAAAATACCCTCAAATTAAAGCTGACAGTCTGCACTTTAACCTCATAATCATTGTATCAAATCCAAATAGCTGGATTACAGAGCTAAAACAACATAAAATGTGTCACTGTCCCAATACTTTTGGAGCTCACGGTAGATTACACTGTTTGGATTTAGGTGGCCCGAAAAAACACATAGGCGGCCCGATCAAGGGGCCCGACAATGGCAGAAAAATCCCTGGAGATGAACCACAAACAAAGTGCCAAAAAGCAGCCTTTCAGCAACCTTTTCATTGAATCAAGATTTATGGGGCATACTAGCGGTGCAGAGCCTGACAAATTCTGAATTGTGCCTCTGTCTGTGGACAAACAGTGAAACCACACACTGAAAACTGCATACTATCAATTAGCTCCACGAGCTACGACCACAATGAGCTACAGTTGAGGCTCACAGTCATTTCCAAGTTTAAGTCAGGCACATGCTTCACTAGAACGAGCAAAGTCCCACACGAAGAAGACAAGCAGCACTTTTGCTGAGTTTATGCGTTTGTTCCTGACAATTATGAATTTGGTTTGTTTAAACACACAACCCCCCACAAACATTCCCTTCCCCCTCCTACCCCATCCTTGCACCCCCCTATCTTCTACCTTGACCCTCCAGCACCATTCAAAAGCACAAAGCACTCTTTGTATACTGTAACACTGCAATTCAAATGCATTGATGCCCACTAGAGACAGACAGATGCTCATCAAAAGTAGTCAACATAGAAATGGAAAGATTGAAAAGTATGATAAAAAATAGAGATAATAAAGAAGTACAACATAAAGAACAAAATAATAATGAAGAACAAGAATAGGAAGCATCAGTTCGTAGCCTGCGCATTCCTAAGAGCACAATTAGGTGTGTAGGTAACTTTTCCACAGAGTAAGAGAAAGAAGGAGTGAGACAAACACTCACCACTATGCAGAACAGAGCACCACATCCAGCGCCAGGAGGAAAAAGATTCCCCTCTCTCCCTCCTCGGATCCACTCCATGTTTCTGAGCTCCCATATGGCGGCCCCCACCCCCACTCCTCGGAAAGAGAGAGAGAGAGAGAGAGAGAGAGAGAGAGAGAGAGAAAGAGAGGGGCGGTAGTCCCGTTGTGTGGATGGGGAGGTGCAGAGGGGGAAATCGGCTTTTGCTCCCTCCGTGCAGCTGTGCAACCCCATCAGTATCTTCACAAATCCAATCCTCTCCACCGTGTGTGTCTGCGGCACAGTGGAAAAAGCCAACGGAAAAAAAGTGATCCCCTTACACACACACACAGCAGCCCAGAGAGAGTGGGAGAGAGAGAGAGGAGGAAAGAAAGAAAACAAGTGTCAGTGAGAAGGCCGTGTCAGCTGGAGAATAATAGCAGGTTTAAGTTTTCGCTGTTTCCTTAAGTTTGTTGAAGAACGAGGCAAGAGCCTCCAGGCAAGGAAACAGCACATAATTCCTGACGGCAGAGACTTCCTTCTCTCTCTCTCTGCTAATAAGCCTGGCTGCGAGCCCCTCCTCAGGGCACTGGAATGTAAAGGCCAGAGTTTCAAGAGGCCCAGTTAGACCTCAGAGTCACTGCACCGTGACCCAGGGATCAGACACAGCCAGCAAGTGTGAGTGAGTGAGTGAGTGAGTGAGTGAGTGAGTGAGTGAGTGAGTGAGTGAGTGAGTGAGTGAGTGAGTGAGTGAGTGAGTGACGTGGGAGGGGGTTGAAGTGTGTGGGGGGGGGGGGCAGTTTTGCCTCATAAGATCACATAACCTGACCTAGAGTCACTTAAAGATAAAGCTCTTTAGTTACTCTCACAGCTGCAGTGGTAAATACTAGTAGCATCACTCACATGGTAATAGCATGGTTACTGCAAGACAGTAATTGTAACATTACTATGATTCTCAATTGAACTTCACTTCCTATTACTAAGATTTGCACAAACTCCTTATGACCATTGCTTTCCATTAAGCAGTTAGTGAGGGAGCATAGATACAACAGAACAGAGTGGTCTGGAGTTTGTAGCCATCTCCACAAAACTAGTTGTTTACTTTACGAACTCCCTGAACTGGGGGAGGGAGGCTCCTCAGTCCTGCCTTTCTTCAGTCTGATCTATCAAAGTCATAAACAAGGCAGAAACACACATGCTTCAAGCCAAGGAGAAATGTGTTGCTGATAGACTAATAACACAGATCACTGGGTATGAAGGAATGACGCAGAGACGCAGGGCTCAGGCTACATCCAAACCTTCTGATGAAAATAAGGGACATTACAAACGGCAGCTTGACTGAGTGCAGCTAACCCCATAGTCTCTGTGCTGTTTGGATGACATGTCAACTGCAAATTAGGGAGAGGAATGATGGCAAACTTTTTTCTCCGTTTGGCCACAACTGCAGTTCAAGTTGGCTGTACGTATGTAGAGTTCTTATATAATATAAATCATACATCTGATTGGCAAATACTTTAATTCCATGCTGCTTAAAAGACAAATAGAGCACCAATATATAAAACTGACAAATTGTAAACAAATAAGTCATGATTTAAAGCAGCAATTCTCAACTGGTAGGTCGCGGATGTCCGTGTAAATGTTATGTTTTATTTATATAAAATAAATACTCCAGTCTGAACTTAAATGGCTAAAAGCAGGTAGAAAGTGAATAAATAATTTAAATCACTGAAGAATTTTTCTTCAAAAATAGCAGCACTATTTAGAGGATTTGGTTTATTTAGTGGTCTCAAACCAGTGTGATTATTAACATTACTCATCAAGAATATGGGATGAATTGAATTATTGACAATGAAAAAAGGTGGGATTCATTTTACTTTGTCATACAGTACCAGTGAAAAGTGAGGACACACCTAATCATTCAAGGGTTTTTCTTTATTTTTACTATTTTCTACGTTGTAGAATAATAGTGAAGACATCAAAACTATGAAATAAAACATATGGAATCACGTAGTAAACAAAAAGTGTTAAACAAATCAAAATAAAATTTTTGATTCTTCAAATTTGCCTTGACAGTTTTGCACACTCTTGGCATTCTCTCAATCAGCTTCACTTGAAATGCATTTCCAACAGTCTTGAAGGATTTCCCGCATACGCTGAGTATTTGTTGGCTGCTTTTCCTTCACTCTGCAGTCCAACTTATCCCAAACCATCTCAATTGGGTTAAGGTCGGGTGATTGTGGAGGCCAGGTCATCTGATGCAGCACTCCTCTGCCCTTCTTGGTCAAATAGCCTTACACAGGCTGGAGGTGTGTTTTGGATCATTGGTCCTGTTGAAAAACAAAATGATAGTGGGACTAAGCGCAAGCCAGTTGGGATGGTGTATCGTTGTAGAATGCTGTGGTAGCCATGCTGGTTAAGTGTACTTTGAATTCTAAATAAATTACTGACAGTGTCACCAGCAAAGCACCCCCACAACACCTCCTCCATGCTTCACGGTGGAAACGACACATGCGGAGATCATCCGTTCACCAACTCTGCGTCTCACAGAGACACGGCGGTTGTAACCAAAAATCTCACATTTGGACTCATCAGACCAAAGGACAGATTTACACAGGGTCTAAAGTCCATTGCTTGAGTTTCTTGGTCGAAGCAAGCCTCTTCGTCTTATTGGTGTCCTTTAGTAGTGGTTTCTTTGCAGCAATTTGACCATGAAGGCCTGATTCAAGCAGTCTCCTCTGAACAGTTGATTTTGAGATGTGTCTGTTACTTGAACTCTGTGAAGCATTTATTTGGGCTGCAATCTGAGGTGCAGTTAACTCTAATGAACTTATCCTCTGCAGCAGAGGTAACTCTGGGTCTTCCTTTCCTGTGGCGGTCCTCATGAGAGCCAGTTTCATCATAGCGCTTGATGGTTGTTGTGACTGCACTTGAAGAAACTTTAAAAAGTTCTTAACATTTTCTGGATTGATTGACCTTCATGTCTTAAAGCAATGATGGACTGTTGTTTCTCTTTGCTTATTTGAGCTGTTCTTGCCATAATATGGACTTGGTATTTTACCAGACAGGGCTATCTTCTGTATACCACCCCTACCTTGTCACAACACAACTGATTGGCTCAAACGCATTAAGGAAAGACATTCCACAAATTAACTTTTGACAAGGCACACCTGTTAATTGAAATGGATTCCAGGTGACTACCTCATGAAGCTGGTTGAGAGAATGTCAAGAGTGTGCAAAGCTGTCATCAAGGCAAAGGGTGGCTCCTTTAAAGAATCTGAAATATAAATTATATATTGATTTGTTTAACACTTTTTTGGTTACTACATGATTCCATGTGTTATTTCATAGTTTTGATGTCTTCACTATTATTCTACAATATAGAACATTTAAAAAAATTAAGAAAAACCCTGGAATGAGTAGGTGTCCAAACTTTACAATTGGTACTGTATATAACGGCTACATTTGCTATGAAAAAGTATTTAAAAAAGTTTTCCAGATTGCAATTTGGCATAAACAACAAAAATTGCGATGTGAATATTGGGTCGCGACTGAGACAACCTGGTTCAATTTGGGTACCGAGGAAAAACCGGTTGAGAAGCTCTGATTTAAAATATATCATGTGCTACAAATAACATGTCCAAAGTTCAATATGTATCATTCATTTTATAACTTTTCCCCTCACAGACAAAAGCTTAAAGTCACTCAACCACAATATAGTTATTTTCAATATTCTCTGCTTTGAATTCTATCACATTTCACGGTGACTATATTCCAGTGCAAATCATCACTCAAGGCAAGGGAGAGACATAATCAAATAGAACACATATTTTGATTTAATAAAAACTTGGGTTGGGAATACATAAGAGTGTGGGCAGAAGCACTAAGGTTCTGTTTGTCTTGTTTGTTGTATGATTATGTGTTAGATGGAGTGAGTCACCATGGCTGCATTTGCACAGGCGACCTGGTTCTGATCTTGTGTCACTAATTGGTCTTTTGACCAGTCAGATCAGATCTTTTGCCAGTGATTGGCCGGGGGATCGGAGTCGAGCTGCCTGTGTAGAGGTAGCCTATTATCACCAGGTTAGATACATAAGTTTGATTTTATAAAATAATTTGATATTATACAGTTGGAAGTCGGAAGTTTACATACACCTTAACCAAATACATTTAAACTCAGTTTTTCACAATTCCTGACATTTCATCCTAGTAAAAAAAAAAAAATCGCTGTCTTAGGTCAGTTAGGATCACCACTTTATTTTAAGAATGTGAAATGTCAGAATAATAGTAGAGAGAATGATTTACTTTAATTCTTTCATCACATTCCCAGTGGGTCAGACGTTTACATACACTCAATTAGTATTTGGTAGCATTGCCTTTAAATTGTTTAACTTGGGTCGAACATTTTGGGTAGCCTTCCACAAGCTTCCCACAATAAGTTTGGTGATTTTTGGCCCATTCCTCCTGACAGAGTTGGTGTAACTGAGGCAGGTTTATAGGCCTTCTTGCTCGCACATGCTTTTTCAGTTCTGCCCACATATTTTCTATGGGATTGAGGTCAGGGCTTTGTGATGTCCTCTCCAATACCTTGACTTTGTTGTCCTTAAGCCATTTTGCCACAACTTTGGAAGTATGCTTGGGGTCATTGTCCATTTGGAAGACCCATTTGCGACCAAGCTTTAACTTCCTGACTGATGTCTTAAGATGTTGCTTCAATATATACACATAATTTTCCTCCCTCATGATGCCATCTATTTTGTGAAGTGCACCAGTCCCTCCTGCAGCAAAGCACCCCCACAACATGATGCTGCCACCCCCGTGCTTCATGGTTTGGATGGTGTTCTTCGGCTTGCAAGCCTCCCCCTTTTTCCTCCAAACATAACAATGGTCATTATGGCCTAACAGTTGTATTTTTGATTCATCAGACCAGAGGACATTTTTCCAAAAGTACGATCTTTGTCCCCATGTGCAGTTGCAAACCGTAGTCTGGTTTTTTTATGGTGGTTTTGGAGCAGTGGCTTCTTCCTTGCTGAGCGGTCTTTCAGGTTATGTTGATATAGGACTTGTTTTACTGTGGATATAGATTATTCTGTACCCGTTTCCTCCAGCATCTTCACAGGGTCCTTTGCTGCTGTTCTAGGATTGATTTGCACTTTTCGCACCAAAGTACGTTCATCTCTAGGAGACCGTACGCGTCTCCTTCCTGAGCGGTATAACGGCTGCGTGGTCCCATGGTGTTTATACTTGCGTACTATTGTTTGTACAGATGAACGTGGTACCTTCAGGCGCTTGGAAATTGCTCCCAAGGTTGAACCAGACTTGTGGAGGTCTACAATTTCTTTCTGAGTCTGATTTCTTTTGATTTTCCCATGATGTCAAGCAAAGACGCACTGAGTTTGAAGGTAGGCCTTGAAATACATCCACAGGTACACCTCCAATTGACTCAAATGATGTCAAATTAGCCTATCAGAAGCTTCTAAAGCCATGACATATTTTCTGGAATTTTCCAAGCTGTTTAAAGGCACAGTCAACTTAGTGTATGTAAACTTCTGACCCACTGGCATTGTGATACAGGGAATTATAAGTTAAATAATCTGTCTGTAAACGATTGTTGGAAAAATGACTTGTGTCATGCACAAAGTAGATGTCCTAACCGACTTGCCAAAACTATAGTTTGTTAACAAGACATTTGTGGAGTGGTTGAAAAAACAAGTTTTAATGACTCCAACCTAAGTGTATGTAAACTTCCGACTTCAACTGTACATTACATGTATTATATTTAGTATTGCATTGTTGTGGTATGATTATTGAACATGGTTTTTGATATCTCATGTGTTTTAGTAATTAATTAAGGCAGCCCCCCGCACCTCTCTGATTCTGAGGGGTTGGGTTAAATGCAGTTGAATACATTAAGTTGGACAACTGACCAGGTATCCCCCCTCTCCCTATCGCCCTAAATTGTTATGACATTGTAATGCCTGTCCAACTACTGCTGTAATCCTGCTATAAGAACTTGTGTGACATTTTGCGTGTGGGAAAATCTAATCAAATACATACAAAAACATTTTTTTAAAGCGTGGGCAGGGAAGACGCCAATCATTGATTTATTTCATGGAGAGCGCATGTGTTTGAAAATGTTTCTTAATGAAGACATTTTGGTTTGGCACAGACACAATTGACATCACTCACGGGGGACAAGTTCTTCAAAACCGTCTCCAAAATATGGTTGACTGTCACATAGATCAGTCAAGTTGTTGATATAAAGAAAGGTTTCTTGAGGACAACCTCATAAATACCTTTAACGCAAGTTAGGATATTCACTCTTCCTGCCAAATGGCTCAGGGGTTATACATAAAACTAGATAGGCCTATGCCAAGGGATTTGGCAGGGGAAACAATGCTCTTAGTGAGTCCCTCTATGATCTAGGGCGGGAGCTAGGAGAGGGAGAATTAAAGGAGTTTTTTTTTTAAACACGCTGAAGGGGCTTGAGATTTATATTTTATACAATTTATAACCCTGTGGTTTGAAATGAATGTTTCTTCATATGTTAAATACATCTCGTTTGCTGGACTGACTTGAAGCAGCAGATCGAGGAACTTTCTGCTGAATATGACAGGCTTTGGATGCATGGTTAATGGCATGCCTGAGGTCTGGAGCAGCCCTCTGCTCTCTGCCTGCAGCCTACCATGACAGGGCCTCTCTATTACACCTTTTATACCAAGACGTTTCCTTTCTATCTTAAAGGTATTCCCTGCAACAAAACCTGTACTTTTATTTCTGCCAACAGACCTGGTCATGATTGCAGTAATATGTTTAAAAGTCCTGGCAAGCCCTTAGTATAAATGTACCCTATCATTTTACTGGCTTTGGCACGAATTAAATCATGAACATTCTATCAAAGATTTGTATATCTAACCCACTGTTCTGTGATTTAACTGTTGTTCTCTGACATCAAACTTGTCCTGGTCATTATGAAAAAGTTTAAACAAAAACGGCAGTCTGCATAAAGCAGCCTGGTCCAAATAGCAACATTACCTGCTTTATTTTCTGCACCAGAAAAACCCATCCGTTTAAAAATGTATGTGGGATATGTACATCTAGCAAGCCAGGCAACTAAAAGCAACTTTCTAGACAATGTTCTGGTTTGTTACTAGCTAGCTTGTTTGTTAGCTAGCTCGGGTCATATTCATGATTGCACGTTGAGTCACAATATTGTTTTGGACGTTCCTTTCAGGACTGACCATACCGCTCGCGTCGCGTGTACGAGCGTTGCAAAATAAATTTACACATATGCTAAAATAGAAGTCAGTTCTATTTGTGATGATGAACGTGGTGCAAGTACTGCCATCTCCTCATTGGTTCATAGAAGCATATAGCCACGTGCCATCTCCTCCTCAGATGAACTGTGATCGGTCGGTCGTGGTAATACACTTTATTATGAAAGTTAGATGCCGGTCGCCATATAAAGTCCGATTCGGTTGACAGTTTTATGTGTGGATTAATTGTTGGAGTAGAGGACCTTGTGCATTTCAGGTAAAATAACAACTCTACGTTTATATCCCAGGGCAAATTAGATAGCAACAGCAAGCTAGTTAAAGAGGACAAATTAGCTAGCAACTGCTAGCTAGCTAAATTGCCATAAATGTTTGCCTTTCGACCTGTCCCCAAATTAATATAATTGGTTCAGAGTTTGTTTTGATACTTCAACCTGCGTGTCGTGATCGCGTTTGGAGCACACGTGCCTCTGTTTTGGGTATGGTGAGCATTCTACTCAATGTTTCCTCATTGGGCGTTGATGAAGATTTGGTTCAAGTGCATTAACTGTGGCTTGAAAACACCCTTACATTTCTAAAGGCAAATAATTTGTAGGAACACTCATCATTTGGATGTTGCCAGATAGACTTTAATTGTTACAGCGTTAGCTAGCTAAGATTGAGGTGAGACTTCCAGATTTTAGCTATCTAACGTTACTGTAATGTTAGCATTGCTAGTTATTTTTGGGGAACTTTGATACTGTAGCTAATGACAACATCGCCATCTGTCTAAAGTAAATTTGACAACATAATGATGGCAAAGTTGTTTCCTACTAAATATGTGTAGACTAGCAATGCCATCGTATTCCCAAGCCCCTATAGTGTAATTTAGACGAAACAGTCATTAGCCCCGGTTTAAAGTCATTAGCCAGCCCCGTTCTACTTTTGAGGATCAATATGGCTGCGGCGTCTGTAGAACGTTCATAACAATGGCAACGACGTGACGGAGGTGCAATCATGAAAAGCAAATTACCAAAACATATCTGACAATGTTTTGAGTTTAACTGTAGCCAACATTTTATTCACCATAACAGGAAAATTAACACATTACAAATTATCTGAAAGTATGGCGAGCTTCTAACTTACTGTTTGTGGATGTGAAGAAATGAAAGCAGTGCATTGCATTCTGTCCTATTTGAGGAATTTACAACTTGATCAACGCTGCTTCAGGTTACCTGACAACGGTTGCAACAACAGGGTCAAAGTTGAATGTTTCTTGCTCGGTCACTGCCTAAGTAATGGCTCTATAAAAGGTGAAATAGGTAAAGAAGGGGCTGTTTGAAAAGGGGATCATATAAACATTGCCCAATTGTTTTTACAGGCAACATACTTTGAATCCTGAGTGAAAGAAGTACAAGTCACTCCCTTTCCCCACTCCTTGTCTCTCTTTGTCTCGGTCAATACTCATGAGGGTGAAAGCTGAGGACATTAGAATCAAATCAAAGTTTATTTGTCACGTGCACCAAATACAAACAGGTGTAGACCTTACAGTGAAATGCTTACTTAAAGGCTCTAACCAACAGTGCAAAAAAGGTATTAGGTGAACAATGGGTTCACCTAACAATAGAAGCAGCACAGACACCAGTGCCCTTGTCTTCAAGGTTTAAACATGCACATCTACAATACCAAACCAAAACTATGGTGCCTAAACCACACATAATTACTGCCAGTAGAACGGTCCTAGTCATTTAAAATATCAGTTTTCAAAGGCAAGTTCAAATACTGCACTGAACAAAAATATAAACTTAAGTGTTGGTCCCATGTTTCATGACCTGAAATAAATACCCATAAAAAGCAAATTTCTCTTACATTTTGTGCACATCCTTGTTAGTGAGCATTTCTCCTTTGCCAAGATAATCCATCCACTTGACTGGTTTTGCATATCAAGAAGATGATTAAACAGCATGCTCAATACACAGGTGCACCTTGTGCTGGAGACTATAAAAGGCCACTAAAATTTGCAGATGTCTCAAGTTGAGGGAGCATGCAATTGGCATGCTGACTGTAGAAATGTCCAACAGAGCTGTTGACAGAACTTAATGTTCATTTCTCTACCATAAGCTGCCTCCAATGTCGTTTTACAGAATTTGGCAGTACGTCCAACCAGCCTCACAACCACAGACCACGTGTAACCACGCTAGCCCAGGACCTCCACATCCGGCTTCGTCACCTGGGTGATTGTCTGAGACCAGCCACCTGGACAGCTGATGAAACTGTGGGTTTGCACAAATCTCGGCACAAACTGTACCGGGATGATGGCAGACAGCGTGTTTGGCATTGTGTGGGTGAGTAGTTTGCTGATGTCAACATTGTGAACAGTGCCCCATGGTGGAGGAGGGGTTATGGTATGGGCAGGCATAAGCTATGGACAACCAACTAGGGCTGTCCAACTAAAAAAAATCTTGGTCGACCAAGAGTTCTGTTCTTTTGACAAAATGATTGGTTGAACTTTTAAAATGTTTTTTTTTTTTTTCCCCAGACTTGCTGCGCTGTGCCATCCCCACGGCTTCCACAAAGGATCAGTCCACTCAGACAGGCGCAAATCAGACAGGTGTCTTCTTTTTTTTTTGCTACTGCTCGACTAAAAGAAGTCTCAGTCGACCAACAGCCTATCGACTGTTTCAAACAATCAACCAATCGACTATATGGGGTCAGCACTACAACGAACACAATTGGATTTTATCGATGGCAATTTGAATGCATAGAGATACCATGATGAGATCATGAGGCCCATTGTCATGCCATTCCTCCGCCACCATCACTGCATGTTTCAGCATGATAATGCACAGCCCCATGTTGCAATGATCTGTACACAATTCCTGGAAGATGAAAATGGCCCAGTTCTTCCACGGCCTGAAAACTCATTGAGCATGTTTGGGATGCTCTGGGTCGGTGTATGACAGCGTTTTCCAGTTTACGTCAATATCCGCCAACTCCGCACAGCCATTGAAGAGGTCTGGGACAATATTCCACAGGCCACAATCAACAGGTTGATCAACACTACGCAAAGGATATGTGTCGCGCTGCATGAGGCAAATCGTGGATACACCAGATAAGGGCTGGTTTTCTGATCCACGCCACTACTTTCTTTTTAAGGTATCTGTGACCAACAGATGTATGTCTGTATTCCCTGGCATGTGAAATCCATAAATTGGGGTCTATCAATTGACTGATTTTCTTAAATGAACTGTAACTCTTTGAAATTGTTGCATGTTGTGTTTCTTTTTTGTTCAGTGTATTTTGTTTAACATTGGCTCAAACTTCAGAGGCTTAACATATTTCTATGAGAAAATAAATTGAAAGGTGTACACAACACAGTTTGACGATACTGATGGACTCCACATTAGACTATCATAAACATAGGAGCCCCTGACAATGAGCATCCTGTTGCAGGCTTATCTGGGGGACAACCTGCTGCCTATCTTTCTACATAGAATGATTGCATGCAGAGCATGAACAGTGTGTAGGCACGCATCCCTGGTAGCACTTTTATACTTTTTATTTTTTCAAGCAAGTTCCCATAGTTCAGAGAGAGAGAGAGCATAACCTCAGAGTACCACTCATTTCCCTCCTTCCTGAAACTGAGAAATAAGGTTGTCACTAAAAGTTCACCAACTATGCTGATACTGAGCCATTGAGAGGATAAAATTAATTCTAAAATGTCAAATGAGGCAAGAAACAACTCAAAACCAGGGAGCGATGAAAAGGTACAACAGACGGTTATCGGTGTCGTGATAGAGCAAGAGACAGAACAGACACAGTGCAGACCACTGCTTTGAAGAACGGTAATGCTGATTTCCCCGATCAACAGGATAACTAACACACACAGAGTGTAATCTACGTGAGCAAGGCAATATGCTGAACATAATTAATTACCGCAAGATGTAAATGAGCTTCTTCCCCAGTAGTCAGTGAATGGCTGGGATGGACGCGGCGCAGCGTGTATGGTTGAAGCAGGGTGCCGGCCCGTGTAGCTAGATTGGTTGCCACCAGACTCCCAGTAACGTGGAAGATATAGACAGTGCCGCCTCGCTTCTTGTTTGTCCACTGATGGGAGTCTTGTTTAGCCCAGCTGCGTCTCCATGGAAGTGGCACCTTGAGAGGCTCCACCACCCCCCCACCCCTCCCAATCCCCCGTTTGCCCATGCAGCTTCCCAGCACACCCTGGTGTGAGGCAGTGTTTGTCAAGATACACCAGCCCCTGGCACAAAGCCCAGACGGCATTTTTCCCCCGTGCAACTTTTATCCAACGTAAAACAGAAGCCAACAAGGACAGGGCTCTTAGAAAGCATCATTAGGCACTAAGTGAACAGACAGCAATTTGAGCCCCCCCCCCCTCCTAGTCTTTTTTTGTGGGGGGGTTCTTTTCTCAAGCTTTATACCGACCAAAGGTGTCCGTTGATTGATATTCAGCTCACGGAAGAAAAAGACGTCCGTGAACAAAAAAGGGAACATATCGGTGCTGAATGGTTTTGAAAAGAATGTCCTCTGCTGCTTTCTATTTATACAATCTCTGCAGATTGCCAGCAGCGTGAACCCAGAGTTGTCAATATTTTATTAGCCTTTTGCTCATACAAAAGAGGCCACCACAATTGGTCCTGCTAAGGGCTGAATTAATACATCTCTTTCTTTGCTAACTTTTTAGGTAAGATGGAGGGTGACTCATGCACAAATATATGCAATAATAAAAAACTATTTTGAATCCTTGTTGAGCGGTTCAGTTTTTTGGGAACTTCAGTATATGAAGAAGTATCACATTTTCAGACAGACAATAGAATAGAACACCTAAACTGTTTTTTCCTGTAATCTATCAACAACATGAACCATCTTCCTCTGTATCCTCCGTTCTCGGGCCAATCAGTGCTTGGCTCACTGCGGCAGGGAGCAGCACAATAGGTAGGTTAGGCGGCAGCCATGATGCAGCCTGTCTGGTGGCCAATGTTTTGGAGCAGGTGGACGACAGACCAGGGCTTATTACTGCTCATTTACTCAAACAGGAAGTGGTCATTAAAGGCCCAATGCAGCCATGTTTATATTCTGGGTAAAAATGAAGTACCTTACTGTAATACATGTCTATTAGAATGGGCAAAAATAGTGTTTTATCAAAAAACTTTCTCAAGCAAGATTTTTGCTAGGACTGTCTAGTAGTGGTCTGAGTGGGGAAGGGAAAATGGAAAACTAGCAGTTATTGGCAGAGAGGTTTGGAACTCTTATTGGTCTATTAATCAATTTACCGCATGGTGACGTCGCCATGGAAAGCCAAAACTCCCCTCTGTGCAAACCTGCTGATTAGAAGGTCCTGTGTAGAACTATCAGGAAATAACACTGATCAAATTTGATCACACTTTTACAGTGTTAGTTTCATCAGCCTTTGTACAATTTGATATAAAACAAAGGTAAAACATCATTTTGACTACACTGGGCCTTTAAACCATAGCTGCCAAGTAGGGCCGGGACGATGCCAGTATCGCAATACTCTCGTGGCAAGGAAAGAAAACACAAAGTGGATTTAACTTCATTAGGAAAACAGCCCTAATGTTGGACAAAAACAACATTATGTTGTCATCCAGTCACATTAATGTATTTAGTTTCCAAGCTACAGTACACAATACTTTACATACAGCAGGTTTGCTAAAGGACCAAAGAATTTGGTCTGCTTCGTGTTTTCTTTTTTTCCATGGAAAAAATATTGCGATACTGCCAAGTCTCTGTCTGTCTGACGGAGGGTCCTGTTTCATTGCATCAGATGAATTACAATGTGAACGTATTCACTCTGGAAAATAAACAGAAAAACAAGTGGCAGCCAGGAAGCATGCACCACCCTCCTCCCACACAGTAGGTATTATTATTCAAAAACTCAGCCAGTAATACAAACCAAACATGTAAATGATAACAAAACCCTCAACAACAGGAAGTGTTCCAGGAAGTGTGGTTAATCCCAGACCCCATAAATGCGATACACAATCACTAGCGGCAACAGTGCAAAAATGATTTACATTTACATTTAAGTCATTTAGCAGACGCTCTTATCCAGAGCGACTTACAAATTGGTGCATTCCCCTTATGATATCCAGTGGAACAACCACTTTACAATAGTGCATCTAAATCTTTTAAGGGGGGGGTAGAAGGATTACTTTATCCTATCCTAGGTATTCCTTAAAGAGGTGGGGTTTCAGGTGTCTCCGGAAGGTGGTGATTGACTCCGCTGTCCTGGCGTCGTGAGGGAGCTTGTTCCACCATTGGGGTGTCAGAGCAGCGAACAGTTTTTTAATGATCTCTATATAAAACAGAGTAATAATAATGTCAATGTTTAACCACACACATAAAAGCACAACTGAATTGAGATCAAAGTAATTCAACAAAAAATGAATATTTTTCACTGAAATTATCACTAAATTCACAAAAGGAAAAATGTTTAACCAGCCATTTAGGCTGTTCTCAGAGCAGATAAAATCCCTTTCTGAGGTGGTTACTTACATACGCTCCTAGTGTAGACAAAAGCCAATCACAAGATAATTCTAAGGGTAACATGAGTGCTTGGATGGGAGTAGCCTATAGATCCAATAAATATTCTGAGTATCAAGACAAGAATGTGTGTGATGCACGCTGAAATAAGATGATTACATCATTATGTCCCTCAACAAATATTAATGGCCTTGTGAATGCACGCGCACACACACGCACACAATAACCCCTGGTAGGTTATTGTTTGAGAGCAGAGGGTAAAAGAACAGACCGACAGCTTGCATCTCCACCTCATATCAGTATTGGGTCTTATGACAACGGTCGCTGCAAGTCAGAGCCAGAGCAGTAGCTCATTGATTCTGAGACAGATGCCATCCACATCGGCTAGGGGATGGAACAGCGTGTCAGGTGTCACAGGACGTCTAGACGATCAGAACAATAGAAGCATTGCCATGGAAACTGCTCTCTTATCAGCGGAGTGTGGCGGTCAACAATGGGAGAGAAGTCATTTAACAGATACATTCTGTCTGGCCCTTTGAAAGCCAGACCAATTTTAAAGAAAGCGCCCAGAAGGGATTAAAAGGGAATAATTCACTGAATGGAATGATGGATGCTTTCGTTAACCTAATCGAGTTTAAGCAAGGTTACCCTTTCAGGATTATTTATGTTTTAAGTTTAATTTAAGAAAAAGAAAAATGCGACTTTGTAAGCTTGGCCCTACCTCATGGAGTTGTCATTACAGTAGCCTAGACCTAATTGTTGCCAAAATGTGCTTTTTGGTGTTCATTTAAGGTTAGGCATAAGGTTAGCAGTGTGGTTACTGTTAGGTTTAAAATCACATTTTAAGAAGAGACATTGTAGAAATAGGTGGACTTTAGACTTTGTAGCTGTGGCAACTAGTGACGACCCTAATTGTAAAACCTTAACATGGTTCAATATATTTTATACATTACATTTACATTTAAGTCATTTAGCAGACGCTCTTATCCAGAGCGACTTACAAATTGGTGCATTCACCTTATGATATCCAGTGGAACAACCACTTTACAATAGTGCATCTAAATATTTTAAGGGGGGGGGGGGAGTTAGAAGGATTACTTTATCCTATCCTAGGTATTGCTTAAAGAGGTGGGGTTTCAGGTGTCTCCGGAAGGTGGTGATTGACTCCGCTGTCCTGGCGTCGTGAGGGAGCTTGTTCCACCATTGGGGTGCCAGAGCAGCGAACAGTTTTGACTGGGCTGAGCGGGAACTGTGCTTCCTCAGAGGTATATTATACCTAATATAGATCAGCTTGATAGGTAGGAAATCACATATTTAGTCCTTCAAAACTTCAAATATCAAAGCACTTCTACAAAAAAAGACATGACTTGAGAGATATGGCAGCGCAGCTTGCCCAGAGGCCACAATTACTAGGCCTAGCTAGCCAGGATATTGGTTACCTTGGTTAGCCTGGGCTTGGTTTCCTAAAAGCATCATAGCACTACGATCATCATTAGTCCATTTAGTTTTAACGGAATTAAGATGATCTTAGTGCTACAATGCCTTTGAGAAAGCCAGCCCTGGTATTATCAGCGCTCTGTTTAGAAACACCTGAGATATGTAGCCTATTTCTTCCCGAAATGTTATTGAGTCAAAACATTTTGCCACCAATTCAAACCAGGTCTAAAGTAAACTGGCCATAAAAAAAAGTATGTTGTGTGCAGCCAGTGCTGTTTACCTTTCTCACGACTGTGCTCATGGTTTCAGCTCGTGCCATCTCATCTTCTCCACGTGTTACCACACCTGCACACCAACAACTACACTGCTCAAAAAAATAAAGGGAACACTTAAACAACACAATGTAACTCCAAGTCAATTACACTTCTGTGAAATCAAACTGTCCACTTAGGAAGCAACACTGATTGACAATAAATTTCACATGCTGTTGTGCAAATGGAATAGACAACAGGTGGAAATTATAGGCAATTAGCAAGACACCCCCAATAAAGAAGTGGTTCTGCAGGTGGGGACCACAAACCACTTCTCAGTTCCTATGCTTCCTGGCTGATGTTTTGGTCACTTTTGAATGCTGGCGGTGCTTTCACTCTAGTGGTAGCATGAGAACCCACACAAGTGGCTCAGGTAGTGCAGCTCATCCAGGATGGCACATCAATGTGAGCTGTGGCAAGAAGGTTTGCTGTGTCTGTCAGCGTAGTGTCCAGAGCATGGAGGCGCTACCAGGAGACAGGCCAGTACATCAGGAGATGTGGAGGAGGCCGTAGGAGGGCAACAACCCAGCAGCAGGACCGCTACCTCCGCCTTTGTGCAAGGAGGAGCAGGAGAAGCACTGCCAGAGCCCTGCAAAATGACCTCCAGCAGGCCACAAATGTGCATGTGTCTGCTCAAACGGTCAGAAACAGACTCCATGAGGGTGGTATGAGGGCCCGACGTCCACAGGTGGGGGTTGTGCTTACAGCCCAACACCGTGCAGGACGTTTGGCATTTGCCAGAGAACACCAAGATTGGCAAATTCGCCACTGGCGCCCTGTGCTCTTCACAGATGAAAGCAGGTTCACACTGAGCAGGTGACAGAGTCTGGAGACGCCGTGGAGAACGTTCTGCTGCCTGCAACATCCTCCAGCATGACCGGTTTGGCGGTGGGTCAGTCATGGTGTGGGGTGGCATTTCTTTGGGGGGCCGCACAGCCCTCCATGTGCTCACCAGAGGTAGCCTGACTGCCATTAGGTACCGAGATGAGATCCTCAGACCCCTTGTGAGACCATATGCTGGTGCGGTTGGCCCTGGGTTCCTCCTAATGCAAGACAATGCTAGACCTCGTGGCTGGAGTGTGTCAGCAGTTCCTGCAAGAGGAAGGCATTGATGCTATGGACTGGCCTGCCCGTTCCCCAGACCTGAATCCAATTGAGCACATCTGGGACATCATGTCTCGCTCCATCCACCAACGCCACGTTGCACCACAGACTGTCCAGGAGTTGGCGGATGCTTTAGTCCAGGTCTGGGAGGAGATCCCTCAGGAGACCATCCGCCACCTCATCAGGAGCATGCCCAGGCATTGTAGGGAGGTCATACAGGCACGTGGAGGCCACACACACTACTGAGCCTCCTTTTGACTTGTTTTAAGGACATTACATCAAAGTTGGATCAGACTGTAGTGTGGTTTTCCACTTTAATTTTGAGTGTGACTCCAAATCCAGACCTCCATGGGTTGATAAATTGGATTTCCATTGATTATTTTTGTGTGATTTTGTTGTCAGCACTATTCAACTATGTAAAGAAAAAAGTATTTAATAAGATTATTTCTTTCATTCAGATCTAGGATGTGTTGTTTAAGTGTTCCCTTTATTTTTTTGAGCAGTATATTTTTCATACACGAGCCTTTTTTAATTAGAAAATATTTTGAGTAGTCTCATAATTATTGTTTAAACTATAGTTAAAGCTGTCGACTTAATGCGATCTTACAGTGACCAATGGTCAGGAGAACATCACTCATCACTGTTTTAAACTCGGCTGTTCAGTACATTGTAGCCATGAGGTGATCTGAAACCCCCGCCAAAGAAATCAGTATCATATACAGTACCATAGCTTTGGGACACAAAATTGAGAGATACAGACTCCCAATGTTGTGTCCCGAAACTAACAGTACCACTGCTGCTAGCTTGACATTTGTGATTTCTAAAGTTTGAGTCACATTACCTTCCGAATTATTTTGTCAGACAGGCAGTGCTTGACTTGGACTGAAATAGGTGCCGGTATTTTTTTGTGCGGTTTACATTGAGGTGCAGAAGCTCCACAATACTTATGAGCTAATATTCTATAAGACGAACAGGAGCTTAAGCAGTAGAACATTTTAGTTGTTGGTACTCAGCTCCGGCCCAAGTCAAGCACTGCAGATAGGTATTTTAAGCAGACGATGTT
Source organism: Salmo salar (assembly GCF_965601325.2). Taxonomy (NCBI): domain Eukaryota; kingdom Metazoa; phylum Chordata; class Actinopteri; order Salmoniformes; family Salmonidae; genus Salmo; species Salmo salar. The sequence goes on along the minus strand of NC_138294.1, from coordinate 59,703,457 downwards.
CTTCATGATTAGCCCACAAACGAAGGATTTATTTTCCCTATCACCCGGAAACTTCACTCAATTGCATCCTTTAAAAAAAAAAATCTAAAGATCAACAAAGGGTGCGTTCGTAAAAAGAGAGCAGAATAACTGATGAATTGATTAAAGCTCAACACCAGTTGAATATGGCCGGTGTCAGTAAACGTCGACATAAAATGCGTAATTAAATTGTTGCCATCAGCAGTTAGTCACCAACGCTCTAACATGGAAACAGCCTAACCAGCTCTGCTAGGTGGAGTAACATCGTCAGAGTGAGGTGTTCTCTTATTTGTATCTGGAAGTAGCAAGCTAGTCAACATTAGCCACTTAGCTTGGGTGCTTGACTGCTATTGTGAGGTCAGAACACTCGGATCAACCCTACTCCTCGGCCAGAGCGTCCAGTGTGCGCTCTGAACGCTCCGAGAGCGAAAAGAGTGTGCTCTGAAATCGGAGTAACTAGCCAGAGCGAATTTACTAACGCACCCTTTATTACGACAACTTATTAAAACAAATTATGGAAACATTTTGAGGCACGCAGGGCACGTGATGTCACCGTAGAACTATAAAGCTCCACTTCATATGTAATTCTAAATGTCTGCTGCTTACAAAATCTATAATAATAATACTTTTTCTTTGTTGCACAATGATTGTCCACACTTTCAAGAATGCCTGAATTGCTTCACCATGCTTTCTTTTCTGTCAAGTTTCACCATCCAATTATTTCAGGTCTACAGGAGTGCAAGTTTCAACATGGCATGGACCATGACGATATATTGGCACATGAGAACGATTAGAATATGGCAAATGAGTCATTTTACCATGACATTGTTGAATACTCGTTTCTGACTGGCTTGAAGGGCATTTTAGAGTGTGCATTATTAAAGCAATAAGGTCAAGGGGGTGTTGTATATTGTCAGTATACCACGGCTAAGGGCTGTTCTTAGGCCTGTTCTTAGCACAATGGAACGCCCTTCGCAGTGGTATATTGGTCATATACCACAAACCCCTAAGGTGCCTTATTGCTATTATAAACTGGTTATACACATAATTAGAGCAGTAAAAATAATGTTTGTCATACCGTGGTATATGTCTCATCTACCACGGCTTTCAGCCAATCAGCATTCAGAGTTTGAACCACCCAGTTCATAATCCACAAATTACCACCTGCTAAACCTAATGTTGAAATGCTTATTTACTCTGTTCCATTTCACTGCGCAATCCAGTCTCATCAACCCTGCCAGGCAATTTATAAACTCGATCTCCACTATAAAAAGCATCTAGACATTATCTCCCATTTCTTTGACTAGCATTTGGTTTTCAACAGGGAGATTTGTATAAACCTTGCTGTCTGTCTCTCCAACATTTGCAACATTGAAATTCGATCTCCAGCTGTCCCATTGTAATAAAGCATCAGCAGTCAGGCCCAGACACAGGCAGGCAGCTGTTCTCAGCCTGTCGAAATCATGAATCAGCTGACATAATTTGTAAGGATATATACAATGAAACGTCAATAGAAAACAGGTTTAAAAAAAGGAAACAAAATGCAGATGCGGTCTTTCCAGCTTCAGTTTGAAGTGATTGTGTTAGCTGTGTTGTTGGCTAGCTCATCTGAACAATAGTCAGGATCAGAGAGCACCTTTAGTTTATGGATGTATCCAAATAAATGTCACTAGAAAACAGCTTAAACAAACGCAAATGCAGTTACTTTGCTGTTATTCTGTCTGCACTGTTTGAAGTGACTAAGTAGCCATAGTTGGCTACCTAGCAAGCAAGGGTTAAGAATGTTGCCAGCCAGTATGGCAATGGAACATCATTATATCAATCATTATTATAATTCAATGGCTATAGTTCATTCTTACATCTAACTAGCAAGTCTATTTGTTTGGTTACCAAGGTAACTACTATAGCTATCTAGTCAACTACTTCAGTGAATGTTGAACACATTCTAGCGGCAAATGAGTTAAAATATAGCCATGGTATAATTAAGCAATAAGGCCTGAGGGGGTGTGGTATATGGCTAATATACCAAGGCTATTCCGTGGCATATTGGCCATATGTCAATAAGTGTTTTGTCATACGGTCTGATATACCATGGCTTTCAGCCAATGAGCATTCAGGGTTTGAAGCACCCAGTTTATAATTCCTAGTGCGTCGTGGTACACACCTTCCATGTCTTCATTATTTTCCATAGAACGCATAGCCCCTCATTGATTATCCCTTACCTAGTCGTGCTGACTTTCACAGGCTACCTGAGATATGAAACAGTTGGTGGGAGGGCATACAGGCTGTCGCTAATTTAATAATGCACAACTTGCCAAATGGGAAATGTAAAACGCTTCAATCAATGGAAACACACCCTAGCAGGCAATTTTGCAAACTTTCTAAATGTCAAGAAGGGAAAAAAAAAATCACTGGACAAGTTAATGGAAACATAACTACTGACAAGAAGCTACAATGTGGGGAATCGTAGGTGGCTTGTTTCAGCAAGTTTGAGCTTGTTCTTGATACCAGCTAGCTAACCAACAACTGTACGATGTATTTGAAAAACAAGTGCCCGTTTTGCAAATGTATTTATGTTTTCAATAAACATTGAGACAAAATATTGTTTACATGTTGTCAACTATTTAAGCCAATCCTGTCTGTTTTGCCCCATTGTTCCCCACGCTTTGGTTTTGTTGCTAAATGAAAGACCCCCCGTCTAAAAGGCAGTTTCTGATGTGTGCAAGTCATGATCCGAGGAACCAAAACACAATGGCTGACAAAACATGAAGTGCATCCAAAAACAAACTCAGAGATGCACATGATTGCATTATGTCACTTCAGGAATAATGGAGGACATTGTGGTGTTTAGTGTTAGTGCAGAAATAAAGACATGGGACATCAGACAAAGGAAATACGTATTTGGCCTAAAAGGGCCATAAATAAAATGGTATTCTCGATTTATTAACAAGCCACAGAGTGTCCATGGATGTCTACCACAGCACTCAAAACTTCTCATTTTGGTGCAGTCCCCAGACCCACTTGAGATACCTGAAGCCACAGATAAATCTCAAGTTTCTACTTTCGTCGCTTTAGAAAAAAACTAAAAAAACAATATGATAATACTGTACCAAACTAATGGCAGAGCAGCTGGGAGAAGGGGAAAAGGGATGTTTAAGAAAGGGCCGGGGGACAACAAAAAACAGCTACAAAAAAAAAACTGCCTCAACCTCATTTAACAAAGCTTGGAGCAGCATGCGCTGGCTTTCAATCACTGCAAGATCGACATTTTCACTACTTTTTCCAACTGTCCGTTCATTCATACATTTTTCTGTTGCGTTTTGCTTAAAAAATATAATTGAAATTATTATTATAATGTTAAAACCTTTAGCAGCAAAAGAGAAACAGAGGAATAACAGCTAGCGACCCCTGGTTTATAAGGAAGGCATGGGTTAAAAGAGGTCCATGAGTGAGTGCCCGGGGGGCCGTGAGGCTGCTGCTCCCTCAGCTCATCTCCCGTCTGCAGGCACCCGGCTCAGGGAGGCCATGACACGGCCGTAGCGCTCAACCAGCTCTAGGGTGGAGTAGGTGGGCAGCTTCGGAGGGTCGTGGAAGCTTTTGATCTCTGTCGAGCAGTCGAGTAACTTGGGGAGGAAGTCCGTCAGCTTCTCCTGAAGGTTGGCTGCAGCAGGAGGGGGAGAACAATGACAGAGAAAAAGAAAGAATGATTATTTCAATGTCCTTGCTTGCGTCACTCTCCAGAGTCACATCCAGTTACCAAACAGAAATCATAAGCTAAATATTTTCACTGTGATAGCACAAGCTCTTGGTAAGCATGCTCGTCTAGTAAAACACAGACTGAGTAAATAAGATGAAAGGGGCCCTAGTTGGCTGTTGATCAAAGAAGATACTGCTGGGTCAGTTTTATGAATCCAATCTAACTTTTTCCTGGACTAGAGGCTAAGACTCCACTGAACCACTTTCTCTAAACGAACAATTTGGGTAAAATTCTGCCAACACAAAGTGGGTATATCCCTGGTTGTTATGGCTAGGCTGGTCTGGCTGCTAATATCAACTCATTTGACCATGTCCCTGACCACACTTCATGTGCCTTCCAAATTAAACTAGAGCAGAATAACAACCAAACATTCAGTAGATCTCCAGTACCACACATCTATACCCCCTGGCCTCTATGCTCTTGTACCCCTTTCACACTATTGTGCCAAACCAAACCATACTGTGCTGCCTCGGATATGTAATTTTCGCATTGCAGCATGATTCAAGCAACTACAAAGGCTGCCTAACCAGGACAGCGCAGTACAGCTTGGCTCAGTAGTGTGAAAATGCTCTTAGTTCCTTCTGTCATTGGACTTTTATGGACTTGGGAGATTAGCCCCTTAAGCGTGTAATATGGGCTAAAAGAGATACAAACAAGGGCTGCCCCCCCCCAAAAAAAAATCTGGGTCGACCTAGAGTTGTCAGTTCTTTTGACCAATCCATGAAATGTTAAAACGTGTGTTTTTCCATATAAACTCAGAAAAAAAGAAACGTCCTCTCACTGTCAACTGCGATCATTTTCAGCAAACTTAACATGTGTAAATATTTGTATGAACATAACAAGATTCAACAACTGAGGCATAACCTGAACAAGTTCCACAGACATGTGACTAACAGAAATTGAATAATGTGTCCCTGAACAAAGGGGGGGGGGGGGGGGGTCAAAATCAAAAGTAACAGTCAGTATCTGGTGTGGCCACCAGCTGCATTAAGTACTGCCGTGCAACTCCTCCTCAAGGACTACACCAGATTTGCCAGTTCTTGCTGTGAGATGTTACCCCACTCTTCCACCAAGGCACCTGCAAGTTCCCGGACATTTCTGGGGGGGAATGGCCCTAGCCCTCACCCTCCGATTCAACAGGTCCCAGACGTGCTCAATGGGATTGAGATCTGGGCTCTTCGCTGGCCATGGCAGAACACTGACATTCCTGTCTTGCAAGAAATCACGCACAGAACAAGCAGTATGGCTGGTGGCATTGTAATGCTGGAGGGTCATGTCGGGATGAGCCTGCAGGAAGGGTACCACTAGGGAGGAGGATGTCTTCCTGTACCTGTCCCGCAGGTGTGATGTTCGGACGTACTGATCCTGTGCGGGTGTTGTTACATGTGGTCTTCCACTGCGAGGACGATCAGCTGTCTGTCCTGTCTCCCTGTAGCGCTGTCTTATGCGTCTCACAGTACGGACATTGCAATTTATTTCCCTGGCCACATCTGCAGTCCTCATGCCTCCTTGCAGCATGCCTAAGGCACGTTCACGCAGATGAGCAGGGACCTTGGGCATCTTTCTTTTGGTCTTTTTCAGAGTCAGCAGAAAGGCCTCTTTGGTGTCCTAAGTTTTCATAACTGTGACCTTAATTGCCTACCACCTGTAAGCTGTTAAGCGTTTTAACGACCATTCCACAGGTGCATGTTCATTAATTGTTTATGGTTCATTTATGGAACAAGCATGGGAAAGTGTTCAAACCCTTAACAATGAAGATCTGTGGATTTATTTGGATTTTTACGAATTATCTTTGAAAGACAGGGTCCTGAGAAAGGGACGTTACTTTTTTTGCTGAGATGTGTATGTATGTATGTATGTATGTATGTAGCGTACACACACACACACACACACACACACACACACACACCCCCCCCCCCCCCCCCCCCCGTTGAAGTCGGAAGGTTACATGCACTTAGGTTGGAGTCATTAAAACTAGTTTTTCAACCACTTGTTAACCTCTTTGGGCTGGGGGGCAGTATTTTCACGTTCGGATGAAAAGCGTGCCCAGAGTAAACTGCCTGCTACTCAGGCCCAGAAGCTAGAATATGCATGTAATTAGTAGATTTGGATAGAAAACACTCTAAAGTTTCCAAAACTGTTAAAATAATGTCTGTGAGTATAACAGAACTCATATGGCAGGCGAAAACCTGAGAAAAATCCAACCAGGAAGTGGGAAATCTGAGGTTTGTAGTTTTAAGTGATTGCCTATCCAATATACAGTGTAAATTTGGTCAGATTGCACTTCCCAAGGCTTCCACTAGATGTCAACAGTCTTTAGAAGTTGTTTCAGGCTTCTATTGTGAAAGGGGAGCGAATAAGAGCACTCTAAGCAGATGGCCCAGGTAAAAGCCTTTAGTTTAGTTACACGCGGCCATGAGCTCCGTTCCCTTTCATTTCTAAAGACAAAGGAATTGTCCTGTTGGAATATTATTGAAGATTTATGATAAAAATATCCTAAAGATTGATTCTATACATCGTTTGACATGTTTCTACAAACTGTAATGGAACTTTTTTGACTTTTCGTCTAGACTTAGCGCCCGCACCTTGTGCATTTGGAATAGTGAACTAAACGCACGAACAAAAAGGAGGTATTTGGACATAAAGATTAACTTTATCGAACAAAACAAACATTTATTGTGGAACTGGGATTCCTGGGAGTGCATTCCGATGAAGATCATCAAAGGTAAGTGAATATTTATAACACTATTTCTGACTTTTGTTGACTCCACAACATGGCGGGTATCTGTATGGCTTGTTTTGGTGGCTGAGCGCTGTACTCAGATTATCGCATGGTGTGCTATCACCGTAAAGCTTTTTTGAAATCTGACACAGCGGTTGCATTAAGGAGAAGTTTATCTATAATCCTATGCATAACACTTGTATCTTTCATCAAAGTTTATGATGAGTATATCTGTAAATTGATGTGGCTCTCTGCAAAATCACAGGATGTTTTGTAGGCAAAACATTACTGAACATAATGCGCCAATGTAAACAGATTTTTGGATATAAATATGAACTTTATCGAACAAAACATACATGTATTGTGTAACATGAAGTCCTATGAGTGCCACCTGATGAAGATCATCAAAGGTTAGTGATTAATTTTATCTCCATTTCTGCTTTTTGTGACTCCTCTCTTTGGCTGGAAAATGGCTGTGTTTTTTTGTGACTAGGCGCTGATCTAACATAATCGTATGGTATGCTTTCGCCGTAGAGCCTTTTTGAAATCAGACACTGTGGCTGGATTAACAAGAAGTTTATCTTTAAAATGGTGTATAATACTTGTATGTTTGAGGAATTGTAATTATGAGATTTCTGTTGTTTTGAATTTGTCGCCCTGCATTTTCACTGGCTGTTGTAGCGTCCCACATATCCCAGAAAGGTTTTCAACAAACTATAGTTTTGGCAAGTCGGTAAGGACATCTACTTTGTGCATGACAAGCAATTTTTCCAACATTTGTTTACAGATTATTTCACTTAGAATTCACTGTATCACAATTCCAGTGGGTCAGAGGTTTACATACACTAAGTTGACTGTGCCTTTAAACAGCTTGGAAAATTCCAGAAAATTATGTCATGGCTTTAGAAGCTTCTGATAGGCTAATTGACATCATTTGAGTCAATTGGAGGTGTACCTGTGGATGTATTTCAAGGCCTACCTTCAAACTCAGTGCTTATTTGCTTGACATCATGGGAAAATCAAAAGAAATCAGCCAAGACCCAAGAAAAAAATGTTGGTTCATCCTTGGGAGTGATTTCTAAATGCCTGAAGGTACCACGTTATTCTGTACAAACAATATTATACAAGTATAAACACCATGGGACCATGCAGCCGTCATACCGCTCAGGACGGAGACGCGTTGTGTCTCCTAGAGATGAACGCATTTTGGTGCGAAAAGTGCAAATCAATCCCAGAACAGGACCTTGTGAAGATGCTGGAGGAAACAGGTACAAAAGTATCTATATCCACACTAAAACAATTCCTATATTGACGTAACCTGAAAGGCCGCTCAGCAAGGAAGAAACAACTGCTCCAAAACCACCGTAAAAAAGCCAGACTACGGTTTGCAACTGCACATGGGGACAAAGAGCCTACTTTTTGGAGAAATGTTCTCTGGTCTGATGAAACAAAAATAGAACTGTTTTGTCATAATGACCATCGTTATGTTTGGAGGAAAAAGGGGGAGGCTTGCAAGCCGAAGAACACCATCCCAACCGTGAGGCATCATGTTGTGGGGGTGCTTTGCTGCAGGAGGGACTGTTGCACTTCACAAAATAGATGGCATCATGAGGAATGAAAATTATGTGGATATATAGAAGCAACATCTCAAGACATCAGTCAGGAAGTTAAAGCTTGGTCACAAATGGGTCTTCCAAATGGACAATGACTCTAAGCATACTTCCAAAGTTTCTATGGGAGGGCTTTGACCTCAATCCCATAGAAAATTTGTGGGTAGAACTAAAAAAGCGTGTGCGAGCAAGGAGGCCTATAAACCTGACTCAGTTACACCAGCTCTGTCAGGAGGAATGGGCCAAAATTCACCCAACTTATTGTGGGAAGCTTGTGGAAGGCTACCCGAAACGTTTGACCCAAGTTAAAAAAATGTAAAGGCAATGCTACCAAATAGTAATTGAGTGTATGTAAACTTCTGACCCACTGGGAATGTGATGAAAGAAATAAAAGCTGAAATTAATCACTCTACTATTATTCTGACATTTCACATTCTTAAAATAAAGTGGTGATCCTAACTGACCTAACGCAGGGAATTTTAACTAGGATTAAATGTCAGGAATTGTGAAAAACTGAGTTTAAATGTATTTGGCTAAGGTGTATGTAAACTTCTGACTTCAACTGTACATACATACCTTATGTGTTTGAATAAAATCAACTATATGTAGGCTACTGAGCTTGTCTGATGCTTTAAGAGACACAAATTACTTGAGTGAGCCAGAGATCCAGAAAGCCTAACCAGAAGCAAAAAAAAATCCTGTTCCTGACCCTCTTCCTCCCGCTACTGCTGGCCTTCGCACATTCTGCTGTTACGCTCCTAATACTGTAGGTACACCAGGGGTCGGCAACCTTTTCCATTTGGAGTGCCAATTTATCTTACCATTTCTACCAATCTGCATGCCAGTTATGATATTTATATGCACATTTTCGTGGAATAGTTTCATTGAATTTATAATGAAGGCTTCGTATCTTCGTATGGATGTATAACAGACTTTGTTTGTTTATTTGCCGTTTGAGGTGAAGAAAAAAGTACTTTCAGAAGTTCCACAGTGGTGGTGAGTTAAGACAATCAGAAATATTATCAAATCTCCAAATGGGCACATTTATAGGCCTACATTTGTATAGGCCTACTATGTATAATCAGGTGCGTATCCTTACTCAACATTGACAGGAGCACCACAAACAAACGACAATTAATAAATTGACTTTTACATTTGAGATTCTTCAAAGTAGCCACCCTTTGCCTTGATGGTAGCTTTGGGTCATTGTCCTGTTGAAAAACAAATGATTGCGTTTAGTGGGACTATCATTTGTTCTTCAACAGGACAATGACCCAACACACCTCCAGGCTGTGTAAGGGCTATTTGACCAAGGAGAGTGATGGAGTGCTGCATCAGATGACCTGGCTTCCACAATCACCTGACCTCAACCCAATTGAGATGTTTTGAGATGAATTGGACCGCAGAGTGAAGGAAAAGCAGCCAACAAGTGCTCAGCATATGTGGGAACTCCTTCAAGACTGTTGGGAAAGCATTCCAGGTGAAGCTGGTTGAGAGAATGCCAAGAGTGTGCAAAACTGTCATCAAGGCAAAGGGTGGCTACTTTGAAGAATCTTAAATATATTTTGATTTGTTAAACCATTTTGGATTACTACATGATTCCATATGTGTTATTTCATAGTTTGTCTTCACTATTATTCTACAATGTAGAAAATAGTAAAAATAAAGAAAAACCCTTGAATGAGTAGGTGTGTCCAAACTTTTGACTGGTACTGCATATATTTTAAACTGCTCGACTAAAAGAAATCTTGGTTGACCAACAGTCTATCAACCAAACAATTGACTAAATTGGGGGGGTTAGCCCTAAAACAAACAAACTCACGCTCCATCTCTTGTCCCAGATAGGAGCACCAGCGGTTCCTCATGTCCTCCACAGACAGCAGGTCCTTCTCTATGTCGTGGACCAGCAATAGAGGGATGCATGGCACCACCAGCTCATTCATGATGCTCAAGCCGTTGCTCACCTCCGGCTCCTCACCAGACTCAAACATCCCTGCCGCATTCTCGTTCAGTTTCTAATGGGCAAAGCACATACAGCGGCAAGAAAAAGTATGTGAACCCTTTGGAATTGCCTGTATTTTTGCATAAATTGGTCATCAAATTTGATCTAAGTCACAACAGACAAACAGTGTTCTTAAACTAATAACACACCAATTATTGTATTTTTCTTATCTATATTGAATACATAATTTAAACATTCACAGTGAAGGTTGGAAAAAGTATGTGAATCCCTAGGCTAATGACTTCTCCAAAAGCTAATTGGAGTCAGGAATCAGCTAACCTGGAGTCTAATCAATGAGACGAGATTAACCAATATCTCCAGAGCTGTCCTATAAAAAAACATTTGCAAAATTAAATTTGAGTTTGCTATTCACAAGAAGCATTGCCTGATGTGAACCATGCCTCAAACAAAAGATCTCAAAAGACCTAAGATTAAGAATTGTTGACTTGCATAAAGCTGGAAAGGGTTACAAAAGTATATCTAAAAGCCTTGATGTTCATCAGTCCACAGTAAGACAAATTGTCTATAAATGGAGAAAGTTCAGCACTGTTGCTACTCTCCCTAGAAGTGGCCATCCTGCAAAGATGACTGCAAGAGCATAGCGCAGAATGCTCAATGAGGTTAAGAAGAATCCTAGAGTGTCAGCTAAAGACTTACAAATATCTCTGGAACATGCTAACATCTCTGTTGACGAGTCTACGATACGTAAAACACTAAACAAGAATGGGGTTCATGGGAGGACACCACGGAATAAGCCACTGCTGTCCAAAAAAAACATTGCTGCACGTCTGAAGTTCACAAAAGAGCACCTGGATGTTCCACAGCGCTACTGGCAAAATATTCTGTGGACAGATGAAACTAAAGTTTAGTTGTTTGGAAGGAACACAACACTGTCTTGAGAAAAAAAAGGCACAGCACACAAAAACATCAAAACCTCATCCCAACTGTAAAGTATGGTGGAGGGAGCATCATGGTTTGGGGCTGCTTTGCTGCCTCAGGGCCTGGACAGCTTGCTATCATCGACGGAAAAATTGATTCCCAAGTATATCAAGACATTTTGCAGGAGAATGTAAGGCTATCTGTCCGCCAATTGAAGCTCAACAGAAGTTGGGTGATGTAACAGGACAACGACCCAAAACACAGAAGTAAATCAACAACAGAATGGCTTCAACAGAAGAAAATGCGCCTTCTGGAGTGGCCCGTCGAGCCTGCCCAACCCGATTAAGATGCTGTGGCATGACCTCAGGAGAGCGGTTCACACCAGACATCCCAAGAATATTGCTGAACTGAAACAGTTTTGTAAAGAGGAATGGTCCAAAATTCCTCCTGACCATTGTGCAGGTCTGATCCGCAACTACAGAAAACATTTGGTTGAGGTTATTGCTGTCAAAAAGAGGGTCAACCAGTTATTAAATCAAGGGTTCACATACTTTTCCCATCCTGCAATGTGAATGTTTACACGGTGTGTTCAAAAGACAAGAAAACAATTGTTTGTGTGTCATTAGTTTAAGCAGACTGTGTTTGTCTACTGTTGTGACTTAGATTAAGCTCAGATTTGATGACTAATTTATGCAGAAGTCCAGGTAATTCCAAAGGGTTCACATACTTTTTCTTGCCACTGTACATATAGATTGACGATTTAGGGATTAGCTTGAAGTGGTATGCTAACAAATTTACCAGTATTAGCTACTCTGTCAAAACAGACTTAGAGGACAGCCAGGTATTACTTTTTCATATATTGCTAATGTACAGTGGGGGAAAAAGTATTTGATCCCCTGCTGATTTTGTACGTTTGCCCACTTACAAAGAAATGATCAGTCTATCATTTTAATGGCAGGTTTATTTGAACAGTGAGAGACAGAATAACAACAAAAAAATCCAGAAAAACGCATGTCAAAAATGTTATACAATTATTTGCATTATAATGAGGGAAATAAGTATTTGACCCCTCTGCAAAACATGACTTAGTACTTGGTGGCAAAACCCTTGTTGGCAATCAGAGGTCAGACGTTTCTTGTAGTTGGCCACCAGGTTTGCACACATCTCAGGAGGGATTTTGTCCCACTTCTCTTTGCAGATCTTCTCCAAGTCATTAAGGTTTCGAGGCTGACGTTTGGCAACTCGAACCTTCAGATCCCTCCACAGATTTTCTATGGGATTAAGGTCTGGAGACTGGCTAGGCCACTCCAGAACCTTAATGTACTTCTTGAGCCACTCCTTTGTTGCCTTGGCCGTGTGTTTTGGGTCATTGTCATGCTGGAATACCCATCCACGACCCATTTTCAATGCCCTGGCTGAGGGAAGGATGTTGTCACCCAAGATTTGACGGTACATGGCCCCGTCCATCGTCCCTTTGATGCGGTGAAGTTGTCCTGTCCCCTTAGCAGAAAAACACCCCCAAAGCATAATGTTTCCACCTCCATGTTTGACGGTGGAGATGGTGTTCTTGGGGTCATAGGCAGCATTCCTCCTCCTCCAAACACGGCGAGTTGAGTTGATGCCAAAGAGCTCCAATTTGGTCTCATCTGACCACAACACTTTCACCAGTTGTCCTCTGAATCATTCAGATGTTCATTGGCAAACTTCAGACGGGCATGTATATGTATTCTTGAGCAGGGGGACCTTGTGGGCGCTGCAGGATTTCAGTCCTTCACGGCGTAGTGTGTTACCAATTGTTTTCTTGGTGACTATGGTCCCAGCTGCCTTGAGATCATTGACAAGATCCTCCCGTGTAGTTCTGGGCTGATTCCTCACCTCATGAGGTTTCCTGATTCCTCACCTCATGATCATTGCAACCCCACGAGGTGAGATCTTGCATGGAGCCCCAGGCCGAGGGATATTGACAGTTCTTTTGTGTTTCTTCCATTTGCGAATAATAGCACCAAATGTTGTCACCTTCTCACCAAGCTGCTTGGCGATGGTCTTGTACCCCATTCCAGCCTTGTGTAGGTCTACAATCTTGTCCTTGACATCCTTGGAGAGCTCTTTGGTCTTGGCCATGGTGGAGAGTTTGGAATCTGATTGATTGATTGCTTCTGTGGACCGGTGTCTTTTTTACAGGTAACAAACTGACATTAGGAGCACTCCCTTTAAGAGTGTGCTCCTAATCTCAGCTCGTTACCCGTATAAAAGACACCTGGGAGCCAGAAATCTTTCTGATTGAGAGGGGGTTAAATACTTATTTGCCTCATTAAAATGCAAATCAATTTCTAACATTTTTGACATGCGTTTTTCTGGATATTTTTGTTGTTTTTCTGGATATTTGTGTCTCTCACTGTTCAAATAAACCTACCATTAAAATTATAGATTGATCCTTTCTTTATCAGTGGGCAAACGTACAAAATCAGCAGGGGATCAAATACTTTGTCCCCCCACTGTAAATGTATTTACATTCGAGACCACCTCTGTATGAAAGGCTGCAGCCCAGGTAAGTCACAGACCATTTGCATTACCACTATCTGGTAGTCATCTATCCACACTGTCAATATCAGAGGATGTTCACAAGGCCTGTGGTACTGTTGTGGGCAGTGACGTACTAGATGATGCAGACACTTCGCTCTGTTCTCCTTAGCCAAGTCCTGCTCTGGTGCAGACACAAACTCCCTGACCTTAGCTGTGGAAAATACCTTACACAGAGGCAGGCGGTGGGGACTCACAAAAGATCCCAGTACATTAACTGTGTCAATGTTAGCAGTGTTTTCAATTAAAACAGGGCAAAAGGTAAACAGCAGGGCTTGAGAGAGCGGGCCCGAGCAGGGAGGCAGGGGTTCGTTCTGGCCAGAGATCTGAGATGGCGGCTATAACTCCAACTGTAACAGAGCCCTGACGAAGAGAGCAGAGGTTTGCTCAGGACACAGCCGTGTCTCACGGTAATGTGTTTACACTCGCTGGGCCTCCTGCTTCCTATTCCCACTTGGATGATTACATTAAGAGCACAATGCCGGTGTAAGGTTACTGAGTGCAGGAGCAGCAACAGGGCCGACGAGGAGGAACAGGGTCTCTCCCTCTCTCGGTTCAGACAAGACCAGTCACAGCCTGATCCGACCGACCGGGGAATCATTCCATCTAAGCCCTAACAGATAGAACCAGGACACAGCTTGGAGATGGGATAGTAAACAAAATGAAACTGTAGTCTGATCAGAATATTAAACTGATTTTTCCTCCAAACAAATACAGAGCCTTCAGAAAGTATTCATACCACTTGACTTATTCCACATTTTGTTACAGCCTGAATTCAAAATGGATTAAATATATGTATTTTCTCACATCTACACACAATACCCCATAATGACAAAGCGAAAATATGTTTTTAGACATTTTTGCAAATTTATTGAAAATGAAAACTCATTTACTTAAGTATTCACACCCCTGAGTGAATACATGTTAGAATCACCTTTGGCAGCGATTACAGCTGTGAGTCTTTCTGGGTAAGTATAAGAGCTTTGCACACCTGGAACATACAATATTTGTACATGATCCTTTTAAAAACTTGTTAAAACTCTGATCATCGCTAGACAGACATTTTGAAATCTTGCAGAAACTGTAACTAAGCAACTAAGCAACTATGTTGTTTCGGGAAGCAACACCAGTGTATATTTGGCCTTGTGTTTTAGGTTATTATTTTGAAAGGTGAATTTGTCTCCCAGTATCTGTTGGAAAGCAGACAAAACCAGGTTTTCCTCTAGGATTTTGCCTATTTTAGCTCTATTCTGTTTCCTTATACCCTAAACAAACCTCCCTAGTACTCGCCAATGACAAGCATACCCATAACATGATGCAACCACCACCATGCTTGAAAATATTAAGAGTGGTACTCATGATATGTTGTGTGGGATTTTCCCCAAACATAACACTTTGTATTCAGGACATTAAGTTAATTTCTTTGCCACATTTTTTGCAGTTTTACTTTAGTGCATTATTGCAAACAGGATGCATGTTTTGGAATATTTTAATTCTGTACAGGCTTCCTTCTTTTCACTCTGTAGAACTAGTAAGTTTACTGCAAAACACTAACCTAAATTACGATGCTGATCCATCCTCCGTTTTCTCTTATCACAGCCATATAACTTTTTTAAAGTCACCAATGGCCTCATGGTGAAATCCCTGAGCAGTTTCCTTCCTCTCCGGCAACTGAGTTAGGAAGGACACCTGTATCTTTATAGTGACTGGATGTATTGATACACCAGCCAAAGTGTAATTAATAACTTTACTATGCCCAAAGGTATATTCAATGTCTGCTTTTTTCTACCAATACTGTAGGTGCCCTTTGTGAGGAATTAGAAAACCTCCCTGGTCTTTGTGGTTGAATCTGTGTTTGAAATTCTCTGCTCGACCTTACAGATAATTGTATGTGTGGGGTACAGAGATGAAGTAGTCATTCAAAAATCATGTTAAACACTATTATTGCACACAGAGTCTATGCAAATTATGTGACTTGTTTAGCACATTTTTACTCCTGAATGTATTTAGGCTTGCCATAACAAAGGGATTGAATACTTATTGACTCAAGACATTTCAGCTTTTCATTTTTAATTAATTTGTAAACATTTCTAAAAAACATAATTCCATGTTGACATGGGGTATTGTGTGTAGGCCAGTGACAAAATCTCAATTTAATCCATTTTAAATTCAGGCTGTAAGACAACATTTTGAAAAAGTAAGAGGTGTGAATACTTTCTGAAGGCACTGCAGCATCTGTTGAGAAAAGTTCTGTGGGAATTTTTATGGGAAATAAAAAAAGCCAATGAAATATCTCAGCTAGAACAGGAACACGCCTGCATCAATTCTAGAGATTATGGGGTGGAGGGATAGTCTTGTTCGACATTAGTCACTGTGACCAGCGGGACGGCACAAATTAGTTAGGTGCTCAGAGACAGAGAGACTTGCTGATGAGACAGAGGATAGTGGTGTTCATTTTTCAAAGGGAATGACTTGAACTACTTCCACTGTGACCTATTGATTTGTTTGGAAACGTGATGATCTTTAAAATACAATGGACTAACTTTGACCACTTTCCTCACATTTAGGGTGAAACTTTGACTCTTTAGAAATTGTATGTACCAAATGCTAAATCTGCTGAAGCATAAGAAAATCATACCGCATCTTACATGAACTAACTAAATAAGATCAACTGACAGACTTCCAATAGAACAGTGGTTCAGTTGTTGTATGATTGTGAGTGATGTCAGGACGAGGGTTGTCTCACCAGCAGACACTCTCTGCGGTAGAGCCCTATGAGCTCATCGTCGTGACCTCGGTACAACCCTTTGACCAACAGCTCTCTGTTGTACTGGTATGAGTAGATCAGGTACATCAATGCCTCCACAAAGCTACAAAGAAACAGACACAGTCAGATACATTATAGTAGAATCAGGGTGGAACAAATTTAACCTAAAATGTAACCACAAGGGCTGCTTTTACACAGGCGGCCCAATTCAGTTTTTCCACTAATTGGTCTTTTGACCAATCACATCAGATCTTTTCACATCTTTTTCAGAGCTGATCTGATTGGTCAAAAAAGTTTAAAAAAAGGTCAGAATTGGGCTGGCTACCTGAGTAAATGCTGCCATAGAGAGGCAGAGGACATATAAAATCAGTTTTAGCTGTGACTACAAGGGATAGTAGAGCTGGAACAGTCAGGCCTTTTTCATTAAGAAGATTTAAAACAGATGTATTGGAGGGAGAATTAACAGAAGAAACAACCAAGTACATGAACAACCATCTTGATCTATGCCAGACTGACTTCGCTCCAGATGTAAGGATGGGGGGTGTTAAGGGACTTGCTGCCCTCTACAGGTGACTTTAGGAAGTTCCCATGCTTAACAAAGGCTGCACTATCAGCTGCTTCTACTAATAATGCAATAATCTAGAGAGCATTTTAATCTACATTTTAAATGTTTTCTATACTGAAATGGTTGGGCAATGTGAGTTCCCATTTGTTTGCAGTAAGATATGAAGGCTGGAAATAAAAGCTCTGGTTCGTGAAGAGAAGAACGTGACAACAGTCCAGCCAATTGGCAGTCTCACCTTTTCTTCTGGAACAGCTCCAAGCCAATCATCAGGAAGATTGTTGTCTCGCGGAAATTCCTGTATTCCTGATGCCACATCTGTGAACATTGTAGGGAACAGAGTTCATGAGAAAGAGCTTGAAAGGATTTGAAAGGAAACCAGAGTGTTTCAGAATGCTGACCTCATATTCCTCCATGTTGATCTCCTCTGGCTTAATGAGGTCTAGTTTGGCACGGGCCACCTTCATAATGCTCTTACACCTGAGAGGGGGGGAATGAGGAGAAAGGGAAAGCAAAAGAGAGAAAGCAAAAGGAAAGAGAAGAGAAAGGGTGATGAATCATACTGGTGAGGAACTAGCTACTCCTGGAGATGAAACAGTACATAGTGGTCCTGGGGCCACGACACACAGGCCCCATGAATGACTGCTTACTGCAGAGAAACACTACTACTGAACCACACACTCCTCCTCTCCAGAGCTTCTGATTGAGGCCACATGCAACAAAGAAATCTTAATATAAACCGGGCAGTTTAACTCCTGGATGCTGATTGGCTGAAAGTCGTAGTATATCAGACTGTATATCACGGGTATGACAAAACATTTATTTTTACTGTTACATTGGTAACCAGTTTATAATAGCAATGAGGCACCTCAGATTTGTGGTATATGGCCAATATACCACGGCTAAGTGATGTATCGTACATAAGAACAGCCCTAAGCATTGATATATTGGACATATGCCACATCCCCTCTGGCTTTATTGATTAATTATACCTGCTCAGAATAGAGGAAAATCTATTCACTGATGAAAGTGGATCATGGCTACCCTCTGCTGGTGAATTTGTTAAGTTCAGAGGTAATAAACTGGTGTTTTCTTTTTTGTTTTACCAAATAAAGATAGGACAGACTCATAATTCTAAAATTAACCAAATAGGAGTTACAGGAAACAGGTTTTGGTGGTTTAACCCATGAATACCGTTCGTTAAAACCCAGGTTTCGGTCGGCAAACTGCATGAGGAGGGTTCTCTCCAGAATCTTCTTGGGGGCCTGGTTCTGGATGAAGTAGACGATGACGTGCTGCAGCCGGTAGTCACTCCCTGGGGCCGTGTCCTCCTGAGCAAACCTCAGCAGACGGGTGTACTCCACCTTAATGGCCTGACACACATAGATCGAGCATGGGGTGAATGGACTTTGATAGGCCAAACTAACATTACAACTTCAGAGTAGGCCTAGATTAGAACATTGATAAACATCTGCAGCAGCAGAAGACAAAACCATCGTCTCCATGTAAGAGGTGTCAAGATCATCGTCATCATCCTCCTCATCCTTGTAAACAAAACTCAAAGAGTTGATTCAAGTTCTCTTTGTTCAAATGAACCTCATTGTCCATGTGACACCAAGTCCAATTTCTGTAGGATGCTTTTGATGAGAACAACTGACTCAAAAAGACAGAACTAGTGAAATGCTAGGTAAAACGGGATGGGAGGATGGTTGTTGAGAGGCGGTAGAAGTACAGCATCACAGAAGGAGTGAATAAAGGTGTGAAAGAGAAATGAGATGGGAATGTACCTTGAAGAAGGCCGCTTCAGGCCCAAGCTTTTCAAACACAGTCCTTGCTTTGCCAATGGACATTATAATACCCTGCATGTTTGGAGTCATCATGGCCTGCAGTACCCAAGGAAGTGGAAGCATGTTACAATAGTAGAAAATAAATCCCCTTAGAATTGAACGAGCCCAGCAAGCCCCGAAAATAATACACTTTTCTGGTACAGCACTATGTGAGCACTACCATACATCAGTCAGCAGACCATGCATACAGTCAAAAGTTTGGACACACCTATCATTCCAGGGTTTTTCTTTAAATTGTACTATTTTCTACATTGTAGAATAATAGTGAAGACACCAAAACAGTGAAATAACATATGGAATCATGTAGTAACCAACAACAATAAAAAAGTGTCATTTTATATTTGAGATTCTTCAAAGTAGCCACCCTTTGCCTTGATGACAGCTTTGCACACTCTCTGCATTCTTTCAACCAGCTTCATGAGGTAGTCACCTAAAATGCATTTCAATTAACAGGTGTGCCTTGTTAAAAGTTAATTTGTGGAATTTCTATCCTTCTTAATTTGTTTGAGCCAATTAGTTGTGTTGTGACAAGGTAGGGGTGGTATACAGAAGATAGCCCTATTTGGTAAAAGAACAAGTCCATATTATTGCAAGAACAGCTCAAATATCAAATACAATTTTACTTGTCACATGCGCCTAATACACATGCGCCAAAGAAGCAAAGAGAAACAGTCCATTATTACTTTAAAACATGAAGGTCAGTCCATCCGGAAAATTTCAAGAACTTTGAAAGTTTCAAGTGCAGTCACAAAACCCATTAAGCGTTATGAAACTGGATCTCATGAGGACCGCCACAGGAGAGGAAGACCCAGAGTTACCTCTGCTGCAGAGGATAAGTTCATTAGAGTTAACTGCACCTCAGATTGCAGCCCAAATAAATGCTTCACAGAGTTAAAGTAACAGACACATCTCAACATCAACTCTTCAGAGGAGACTTCTTGAAATCAGGCCTTTATGGTCAAATTGCTGCAAAGAAACCACTACTAAAGGACACCAATAAGAAGAAGAGACTTGCTTGGGCCAAGAAATATGAGCAATGGACATTAGACCGGTGGAAATCTGTCCTTTGGTCCGATGAGTCCAAATTGGAGATTTTTGGTTCCAACCACTGTGTCTTTGTGAGACGCAGAGTAGGTGAATGGATGATCTCCGCACATGTGGTTCCCACCATGAAGCATGGAGGAGGAGGTGTGATGGTTTGGGGGTGCTTTGCTGGTGACACTGTCTGTGATTAATTCATAATTCAAGGCACACTTAACCAGCATGGCTACCACAGCATTCTGCAGCGATACGCCATCCCATCTGGTTTGCGCTTAGTGGGACTATCATTTGTTTTCAACAGGACAATGATCCAAAACACACCTACAGGCTGTGTAAGGGCTATTTGACCAAGGAGAGTGATGGAGTGCTGCATCAGATGACCTGGCCTCCACAATCACCTGACCTCAACCCAATTGAGATGGTTTGGGATGAGTTGGACCGCAGAGTGAAGGAAAAGCAGCCAACAAGTACTCAGCATATGTGGGAACTCCTTCAAGACGGTTGGGAAAAGCATTCCAGGTGAAGCTGGTTGAGAGAAGCCAAGCTTGTTCAAAGCTGTCATCAAGGCAAAGGGTGGCTACTTAAACAAATCAAAATATATTTTAGATTCTTCTAACACTTTTTTGTTTAATACATGAATGCATGTCTGTTATTTCATAGTTTTGATGTCTTCACTATTATTAGACAATGTAGACAATAGTAAAAATAAAGAAAAACCCTTGAATGAGTAGGTGTGTCCAAACTTTTGACTGGTACTGTATGTTAGAGTCACTCTACTAATGTAAGGTACACACACAGCTCGTCATGTGAAGGACACAATGGATGCTTTAAAATAAATTGGCATGTGAAGGACAGTCTCTGTGAAAGGCAGCCCTGTGAAGGTCGAGGTCCTTATGGTAAAGACAGTCTCTACAGACAGACCTATACAGTCCTAGTGTGGTACAGCAAGCAGACAGTCTTTGGTCTATTTCAGGGCATAGAAATTAAACATTGATTCTACTACAGCACTTAGACAACATTTTTCGCCAGACTCTCTTGTAAATGCCAAACCAAGCAAAACCAACACATTTATTGACAGGAGCAGTGAGACAATGCAGTTACATTAAGCTTGTATTTTTCCATCCCAACGAGTTTTTAGATGATACATATTTGTATGAATCAAAAAGGATGTTAGAAACAGTAAGACATAACCGCGCAAATCACATTTACATTTAACATTTGCTCCTGAGATTCAGTTTATTTCTCAGCAGCAAAAATAAACACTCTAGGCAATTGAGTCGCTGTTTAGGTGAAGTTCCTGTCCAAATATCTCTGAGAACCAGAGGCTTCTGTGTAGAGTAGAGTGCTTCTGTTGCAAGATGCAAGTAGGCTTGACAGGGATAGGCTTTTCACACAATATCTTTTTATAGCTAGCCCAAGGCTAGTGTCATCTTCTAGGATAGTACACTGGCTGTAGTCTAATATAGCACCCTATCTTGGTCTGCCAAGAGGTTTGGTTGAAAATGGCAACTGTGACTTGCCCTGAGCTAACCATGACTCTGGTTTGAAAACTTCTCTGAATTAAGATGTAGAGGTGTGAAAAGCCTGTAGGAGAGCCAAGAGGAGAACATCTCATCCTAATCACCAACAGGCAAGAGACTTTTTAGCACACCAAAGAAGTCAGCTGGATGAGCTGAGTGTTGAGCACTACCTCATCACTTGTTACCCCCCCCACCCCACGACAAAGCTTCCCACCTGGGGGATGGCCACCTCTACCATACGGTGGGCAGGGGGCTTATCCTTCACAGGGGGGTCAGAAGGAGGGGCTTCAGGGTTCACCTTGATCTCAGGCTGGGGGGGAAGGCGTGGGGAGACACTCTCCCCACTGGACTGTGGGTGGAGAGAGAGAGAGAGACAGACAGAGACAGACAAAGAGACAGACAGACACAGACACACACAGACAGAGAGACACACACAGACAGAGAGACACACACAGACAGAGAGACACACAGACAGAGAGACACACAGACAGAGAGACACACAGACAGAGAGACACACAGAGACAGAGAGACAGAGAGACACAGACAGACAGAGACAGAGAGACACAGACAGACAGAGACAGAGAGACACAGACAGACAGAGAGACACAGACAGACAGAGAGACACAGACAGAGACAGAGAGACACAGAGAGACAGAGAGAGACAAAGACAGACAGAGAGAGACAAAGACAGAGAGAGACAAAGACAGAGAGAGACAAAGACAAACAGAGAGAGACAAAGACAAACAAAGACAGACAAACAAAGACAGACAGACAGACAGACAGACAGAGAGACACAGACAGACAGAGAGACACAGACAGACAGAGAGACACAGACAGACAGAGAGACACAGACAGACAGAGAGACACAGACAGACAGAGTGACACAGACAGAGTGACACAGACAGAGTGACACAGACAGAGTGACACAGACAGAGTGACACAGACAGAGTGACACAGACAGAGTGACACTCACAGACAGAGTGACACAGACAGAGTGACACTCACAGACAGAGTGACACAGACAGAGTGACACAGACAGAGTGACACAGACAGAGTGACACAGACAGAGTGACACAGACAGAGTGACACAGACAGAGTGACACAGACAGAGTGACACAGACAGAGTGACACAGACAGAGTGACAGAGACAGAGTGACAGAGACAGAGTGACAGAGAGAGACAGAAAGAAGCATGGAGGGCGAAGTTAAACAGAAAGAGAAAAAAGGGTGAAAATAACTAGGGTTGAGTGGTAGGCCTACGTGGTTCTTTGAAGTGAGCGTAGAAGGAGCAGTTGGATAGCGTGTGTGTGTGTGTGTGTAAGAGGTGGAGTATGTGTGTGTGTGTGTGTTATGTGCTATGCTATATGGTCTTACTGCAGTAAGCAGTCCCTCAGGGCTCCTCTCCTCCTGCTGCTCGGCTGCAGCCTTGGAGATGGCCCTCTCTGTGTCCTCCTGCAGGTGCTTGGAGTAGTCTGTGGGGGACGGCTGCTCCATGTACTCTGGGTCCTGCTGTGGAGCTGGAGGAACCACACACAAACCAACAACCAACATGAGATACACTACTACAGGCAAGCAAAATCTAGTCTGTCTAATATAATTTTTACACTGTTGTGCCGATCTGCACCATGCCCAAACTAAATGGTCTGGAAATGTTATTTTTACAGTTCCAGAAACTATGGTGGATGTGTAACCAGGCCAGCACTAGTGATGTGCAGATCGCAAATTATTGGTTCTTATTGAACAACGTTTTACTGACTGGTCAGTCATGATTCGTATTTTTCAGGACTTGTTGATTTTAGTTGTTCATTTGACCTGCTGGCCCCCATGAATACAGTAGGATTAATACGTGCTCCTCAGGCTGAGCAGCTCCGGAGACATGCTCTGCTCAACTGTCTATCATATGTGCGTGCAGGAAAATAAATCATGCTATGCTGCAGGCAGCATAGAGAAGAAAAATACGTTTAGCACTGGCATAGCACAACCTTCCGCAGCCCACACCACCCAAAATGTTTTTCTTTTGGGGGGGGGGGGGGGTCCCCCTGGATGTTAGGCCTCAATAGATAGTATATTAACAAGTCAGAATTACAGGAAATTAGCTTTAACATTTTAAGATTGTCTCTCCGCCTCAGGGCAAAATTTGTAGAATAGCAGGAAATTAGCTAAGGGATTCTCAGGAAGTCAGGACAATCCTTGCCCAGCAGGGAAGCTTAATATTGTTTAGTTTTAGTTTTATTATTTGTGCTTAAAAATGTACATTTAAGGGAAAATATTTGTTTTGGATATTCTCAATACTTTCGATATTATAAATGTCCATGCCGGCTCTATGCCTGGAAATGCCCTTGTCAGGAGCAAAGCATCCCAATTTCCAAAACTCTCCCAAAAAATGTTTACAATAAAAAGGCTAAAAATGTATATTAATTGAACAATTATCATATGTAGTTTCTTGCAATAGCCCTCTGTTACTTTAAATAATACTTATCTCAAAACTTTGATTCCTAAAAGATGTGATCGGAGATTTGGTTTACTCTGTCAAATTTGTCTAAAATCCTAAATTAAATCAGGAATCATAAAGCAACTGAGGGAAAACTAAATTGCTACTGTGTGTAACAACTGAATGAAGATTTTATTTAATTTTTTTAATTGGTCAACTCTGTAAAATGTTTAATATATATATATATATATATATATATAAAAACACAAATCACAACAAGAGAGACACACCAACACTACATAAAGATAGGCCTAAGACAACACAGCATGGTAGCAACACAACATGACAACAACATGGTAGCAACAACACGACAGCAGCACAAAACATGGTACAAACATAATTGGGTACAGACAACAGCACAAACGGCAAGAAGGTAGAGACAACAATACATCCCGCAAAGCAGCCACAACTGTCAGTAAGTGTCCATGATTGAGTCTTTGAATGAAGAGATGGCGATAAACTGACCAGTTTGAGTGTTTTTTTGCAACTCGTTCCAGACGCTAGCTACAGCGAACTGAAAAGAGGAGCGAACCAGGGACGTGTGCGCTTTGGGAACCTTTAACAGAATGTGACTGGCAGAACTGGTGTTGTATGTGGAGGAGGAGGGCTGCAGTAGATATCTCAGATAGGGGGGAGTGAGGCCTAAGAGGGTTTTATAAATAAGCATCAAGCAGTGAGTCTTGCAACGGGTATACAGAGATGACCAGTTTAGAGAGAAGTATAGAGTGCAGTGATGTGTCCCATAAGTGGCATTGGTGGAAAATCTGATGGCCGGATGGTAAAGAACATCTAGCCGCTCGAGAGCACCCTTACCAGTCGATCTATAAATTACGTCTCCGTAATCTAGCATGGATAGGAAGGTCATCTGAATCAGGGTTAGTTTGGCAGCTGGGGTGAAAGAGGAGCGATTACGATAGAGGAAACCAAGTCTAGATTTAACCTTAGCCTGCAGCTTTGATATGTGCTGAGAGAAGGACAGTGTACTGTCTAGCCACACTCCCAAGAACTTGTATGAGGTGACTACCTCAAGCTCTAAACCCTCAGAGGTAGTAATCACACCGGTGGGGAGAGGGGCATTCTTACCAAACCACACGATCATTGTTTTAGAGGTGTTCAGAACAAGGTTAAGGGCAGAGAAAGCTTGTTGGACGCTAAGAAAGCTTTGTTGTAGAGCACTTAAGACAAAATCCGGGGAGGTGCCAGCTGAGTATAAGACTATCATCTGCATATAAATGGATGAGAGAGCTTCCTATTGCCCGAGCTATGCTGTTGATGTAAATTGAGAAGAGCGTGGGGCCTAAGACCGAGCCTTGGGGTACTCCCTTGGTGACAGGCAGTGGCTGAGACAGCAGATGTTCTGACTTTATACACTGCCCCCTTGAGGTAGTTAGCAAACCAGGCCAATGACCCCTCAGAGACACCAACACTCCTTAGCTGGCCCACAAGAATGGAATGACCTACCGTATCAAAAGCTTTGGCCAAGTCAATAAAAATAGCAGAACAACATTGCTTAGAATCAAGGGCAATTGTGACATAATTTAGGACCTTTAGGGTGGGTTGCACCAACATGGTTTAAATTAATCTAGGATTAGAGTTAATCTAGGTTTTGTAAATCTAGGATTATAATTAAGCAGAGATGTGCTGCACCACTTAATTTAAAATCATAGATTTACTGATCCAGATTAACGGTTTTAAACTATGATTAGTGACATGTTACACCAATATATGAGGTATTTCGTGAGTTGAAACGAAGTAGCTAGCCTACTTCACAAATGAGGCCAAAGTTGCTGTCCCTTGATGAAATAATAACTATGTAGAACTACTGAAACTCCATCGTGAAAGGTTGTCATGGTTGGCTGATTTGAAATAAAATCCGTTATTTGCAAGTACTAGTATAAAAAGACAAACACGACTGTCAAAAAGAGGGAAGACACCTGGGCCATATTATGCGACAGATTCAATGGATCGACACGGATTAAAGAGGGACCCAAATCGGATGGAGTGCTGGAAAAACTTAAAAGCCAAAAAGGATGTGGCAGAGGAGAGGAGAGGGGCTATTTCAGACCGGAGGGGAGCCTCATCCAGGGGAATTGGATCCCATCACCCAGAAGATATGCGAGATGATTCCTCAGCAGTTTTCCCCTCTCCTTAACCCCTATGATGACGACGAACAACTCGACCCACCAATATTTAGTAAGCATAAGTAACTGGTAAATATCAATGACTATAATGCATGTTAAAACTAACGTTAACACTACTTCACTACAATGTTAACGTTATCAGTCCCGTCACAGCATGTTGCATAACATCATCATTCGTACCAAGGCTGGGCATATCATAAGCCCCAATTCAATTGTTGTACAAAATGGCACGGAAATAGCCTACTAATAATGAGTTCATTTTCTTTCTTTCCTTTAGTTGAGCTGACACCCTGTGTCGTAGAGAACAGAACTGTCTGGATCTTTCACCAGCAGCAAAAACAGCAGACAGGCCAAGCAAACGACCCAGAACTGACATGAACCAAGCTCATATTGATGTTTTGGAGCTGGAGAGAGAAAAATCTACTGCAGATTGAGGTCCTAAATTTACCAAAAGAGCTACAACAAATAGGAATGTGTGTAGTCTATTGTCCCTAGTACACCTGGGAATCTAGCTCTCCAGTAAAATCCAGGTGGTGTTTCCTCTGTAGGGTTGAACCTCATGTACTGATTCTTCAGACCGGCAATAGCACTGGACACTGACTACAATCCTGCCGACGGTTGACTTGTGGAGTCCAAAAAGATCCCCATCCACCATCTGGAAACATCTAGTTGCATAGAACCGTAGGGCCACCAGAAGCTGAAGTAGTGGGGGTACAGCCTCGTTCCTATCGCTCCCAAGCTTAATGGTTGGTCCAACCTTTCTTTCCAGTTGCATTACAGAGTCCTTGGAGAAGCGGTATCTCCTTGAAAACTCATAAAACTCAACATGATTCAACCGGTCTCAAATTATTCTCTGAGGAACTCTGTTGTTCTGGTCTCTCCACAGTAGAAATGCTGCCATTTTATCAGTTAAACCATCTCAAGAGGTAGTTCAGAATTTTAAAAAAAGGAGTGAGGAGCACTGGGGCTAGTTGCATTAGAAGGGGTGGGAGATGAGGAAATGTTGGACAGGCAAGGAGGAATGGTTGAGTCAAATAGGATTCCTGACTTAATGAAGTTGTGATTAAAGAGCTCAGCCATGTGCTCCTTGTCAGTAACAACCACATCATCACCATTAGGGGACACGGGCAGCTGTGGGGAGGTGGGTTTATTCTCTAGGTCTTTAACCCTTTTCCAGAACTTCTTAGGGTTAGACCCACAGAGAGAGAACTGCTCCTTAAAGTAACTCACTTGGCCTTCCAGATTGCCCGAGTGCACTTATTTCTAATTTATCTGAACGAGAGCCAGTCAGCCTGAGTATGCGTGTACCAAGCCTTTCGCCAAATGGAATTCTTGAGGTGGAGTAACTCTGCCCGATCACGGTCGAACAAGGGGCTGAACCTGTTTCTAATTCTCATTTTCTTTATTGGGGTCGTGTGTGTTAACAATATTGAAAAAGAAGGTCCAAGCGTATTCGACAGAGGGGATCATGCTGATTCTATACCAACTTACAAAGGAAAGGTCATGAAGGAAGGCTTGCTCATTAAAGTGCAGTTAGTTTTCCGAAACATGCAATCTACAAAAAACAAGACAGTTGGCACAGATCTATCATTCAGGCCATGTGCTTGCATTCATGAAGTGATAAGATTGTTAGCTAGATAGTTAGAACGTTTGTGACTAAAACCATTGAGGCAAGTGTATTTTCCTGCATGAACATTTTCAGTCCCCAGCACATGCCATTTGCAGTTGAAATATATAGCCAATACATTTTGTACTGCATAACAGTGTAATTTAGATTATGGTTTCAGTAAGAAAACATTTATAATATAATATATATAATTTCATAATAAACAGCTAGCAAGTGCTTGCATAAGCATGCTTGCCATAAAGTGTTTCTTTACATGACCTTTGACTGTTGTAAAGCACTATATTGAATTTACTCAATACAAGTGCTGACATCTAGTGGTGTCATTGCAAACTGCATGCTACTGCATTTCCCTGCAGAGTTTGTGAACTTGTGAAACGTACAGTTTCATATTTACTGTGAGCAAAGTTTAATTCATTCAGCCCTTCTGGTTTATTAGTGTGCTTGTGTTGTTTCAGCACAAACACTTCTGCATTTTATCCACTGCCATAGATAGACAAATCTTTAAAAGCTGCAATGTCACTTTTTGGGCGACCGACTAAATTCCCATAGAAATGTGAATTATAGATCTGTCACTAATTGAAAGCAACTCTAAGAAGCAGTAGATCTGCACTATTTCTATGCTTCCAGTGCTGAAGTATTTTTGCGTCTTTTACATTCGGTTTAGTACACCAACTTCAAACAACTGAAAACACAATATTTTTGGTTATGGAAAATATAATTCACAGCAGTTTAGATAGTACAATGATTCTCTACACTATACTTGCTTGGTCACAAACTGAAAATAGGCGAACTATTAGAATTTTAGCAACCAGGAAATGGCAGAGTGATTTCTGTATAGTGCATCTTTAAGTTGTACCTAAGAAGGTAAACTGAACAAGGGTTTTGTATATACTTTCTTATTTATAGAGGATAAAAGTTGCTTTTTGGTGGTTATAATGTAAACCACCAATAAAATATTAATTAATGTTGTATAAAATAATGATAATTTTAATATTTAGATAATAGCTCAATTTACACCTCTAAAAAAACATATCGGTAATCGGTGACTGTTGCCTCCCTAAAATTGGTATCAGACCCAAAAATCCTATATCAGTCGGTTCCTACGTAGAATCATGATTCTTTTGAGTTTTGAGTTAATTGTTTTCTGGTAGGGGGGTCCTGCGTGCTCAGAGCATTACTGAATCAAATGAGCAAAAGGAGTCGAAACGATTCGTTCTTTTGACTGAGAGTTGAAAAGCTCCGAGTCAGTTAAAAGAGCCGACCTTCCCATCACTAGTCAGCACTGCTCAGCTCAGTAGTGTTTAAATGGAATAGGTGACCATGCCTTGGCCCTCACCTGAGTTGTCTGGTGTACTGGGCTCTGTACTCATAGGCTGAGGGGACGTTGTTGTTGCTGTTGTTTCTGCTACTGCAGCTGTTGCGGCGGCGGCCACAGCCAGGGCCAGCTTCTCTTGCTGGGCCTTGCGTGCCTGCAGTGTGTTCCACTCCTCCATCTCCTTGTCAAACAGGCCGTTGTCCTCCTTCACGTAGGCCTTCAGGTCTGGGGGGAGCTTATCCAGACCACTCAGCATCTGGCCCGTCTCCTTATCAAACTCCTCTGCACACACAACCAGGCAAACAGCTGAAGTATACCACAAGAAAAGCAAGGCCAAAATAAAGAGATGGGATAATGCTGATTGAGCAGCAGAAGACGCAGTATCTACCTTCTATGAGGAAGGGCTTCTTGTCGTTGATGTACATGAGGCAGTAGGCGCTGGCGTTGCGATAGCCTCCGAACGAGTCCCTGACTAGCTCCTCCCAGGAGGACTTGGTGACTGAGATGTCGTTGTACTTCATCCAGCACCGCTGGTGGGGGTCATAGATGTAGGCCCAGTAGTGTCCGGCATTGGCCTGGCCCTCATGCACCAACACCGCATGCAGCCGGTATGGAACCTGGGAGACAGCAGGAGACAATGAGTGATCATCCGGAGTGAACACTGGTCATGGAAAAATGTGAGCGTTCTCAAATCAAGATGATAGATAATGCAAAAATACCAAATTAATGATGCACTACAGCCAATCACAATGTATGGTATTTGTGTGAAGGTGTATTGTTAGGTTTAGGAAGGGCATATTTTACCTGCATCATGGACTTGTCAGAGTACATCAGCTCAATGGTCCTGTGGATTCTGGATATACTGCCCTGAAGATCTGGAGAAGAAAAATCAACCCATCACTAGAATTCATACATTTTTGTGCATGAGATCATAAGAGACAGACAGAGGTATAATACAGCATATTGGGTGTACAAGGCTATATGAGTTCAGAGGTGACATACAGTACCAGTCAAAAGTTTGGACACACCCCATTCAAGGTTTTCTATATTTTTTTAAAACTAATTTTCAACATTGTAGAATAATAGTGAAGACATCAAAATTCTGAAATAACACATATGGAATCATGTAGTATCCAAAAAAAAGTGTTATATCAAAATGTATTTTATAATCTTCCTCACAGTCTTGGCATTCTATCAACCAGCCTTGTTAAAAGTTAATTACATTTACATTTTAGTCATTTAGCAGACGCTCTTATCCAGAGCGACTTACAGTAGTGAATGCATACATTTCATACAATTTCATGCATTTTTTTTTGTACTGGCCCCCCTGGGAATCGAACCCACAACCCTGGCGTTGCACACACCATGCTGGCGTTGCAAACACCATGCTCTACCAACTGAGCCACAGGGAAGGCCATGTGGAATTTCTTTCATTCTTAAATGTGTTTGAGCCGATCAGTTGTGTTGTGACAAGGTAGGGTCGGTATACAGAAGATAGCCCTATTTAGATTAAGTCCATAGCATGGCAAGAACAGCTCAAATAAGCAAAACGAAAAGACATCATTACTTTACGACATGAGGCAATTAACTGCACCTCAGATTGCAGCCCAAATAAACGCTTCACAGAGTTCAAGTAACAGACACATCTCAACATCAACTGTTCAGAGGAGACTGTGTCAATCAGGCCTTCATGGTCGAATTCATGCAAAGAAACCACTACTAAAGGGCACCAATAAGAAGAAGAGACTCGCTTGGGCCAAGAAACATGAGCAATGGACATTAGACCGGTGGAAATCTGTCCTTTGGTCTGATGAGTCCAAATTGGAGATTTTTGGTTCCAACCGCTGTGTCTTTGTGAGACGCAGAGTAGGTGAATGGATGATCTCTGCATGTGTGGTTCCCACCGTAAAGCATGGAGGAGGTGGTGTGATGGCGCTTTGCTGGTGACACTGTCAGTGATTTATTTAGAATTCAAGGCACGCTTAACCAGCATGGCTACCACAGCATTCTGCAGCGATACGCCATCCCATCTGGTTTGCGCTTAGTGGGACTATCATTTGTTTTTCAACAGGAAAATGACCCAAAACACACCTCCAGGCTGTGTAAGGGCTATTTGACCAAGAAGGAGAGTGATGGAGTGCTGCATCGGATGACCTGGCCTCCACAATCACCCGACGTCAACCCAACTGTGATGGTTTGGGATGAGTTGGACTGCAGAGTGAAGGAAAAGCAGCCAACAAGTGCTCAGCATGTGGGAACTCCTTCAAGACTTTTCAGAAAAGCATTCCAGGTGAAACTGGTTGAGAGAATGCCAAGTGTGCAAAGCTGTCATCAAGGCAAAGGGTGACTACTTTGAAGAATTTCAAATGTAAAATATATTTTGATTTGTTAACACTTTTTTGGTTACAACATGATTACATATGTGTTGTTTCATAGTTTTGATGTCTTCACTATTATTATACAATGTATAAAATAGTAAAAATAAAGAAAAACCCTTGAATGAGTAGGTGTGTCCAAACGTTTGACTGGTATTGTACGCACCGCGGCTGTCGTTCTCCACCTCACTCCTCCAGCGGTGCAGGCAGCCCTCCAGCACCCTGAGCTCTTCCTCAGTGATGTGGCGTGGGGCCGGGTGCATGGGCAGGTCAGGGGGCAGTCGGGACTGGGTGAAGGGCTTGTGGATAGGCACTCTCTGCTGGGTGGAGGGGGCCGGGGTGGGGGCCAAACCCTCTGGAGGGGTAGAGGAGGGAGCCTGTTCGGCTGTGCTGTAATGTCGGGCGAGTGTGAATAGGTCAAAACCACAACTCAATACTTCTGAACCACACTAATTCAACAGCTTAATCAGACAGATTTGCTGACAAAAGCAAAGTCAGAAACATGCACACATGAACACTTAAATCCTGACACAGGGAGACAGAGTGTGGCATGCTCTGTGTTTCATGACTTGCCTTGAAGCGGGCAGCAGCTGCCCTGTTGTGCCACCAGGGGGTGCTGATGTGTCAATGTCCCCCACAGGAGAGGTGCAGACTGGCTTACTGGAAGTAAACTCCATGGCGTACTGCAGGACATCTGCCAGAGGAAACCTCTTGGGGCCGGAGCCATAGCTCAGATACCTTGGGGACACAGAGAGAGAGAGAGAGAGAGAGCAGAACAAAGAGAGGATGACAAGCCATACTGAGAATGAATCTTTCAGTGAAAGAGTAAAAGCAAAGCAAGATACTTGGTTAGAAGCAGAACAGATATGGTATCTATGAACACCATCCCTTTGATAGTTGATCAACCTACGATAGTAAACAGAGGTGTGTGTGTGTGTAGCAGCCCAGCCCACCTCTCCAGACGCTGTTGGAGTAGAGTCAGGTGTTCTTTCAGTCTCCTGATCTCCTCCCGTTTAATCCTGGTGATCTCCCGGTTCCTGTCCATATACCTGACAAACAACAGAAATCATATAAGTTCCTTGGAAAACTAAGGGCCTGTATCCCAGATTAAAGGACTACAACCCATGCTCAATGTAAAATCACAATATAATGTTTATTTTCTTTTTGCAAGACCCTTAATTTGGAAGGGGCCTAGGAAACCCAAAATAATGTTATTTAGGCTATGTGACGTTAATAACAGTTCATCTTAGCTGCTTACACCTGTTGAATTGATACATTTTCCCTTAGGTACAGCTGGACTGGTAGCTGTGTTGGAGGTTTCCTTACCTGTCCATGTACAGCATGGAGGGGAACTCCAGCTTGCTGTGGATCTTCTCAGGTCGACCCAAAGCTTGGTTGAACTCAAATCTTGACAGTTCAAAGGTCAAGACAGGAGGGAGTTCGGTAAACCAGTGCTGAAAGGAATTCCAAAATTGGCTTTCAATTTAGTTTATGTTTCTAATGGATCATATGAGTCATGCGGTATCCATAAACACATTTTTAAATTGGGCACTAAGGAATCAGTAGTCTTGAGCAGCGTGTTTTGACTCATGCCTGTTTCACTAATATTGTTGTGCCTTTAGTAGTGCTGAGTGACAAACCGAAATGTTATTTTTTGTATTTTAAACAACTAATTGACCAATGTCGGTTCAATTATTTTAATTTCATTTCGTTCCGTTTCTTTCTGTGAGCTCAAGGCACACATTGCGCAATTTCCCTAGAGATAAATCAGATCAAGATCAGGGTTGGGTTATAAAAAAAATATCAGAAACTTGGAACATCCCATGGAGCACCATTAACTCCATTATTTTAAAAAACGGAAAGAATATGGCACCACAACAAACCTGCCAAGAGAGGGCCGCCCACCAAAACTCACGGACCAGGCAAGGTTGGCATTAATCAGAGAGGCAACAAAAGAGATCAAAGATAACCCTGAAGAAGCTGCAAAGCTCCACAGCGGAGATTGGAGTATCTGTCCATAGGACCACCTCAGGCCGAACACTCCACAGAGCTGGGCTTTACGGAAGAGTGGCCAGAAAAAGCCATTGCTTAAAGAAACAAATTGGTGTTCACCAAAAAGGCATGTGCGAGACTCCCCAAACATATGGAAGAAGGTACTCTGGTCAGATGAGACAAAAATTTAGCTTTTTGGCCATCAAGGAAAACGCTATGTCTGGCGCAAACCCAACACCTCCCATCACCCCGAGAACACCATCCCCACAGTGAGGCATGGTGGTGGCAGCATCATGCTGTGGGGATGTTTTTCCATCGGCAGGGACTGGGACACTGGTCAGAATTGAAGGAATGATGGATGGTGCTAAATACAGGGAAGTTCTTGAGGGAAACCTGTTTCAGTCTTCCAGAGATTTGAGACTGGGATGGAGGTTCACCTTCCAGCAGGACAATGACCCTAAGCATACTGCTAAAGCAACACTCGAGTGGTTTAAGGGAGACATTTAAATGACGTGGAATAGCCTAGTCAAAGCCCAGACCTCAATCCAATTGAGAATCTGTTGTATGACTTAAAGATTTCTGTACACCAGCGGAACCCATCCAACTTGAAGGGGCTGGAGCAGTTTTGCCTTGAAGAATGTGCAAAAATCCCAGTGGCTAGAAGTGCCAAGCTTATAGAGACAAAAGAGACTTGCAGCTGTAATTGCTGCAAAAGGTGTCTCTACAAAGTATTGACTTTGGGAGGGTGAATAGTTTTGCCCACTCAAGTTCTGTTTTTGTCTTGTTTCACAATAAAAAATATTTTGCATCTTCAAAGTGGTTGTCTTGTTGTGTAAATCAAATGATACAAACCCCCCAAAAATCTATTTTAATTCCAGGTTGTAAGGCAACAAAATAAAAAAAAAAGAGGGTGATTACTTTTGCAAGCCACTGTAGTAAGGAGCTGTACTTTCCAACAGGCCAACATTCAACATGTTTTCTGCGCTAAACTATGCTCATTAAGTATAATGACCATAATCCATTGCGAGCCTACTTGTCCGGTCTGTGTTTCTTTTACACCTGCTATGTTAGGCTACTGTGGGACAGACACCGAGAGGGAAAAAAGAAAACGCGATGGAGAGGGATAGAGCAGATGCTTCGTGAAGTATCTCTACCTGAAAATACCTGATCTAAGTGACAATAGTTGGTATTCAGCAGTCATAAATGTATGTGTTATTTACTTTGAAGTACTAGGCATACTAAAATTGTGATTTTGTCACAGCAAAGGCAACAGCTCTATAGAGATGAGATGACTTGGAATGAAATAAAACAAATGCAATATACACAACTGAAATATTTTCTTAAAATAATGTGAATAAATGGTTAAGTGATGAGGAGTAAATCAGTCACTACGATCATTGGATTTTTATTCATTGTTTTACTGTGTTACAGCAGTCAACCCACATAATGCATTTAATGTAAAACATTTTTTCAAATCAAAAACAGATTATTTTTTAAGAATTGAACCGACCTCAAAAAGCACTAAATACATTTTCATAAAAAAATTGAAACATTTTTCTAAAAAGCTGTTTTTGCTTTGTCATTATAGGATACTGTGTGTAGACTGATGAGGGAAAAAATGATTTCATCCATTTTAGAATAAGGCTGTAATGTAACAAAAATGTGTAAAAAGTCAACTGGTCTCAATACTTTCCAAACGCACGCACAAAAAAAAAAAGTATGTGGACACTAGAGGTCGACCGATTATGATTTTTCAACGCCGATACCGATTACTGGAGGACCAAAAAAGCCGGTGCCGATTTAAAAATCGGCCGATTTTTTTTTTTTTTTTTACATTTTATTTATTTGTAATAATGACAATTAAAACAATACTGAATGAACACTTATTTTAACTTAATATAATACATCAATAAAATCAATTTAGCCTCAAATAAATAATGAAACGTGTTCAATTTGGTTTAAATAATGCAAAAACAAAGTGTTGGAGAAGAAAGTAAAAGTGCAATATGTGCCATGTAAGAAAGCTAACGTTTAAGTTCCTTGCTCAGAACATGAGAACATATGAAAGCTGGTGGTTCCTTTTAACATGAGTCTTCAATATTCCCAGGTAAGAAGTTTTAGGTTGTAGTTATTATAGGACTATTTCTCTCTATACGATTTGTATTTCATATACCTTTGACTATTGGATGTTCTTATAGGCACTTTAGTATTGCCAGTGTAACAGTATAGCTTCTGTCCCTCTCCTCGCTCCTACCTTGGCTCGAACCAGGAACACATCGACAACAGCCACCCTTGAAGCAGCATTACCCATGCAGAGCAAGGTGAAACAACTACCCCAAGTCTCAGAGCGAGTGACGTTTGAAACGCTATTAGCACGCACCCGGCTAACTAGCTAGCCATTTCACATTGGTTACACCAGCCTCATCTTGGGAGTTGACAGGCTTGAAGTCATAAACAGCGCAATGCATTGCGAAGGGCTGCTGGCAAACGCACAAAAGTGCTGTTTGAATGAACGCTTACGAGCCTGCTGCTGCCTACCACCGCTCAGTCAGACTGCTCTATCAAATAATAGACTTAATTATATCATAATAACACACAGAAATATGAGCCTTAGGTCATTAATATGGTCGAATCCGGAAACTATCTCGAAAACAAAACGTTTTTTTTCTTTCAGTGAAATACGGAACCGTTCCGTATTTTATCTAACTGGTGGCATCCCTAAATCTAAATATTCCTGTTACATTGAACAACCTTCAATGTTATGTCATAATTATGTAAAATTCTGGCAAATTAGTTCGCAACGAGCCAGGCGGCCCAAACTGTTGCATATACCCTGACTGCGTGCAATGAACGCAAAATGACAATTTCACCTGGTTAATATTGCCTGCTAACCTGGATTTCTTTAGCTAAATATGCAGGTTTAAAAATATATACTTCTGTGTATTGATTTTAAGAAAGGCATTGACGTTTATGGTTGGAGCAACGTGTACCTAAGCGATTACATGCAACGCAGGACAGGCTAGATAAACTAGTAATATCAACCACGTGTAGTTAACTAGTGATTATGATTGATTGATTGTTTTTTATAAGTTTAATGCTAGCTAGCAACTTACCTTGGCTTCCTACTGCATTCGCGTAACAGGCAGGCTCCTCGTGGAGTGCAATGTAAAGCAGGTGGTTAGAGCGTTGGACTAGTTAACCGTAAGGTTGCAAGATTGAATCCCCGAGCTGATAAGGTAAAAATCTGTCGTTCTGCCCGAACAAGGCAGTTAACCCACCGTTCCTAGGCCGTCATTGAAAATAAGAATGTGTTCTTAACTAACTCGCCTAGTTAAATAAAGGTCTAAAAAAATAAAAAATAAATCAGCCAAATCGGCGTCCAAAAAAATACCGATTTCCGATTGTTATGAAAACTTGAAATCGGCCCCAATTAAAAATCGGCCATTCCGATTAAATCGGCCGACCTCTAGTGGACACACCTTCAAATGAGTGGATTTGGCTATTTCAGCGACACCCATTGCTGACAGGTGTATAAAATCGAGCACACAGCCATGCAATCTCCATAGACAAACATTGGCAGTAGAATGGCCTTACTGAAGAGCTCAGTGACTTTCAATGTGGCGCAGTCATAGGATGCCACCTTTCCAACAAGTCAGTTCATCAAACTTCAGTCCAGCACTTACAGTCAACTGGAGCAACAACGGCTCAGCCACGAAGTGGTAGGCGACACAAGCTCACAGAACGGGACCATCGAGTACTTAAGAGCGTAAAAAAATTGTCTGCCCTCGGTTGCAACACTCACTACTGAGTTCCAAACTGCCTCTGGAAGCAACGTCAGTACAAAAACTGTTGGTTGGGAACTTCATGAAATGGGTTTCCATGGCCGAGCAGCCACACACAAGCCTAAGATCACTATGAGCAATGCCAAGCATCGGCTGGAGTAGTGTAAAGCCTGCCGGCATTGGACTCTGAAGCAGCGGAAATGCGAACTCTGGAGTGATGAATCACGCTTCACCATCTAGCAGTCCGACAGACGAATCTGGGTTTGGCGGATTCCAGGAGAACACCATCTGCTCCAACGCATAGTGCCAACTGTAAAGTTTGGTGGAGGGGGAATAATGGTCTTGGGCTGGTTTTCATGGACACTGTTTTGACTTAGGCGACCTGAAAAAAGACTTAAGGATTTCAATGGCTGAAAAATCCCTGAATACATTTATTTTTACCGATTCTTGAACCGACTCTAAAATTGCTCACAAAATAAGTGAAGGATTATTTAGTAGCTAATGGCAGCCTGCAGCACCCTGGTCGGCCTTCATTTTGAGATACTCAGTGGGAGGGGGCAGCACTGAGCTAGTCTGCAACGTCACTTCCTGGATTAGTTTAAACTGCGAATGTTGCTTCCATGAGATGCCATCTTAACCCAACTTCCTTGGCTTCAAATAGGAATGAATGGTGTCACGTTATCGATGCATTAATGAGGTCGGGCACTGATGAAGGGGGATTAGGCCTGGCTCACAGTCTGCGTACCAATTCATCCCAAAGGTGGTCGATGGGGTTGAGGTCAGGGCTCTGTGCAGGCCAGTCAAGTTCTCCCACACCGATCTCGAAAAAACATTTCTGTACGGACCTCACTTTGTGCACGGGGGCATTGTCATACTGACACAGGAAAGGGCCTTCCTCAAACTTTTGGCACAAAGTTGGAAGCACAGAATCGTCTAGAAGGTCATTGTAAGCTGAAACGTTAAGATTTCCCTTCACTGGAAGGAAGGGGCCCTAGCCCAAAAAATGAAAACCAGCCCAAGACCATTACTCCATGTCCACCAAACTTTACAGTTGGCACTATGCGTTGGGGCAGGTAGTCAGTCAGTCCCCCACATCTCCTGAATTATTCAAGCACCCGTCTATTTTTAAGTAGGCCTAGATGGGCTATTTTAGTGGGTTACTGGTAACATTTGGTTGTCGAACAGAAATGTTATGGTACTTCCAGTATAATTTTGTTGCCTGTACATTTCGCGTGTGTCTAACTATAAGTTTGGAACATGTTTTGGAGTTTCATTATCCCTATTACACATGTATTACAGTTAAAACGCCAAACTCCAGTGTTAGTTGTTTTTTAAAGAGCAGCAGCACTGACCTCCTGTCCAGACTTGGCAGAGTTCTCTGCTGATGAGTGCAGGGACTCGATCTCCCCCTCAATCATGGCCGCCTCTAGACACTCATGCAGGTCCTTAAAGCCGTTCACCTGCAGGGGGTACTGCCCAAACATCTCGGTGTTCTCAAACTTCTTTCCTGTGGGTAAAGGGAGCAGCAGCACAGAAATGTAAACAATATTTATGCACCAACACAAGCATTCCTCACACACCCACACATAACCACAGTTGGGGCCTCATTACCAACAACAACTAATTGAAAAAGCACTGGGATTTGGTAGAGGCAGTTGTACCCTATTATGCAGTATTATTCCTCAGAGGTGCGGCCCTAGCCTGTGTGTATCATATGGCGAGGAACTGGGTCAAGTGTGTGTGAGAGAAGACCCATTTCACACTAATTTACAGCCAGGTTGAGTTCAGCATCAGTCATCATAGCCAGGCCTGAGTTCAAATAGGATTTGTTTGATTGAGCCTACTCAGTATGCCAGATGGGCAGGGTTTATTCTTTTTGGGACTTTACCATTGGTTCCATTGCACCAGGTAAGCTCAATAAAAGTCAGAAAACAAATACTTGAACCCAGGGGAAGATCACATCCACTGTTAGTAGACTGTTAATACAGCATAGCTTGCTGCCCTGAAGAGCCTTAAGACTGCTGCATGCTTCAGTTCGTCTGGCGCCTAGCCAAACTCGGCTAGGCAAACCCGAACGAGTGCGCTCGCATACCTTTGACCATACCTGCGGCAATAGTACTGTTTGGCCATCTGAAGACGCCTTAGTCAGCATACACTTCCTCAAAATAGTCAGAACTAATCTAACTCAAGAAATACATGTTTACGTTTTGGTGGTGGAGATCTTAGTTTTACATCTAAAAGCAAGTAAAAAAAAATGCATCAAAATGAGTCTTCTCATAGCTGAATGACAAATACTACATTGAAGATTCCCTACTGCAGACCAATCACCAATGAAGGGGCTTAGACTTCAGCTTCCGAACTTCAGCTTGCCTCGAGAAAAAAAATGTTGCGTGCAAGAACAGCCGAAATGAACAAAAAAACGTCTCAAAATGTCATCATAATATACGCACAAATTGTTCCGGATGGGAAGCATGCGGACGCCTTTCGCCAACCCACTGCACTGACTACAGCAGCTGAGTACTGACTGACAACAACAAAAAAACTGAACCCAGAGAGGGGAAGTTAGCGGACATGCAAATGTGGCATTAAGGTCATTTAAGGATGCGAGGAGCAGAAGCTGCCTTGCTGGCCCAGCTTTGTGTCTGGCGGCCCTGGGCCAGTATTGTCATGCATAATAAGCAAAATTCCAATCAGACGTCAAGGTCCTCAAGGATCAATGCTCTGCAGCCCTGTGCTTTTACATGCGCCACATCTCATTAAAACAAGGTCACCTTTCATTATCGGGGACAAGGACTCTGCCTCTCCTTGCTGCTACTTCGAAGCAGGAAACTGCCGGCTGAGCCTTAACTCTCACGTCACCTCTCCTCCTACCCAGGGACGTTCTAACATGCTTGCTTCCCTCTCTTACCTTCGAGAACACCAACAGCCAGAAACCGGCCGTAGAACAGCTCCACCATCGGGTTCTTTGGCTTCTCACCCTCTCTGGGAACGGAGAGAGATCAGAGCCAACACACACACACTCATTGGGGTGAGTCACAGTGTGCGACATACACGCTTTGTCCTCTAAGCCATGTGAATAATGCTCCTAGCCTCTTTTTTACATGGACTTTCATAAAATGCTTACTAAATTCACTACGATGCATATTCTGTATGAAAACACAGAAGGCATGATGTGTCCAGTCTCCTAAGGGGATGAATAACATAGTGTGTGTGTGTGTGTGTGTGTGTGTGTGTGTGTGTGTGTGTGTGTTGACGTTAGCAAGGTGTGTTGTCGTACCGGTCCTCCTCTGCCTTCATCTGGAAGGCATCCTCCAGCCAGTCCAGCAGCTTGTGTGTGAACTCACTCACATCCTGCTGTTCAGGCAGCACACAGCGAAACAGACCAATTACAACAATACTTACAGGCAGCACACAGCGAAACAGACCAATTACAACAATACTTACAGGCAGCACACAGAGACAGAACAATTAGAACATTGCCTTCAGTGTAGAACAGAAGGCCTAGATCTCAGATGTACAGAACATAACCTCCTTTCCATGTTTTAAACCTTGGTTAAGTGGGCTTATACTGAGGGACTTGGTAATTGTTGAGGTAGATGTGTATACACCAGAGTCAAGTCAAATGTAATTGTTAGGCTTCAAAAGCAACCATCAGGACCAGAGGGTGCCTTGGTGACGTCAATTGTGCCCTCTAATTGGGGTCAACACTTCTCTAACCTCAGACACACAAAGTGACCAGAGTAGAGTGGACTACGGACATGACTGATGAGTACAGTGGCCAGACTCGCAGGATCTTAACAGGAATATAAGCTCTGCATTATCGGGTTTTCGGGGGGCGGACGCCGAACAGTTATGGGACTATTGGTCATGTTTTACAGCTTACTAGCATACACCTAATATGTTCCCCCTGTTGATAATGTTCATTATATATTAAGGTTGAACCAAAAGATTACATGTAACAAAAATGAAATACAAAATGATGTGAAATTGAATGAAATAATAATGTATGTTGATGCTAATACGATGTACAATATTCCATTATGTTTCTATATGATAACAATAGAGTAATATATTTAATATGCCATTTACAATTTTCTTAACAGTTTCACTAATTCATTTTAATTAACTTAATCATTATGACACACCCCTCACTACTGTCATTGGTTACACTAACTGTACTGTGTGTCTACATAACCTGGTTCAAGTATTCATGACATCACCCTGAGGAAGGCTCAGTGATGCCGAAACATTGGTAAATA
Organism: Salmo salar; assembly: GCF_965601325.2. Taxonomy (NCBI): domain Eukaryota; kingdom Metazoa; phylum Chordata; class Actinopteri; order Salmoniformes; family Salmonidae; genus Salmo; species Salmo salar. The sequence continues at coordinate 59,662,171 of NC_138294.1, read as the reverse complement.
CCCATTAAATTGCTTGGAGATTATACATGGAGTGTGCGACTTTATTTTGATAGTTTATAGTTTATTCACTGTTAGTCAGCACCTCCATACAAACTATTATTCTGGGTGTGCGCCAGCTCATGTTTTTTTTTATCTACTATTCGTCATATTAACATTACATTACAGCATATTAGCATACAGGAGCTGATCCCCATCCGATATCTACAGTGGCTTGCGAAAGTATTCACCCCCCTTGGCATTTTTCCTATTTTGTTGCCTTACAACCTGGAATTAAAATAGATTTTTTTTTTGGGGGGGGGGGGGGGTTGTATCATTTGATGTACACAACATGCCTACCACTTTGAAGATGCAAAATCTTTTTTGGGGTGAAACAAACAAGAAATACGACAACAAAACAGAAAACTTGAGCGTGCATAACTACTCACCCCCCCAAAGTCAATACTGTGTGGAGCCACCTTTTGCAGCAATTACAGCTGCAAGTCTCTTGGGGTTTGTCTCTATAAGCTTGGCACATCTAGCCACTGGGATTTTTGCCCATTTTTCAAGGCAAAACTGCTCCAGCTCCTTCAAGTTAGATGGGTTCCGCTGGTGTACGGAAATATTTAAGTCATACCACAGATTCTCAATTGGATTGAGGTCTGGGCTTTGACCAGAGTACCTTCTTCCATATGTTTGGGGAGTCTCCCACATGCCTTTTGGAGAACACCAAACGTGTTTGCTTATTTTTTTCTTTAAGCAATGGCTTTTTCTCTGGCCACTCTTCCGTAAAGCCCAGCTCTGTGGAGCGTACAGCTTAAAGTGGTGCTGTGGACAGATACTCCAATCTCCGCTGTGGAGCTTTGCAGCTCCTTCAGGGTTATCTTTGGTCTCTTTGTTGCGCCTCTGATTAATGCCTTCCTTGCCTGGTCCGTGAGTTTTGGTGGGCGGCCCTCTCTTGGCAGGTTTGTTGTGGTGCCATATTCTTTCCATTTTTTAAAATAATGGATTTAATGGTGCTCTGTGGGATGTTCAAAGTTTCTGATATTTTTTTATAACTCAACCCTGATCTGTACTTCTCCACAACTTTGTCCCTGACCAGTTTGGAGAGCTCCTTGGTCTTCATGGTGCCGCTTGCTTGGTGGTGCCCCTTGCTTAGTGGTGTTGCAGACTCTGGGGCCTTTCAGAACAGGTGTATATATACTGAGATCATGTGACAGATCATGTGACACATATTGCACACAGGTGGACTTTATTTAACTAATTATGTGACTTCTGAAGTTAATTGGGGGTGAATACATACGCACCACTTTTCCGTTTTTTATTTATTTTTTTCAACAAGTTATTTTTTTCATTTCACTTCACCAATTTGGACTATTTTGTGCATGTCTATTACATGAAATAAAAATAAAAATGAATTTAAATTACAGGCTGTAATGCAACAAAATAGGAAAAACGCCAAGGGGGATGAATACTTTTTTGCAAGGCACTGATCAACCCTTCAGAAGGTGTCATGAGAAGCACCAAAACACCTGATGAAGAAGGGACTAAAATCCATCAGATCTAGGTAAATATAACACGGAAGGATCCCCTAATTACACTTCATATTTAGCAGCTGCTCTTATTCAGAACAACTTAGATGCACTCATCTTCAGATATCTAGGTGGAACAACCACATATCACAGATGTAGTCCAATTTCTCCTCAATAAAGAAATGATGAGCAAAGTCAGTGCTAGTAGGAAAAGTCACTGCTAAGTTTCGGGGGATAAGAAACTCTTTACAGGTAGGGTGTCATATTCGGTAGAAGGGCAGGAACTCTGCTGTCCTAGAATCAGGGGGAAGCTGGTTCCGCCATTGGGGTGCCAGGACAGAGAACAACTTTGACTGACCTACCGTATGGGTGGGACAGCCAAGAGACCAGAGGTGGCAGAACGGAGTGCTCTGGTTAGGATGTGGTGTTTGAGCATAGCCTGAAGCTAGGGAAGGACAGCTCCCCTTGCTGCTCCGTAGGCAAGCACCATGGTATTACAGTGCAGGGTTTCCCAAACTTTATAATTCATTTAAAAATTGTATTTCCACTGTACTGTTGCTTGTTTTTTGGGGGGTCTAGGCCAGACTACTGTAAAGCCCTTTGTGACAACTGTTGATGTAAAAGGGCTTTACAAATACATTTGATGGATAGGTTGATTGGTTTATTATAGCAGATTTTACAGAGTGATAGCTAGGATGTTTACCTGCTGAGACTCGCTGGACTTGAAGGCGTCCTTGAGGATCTCCACGGCACATGACGGGTCCACGTACTTCCTCTTAGAACCCACCATGAGGGAGAACAAGTTCCTCAGCTCCTGCATGAAGGGCAGGTTTCTGTGCTCCTACGGAACGACAACCAGGAACCACACCCAGACACACACAGGGACGTTAGTTAACATGATAACCTGCCTTCTAGAGGAAGGGAATACGGGTTTCCAAATCGCAGTCACATTTCAGGGTTTTAATGTCAACCATCTTTCAGACCATGGAGACTGAATTAAGAACACTATTATACCCATTATAATATTTTCAAGTTCGGTGCTTTATGATGATGGTGTGCCCATCAAAATATGAAAGATGAGTATTTCCCCAGTTTATGCAAGGGAATGTGCTTTTCTATTGGAGCCTAGTGATGCTGAGCTGACCCAGTAAATCTGTGAGCTGGAGCTGGCGTGAGATGTGACAACCAGTGGTGTGACAACCAGAGGGAGTCCTCCACTGCTCTACATACAGCAGGACACTGACTGGCTGCACCACAACTACTACCAATGAATGAACGAGTTCTAATTACATTATGGTGCAGGTTGAGAGCACAGAGGACTCATTGCTCAAGCCCATATGTGTGACAAAAAAAAGGGACACTTATGTGACACTGGCAAAGGAAAAGCCTTGCTTTGAAGACGAGCCTCGTTGACAAACAGAGCAATTAAAATAACCTCTTGCATTAGTGCTCTCGTTTTGAGCGCAAGTGTCACGGCTATTGACAGATTAGAGCCTAAGCCCTAGAAGAGGTTATGGATATTAGACAGTGGGACTACAGACTAAAACCCCAAGACGACTGGCGCTATATGGAAACAGCAGCAGAGGCGTAGCCCAGATTAGCAGATGTGCACTAACCATTGACCCTTAGGAGGGCACCATGGGAAGCGGTTGGGAGAAACGTGCTGTGCAGACAGCAAGATTGCAGTTGCAGCAACGGGCGAGGAAGAGACTGCAGCTGCTGCAGAAAGACAGGGAGGAGAGGCTAAGCTGAGCTGGTGTGAGTCACAGGTCATGGTTACTGTCGGGTGTGTCAGAGAGGGAACCACTAGGGCTACAGCGTGCTTCAAATCCTCTTCATCCACCCTCCCTGGGTCTAGAGGTAGTGAATCAACTGGGCAGTCACGGGGCAGAGTGAACCAATGGAACCTGAGGCAAGAGCAGATCACACTGCAACCAAATAGAGCTGTAGCTTGGTGAGGGCATCGACTTACAACCCAGAATGTCTCATCCTGAGCCCAGCTCAGAGGCTAACAGGAAGGACAGCTGTCCAGCTGAGGAGCCATGGGTCTCAAAGGACACAAGTCAAGTACACCGGGGAGAGAGCTAACCGGATCTTTCCCTGGCTGTCGCCTATAAAAGGTTTAACCTGTGTTCCAGTGCCACCATCTCTGGAACGTATTGGTCAGAGGGATTTGGGCCTAAGCCTCCCTGCTGAGTGTGGTGGTGGTGGTTCACCTTCTGGTTGCGAGGCAGGTCCTGGACTCTGACAGGAGGGGAGTAGTGTAGCACCAGCCTCTGGAACTCCAGCAGGTTGAACAGAGACTGGAAACAAGCAGACAGAAAGAGAAACGAGTCCATTTTACTGAGTGACATTCATTTAGCTTTCAACCAGCAATAAACATTTTTGCAATATCAAAAGAGATCCTGGAAGTTCCTATATAGTGAGGTAGTCAACATCAGTTTTCCTATGGCTGTTACCACCCCCTGTTACTGCTAGGTTACTGCTAGCTGTATTGATATGATGGATTACAAAAGAATGTTAGCAGAGTGATAAGTTCGAAGTTACAAAACAAACTTCCATTCCTTTTGATAAAAGGATTAAATAATTAGAAAAGAAGAAAGATTAGTGGAGTTGTCATTTGATTTCATCATCTGCTTTCAGTAAATCTCTAATTCTGGGATCAGAAGGAGCTGAAACGTGGGACTGGTCTCCTCAAGGAGGCCCAATACACACAGGGGCAGGGACCATGTGACAATGTATCCAGTGCTCATCCAGCTCACTTAACCCTCTACCAGGGAGTCTTTAGAGTAACAACAACGTAATCCCTACCTTATGACAGGCAGGGCTGGAGTCTCCAAGAGCTGTAGTACACTAAATGTCATTAGAAAAACAGGGCCTATATATCTAATGAATTACATTGACACAGGATGCTTTGCGTTGTATGAGGGGTGTGTTTGTGTTGAGTCTCCACCTGGATGACGGCGCTGAACCAGCAGGTGTTGCCCACGTTCTTTAGACCCACAGGGCAGTTCTCCATTCTCTTCCTGTCGTGGGGATTGGGCGAGTCACTCCACACTTCCGTGTGTGTCCGCTTTAGGCTTGCCTTGTTCTCTGCTATGCTGGCCTCCAGAACTCTGCAAAGAGCACAACACAACACGTTTAAAAATACACACACTTTAATCAAAGGACATTTATTATGTGCAAAACCCCCAAAGAACATAATGTTGACATTTAGCAACAAAACAAAGACTAGCAAGTCTGCACAGTGCCTTGTTCAAAGTGCATTATGTTGACATTTCACCACTCAAACCTCCCAGTATGCTCCTCCTCTCCCCTCAGCCCAGCCAATAACATGGTGGTGTTGAGCCCAGTCTACCTGCTGATGGCCTGCTCCTCATCAGTGATGCCCGTCTCCCTGAAGGCCCGGCTGGACTCCTCCAGGCTGAGAGCAATGGCCCTCTGGAGGTCATCCTTGTCATCGCCTGTCAGGTCAATCACGTCTGAAACAACACACGCGTAGTCCTTTAATGCATTCATACATACCCGTTCAAAGGTTTGGGGTCACTTAGAAATGCAAATTTTTTGTCCATTAACTTCACTAGGGTAGTGGGCAGCATTCGGAATATCGGATGAAAAGCGTGCCCAAAGTAAACTGCCTGCTACTCAGGCCCAGAAGCTAGGATATGCATATAATGGTAGATTTGGATAGAAAATACTCTGAAGTTTCCAAAACTGTTAAAATAATGTCTCTGGGGATAACAGAACTGATATGGCAGGCGAAAACCTGAGGAAAATCCATCCAGGAAGTACTATTATTTTGAAAGGCTGTTTTTTCATTGAAAGCCTATCCACCATACAAAGACTTAGGACCCAGTTCATAATCTCTATGGCTTCTTCTACATGTGGGCAGTCTTTAGGCATTGTTTCAGGCTTTTACTCTGAAAAATGAGGGAGATACAGCACTTTCAATGAGAGGACAGTGGAAATTTCCAGACATGAGTCCAGCGCGCGATCGGGAGTGCACCTTTCTTGTTTCTCCTTTTCTATTGACGAAGCTTTTGTCCGGTTTAAATAT